>NC_044327.1:57563632-58188632 GCF_007399415.2 Gopherus evgoodei
CACACATCAGGGTTCTCCTCCTATTTCTGCCTGTGCACATAGGTAGTAACCCAAGTAAAAGTTTTGGTTATAGGTGAGTGCCCTATGTATGCTACTCCGTTATGCTACAGGCAAAGAATGCCCTTCAGAGATATAAAGACAGAGTTTTTTTTAAAATATCATGTTGTAGTTTATTCATTTTAAAGCTACTACTAACTGAAGCATAGTCACTGATTAATTTTATTTTATTTATCTTTTGAGACAACCCTGCAGGAGGTAGTAATACAGTAGGAAGAACTGCCTCTCTAAATAATAATATGTAAACTAGGAAAGTGTATTGTTTATAACAGCAAATGTTTATTGAATTTGATTTCATAGTGTATTTTTGAAGCAGGCTTTTGGGAAGAGCTAAGGAGATTGGAGTGCGGTTTCCTTTTTGAAACTGAGAGGGGGAGAGGTTTATTTGATTTGCATTTGTTTTGTTGCTTGGTGTTGTATGTATGAGGATATGGAAAACATGCTGCTGTTCTTAATTTTGAACTAATGGCAAGAGTGCCTAGAGCCTAGGATAAGCCTTTCTTTGTTACTTCAAAATAAATAACTGCTGATCAGTCATAATATATTAATTTAACATATTATGGCTAATTTGGGATACAAAGGAGCTCAGCTAAGTCCAACAGTCTTATAATCTTAAACTAAAGTATGATTCAGTTTTTTTTTCTTGGCATTTGTATGCTTCAGCATGCTTTTGCACAAGCACGCCACTACTTAAAGTAGATTCCAGGTTAACTCCTCAAGCTCTTTATAATCAAAGTTAAGTGGTGTATTTAAGCTCCTGCGACTCTTTTTTCTAAAGGAATTCAGTGTTAAAATGCATTCTGTGTGCATCTTAGAATATAGATTGCTAACTTTGCTTTGGTTAGAAAAACAAAGGCATCTCGTTACAGTAACCTGCTCAGGGAGCTGTCGGTTAGTTTTCCCTACTGCAGAATCTGATGTCAGTGTGGTAATTATTAGGCACAGTCAATAATACCTCTCCTCAGTATAATTGCAAATCCAGTACAACCATGACCAGAACTAAATTGCTTCAGAACAATCAATAGGAATCTCCTGATTGCATTCCCTGGTGAATGCATCAAATATAAAGAGGAAAACTGTCCATCCAAGCAAAAGGTCAATTTTTACAAATAAAAAATACAGCACAAGTACTAGCACATTAGGTTTGTTTTAGAAGCCTCTTGACTTACTATGACTGGAAGTGGGAGGACTGAATAGGGGAGTATTTTAAATCAAATAATGGAATAATACTTCCGAAGGATAAAAATTTACTCAAGAAACCAAACCAAGCCATTTTGAGGGCCTGATTTTGCAGCCCTTTCTCATCCTGAGTAGCTTTTAGTCATATATGAATGTCTGATTTGTCGTTCTGGCTTTGGTACCATTTGTTGCCCTCTTAGCAGAGCCGTCCTTAGCCATAGGCAGAATAGACAGCTGCCTAGGGCACCACTAGGTCTGGGGGCACCGCTCTGCCGGGAGCCCGGACAGAGGGGAAGCAGTGGAGCATGTAAGAGCAGGGCTGCTGGGTCCTAGAGAGAGCCCAATGCAGCACAGTCTGAGAGAGGGGATTGGCTGCTGGGGTCGCTGGGAAGGGGTGAGGGAAGGAACTCACCTGTGAGTGTGACTCTTTCCCCCAGCATGAGGTGAAGCAGGCTCAGCGGCTCTGGCAGTATCCTTTGTTGTCCCCCATAACATCCATTCTTCTTCCCCCTGCCCCATGGAGCACCACCTCCATTCTCCCTCCCCCCTGGAGCACCCCTCCTTCCCCCTCCCCTCCCTGGCTGCTTACTGAGGAATGAAAGTGAAAGTAATTCACTTCCTTGGCAAGCAGCCAGGATTGGAATGGTCGCACAGGTCTGGGTTGGGGATAACCAGAAAGCATGTGCAAAAAATCAGGACAGGGGGTTGGGGTAGAGTGAGCAGATGTTCCACTTTTATAGGGACAGTCCTAATTTTGGGGTCTTTTTCTTATATAGACTCCTGGTGCCTATGTAAGACAAAGCCCCAAATATCGGCACTGGCCCTATAAAATCAGGACATCTGGATCTGGTCACCCTAGCTGGGAAGCACATCTCTCCCCCGGGCAGAACTGCACAGGGCAGGATGACCTGCTCCATGGGTGCCCTGTCCCTGAGATCAGATGCTGTGCTAACTTCACCATGGTCCACTGGGCTGGCAGTGGTGCCCATTGATGTGTGATCAGACCCCAGGGTTTGCTGCTGCTGTTGCCACTCTGCACCCTAAGAGGTGGATTTTGGGGTCCTGCAGTTTTCCACCTATCTCGTCCTCTACTTCAGTTGTTGGACCAGCAGGCTGGAGGGTGAGCCAAGCATGAAAGCAGTGCTATGTTGCCATTTAGATTTTCATTTAACAGATTTGTTCGCCAAAAATGCTTGCTAACAGCCCTGAATTCAATTTCAATTTAAAAAAAAAATCAATATCTTAGCTAAAAACAGAAAATTAAGTTGCTGACAATTATTTGTGACAAGTTTGGTATGGGGAAGGGAGTGGGCCAGTTTTCATCAGAGAAACAAAAAATGTTGACTGACTTTCCTGTAGCCCTGTTACTGCTAAATAGAGCCCTCCAACAACTGTAATATGCTCATCTCCTTACTAGTGTATAGAGCAGGAGCTCCCAAACTTTAACAGCCTGCGAACCCCTTTCACTAAATTGTGAAATGTCATGAACCCTCCCCAAAAATGAATATTTTCAGGGATTTAAGTTTAAATTTCCTCAGTGTGATGGATGCCCCAACTGCCCACACCGCTCTTCCTGGGGCTCAGGCTGGGGGTTGGACTGCTGGCTCCCCCGCTGATGGGGGCAGGGCTCAGGCTGCCAGCCCCAACTGTCCAACCCCACTCTTCCTGTTACTCGGACTGCCAGCCCCACACAGAACACTGGGGTTCAGGCTGCCGGCTCCCTTGCTGACCACTGGGACTCGGGCTGCCAGATCCAACTGCCTGGCCCCACTCTCCCTGGGGCTTGGGCTACCAGCCCCGTGCAGAACACAGGGGTTTGGGCTGCCAGCTCCCGCGCTAACCGATGGAACTCGGGCTGCCAGCCTAAACTGCCCATCCCCACTCTCCCTGGGGCTCAGGGTGTCTGCCCTGCAACCGGGTCCCACCTGCTGTCTCCAATACCCGGAGTCCTCTGGCCACCACTAGTGAAATTTTTCTGGCAACCCCCCTGTAACATTCTGCTAACCCCCAGGGGTTCATGAACCCCAGTTTGGGAACCACGGGTATAGAGCAGGGGTCGGCAACCTACGGCACACATGCCAAAGGTGGCATGCCAGCAGATTTTTGATGCTCTGGGGTTCCGGCTGCTGCTCCATTGTCAGCTGGGGTCCTGGCCGTTGACCCCACTCAGCACCCGCTGCTGGCCTGGGGACCCCCAAGGAACCCCAGTCTGGCAGCGGGCTAAGCAGGCCAGCAGCTGAGACCCTGGCTGAGCCTCTCAGCCCACTGTCAGCTTGGGACTAAATTCAACAAAATAGGAAAACAAGAGCAACTAAAGACAAAGTGCAAGAACCTAGAGAGCCTCCTGAAGCACAGTGATAGTTTTCATTTAAATGGACTTGAACTGTACGAAGAATTGAGTACACTGTCATCAGTGTTGCCACATGCAAAATCAATGATGGACATTGTACAGTTTATTCATACCAGAAAGCTCATTAAAAACTATCTCCGCTCCACAATGAGTCAGGAACGCTTGACTGATCTTGCTATTCTTGCAATCGAACAAGACATCACTTTGTCTTTGTCATACTATGACATTACTGATTTTGCAGCCAAAAAAGCCAGAAAGATTGCTTTTAATTAAAAACTAATCCTTGTTTCGATACCTCTTCATATGAATTTCCAATAAAATGTTGACAAATTTAAAAAATTATATTATTTGCATCATTCTGTCAAATCAGAATTTTTTCTATAGTGCTACTTCTTAAGTGCTAGTCCATCAGGATTACAGTGTGCTTTATTAACTTAAACTGATTTTAATAACATGCATGTGGCAAGTTTTCCAATACTGTAAGCTTATGTTTGTGTTGCTCAGAGCAAGTCAGGCACAGGGGCACCAGTTTAATAATCCCGCCTAGGGCACCATAAATCCTAAGGATGGCCCTGCCTCTTAGTCAAGCTTTTACTTCAAATGTTAGAAGCAGAGATAACTAACAACTCTAAGGTGTGTATATGGTTAATTAATAAAGAATATTGGCAAGATGACGTGCAATGGTTGAGATGTTCCTAAATTTATGCCCAAAATCCATCAGTGGACATCTGAATAAGAGGCTCAATTTTGAAAAGAGCAGAGTACCCAGCAACTCCCATAATACCTCAGAGAGCTCCTGGTTGCTGAGCAGTTTGGCAGACCCAGTCACTAATTTAAGAGATGTTTTTCAAAGGCAAAATTGGAATTAGGCACCCAGTGTCGATAGGCTTTTCAGTGGGAATTGTGTTCCTAACTAACCTTTGAGCCTTTCAAAAGCTCTTCTAGTATTTGACAGCATAACTTCAGGGAACCTATTTTTGAACAGCTTGACCATTGTTTCCTTTTAATTTTGGATCAGCTGAATAGCAACTACTAAGTATACAGAAGTATGCTAATGCTTTTTCCTTATGACAGCTTTACTAGATGGGTTTTCTAAACTGAGTTTTTAGATACAAAATCTTCTTTAGCATAAAATTGTTAGTTTTCTCACTACTGCAAATTATGCTGCCCACACAATGCAAAGGAAATACACCCACACAATGGTGTGGTGTGTGAAACATCAAGTCTACTTCTGCTTAGGCTGTGCTGACAGAAAATGTTTTCATTCCAATGTAACTCTATCTTTGGGTTTGACATATCTTTTGTTACAGACTTCTGAGCCAAATATTTTCAACAGGTGTCAGATTAAAAAAAATATTTCCAGATGCATTTGTAATTTTAGAATAGTAGAAAACAGCATTGCCCCACGAGAATACATTTTGTATGAATTGCTTGGTATAAAATTCTCTTCCTCACTATACTTTAAAACAAACAAACAAACAAAAAACTACACGTATTTGAATTATGGTATGGATTAAAGTCAAAAGGCTGTTAAATAGCTGATAATTTCCTTATATTGGAACTGAATGTGGATGTACAGTGTAGTTACATTAGCACTCAAATGCTATGAACATTTTCAATTACCATGCTTAACCTTGCTAAGAAGCTAAACTGAATGCTATCACTAGTGTGCTGCATAAAATAACACAAAGCAGCACACTATTTTCTCATGCTTTCTCACTCCCTTTTTCTCTCTGTTCCTCCCCTCCCCCAGTAATGGAAATATGTGGACTGTTGCCCACACCAGTTTTAAATTGCTCAAGCAATTGTTTCCTGTAGATTAATTTGTAATTCTAAATCTTGAGAAGAATGAAATGTGAGCATGTCCCTCCCTCGGGCCATTTACGGATCTGGAGCTTTAATGTAATCTAAAGCAGAGGTTGACGACCTGCACAGGAGAGAATGAAAAAAGGAAGAGGAGGAGAATGTGGGGGGAGAGACAGACAGAGACCATGATATGGCTGCCTGGTGATTTCTACAGTGAAGGATTTTCTTTGCCAGACAAATACTAGTTTCTTGTGTTGCTCCACATTTACAGTTGCATGCTGTTTCCATTCATGTAAAACAGTCTCACATGAGCCTAAATTCATTGAGTATGTGTACATTGACTCGTACATGAGACTGTATTTCAGGGAGGCCTATATTCAGTTGGATTCTTTGTTTATACCACTAGTTTGCTCTGACGGCAATGAATAGTTACATTTAACAAATAGTATTCAAAAATCAAAATCCTTCTCCATCAGAACCACTTGAATTCCACCATTTCATATACGTAACAGTTGGGGCAAGGTTTTTAAAGATATTTTAGTTCCTAAAGATGCAGGTAGGTGCTTACCAAGATTTTCAAAAGTGCCTAGGTATCTACTGGAGTTTTCAGTGGCCCCAGGATGACTGATCGAGAGAAGCAAAGTGTCTAGGAGCAAATATGCATTTTTAGGAGCCTAAATACCAAGGCTCATTTTTTTAAAGGTAACTTCCTTACACCCCAATCTTCCTTATTCCCCTCCATCTGTTTTATTTTCCAATATGATTGGCTCGCCGCAGCTTGATCTTTTATTACAACTTCATTTCAGTCCTCCTTATCAATGAACACATTTTTAAGTTCACATCAGGTTAGTACAACCACAACAAAGAACATAGGAAGGAAAGAAATGAAGCAATGGAGATACTTAAAATAATCCGGATGTGGTATTAGAAACAACAATGTGGTTACTTTGGATTTTTGCAGAGAGTCACCCAGGAATTTCCAAAGGATATATTAGGTAATCTATGTAGGACATGGCCTGTATTCTGAGAGATTTTAGTACAATAGTCTGTGCATGGGTTTCATTAAATAGGGGTGTATCACTCTTTCCTCTTCCATGGGGTTAACCTCCCATGGAGTGGAACCATAGACTCTTGTGCTAATATCTCTCAGCACTAGGGTGACCAGACAGTGAGTGTAAAAAATCGTGATGGGTTGGGGGGTAATAGGCGCCTATATAAGAAAACGCGCCCAAAATCGGGACTGTCCCTAGAAAATCGGGACATCTGGTCACCCTACTCAGCACACAGGACAAATCACTTGCTGGGAGAATGGGGAAGATGGGAAATCAAATGACCTCATTCCTTCATTTTATCCTGCTGGACCTGTTATGCTTAGGTCTAAAGTCTCCATGACAGTGGGTGGGATTGAAAATTGTTGTTTTTTTGGGGGGGGAGGTTATGCAAACGCAGCTTAAGGTGGAGAGAGATCATTTAGGAAGCAAACATTTATATTGTTATCCCTGGGATTTCCACCAATGTTTCTTTATTTCTATATTGGCAAGAGCTGGTATTCATTTCTGTCTGCTTGGAAAAATTTGTTGTCATAATAAACTTCAAGGAGTATTGTTAAATAAATGTTTAATATTTCTCTTAATTTTACTCTGAGTGTATGCTGTGCATTCACAGCAGCATTAGTTTTCCAACCATTCTGTTGCAATGCAGTGAGGTCTAATAAGGATCTCCCTTCCCTACACAAACATAGTCACTCCTGCCAAATTCTCTTTGCTCAGGCAGTGATGTCAAAGCCCATGCTACTCTGTTGTCAGACCGGGAGAGTATAGGATTGAGCTGAAGGGAATAGGAGAGATTGGCCAAGTACTACTCTGGAAAGGCCTCTCCAAGAAATATCTAGCACTGACTCCAGGAAGAAAAAGTCTTGCCACAGCATCCCATGTGTATTTCAACTACGTGCAACCCACTCTCCATTCTCTGCACAGGTAGGCTCACATTAATAACAAAGGAAATTCACATGAACCAATTTGAACATTAGAGCCCTGGAGTTGCATTTGGAACAAATCCTGGTGGTTCAACGCAATGCTGATAGAAGGACAGGGATAAGGGTCTTTCTTAATGCAGGAAAATGGAGTATACCTAAGAACCATGTGAGTCCTCTTTGGCACAGGTTGGGGTGTAGTTGAAACGAAGAAGGAAATGTTCATTCCTAGATACCTAGGTCTTGGGCAAAAATTGAATTGTCATGATGTGTCTTCCTGGGATCTTATTACAAGTACTGCAGCATTATCAAATATAGCCAGGATACTAGATTAGACTGATCACTGTTCTGTCCTAATATGGCAATTCTATTTTTAAAAGTAGGTGGTGTTATACTTTGCATGGTTCAATGTTTCATTCAAAGTTCTCAAAACGCTTTGCAAATGTTAAACAAGGAAGGATCTCCTTACCTCTGTGAGTAGGGATTTATTTATATTATAAACAGATAAACTGAGCCCTAGAGCTGTGAAATGCCTTGTCTATGGTCTCTCAACCAGTGACAGTGAAAAATGTGACCCAGAGCTCCCACGTTCTCTCCTAGACCTTGGATTGCTGTTTTAGATTAGGAGAAATACTTTTTTTAGAAGCAAATAAGTCCCAAATGAAAGCTTTTTTAGGCCACATGGGACCTCTTAAAAAAAACTCACTCCTAACAATTCTTTTGAAAGTGATTTTTCCTAGTTTAGAGACCCAGTTATTAAAGCTGCATTTTATTTATTGATGTAATGGAATTAAATTACCTAAAACAGTTCTAAATTCTGCTTTGAAAGTGTGGTGGGAAATATGGTTAGGAGGAATGTACGAGCTGAGCTAAGATAGTATTGCTGTGTTCTGTAACTACCACCCCATCAGTGCATTATGGACAAGCATTAGGAAAAAAGGTGTATTTTTTACCATGTGTTAACTAACACATAATAGCTAACACCTGGTAACACTCTAGTGTGGACAAGGCAGTCATAGTTTTAAGATGCATTAGCAGACAACTGGCTCTCCCTTTATGTTAGCTAACACATAGTAAAAATATAGGGTTTTTTGCACAATCTTTTTGGTCTGTTTGTACTGTACTTAGTAGAGTGGGGTCCTGGTCCATGACTGAGGCTACTAGATGCTACTGCAATAGAAATTAATAATATCAAATACATGGTTTAAATGTTATGAAAAGTTCAGCAGTATCCCTAATTTTCAATGAGACACATAATCTTTTTTACTCCTGAAGTTTTCCAAGGCAGCATTTCAGAATTGTCAGATTGTTTTCAAAAGGACAGCTCTGATATAGTACTCCAATTCTTCACACAGAATGGCGTCCATATGGTGAGCTCAGTGAATTCTGACCCTTCACTTATGATGATCCCACTTTGCCAGCCAAAAGAATGCTGTAGTAGGAAGCCAATAGACATCCCTAGCAGCCAAACAATTGAGCTTAAAGGGCACTCAGTCAGTTATAAAGATATTATATGGAGCCAAAATTTGCTATATTAAACAGCTTTTCTTTGTGTCTTAGTGAGAAAATGTGCATTAGATTTATATTAAAGAGATTATAAAAATGAGAGTTCTGGAAATTACACTATAATTGCCTGATGTCTTGAAATATGAAATGACCCAGTTCTTCCATGTGGCTTTTGGATTGCCTGCCAGGTGTTGCTCAACATTTCAGCACAGCGTTTGATTCTTTGCCACATAACTCACTTTTAATTTTTCCTGCTTGGGAACTTCCTGTCATCTGACTTCAAGAATGCTTCATAGGCTTCTGATTGTTGAAAGCATTCAACTCCCTTTGCTCAGCATGTTCACTCCATTTTACCTGCCCTATAGACTTGTTTTATTGTTGTCAAACATTGCTGTTGCACAGTTTCAATATAGTTCTTAGCCTGTTTTTTTTTTTCCGGCTGCACTGGATCTTTGAAAGCTGGCAGGATGAATTGCTTGCTTTCCAGTCCTTAATGTTTATCTCCCTTTAGATCTTGCCATCTGCTGTGATTTGGCAGCTCAGGTAAATGAATTTTTTCAGCTTCCTTCAGTTGTCCTGTCTCCTACAGATATTACCTTACCTGCTTTCTCCCTCTCTTCAGATAGCATCAGCTTGGCTTTGATGGCATTTATTGAGCTGATACATCTTATTAGTGTTTCCATGCTGATTGTCATTCTTGAAATGTAGTGAAGGATGCTAGTGGAGAACAGTACAGAGTCATCTGCAAAGTTAAGATTGGTTAATATTTGCCCTTTTTTTTTTTTTTACTCTTTCCACTTTATTCCTTTTAATTACTTACTTTTTATTGTATTCTCATTGTCTATTCTCTGGGCACAGCCACAAATTACAAACCATTCTTTCAGGATCCCAGTTCTAATTTGTGTGCGTTTTATGTCAGCACAATCATAGGTAGTGCCTGGCTCACAGAAATCATAGATGGCAATGGCCTGTTAGTACATTGTGTGTTCCAGTATTAAGGACCATGTATTGTAGTGGTAAGAGAGACAATCTCAAGCTTTCTTATTTTATTTTTATTTTTTTTATAGTCAGGTTCAGGATGAGCTTAACTTTTATATACTTTGTGCTTTTAGATTGAGTCCCTGACCCCAAGATCCCACAAAATCCAGTATGCCCCTTCACTAACACACAAGGGATCAAAAAGAAGCAAAGATAAGGCATGGAATATGGAAGAAAGGGGCATTTCTGGATTTTTTTATTATTATTTTTTAATATTGATGTCCTAATTTTGAAACACTGCCTCCATTTCTGAGGCTACTCTATGGAAGAAGGGGGAATTTGTGGGTATAAATGCTTCCTTTTAAATATAGAAGTAATTGATTTGCACAAAATGGCTGCCAGGTTGTGCCTTCATAATATCCTCTATGCGTTGTATTACTTTTGGTTTGTATCTCTGTATTTTTTTATTGTTCTGACACCTGGCATTGAAATTAAATAGAATCAGCTTTTGGTGTACGCGAAGTTGTGTTCAATCAGTTATTGAAGGGAAGTTGAAGAGCTCCTCCGGGCAAGAATTAATTTGAATTAAAAACCCATCTGCTGTACTTTTTTATAATTTGTCAACTGTTCTTGGATTCTCTTCTAGGTCAGACCTGTGTTGTAATTTGGCAGGTATTGCAGTCTGTCCACAATGCCTGTTGACCAAAAGTAATCTCTATATGACAGCTGTTCTGTAGCTTATATGAAATGATTTGGTGGTCTCTGTCTAATTCTGATAGGTGTCAACATCACCAAAACCATCAACCCATTTGGTGCTCTTGTTGTGAGTCTCAAAGGAGAGTCCAAGAACTGAATTGGAATTGATGCTAAACTACCCTCTGGCCTGTAGAATCAAAAGTCTTAGCAGTAATCCCTATGACTTTCATTTACCTCGGTCTACTTCGTTAGGTTTGGGGTAAACTGGATTGCCAGGGGATTGCATGGGGTTTCATTGCATTGCTGCTGTCTGTGCTTCATCTGTTCTGTGGCTAAACAGAGGACTTTTAAAGAGTTGCGAGCCAAGCATCTACAACCGCAGGCAGTAAATTAGTTTTAAAAAAGGAAGTTGTTTGGTACTTTTACAATGATCCCTTGCTTCTTTCCATATTTCAGGTATTTGCTCTTCAATAATTTTTGGCAGCTCCTTTTTAACTTTGTACAGTACAGTTCACTAGCTCCTTTCAAGAGCATGCATATTGAATACAGCTAAAGAAGCTCCATAAAATATTGTAGAGGAGCATTTTGACTAAGGACATTACCAATTTTGGAGGTGATGGATAGCTGTTTAAAACACTTCATTCTCTGACAGCTCTGTTTCCACAGCTACTCCTTCATATTTGTTCTCACTTAAGAATTTTTCAAGCAGTTATAGTACATCCCAGAAGTTAAAGATGTGAAAGGTTTACTAGGTCATCTCTGGCATCTCAGTCTTTCAACTGCTTAACTTCCTTCTAATCCTTTTTTGTGGGCTCTGATTTCAAGCTGTTTTAAAAATTACAATGATCAGATTATTGAAGGTTTTATATTTGGTAAACATTTCCTGACTTCAGGCTTGTTCATGTCTGTTTGATTCACAAAAGCTTTTGTTTCCTCCAGACAGAACAAATGGTTTGGTTTTTTTTTTTTTGCTTGCTGAGTTATCTAGCAAACTGCTTTACCACACTTCAGCCAGTGTAAGATTCTGTTGTCAGGGCATTATATGGAACAAAGGATAGGTTTCATGACTCCGGGGCTGATCTACACTTAAAATGCTGCAGTAGCATCACTATAACGCTTCGTGAAGATGCTACCTACGCTGATAGGAAGAGTTCTTCCATAGGCATAGGAAATCCACCTCCTCAAGAAGAGTTAGCTAGGTTGATGGGATAATTCTCCAGTTGACCTAGCACTGTCTATACCGGGGGTTCGGTAGGTTTAACTGTATTGCTCAGGAGGGTGGATTTTTCACACCCCTGAATGATGTAGTTATATCAACCTAATTTCCTTGTGCAGACCAGGCCTCAAGTATTAATCTATAATACTCTTTACCGCCAGGTCCTAGATTTCAGATTTAGATTTAGATTTCTAATCTACCCAGATGCACAGCACATATTACTGCACTTCTAGTTTTTTTGCTGTGAGTTCTATAATAGAACAATTTAAATCACTGCTTTCATTTTGCACTGTTTTAATTCACTAACCCAGTTTAAAGTTGCATATTTTGTTGAACCAGTGCAAATCTGCATGTAGACAAGGCTTTTTAATCGAAAAGTAATGTTGCCATGCAGATCATTAGGAACAATAAGTGACTGCTTCTTGCAGCAGCTAGTCCTGGGACCAACAAGGGGAGGTAGTTGTTGATTTAGTCCTAAGTGGAGCACAGTATTTGGTCCAAGAGGTGAGTATAGACTCATAGACTCATAGGTCAGAAGGGACCAATATGATCATCTAGTCTGACCTCCTGCACAAGGCAGGCCACAGAACCCTACCCATCCACTTTTATAACAACCCCTAAACCAGGACTGAGTTATTGAAATCCTCAAAATTCGTTTGAAGACCTCAAGCTGCAGAGAATCCACCAGCAAGCGACCCATGCCCCACGCTGCAGGGGAAGGCGTAAAACCTCCAGGGCCCCTGCCAATCCGCCCTGGAGGAAAATTCCTTCCCGACCCCAAATATGGCGATCAGCTAAACCCTGAGCATGTGGGCAAGACTCACCAGCCAGCACCCAAGAAGGAATTCTCTGCAGTAACTCAGTTCCCATCTCATCCAACATCTCCCCGCAGACCATTGAGCAGACTTATCTGGTGATAATCCAAGATCAATTGCCCAAATTAAACTATCCTATCATAACATCCCCTCCATATACTTATCAAGCTTAGTCTTAAAGCCAGATAAGGCTTTTGCCCCCACTACTTCCCTCGGAAGGCTGTTCCAGAACTTCACTCCCCTAATGGTTATATAACGGTACTAACACCTCCTTATCCTTGCTGGAAATACCTCGCCTGATGCATCCTAAAATCGCATTTGCTTTTTTAACAGCCGTATCACATTGGCGGCTCATAGTCATCCTGCTATCAACCAATACCCCAAGGTCCTTCTCCTCCTCTGTCGCTTCCAACTGATGCGTCCCCAACGTATATCTAAAATTCTTATTAATAATCCCTAAGTGCATGACCTTGCACTTTTCACTATTGTATTTCATCCTATTACTATTACTCCAGTTTACAAGGTGGTCCAGATCTTCCTGAATAGTATCCCTGTCCTTCTCCGTGTTAGCAATACCCCCCAGCTTTGTGTCATCCGCAAACTTTATTAGCACATTCCTGCTCTTTGTGCCAAGGTCAGTAATAAAAAGGTTAAATAAGATCGGTCCCAAAACCGAACCTTGAGGGACTCCACTAGTAACCTCCTTCCAGCCTGACAGTTCACCCTTCAATACGACCCGCTGGAGTCTCCCCTTTAACCAGTTACTTATCCACCTTACAACTTTCATATTCATCCCCATCTTTTCCAATTTAACTAACAGTTCCCCATGTGGAACCGTGTCAAATGCCTTACTGAAATCGAGGTAAATTAGATCTACTGCATTTCCTTTATCTAAGTAATCCGTCACCTTCTCAAAGAAGGAGATCAGATTGGTTTGGCACGATATACCTTTAGTAAATCCATGTCGCAATTCGTCCCAATTACCATTGACCTCTATGTCCTTAACTACTTTCTCCCTTAAAATTTTTTCCAAGACCTTACATACTACAGACGTCAAGCTAACAGGCCTATAATTACCCGGATCACTTTTATTCCCTTTCTTAAAAATAGGAAATACGTTAGCAATTCTCCAGTCGTACGGCACAACCCCCGAGTTTATCGATTGCTTAAAAATTCTCGCTAAAGGGCTCGCAATTTTATGTGCCAGTTCCTTTAATATCCTCGGATGGAGATTGTCCGGGCCCTCCGATTTTGTTCCATTAAGCTGTTCAAGTTTGGCCTCTACCTCAGTTGCGGTAATATCCACCTCCATATCCACATTCCCATTTATCATCCCTCCATCATTGCTAAACTCCTCACTAGTCTTATTAAAAACTGAGGCAAAGTATTTATTTAGATATTGGGCCATGCCTAGGTTATCCCTAACCTCCATTCCATCCTCAGTGTATAGCGGCCCCACTTCTTCTTTCTTTGTTTTCTTCTTATTTATGTGGCTGTAGAACCTTTTACTATTGGTTTTGATTCCCTTTGCAAGGTCCAGTTCAATGCGGCTTTTAGCCTTCCTCACTTTATCCCTACATGTTCTGACGTCACCAAGGTAGCTTCCCTTGCTAATCCCGCCTTTCTTCCACTCCCTGTAAGCTTTCTGCTTTTTCATAATCCCCTCTCTGAGTTGCTTGCTCATCCAGCTTGGCCTACAACTCCTGCCCATGTTTTTTTTCCCCTTTCTTGGGATGCAGGCTTCCGACAATTTCCGCCGCTGCGACTTAAAGTAATTCCAGGCCCCTCCACATTTAAATCCACAAGTTCCTCCGTCCAATCCACTTCCCTAACTAATTTCCTTAACTCTTTAAAGTTAGCCCTCGAGAAGTCAAAAACCCTAATCACAGATCTACATTCGTTTATCCTTCCATCTAGTTTGAACTGAATCAGCTCATGATCACTCGAACCAAGGTTGTCCCCTACCACCATTTCTTCTACGAGGTCCTCACTGCTCACTGCTCACCAAATCTAAAATGGTATCCCCTCTTGTAGGTACTTCAACTACTTGATGAAGAAATCCATCCGCTTTCACATCCAGAAAAATCTGACCCCTATTATTCTTGCAAGCACTCGTCCTATAGTCTATATCTGGGTAGTTGAAGTCTCCCATAATCACACATTTCCCCTTTGTGTTTACTTCTTTAAAGAGGTCTCTATCCATATCTATAGCACACTCCAAGCACTATCTCAGGGGAAGCTCTAGTTGCTTTTTTACCCAGTGTGATTTTTGCCCAGACAGACTCTGTCTTATCCATTCCATCGCTTCTTATTTCATTACAGTTAATCTCATCACTGATGTACAAGGCTACTCCAGCACCTTTGCCTTTCTTCCTGTCTTTTCTAAACAGCACATAGCCTTCAATACCTGTACTCCAGTCATGAGTACTATTCCACCAGGTTTCTGTTATCCCTATAATATCCGGTCTCACTTCCTGCACCGGTAGCTCCAGTTCCTCCATCTTGCTACCTAGGCTCCTCGCATTAGTGTACAGACATTTTAATTTTTGGCATTTGGCGTCAGTGACATTCTTTCCCCCATTGTGCACAGACCTTCTACCACCAGCATTTCCTGTTAATCTGGTTTCTACTCCACTATTCCTCCTTGGATCAATTCTTTGGTCCGCAAGGGTATCCCCTCTCACTTTGTTTACTTCCCTCTCCAGGTTATATTCTGACGTGGAGATCTCCTGAACATCTCCCAACCATCTCCCCCAACTTCCTAGTTTAAAGCTCTCTTGATGAGGTCGGCTAGCCTCCATCCTAGAATTCTATTTCCCTCCTTACTTAGATGAAGTCCATCCTGAGCGAACAGTTGTCTATCCATAAACGCTTCCCAATGACCGTACATCCCAAAGCCCTCCTTCTAACACCAATGCCTGAGCCATCTGTTGATTGCCATAATCTTGTCACTCCTTCGTCGCCCTGCTCTAGGAACCGGCAGAATCCCACTGAAGATCACCTGAGCCTCGATTTCTTTGAGCGTCTTCCCCAGTCTGGCATAGTCCTCCTTGATACAGTCCAGCGAGTAACTAGCCGTATCATTTGTTCCCACATGAAGGACAATCAACGGATTCTTTCCCGCTCCCGCTAGGATCCTATTCAACCTCAGGTCCACATCCTGTATCTTAGCCCCTGGCAGACAGCACACCCTTCTGTTCTCCCGATCAGGTCTAGTTACAGGCCTGTCTATTCTTCTCAGTAAAGAGTCTCCAATCACGTAGACCTGCCTTTTCCTGGCGATAGTGTGATTCTCCGGTCTATCCCCCACACCAGCTGGCCGCAAGTCCTCTCGATTTGTATTCGCCCTTACAATCCTCCTAGGGCTCATACTTGGTGTCGCCTCCATTGACTCCTCCCCTCCTTCTGCAGGACTAGCTGCTCGTCTCTTTTTCCTTGCCCTCTCTCCTTCAGCAGCCTGCTGTGCTCCATCTTCATTTTCCAACTCAGCAAACCTGTTCCTGAGTTCTATTTCTCCATTGCTGGCCCGTCTTTTCCTCTGCCTGGTTCTCCTAGTCACATGCTTTCACCGTCCACTTTCCTCACCCAGCAGCCCCTCCTCAGAGTTCTTTGGTCCTGCTTCTATCCGCTCGTCTGAGCTTATCCCCTGTGCCTCATCATGTCTGTGTTCCATCATCTGCTCAAACCCCCTTCTAAACTCAGCCAGAGTTTCCACCTGCATCTCCAGTCCTCTTATCTTTTCTTCCAGCAGCTCTATCAGGCAGCACTTCATGCAGACGAAACTCCTTTCAGGTGCCCCCTCCAGGATCATGTACATGCCACAGCTACCACATCCGGTCATCCTCAGTGTGTCTCTACCTGCTGCCTCTACCTCAATCATACCCTTCCAACTCTGTGCCTGGCAATCCACGCCTCACACCGCACCACAGGCCACCAACAAGCACTGGGCTGATGGCAGATCCCTGCCCCTTCCCTTGTCTGATTTCCTGGTTTCTCTGCCTTGGTCTCCCCTGTAACCTCCCCCTGGAAACTCCCACTGAAACTCCCCTGTTAGCAGCTCTGTTGGCTGGCTCCTGTGCCGCTGCCTGAGTGCCTGGCTCCTTATATAGGACCCCTAATCAGGTAAGCCCCGCCCCCAACTCAGGGCTCAGCCTCGCTCCCAGCACACGGCCCCTAGCAGCCTGCACACACTCACTCACACACAAACTCCACAATACAATCCACAAACTACAAAAACCTGCTCCTCCAACAGAACTCCCACTGCAACTCCCCTCTTAACAGCTCTTTTGGCTGGCTCCTGTATAGCTAGACTATTCGGAAAAAGCAACCAAAATATAATTAAATTTAAACTTTCTTGTGATGGTAGTGGGGAAATACTAAGGAAGTCCGCCACAGTAGCATTTAACTTCAGAAAGGAGAACTACACAAAAATGAGGAAGCCAGTTAAATAGAAATTAAAAGGTATCCTTAGTTGGCAAGTGAAATGCTTACAAGTTGTATGGAAACATTTAAAAAACACCATAATAGAGGCCCAAATTAAAGGTATACCCCAAATTAAAAAACATAGAGGACCAAAAAAGTGCCGCCCTGCTTAAATAACAAAGTAAAAAACAGTTAGAGGCAAAAATGCATCCTTTAAAACGTGGAAGTTAAATCCTAATGAGGAAAATAGAAAGGAGCATAAACTCTGGCAAATGAAGGGTAAAAATATATTTAGGAAAGCCAAAAAAAGAAGTTGAAAAACAGCTAGCCAAAGACTCAAAAAGTAATAGCAAAAAAAAATTTTAAGTACATCAGAAGCAAGAAGCCTTGAGATGCTGAAAGAGCACTCAAGGACAATAAGGCCATTGCAGAGAAATTACATGAATTCTTTGCATAGTCTTCATGGCAAGAGGGAGATTCCCAAACCTGAGCCATTCTTTTTTTGATGACAAATCTGAGGAACTGTTCCAGATTGGTTGTCATTAGAGGTGGTTTTGGAACAAACTGATAAACTAAACCAGGAGTCGGCAACCTTTCAGAAGTGGTGTGCCGAGTCTTCATTTATTCATTCTAATTTAAGGTTTCGCGTGCTAGTAATACATTTTAATGTTTTTAGAAGGTCTCTTTCTATTAGTCTATAATATATAACTAAACTATCATTGTATGTAAAGTAATTAAGGTTTTTAAAATGTTTAAGAAGCTTCATTTAAAATTAAATGAAAATGCAGAGGCCCCGGACCAGTGGCCAGGACCAGGGCAGTGAGAGTGCCACTGAAAATCAGCTTGTGTTCTGCCTTTGGCATGCGTGCCATAGGCTGCCTACTCCTGAACTAAACAGTAATAATCACCAAGACCAGATGGTATTCACCCAAGAGTTCTGAAGGAACTCAGATGTGAAATTGCAGAATTACTAACTGTGGTATGTTACCTATCATTTAAATCAGCTTTTGTACGAGATGACTGGAGGATAGCTAATGTGACACTGATTTTTTTTTAAAAGGCTCCAGAGGCATTCGTAACAATTACAAGCTGATACATGGGCGGTGGCTATAATAGGCCAGGGGAGGCTCTGCCGCCCCTGGCACTGCCATGGCCACCGGACACTGAGTTGCAAGATTTTTGCTTTATTATAGCCCATTCGGATTCCGGAGCAGCTGAGGAGGTAGTACGTGCTATTCAGCTTTCCGGGTTCATCAGTAGTCTCCATGGACTCCAGAGAGATTACTAATGAACCCAAGAAGCTCAGTAGCAAATACCACCTCCTCAGCTGCATTGGGTATATCAAAAGCTTCTTGGGAGGAGAGTGAGATTCCTTTCTCAGGGGCAGCTTGGGGTTTTGGGAAGGGAGACGCGACTGCGGCTGGCTCAGAGCTCCTCCAGATGGGGAAGGGGAAGGCTTTGGGCACCTCCGGGCAGGTGTGTGTGTCGGTGGGTTGGGCCTCTGGTCAGTCAGGGCTCCTCTGGCTGAGGGGGGAGGTGGTACTCATGGATCCTTTGGGTGGGGGGAGCTCATGGCTCCGGCTGCAGGGGGAGGATGGGATATTGGGGCTCCAGCCATGGTGGGGATTGGGTGGAGGGGCCAGAGCCAAGGGCTAGCCTCCCTGAAGGGGGGCTCCACCCAATGCCCATGGGCCAAAAAGTCTACTTTCAGTATCAAGAAAATTGGTTGAAACTATAGTAAAGAACAGAATGATTGGACCCATAGATTGACGCCATTTGTTGGGGAAGAGTCAACACGGCTTTGTAAAGGGAAATCGTGCCTCGCCAATCTATTGGAATTCTTTGAGGGGGTTAACAACTATGGACAAGGGGGATCCAATGGATATAGTATACTTGGACTTTCAGAAGGCTGTTGAGAAGGCCCCTCACCAAAAGCTCTTAAGCAAAGTAAGCAGTCATGGGATAAAAGGGAAAGTCCTCTCATGGATCAGTAATTGGTTAAAAGATAGGAAACAAAAGATAGGAACAAATGGTCAGTTTTCAGAATGGAGAGAGGTAAATAACGATGTCCCCCAGCGGTTTGTACTGGGACCAGTTCTGTTCAACATATTCATGAATGATCTGGATAAGCAGGTAAATGGTGAGTTGGCAAAATTTACAGAAAATACAAAATTACTCCAGATATCTAAATCCAAAGCAGACTATGAAGAATTACTAAGAGATCTCACAAAATTGGGTGTGTGGGCAATAAAATGGCAGAGGAAGTTCAATATTGATAAATGCAAAGCAATTCACATTTGACAGCATAACCCCAACTATCCATAGAAAATGATGGAATCTAAATTAACTATTACCACTCAAGAAAGAAATATTGGAGTCATGTGGATAGTTCTCTGAAAACATCCACTCAGTGTGCAGCAACTGTCAAAAAGGCTGACAGTCTTGGGAACCATAAATAAAAGGACAGATAAGACAGTAAATATCATAATGCAACTAAATAAATTTATGGTATGCCCACACCTTGAATGTTGCATTCCCCATCTCAAAAAAGACAAATTAGAATGGGGAAAGGGAAGGCCTAGAAAAATGATTAAGGGTATGGAACAGCTCCCATATGAGGAGAGATTAAAAAGACTGGGATTTTTCAGTTTGGAAAAGAGATGACTAAGGGGAGATATGATAGAGGTCTGTAAAATTGTGAATGGTATGGAGAAAGTGAATAAGGAAGTGCTGTTTGCCCCTTTGTATAACACAAGAATCAGGGGGTCACTCACTGACATTAATAGGCAGCAGGTTTAAAACAAAAAGAAGTATTTCTTCACACAATACACAGTCAACCTCTGGACATCGTTGCCAGGGGATGTTGTGAAGGCCAAAATTGTAGCAAGGTTCAGAAAAGAATTAGATAAATTCATGAAGCATAGATCCATCAATGGCTATTAGCCAAGAGGGTCAGGGATGCAACCTCATGCTCTGGGTATCCCTAGCCTTTGACTGCAAAAAGCTGGGAGTGGACTACAGGGTGGATAACTCATTTGCCCATTTTGTTCATTCTCTCTGAAGCACCTTGCATTGGCCACTATTGGAAGGAGGATACTGGGGTAGATGGACCATTGGTCTGTCCCAGTATGGACATTTTTATGTTCTTAACCGAGGGTGAAAATCTGGCCTCATTGACGTTACTAGCAAAACTTCCATTGATTTTGTTGTGGCCAGGATTTCACTCCAAATGGGCAGTTCTCACAGATGCATAATAAGCCTCTCATTATTCACAAAAATTTGACATCTTAAAATGGAAAATATTTAGGGAGATATGTGGCAGAGAGACTGGAATATAAGGGAGAAGTAGAGCAACCCACAGTGATACTGTGGGAATGTTGTTTGCATAGTGCATACATCTAGTATCTTAAAACCCCTCCTGGGCAGGAAGACTGTGGTCTGAAGCCACTGCTAAAATCTGGGGGCTGTGTGAAAGTGACTGTGAGCATACACTCCCCCATTCTCCTATAAGTCATACACATGAAGCCCATATACCTAGGCTGTGCATTGGTGACAGCATTTAACCCCCTAAGGCAGGTGGCCCATCAGATTATTCTGTAGGATGAAACACAAGAACCAGTTTAGGTTCTTGCAGATTTCTACCATTGGATCAACTGCCACAGAAGCCAATGGAAGATTTACACCCAGAACTAAGGATAGATTTTTTGTCCTTGTTGTATAATCTTCTGGTCTCTTTCTTGGTCAGTTCATATTTTCCAGCTGTGCACAGTTTTGTCCTGGTCCTGGTCCATATTTTTGTTAACCTTGTAAACTGGTCAAATCTGGAACAACCATGATTTTCCCATTTTGACCTTTACTTTGAAGAATGTTATAATTGTGCCAACTAACTCAGCTGTCAATATTTTCATCTCACACCTTTTTATAGGAGTTTATAAATGAGCTGTAAAATTATACGCACTGAGCATGAGGTGTGAGCCAGCAAGAAATTTAATAAATTATGTACATAAATACAAATGTGTCCATTTTAAAGTTATATACACACAGAGTTAAAACTAGTGATTTCAGGTGCATTTTATAGTTCTGTAACTCAAAGGAAATTTTGTGGGGGGGGTTTGTTTTTCAAAATTGAAGTGATTAGTCTATTAGTTTCTAATGTGGACCGAACTAATCTCTTTAGGAGTTATGGCGAATAACCACATTGTTTAATTTAGGAAATTAGCTACAGTGCACTTAGGGTAACTTATCTCAGTGAAAATTGCACACAAATTTTAAACAAGCGACTTATTCCAGGACTCAGTCCTCCTCTCAGATACACTGAAGCAGAGTGTATCTCCATTTTGTAAGTATATCAGAGTATGTTTGAAAGACTTTTTTTTAGCACACTCATCAATGTTACTGACACCAGATTGTCTGAAAGATTAGTGGTAACAAAAATAACTTTTTGAAAATTCCCAATTGTGTATCATTTAAAAAAAAAAACTTCAAGCTCATATTAAACCATTAGACAGTAACAGCTCTGAAAGAGCTCCTGTACTGCACTGTAATTTCCAAAATTGCATAACTAGAGCGGTGGTAAGTAAAACTGTACAAAATTAACCGGGGTTTACAAATAATCTCTCCACAAGCTTCCATATGACAGGGGGGCTGTGACCTGCAAGCCACTTCAGAGTTTTGGTGGGAGTTTTAGGTCCCCCTGAACTACAAAACTGAGTGAAACATGAGCAAACCCTTCTGAAACTCTTGCAAAATAAGGAACCCTTGTTAGCATGTTACAGACTGGCAAAATCTTAGACAAGAAAAAAAATGCCTTGGAATGTGGCAGCACTGTGATCAGAGGACTATTTCTTGATGTGATGGAAATGCTCACACAGTTGTAGTACTGGGTTACGTTAATAAGGATGTACACTTAAAATTTAAAGAAATTGGGTGCTTCTTTATAAGGCTACACAGAGCTTTTCAGATCTGGGGAAGGAAGCAGAGTGAGATAAATACAGATTGGGATAGTATGTTAAACTGAAAGGGCTAACACGTGGTGTATTACAAATTGTTGTAATGAGCCATAAAATAGTGTCTCTGTTAAGTCCATGTTTTTTAGTTTCTAGCCTGTGTTATTCCTTCTCCTTAACAATTTGCTCAACTTGTATTTAGCTCAGATACTCTGCTTCCTTCCCAGACCTGGAAAAAAGCTGTGCATAATTCGAAAGCTTGTGCCTTCCACCAGTAGACGTTACTCCAGTAAAATATATTACCTCACCTACCTTGTCTCTCAGAAACCCCACAGTTAAAAATACTGGATAACACACAAGTTTTGGAATGCGCTTGGAGGATTACAATCAAAGACAGAGGCAAATGCCAGACCTTTCCAGAATAGCTATTGCTTGACTGTTATACTTAAGGGATAAAGAATGAATCCGTTCAAAGGCCAGGGATCTGAAGACAATCACAAATAGAGAAAAATAAATACTTTTCTTCCCAGAAGTTGGGCCTAGTGAAATTTTTTTACTGAAATAGCAGTAGCATAATTTTTCAAAGCGTAAGGGTTTTGTTCAAAATATAGGACTATGTATTCCTTGGTTCGTAACTTGCAAAAAATACACTGTCTAACCTGAAGTAAATCCTTTTTCAGTGAACACATACAAATATATAGCAACAGATTCTGAAGAAAAAATATAAAACACCAGAACTGTTTATTTGGGAAAATTCTAATAATCATATTTTCTTTGCTTTGCATGGAAACAAACGCTGAATTTCCATCTCGTGTTCCAAAAACTTTTTGTATACAGAAGCTGTGTGAACACTGTGGAGCTACGTTTTTGTATTGCCTTCATCAATGTAGGATGTCTCACAAAAAAAGCAAAACGTCCCTCTGAACTGATTGCATTTCCTACCCACCTCCCCATTTATTTGCTGATTTATTATGCAGTTTTCTTCTGTTTTATTGGAAAATTTACTATCCCTTATACTTTGATATGGTACCAGTGCCCCTATTTCTGCATAAAATAAGGGTAAGCATAGAGCAAACACTCCTACAGCATTAAAATGCTAGTGTTAAAATGAATCTGTCTCTTGAGGAGGGAGTGGAATCATAGTTTACTTAACACAAAGGAAAAAGGCACAGGGAAGGGGCTTGGAGGAGAGAAGGAAAGTAATAGGGTCCTCCTGTCCACACTGGTGCTCTTACTGTTTCTGCCACCAGGGAGATGTAACAGTGATGGTTGTATAATAGTGGGAGATTCCTTGAAAAATACTAGCGTTCATACAGCTCAAAGCATATTTTTCTCAAAGCATCCCTATTAGGAATCCAGCTGCTACTGCTGATCTCAAGGGAAAGAATCAAATCCAGATCAAGTAGGGCAGAAGCCTGTATCTCATCTGTGGCCTTCATATGATTTCTACAGCGATGTTCATTACGATTTCCCCTAAGAAGCCATTTGAGTTTTATGGAGAAAAAGAAAAACCCTGCCCCATCACAAGCAATCTCTAGTCTTCACTGATTTCACCAGAATAATTTTGCTTATCTCTTAAAATTTATATATTTTTCATTCAACACAGATTTCACAAACAGAATGTGCAGCTATAGTGCTGGGTGAAGTATCAGAAAATGGAAACAATCAGTTCTGAGAATTCCGTTCTATCTTGCAAGATTTAAATGCAATTGAAAATGTTGCCCATTTTTATATGCTAGTAGCAAGAGAGAAAAGAAACAAAGATAAAGTGATGCACAAAATGGGAAAAGTCTTTAGGGACATTGAATCAATTGAGAACAAGATGGAAGTAATCAAAAGGCAGTCAACAGACCAAATAAAACTTTATAAAAAGAAAGTTTAAAGAGGGCTGGATAAAGTAGAGGCTTTCTGTTTACACAAGAGACTAAGAGATTACAAAACAACATATGAAATCATTAGCATTGGTTAAATCTCGAAAGGTTTAGAGCTTTGTTTTCAGTTTGAATAAGCATCCAAAAATTTGATTGCTTATCCAGATCTTATCCATGCTTTCATGAATCTGCCAGACTGGGTTAGAAGACTCATGGAAGAGGCATATTCATTAAAGTTCCAGTACTTCCTTCTTCCAACTGGGTCAAAACAGCCTCTCTCTATATTCTGGCACATTTGCTGCTGCTCTCTGGAAATGCAGATACACATAAAAATGAATTTTAAAAGCCTTGCAGATTTCCCTAACAGTATTAATTATCAAATAATGTTCATTTCTGAGTGAAAGTTTGCATAAGTTCTCATTTCATTCAAAATGGTTTTGTTCCTCCTTAGAAATAAAGTTAGGGAAAGATGGTTGTGATGACATAAATACAGTGCTGTGAAAGATATAACTCTGTAAGGGTGTGGGCATAGACTGAAAAGGGAATAACATCCATATTATATTAAGCTTCTTCTTTTGATACCTTTGGGGGTAGAAAAATGGGTTAAACCTAGATAATGACAAGGTCTAAACCATCCATTAATATAGTCAATCAGTCATGATGATGATGGGAATACAGCTAACAGATGTGAACCAAACTGCAGCACACAGGGAAAAAAATAACAAGGTAAACTAAAAGCTATGCCTCTGACTGAATTACAGGTGACGTGTTGGAAACTGATGTATTATGTACTCAAGATTTCAGGGTAGCAGCTGTCACATCGTTGATATGCTAGCAGTGCGTTTCTCCTGACTCACTCTGGTTCCTTTTTAGCTTGTTCTTTGAATGTGCTATTACTATAAAAAGATTAATTTAAGCATATCAAATGAATTTGAACTTTATATATAAAATTCTACAATGGATAGGCAGATTTTTTGCCTCTTATTTAGATGCTCTATGAATTAAATGTTACATTAGCAACACAATCTTACATTTCTAGCAGAACCTATAAGTTTAACAACACAGCTCCATTGACTAAGAAATAGTTTATCATTAAATGCCTACCTTTTGGGAGCTACTGTGCCATATTCAAAAAAGGGACGTTCTGCTGAAACAGGCATAGCACAACTTCCGTTGGCTCCACTGCACAAATTCCTATAGTTTCTCAACTGTGAATGCAAGACTGCCATGTAACGTTAATAATCTTCTGGATAGGAGAGTCTATAAATTAGGCAAGAGTTCTGAAATGATTGGTCACCAACTGTCAGACAAAACAGCTTAAATTTGGGGAAGAGGGTGTAAATGCAATAATTATCTATGTATCATTCCTTCTTTAACTAGAGTTAGAGTCATGCAAGCACAATATTGTCCCTGAGCAAGGATGTTTCAAAGCTGAAGAATATTTCCATAGTCAGAGATCAATTATATGAATAACTACTCAACAAAGAATACATACTGGCATATGGTTTTGCTAAACAAACTTTTTCAATCAGAGTTTTAAAGGAATAGGTAGAAACTCCAGGAAATGGGTTCAATATAATCTAGATAGGTATGTGTTCGTTTATCAAGCAGCAGCAGAAGCGTGTGCATGCAGTAATTTCAAGTTACTCTGAGTTTTGGTAACTACTTTCTTTGCACTTCTAAAATTACTGTAATTCTAAGTTGTTCATGTCCAATTTTGCATGCCTATCTTTCCAACATGGGCATTAAAACCTGCTCATCAGCCAACTAAACTTTGGAGTGAAATTCATACTCTAATTATGTTGATAATGTACATTCATACTTTAATCCGTGGCACATCCTTAGGCTCTACTCATTTATATTTGCTTATGCTGGAGTTTGCATATCTCTCAACTTCTGAAAATATGTTTCCATTTATGGAATGATTACTTACATGGAAAGTATTCCGTACCTGTATTATGACTTGATCATGATCTACTTGTATTTTCACGGAGAAGAGATTTCTGGTAGTAGTCAACTCTTTAATCTAGAAAAAGACATAATGATAGTCAATGGTTGGAAGATTAAGCTAGACAAATTTAGACTGGAAATAAGTCACACCTTTTAACAGTAAGGGTAATTAACAATTTGAAATGACGTATCTAGTGGTGTGGTGGATTTTCAATCACTGAAAGTATTTAATTCAACACCACATATTTCTCCAAAAAAATGCTATAGTTCAAACAGAAGTTATGTGCTTGATGCAGAAATTACTGGGCAAAATTCTATACCCTGTATTAAATTCGAGGTCAGACTAGATGATGATAATGATCTCTTCAGGCTCCAAATACTTATCTTACTCTGCTGTTGCCTTCCTAAAACATGAGGATTAATGTTTAGATTCCATACTTATGTGATGCTGCAGACACTTTTGCTGACAGTAACGAATAGAATGAACCAACAGAGATGTTAGTGAGATGGGCTGGAAATAACAATGAGATTCAACTTGGAAAAACTTCTGCCAATATATTTGGGGCAAAAATGAAGTCAGTGTGAAACTGAAGTAAGAGAGAAAAATCAGACCTCCCCCTCCATAATATACTATGAAGTTTTTTATAGAGTTCATTGAGATCAACTGATGAAAAATGCTATACAAGAGCCAAGTCTTATTACTGTGTAAGTAAAATAGATGTTTCAAGTTGGCAATATAGTATATAATAAATACAATATATGAGATGACACTGGTTGAACAGTGCAGTAAAAGTTCAGAACATCCCCTATTGCAGAATAATTGGTGTGAGGAGTCTTTGGAGGAGGAAATCTCAGTGAGGATCCACTCATCGAGCTTCAACTCATCATTCCATGGGGAATAGTGGTTCCTGCCCCTCATTTTGTTTTTTTTGTGTTTTGTGCAACCAACTTGATCTAAAACCTAGTGACTCACCAAGGATCTAGGGAAAGCATACAACTTTCCCTTGGCTCTGGTTTTGTGTGGCTCCCTGGTAGCATGGCTTCATTAGACACTCAGCCAGGGTGCTCCATGGAAAAGTTGAGCTTAAGGACATATTATTTTTCTGATAAGATTCATGGGGCAAGCAGGAGGATCATGTGCATTTTCCTTGGCCACTAACTTCTCTCTCTGGACCACTGGGTTTCCTTCCCTTCCTTTGGGAAGTTCAGAAGAAGCAGGAAGAGTGTGGCGCTAAAGAGATGGCTGAAGCTCCCTCTCTTCTCCTACATGCAGATCTGGAGGAGAGTGATCCAGGCCAAATTTAAACAAAAAAAAATTACCATTGTCTGTCTTGCTGAATATTGAATATAGGAAAAGGCACTTTATAACACTCACTGCTTCATAATTTGCCTAGCATAGAACTATTCAGACAATTTTTGATGCTGATGATGCAGCATGGGGAGATTATTGCATAGACAAAAACAGTTTGCCTAGTACTTTCAGTACATTCACTTGTCTAATTGGCGTTAGAGATAGATAGTAATGTACAACAGGACCTTGGAACTTTTCAGTTAAAAGAGAACTGGAGAAAAAATTCCAAAATCGAAAGCATACATAGTCTATCTATGGATAACCTAGGTCAGATTGTGGGCTGAAACAACAAACCACCCATCACTTAATGGTATTGACAGGTATTCTAACAGTGCAATGTCCAGAAATTGTGTGTTTACTCATTATTTGTTTTCTTGTCACTTATAATCTGCATTGGTAGATACTTAGGCAATACCCCTACAATGGACTCCACACAGGTGGATTTCTGCATCCGTGCAAAGCCCCATTGAATCTGTGTGGGTGGCAGACTCCATTGTAGAATTGGGTCCTTAGGATTTTATTTATTTTTCTTGATTCTTAAAACAAGAAAGAAATTGAAGATTTAAATTGTTTAATTCTCAGTGACCAGCATAGGCTCTGTTGACAGAATCTTAGTGCTTCAAGAATGTCCAGTAGAAAATAGTCCTCGTTCAGCTGAGGAATATGGAGTTTCTGTGGTATCACTTCCTTCTCTATGTCTATTCTTCTCTTATGCTTTTATCTTTTCATCTATTTTATTCCCTTTAGCAGTGGCCATGAAAACATCATTTCCTATTCATTATAACTTGTAAATTATTTTTAAAGAGAGTCCCAAGCAACATAGTTTGGATCTGAATACAACCTCTTCCAAAACTTTTAGTGTAGATGTTTATTACAGGGGTTTGGCTTGGGGCAATCTCTGTTGTTCAAGGTACTCTTCTCATTTATATATATCTTGTGCTTGCACTATTTTGTCCAATGGATAGGGCACCATATTACAAATCAGGATATCTAAATTCCATTCTTTCTTCTGCTAGTTAGTTGCTGTAAAACTTTGAGCAAATCATTTACCTCTCTACACCTTTGTTTTTTCATCTATAAAATAAGGATAATGATGCCTTATCTAACTTCAAAAATCACTTTGTACTCTGGTGATGAAAAATCCTATTGAACTGCTAACTATTATTTCTGTATGTTTACTATGAGAACATGTAATTATACAATTGTATGACTTAAAAAAATTTCATAATCCTGAGAATTCTCTGCACTTTCTATAGTTTGAGATGTCTGGAGAAACTTAGACCTTAGTCCTGCTCAGTAATATTAGCTCTGATAGAAATCCTCTAGAAGTTAGAACTTCAGAGTGTCAGGAAATAAGGCCTCAGTCTGCACTCAGATCTGTATGGATGAATCCCTGAACCCATGCAAAGTCCATGGAAAGTGGGAATCTACACAGGCACAAGTGTTCACCTAAATGGATTCCCACAGCAGTATCAGGTCCCAAATTTTGTTTCCAAAGGATGAGGCTTGGAAGATTTAGGCAGCCATTCACCACTAGTACATTAAGGAGAGAAAAATAGTGGGTAGAAACTTTGTTGTTGTCCATTCTCACCCATTTACCAAGATTCTGAATTATATGCATACCTACTTTGGATGGTTATGGGGCTGCATTGGAGCAAGGAAAGAAATTAACACTGATAGTTCATCAAAGGCAGTAATGATTTGTTGTTGGCTTAGTCCTGTAAGCAGTGTAATGGATGGTGGGGTAATTGTGAACCCTGTGTGCGTGATCCTTTATTGCCTTGTCCCTTAGACTATTGTTGCACATGTGCAAACTGGATGCAAAATGCTACCATGAGATCTGGAAGTGCTTTCTACTCACTTTGCACTCTGTAAGTGACTACAGAAAGTACAAGGTAGTGCAGCCCAGTGAGTTTCTTTTGTCTGTGTTTGCACACCAGTTTCATTGTGACAGGATTTCTCCCGTTAGCATTTAGAACTTTATTGATAAGTATTTTAAGATACATAAGAGACCAATTTTTTGAGCAGTTAAATGCTGGCTGAGCTGAGGCCACTCCCCTTAATGGGATCAGGCCGTTAGAAAGCTAAACCTGATATTACTAGTCTTACAATCAGGCAGAAAAATATCACATCACATTGGCTGAATGATCATATATACTGTATGGCTAATCTTGATTTTTCTGAACTTGGGAATTGAACCAAAAAAGCTCATAGTAATTCTAACAAAACTAAAACAAAAATGTATATAACTAATTTATAAACTACAGAACAAAGTGCTGTGTTCTAGTCTCATTTCCTTTTATCATTTTTGCATGTAAATATTCATAAAATATTCAGCAATATACAGTAGAGGTATTTCAGAGCTGGTGCAGAAATTGTGTACATCTTACTTTCAGGGGTTGTGAGGACCAAAACTCCAGACAGGATCAACAACTCCATACTTTAGAGGTCCCATGTAGCTTTCTTGTCCAGTCTCCTGAATTTTCCACTTTCAGCTGCAATCCCCAGTTTCATGGGCACCATTTTAAATATCATATGATGGAGGCACCACGTGCTTCATGCAAACATAGGAGACACATACTCAGCCATGGGTCCTTGGCTCTCCAAGACTAACCTGCTAAACATAGTTTAACAAATACACAATTTAAATGCACTCAGGATGTACTAATAGCCTTGCCATTGAGAGAGCAAAAGAGAAGTGTGCACAAAAGTGTTCCAATAATCTGAAACACATTGTAATTCAAATATGTGCAAAGATATGGAGCCAAATTTACACAAACACCATTCATAGTGTAGGAAAAAAGCTATCAATGCTTTACAACATACAAGTAAAATGGGAGAAGCAGAGGCTGTGGAAGCATGAAATACATGCTGCCAGCCTACTTCTGAAAACATTACTGACTCAGAATGCCTGTTGTCTAAGAGGTAATAAGCAAATGCCGCAGCTCCAAAAGATTTCAAATGGAACAGTTGAACAGCTAATTCCTGCCCCAAGAATCATCAAAATGAACAGTGTAAAACATAAAATCAAATCTGAAATATTAGAAAACTCCAGCCCATGAAGAGGTTTAAAATGTTGTGAACATAAATTTAAAGAATGTGTAAAATGCTAAACTAATAGCAAGAGACACCATAACAGAAGTAACATATCGGGCTACACTCTCCTTAGCAAGGAGCCTTGCAGCAGCATCTGCAACTAAAAATCTGTAAATAAACTGCCAATAGGTCCAACAAAGAAAAGAATTATAACCACCACGTATGGATATTATAAAGGCATGGCTCAAGAGTTCCAAATCAGATCCTGAAATGTACTATACTACTGAATCTGAAACAGCCTTCAAACTGAAAACGCTTATATAGTAACCTATGACCAGTATGTATTAAGCATTGTTATCTGTAACCAGTACTTGGTTTTGGATATGCATTGAAGTTTGTGGGTTTATCTGAACCTCTTGGATCTGCAAAACCAGACTGGTTATTTTAGAGTATTTTAGCATTACATTTCTGATCTGGAGCAAAACCAGAAAGTGCAGAATGCACAAAACGAAAAACCAATGGGAAAAAGATGGGTCCAAAAGCTTTCTTGAGCCTTATGAAGGGCTTGTTTCTTACATTGGGTGAAGTCTTGAATTGCTTAATTATCTCAACTTGTTTGTAGTTCACCACTTAGGGTTGGTCTACACTGCGGGGGAAAATCGATCTCAGATACGCAACTTCAGCTACGTGAATAACGTAGCTGAAGTCGAAGTATCTAAGATCGAATTACTCACCGTCCTCACAGTGTGGGATCGATGTCTGCAATTCCCCATGTCGACTCCGCAACTCCATTGGGGTTGGTGGAGTTCCGGAATCGATATAAGTGCGTTCGGGGATCGATATATCGCGTCTAGATGAGACGCGATATATCTATCCCCGAGGAATCGATTGCTACCCGCCGATATAGCGGATAATGAAGATGTAGCCTTAGAATGCAGAAAATATTGATAACACTGTTTCCCAATGGTTAATTCAGTGTGGAATTAGATCAAACAGATGAATTATGTGATGCTTCTGAATACTTCAAGTAGATGTTTTTATAATGATCACAAATACTACTTGAACAATCTCAAAATTATATTGCCTTGTGTTACAAAAAGCTTATTCTTTCCATAATGGCATCTTGATAGAATGTGGGTGGATTGAATAGCTCCCAGGACATTAGCAAAGCAGTGACATAAAAGCTTTCTTTTATTTTCTGTAGCTGTTTGTGATACCTTGAGGGAAAGTATACACTATATGTATACATACTGGAACATGGTGTGTTACAGGGAATAAATACATCAAGGAGTTCTGGTGACATCATAAATCATGAAAGGAAAGCTTGAGTGAATTGTCATGTTTCCAAAAAGGTGCAATATATTTTTTAATGTAATTCTCATTTCTTGTTATAACAAATCAATACCATGCCCATTCAGGATTGCCAGAAGTTCTGTGGGAGCACCCATGTTTTTATGCCTATAGTACAGTCTGACTTGCTTCTCTTGGACTGAGGCAATGATTTCACTAAGCTCTGAGGCTGTTTAACGCATTCTTCTGTATGCCCTGCTAATGGGCTCAGAATTGCTCTGTCCATGCCATACATGCTTCTCTTTGTGTAATGTACCTCAAGGAGACACTCTGACTGTGTGTATTGTTCAATATAATCCAGTCAAAGAAAATTTATAGCATTTATTATCGGTATTTACAAGGTTGGAAATATATAGTATGGGAAACATTAAATCAAAAGAAAATGCCACCCAATCTGTCTGATATTTAGTTTAATAGAAAGCTTTCTTGCAGGGAAAGATAAAATGTCCAACTCTGAAATTCCAATCTTAATAAAAACAGAAACACCAATTTTAATCTTATTGATCCTGGCCTGACCTTTTTCAGGAGATCTGCTATGTTTATATTGGAGCTTCTGTGAGTGACTGGCAATGAATGGCTGAGAGTGAGATACTCTCAGGTGTCACTGTCTGTTTCCCACATCTACTCTGAGGCTAGGCAATGTTGTGTGAACTCCACCTCAGCTATCATAAGTTAAATTAATTCCACAAGATCCCATTACTGTCCTCCTCACTGGACAGGTCCTGCTTGCAATGAAATCAACAGGAGTTTTGTCATTAACAATAATGGAAGCAGGATCAAACCTAGAGTTCTTGTACCAGCAGACCTCCACATTGCTGTCCTGCAGAGCAAAGTTCAAACTTCTGGGAGTATCCAATTATTAAAAGCTTTGTTCCTCTACCTGATTTCCATTTTTGTACAGTTGGATGTAGTCAATGCTTCACAATAGAATTTGTGCAAGACTGACATCTTCAGAGCCCTGACTCCTTGATCAAAAGTGTTGTGGAATTCTTGGAAACACCTTCACTGCATTAGTAGTTGAGGGATGTTACAACTAGAGCTGGAAAAAGAACTGATTTTGGTTTACTGGCAGCTCCAAAAAATTGTAAAGAGAAAAAAGGTTGATTCGGGTAAACTGAATCCAAAAATTCTGAAAAATTTAGGTCAGTCAAAGAAGTTCACAAATTTTGTTTTGGTTTTCTGCAATATGAGGTCAAATCCCTTCTTTACATCAGGCAGAGAGAAATAAATAATAAGTCATTGGAGTAGGGACACCAGCTTGGGTCTTATACCTCCCAGATGAGTGCCCTAGCCACTGAGCTATAGAGTCATTCTCACTCTCCATCCACATGACTGTTGGAGTATTTTATACCTGGTGGAACAGCTTCAACAGGAGAGAGACCCATAACCTAGGATCAGAGCACATGTCTGTAGTGTGAGAACACCAAATTCAAATCCTTTCTTCACATAAAACAGAGAACATCGGGTGCAAAAGTGGGCAGTTGTATCTTCTCCAGATATTTTGTGAACGGTGTCTAAGTACTCAATGTGCGGGGGTGGAACTTTATTGTCAAAACTATTTGGTGAATTTGCATCAAATTTGTGAGCAATTTTGGGTCAACAGAAACTGTAATTTTCAGGGAATAAACTATTCATACAAAATATTTAATCTAGTTCTAGTCAAAACTGATTCATGCTTTTGTAGAAAATTAGGAAGTAACCATACAAAGAGGAAAATAACATGTAGTTTTGTTAAGGTGACCAGATACCAAGTGTGAAAAACCGGGACAAGGAGGAGGGGGGGGAATAATATTGGGACTGTCCTTATAAAATCGGAACATCTGGTCAACCCTAAATTTTGTCCATTTGGGGTCAGGGTTGAATTTTTCCAGTTTGTGGGCTAGATTCTGCCCCAACACAGCTCCTTTGCACTGATCCTGTGCAAAGTTTGCTGTATGTTTCTGCAGAATTTTAGCGTTACAGATTTCCGTCTTAATCATTGTTTCATACAACAAACAATTAACTTTTGGAATATTATTCCTACCCTGGATTTTCATTTATTTCTAATTAGAACTATTCTATGTATTTTAACACATGATCCCAATGTCTTCCATATATGCACCACTAAGAAACCTTCAAAACTTTTGATTTCTAATTACAAAAGGTGATTATGGCTTCCCATTAGCTTCCTTCTTATCAATAAGTATCAGAGGGGTAGCCATGTTAGTCTGGATCTGTAAAAGCAGCAAAGAATTCTGTGGCACCTTATAGACTAACAGACATTTTGGAGCAGGAGCTTTCCTGGGTGAATACTCACTTCGTCAGATGCATGCTTTTTTGTGTTAAGTACAAGACCACATCGCTGATGGCACGGTGCACCTTATTGATAAGAATCCTGTGGCACCTTATAGACTAACAGACGTTTTGGAGCATGAGTTTTCGTGCGTTAATACCGACGAAGTGGGTATTCACCCACGAAAGCTCATGCTCCAAAACGTCTGTTAGTCTATAAGGTGCCACAGGATTCTTATCAATAAGGTGCACCGTGCCATCAGCGAAGTGGTCTTGAGCTTAACACAAAAAAGCAAAATTCCATTGAGAGGTTTATTAAGCAACATCTAAAATTCAGAGGCATTATCTTTGGTATAGAAAGTACTATTTTAACTATAATCCTGTGATTTACCCTAAATGGATGCTTGAACAGTGATAGTATGACTCATTAATTAATAGTGTGCTATTTGAATTTTACCATGAAGCTTAATGGGATGGCTTTGACAACTTTTCAGCAGCAGTGTAGTGTATTTCCTATCTCAGCATTTTCATAAATCCTCAACCATCATTTTTCACTTTAAATCCTGTTTCAGTTCAATATTGTCCAGCCATCTATGTAGAATTTTTTTATATTTCATTCTATGAAATACATACTCTTTGTAGATAGCTATAGGTATACACTGCTGGAAGTGGAATAGTGAGGAAATTCTGCTTTTTGTACAATTGGAATAAACATACTTTACAAAGGAATTTGTTTTCAATTTACATAATGATTTTTCTTTGGCTTAGAGACTTGTTTTTCTAGTCAATTGGGGTGGTACATGTTCAAAGGTTAGACATACTTTTTAGATATCTAACATATCTTGCCACATCCGGCTCAGATGGGCTTGGGGAAATACCATATCTAAGATGGATAAAATAAGCAGCATAAGTCTTGAACCAAACTTGAACTGAAACTTGAGATTTGAGGAGGGGGGCAGGGAATAGTGATTGTCTGATTCCTTTTACTCATGTGTTTTAACACTTCTCTGTGATTTTTAGTTACAAGAGGGATTTTGTGTAGCCAGGATCTCCTGAGAGCCTGTTCATGTACAGTCTCTAAATATCTATTTAGACTAGATCCAAATGTTTGGTTTGAACTTTGGGACCTTACAGATAAAACTGAACCTGTTGAAGTTCTCCTACCCCACTACAGAACATGGAGATTTTGAGAATCCCAGTTGTAGACAAAGTAGCTTGATTTCAAAATGTAACTTTCCATCAGTGGTTACCATCATCTTCCATATAGTTTCTAACAATACTGCCATGAAGATGAGGTATTTCCACCATTGTTATATTACAACAGCTGCTAAATTGCTGCAACTTGACTCCTGGAAGTACTACATTTTAAGTGTTGTAAGGGGCATGGGGAATATTAAGAAAGGAACATTCCCTGTACCCGCAGGTAAGTTGAATATTGGAAAAGTACTACTCAGTAAGACAGGTTACGCCTCAGCCCAGCACCTATGACATGTGGCAATCCCAAAGGATATTTGTGCTGTTGCACACATGAAGCAATATATATGGTGCAAGAAGCATGGTGTCTAGGTCTGTAGAAATAGTCTCATCCAATTCTGACTTCATGGTCTGATGTATTGAGAAACAGTTATTGAGACTGTGTAGTAAAATCCATAACATCCAGGGAATTATACCCTGTCAGTTTAGAACTTGATACTCCATTGGCCCAACTGCACTTTCTTCCACACCTGACCCCAAAACTGTGTTCTTCAAGATGCTTTGCAGACCCCCGAACAGGTTCCCCCAAATTGTATCCTTCCGCTTCAGAGTGGAAGGCACATTCAATAGAAGTTCAACTTTTTTAAGTCTTGTGCTGTAGTCCCTTATTAGCTTTGTTGAATATGCAGGTGTTTTATTTCCCTGATTCCAGGGTAAACAGAAGGAACAAACAAATGTTGCGACACCCTAGGTTTCAATGGCTGTGGAGAGAATCTAGACTTTAAGATTACATGTTCAGAAATAATGCCAAGGTCCAGATAAAAGATGTGGTGTGGAACTGCATGTCAACATTTGTGTGCACACCTACTGCAATTGCACACAAAATGGTCCTATAGATAGGTAAATGTAACAACTTTATGCACTTCTTATTCTGAAAAGCTGGTCCCAAACAAGAAAAATAAATTTATAATTCTACAAAGGTGACAGCTGGGTGATTTTGTGGTTGCATGCCAAACTATTATTTTTGGAGGGGTGGAGGGAGTGAGAGTGGGCCTGGGGATGGCAATTCAGTTCAGCACTTTTTGAGATTTCAAAATATGTTCTCCTTACATACTGGAGTGAAAACAGAATTGTTGGAATATCCATTTTCAAAGTGAAAAGTTTGGGCTTCAATCCAGGAAAAGGCATATAGGTATGTATATTTGTCCATCCATCCCTGAGTGTTAGTGAATTAGCTTGTAATGTGGAGCACCCAGATTCCAACCCCTGGTCTGCCTGATTCCAAGGAGACTTTTTCATCTAAGATCACTCTGAATTAGGCAGAGCCAGAACTTTGAACCTGGGGCTCCCATATGTCAGACCACCACCCTAACCAACAGGGTACAGAGTGAGAGTCCCTACTCCACAAAAACCAAAATATCTCTATAAAACTTTTCAGCTTCAAAAAAACATATTATTTTGGTTCAATGAAATTTTGACAAAAATGTTCTGACCAGCTCTTCTGGAGTGGGGTAGGGTGGGGGTGGAGGCGAGGGGAGAGAAACAGGCCCAGATATTCCAAATTAAGTGCATATAATTGCCTGCACTTACCTGATATCTTGAAGCATGAAAATGAATTCAGGCATTATATTTAAGTGAGGAGGAGAATTGTGCAATCTTCTACATTAAGCAGCAGTCAGTTATATTGTGTTATCATGCTAGCATCAACTTGCTTATAATTAGAATTATTTGCCAAACCAAAAAGATTTATGCCCCATTGCATTATTGTTTCCTCTTCTAAGTTGGATTGTGTTCATGTTTCATAGGAGCACTGTCAAATTATGTGGCTGCAGAGCATATGAATGGAGTTTCAGGTGGAAATGGTTTCCATGATGTAACTTGACAATTTATTGTAAGCATAGTCTCCTTTTATCCTTTGGAAGCTTAAGCATTTGCTAGAACACTTGGAAATCATAGACATTAAATAATAGAAATCAAGTTGAGGCAGATTCTGATATCTCTCTGGCTGTTGAGTAGTATCTTATTCTGGGACTACTCTCACTGATTTCAATAGGATTAGTCAGAAAGCAAGGTAGTACTCAGTGGAAGGAGGGGAATCAGAATTTGGCCCTTTATTTTTAGGCCTCAAACACTAACTCAGGCTTAGCTTTGCTTATTTAATCCTGTTGAATTAAGTGGAGGTATTCACAGGCATTAGGTTAAGCACATGTGTGAGTGTTTGCAAGATGGGAGCCCCTTTCTCAGCAGTGACAGATTGCCTACTCTTCTTTTTTTTTGGGGGGGGGGTTGCATGTGGTAATTATTTCTAAATAAGAAACATACAGTGATCAGGAGAGGAGAGTTAGTATAACCAATAGCTGCTTTTTAAAATATGCATAAAATCAAATTGAAAATAAAGAGCCATTTAAAGTTAGATTTTTGTGGCACACTTTTTTTTTCTTGCATACAGTAAAATGTTTTGCTTTGCTTATAATACACAGATGGAGTGTATGCAAGTGTGTTTTTTTGTTTTTGTTTTAAAAAGTGTTCAAATCTGCGAATGAGAAAAAGAATGTCAGCAATAATAGACTTCTGTAATTCAGTAGGGATTATCTATTATCTTCTTTTCCCCCTGTGATATTATTTTAACTTTAATTCTGCAATCTAATTTATGTTCAGATCAATACCATCTGGTCTTGAGGAAGTCAGACTTTGAGTGTCTGAATTCCTTTTCTTCACAAGCATGTGAAAACTAAAATAAAAATTACTGTTTGTATCTGTAGGACGGGTATTGGCCAAACTGGGATTATAGAGGAAAAGTGTTAGCACTCGCCTTTTAGTGGAGCCTTTATTCTTTCTTTTACTGCAAAAACACTTTCAAGGAAATTGGTGAATATTTTATGAAAAACCATTCTAATCCTTCCAACATCACTGGAGGGATCAATGTTTGCATTTTATATTCCAAGTTTCTTCATTTTAAAACTGTGGAGTTGGCAGTGAGATTTGGCACCACCAATATGATTTGGATGGGTTGGTTAGATTGGATATATTTAGGACAACTGACTTCTTCTGATGTAATGGGTAAGTGTAATGTCACGTTTTTGCTATTTCATTAGCTATAAACAAAATATTTAGTAAATAATTAAATTATGGATGCAAGGCTTCATTTTCACTCAAACACAATACTAGCTTTTCCCCATGATCATTCACTTGGGATTGGAATTTACAATTTATAATTGCACCTTTTCAGTGTTAATATTTTAAAGACAAATGCTAATTGCCAAGAGGATTTTAACTCCTTCTCCCTCTTATATCTGGCATCGCAGAAGCATTGAAACTGCTCTGGGCTTGTACTGCAGTATAGAAGCTGCATCCTTCCACATGTGCAACTAGCCCAGTAGAACTGATAGTGACTAAATGCTCCTTGTCCCATCATCATTCATTCCCATCCTCAAAATCACTTGAATGTTTAGAGGTAGGTGCCCCTCAACCCATTGCACTGGTCCACCAAATCCTACTCCCTCCCTTAACCAGCAAAAACACATCCGATGTGTCTGGGATCTCCAGGCCTGCTCTTTTAGATTTTGCAAGTCAGAATTAAGCATATCCCCCTTCTTTTAAAAAATTACATATTATTGAACCTCTTTAAAAATTCTGTTTGCAACTTACTCCATATTTTTCAGATCTATACACTGAAATAGTAGAAATTAAATTGCCTGGACAAATGTTGTGAACAAATATTTCCTTTATTTTTCAAGAATCACAAATCAAACAACATAATCTATTTCCTTCTGCCTTCAGACAGCCAACTGTGTGTTTTTGTGTGATGGACATATATAAAAAGTACACCTACTTATGATCCCAGCTGGGAGCTTGTGTTCTCCAACTCTAGAATATCAAATGGTAATGAAATAGTAATAGCTTCTGAAATCACCAGAATAAGAATACACAGTTTTTCTTTTTATGTGGTAAAAGCGAGGCCTGCCTTCCCTCACTTTAAGCCCATGCAAATTTTATGGCAATAGGAAAACACATGTTAATTCTTCTGGACATGACTTATTACAGAAAATACATATAATTCCTTTTAGCAACCCAGTCATTCATCATGTGCTTCCTATTTAGCTTTTGGGGGGACTGGAAGACAAAATCCCATTTGAAGTCAATGGGTATTTTTCCTGCACGAGGACTTCTGTATTGACACTTTATTATTATTTATTATGATTATTTATGATTTATTATTATATCAATAGTTGGTTTTTTATCATGTTCACATTTTATCTATAGACCTGGTAAATAATATTTAACATCTTCATAAATTCTTCTATAAATTCTACATTTTTACTTGATGGACTGTACAGATTCAACAAACTCTAGGCCAAGCCAAACTGCATGTTTCAAAGGCCTAATGCTAGCTTGGGTTTTGCTCTCTTATGGAATAATTTTTGAACCTGATGGCTCACCCTTGGATCTTATTAGTGTAATTCCCAGAAATGCTACCAGAGTAAAAATTTTGGGCCTGATATCACAGTCCTGGAAAAGTTTATTGTTCCTGGATATATTACAATTTGAATGCAATCTGGGAGTGAACTAAAACCACAGTAATGCAGATAGCTGGGCACAATGTATGTCCTGGAAAACAGATGTATTGCATCTGTACTGATCTCACGATAAGGCCTCTTTGGTTCTCATGTTTTTTGTGAAGAAGTAAGAGCATTGGGGTGTTGGAGAATGTATGGCATTACTAGAGTAGCTCATCAGGAAATTTTTGACTGAACAGGTTTTGTTTATGTTTTTGGGGTTGGGGAGGAATGCTGTTTTGACAAAATGTTTGTCAGGAAAGGGTTCTCTGGTCCAAGATTGACTTTCTGCTCAAAATGAGAGAGAGAGAGAGAGAGAGAGAGAGAGAGAGAGAGAGAGAGAGAACAGTCAATAGCCCAGTGATTCAGATCCCTGAGCTATGAGAGACTCAGGTTCAAGTCCTCATTCTAATATGTATTTAACTACTTCTCCAATAGAAAATATTGAGAAACTAACCCTAGAAAAACTGATAGATTGTGATTAGGGCACTCACTGGGAGACCCACCTGCTAGTAGTATTATCAACCCTCTAGGATTGTCCTGGAGTCTCCAGGAATTAAAACCCAATCTTTAATTAAAGATTGTCATATGATCAAACCTCCAGGAATACATCCAATTGCAACCCTACCTGCAAGTCCCTGTTTAGAATCAGACAGGACACTCACCCAGGATGTGAAAGACCCATGATCAAATTCTTGCTCCAACACCAAGACTCTTGTGGGGTGAATGGGCCTTGCACTGTTGTTTTCATAAAAAAGTTTCAATTTTGTTCCAGTGTAAAATGGGAAACAATTTGAAACTTTGAAAATATTTGCAGGATGGGAAAACGATTGTTTACCCAGCTGAAGTTATTAATATTTGATTTTGAGCTGTTGTTTGGTAGCAGAAGAGGTCTGACAATTGCATGTTGTTTTCTTAAATTTAAAAAATTGGCAGAATCAACAAAACTGTGCGTGGACAGTTGTTACTTGTTCTAAATCAAAGTAAAATAAAAATAAACATTTATTTGAGGTATACATTTAACTGCTTTAATAAATACATTTAAAATATTTGTGTAGTTAAAATATACAACAGATGTTACACATATAATGAAACCTATATCTGGAACATGCAGTATTGTATAAAGTATTTGTTCTCTTAATCAATTTGTTCTGATAAGCATGAGTACCAAGGATATTTGGAGGACTGTTCCTATTCATAGCCACCCATATTTTTAGTACCAGTCAATTTTGTTTTGTTGCGATTTTCATCCTATTCCAGCATCTGTTTTGGTTTGACTTAAATCACACTCACGTTTCTGAGACCAAACCACAAGCTAACCAGAGCCAGTTTATTAAAGTCTGCATGTTCTCTTAAAAGTTTCTAGGCAACTTATGGAATACAAATTGAAAACAAGCTGGGATTTCAGACCGAAGATGACACAAGGGTGAATAGGCTTAGCTTGATCTTGTGTTGCTGCAAAACATTAGAGCTCTAAAATAGTTTTTTCCCCTAATAAAAACTAAAGATAAAATTTTCAAAAGACATTTAGACACTTAAGAACCTAATTCTTGTTGAAAGTCCCTTTGGAAAATGGGACTTAGGCTCTTAAGTTTCTCAGATGCTTTTGAAAACTTTACCTGAGCTAACAGACATGGTTGTTGTCAAAGTATGCTATGTAAAATATGGTTAGCTACCTTGATCTTCTATTTGAAAATCCTCTTTATTGCTAAATTCAAATTTATAAAACTGCAGAAGGAACTCTTTTTGTCTATTTATTTATTCCTCTCTGCCATAACACTCAACTCCATTCCATTCTCATGCATCATGTGTGAGCCTTACTCATAGAGTCATAGATTTTTAAGGTCAGAAGGGACCATTATGATCATCTTACCTGAAATCATGCATAACAAAGGCTTAGAACCTCTCCCGATAATCTCTGCTTCAAGCCCATAACTTCTGTGTGAGCTAGAGCATAGATTTTAGAAAGACATTCAGCCTTGAATTAAAGACTTAAAATAGTGGAGAATCCATCATGTTCTTGGGTAAATTGTTCCAGTTGTTGTTTACCTTGCTCTGCTAGAATAGAGCCATTTACTTTCTGAAATCTTTACCACATGTAGGTACTTGGAGACAGAGTTCCTCCCCTGCCCTGCCTCTTCTCACCCAATTCTGCCCCCTCCCCCAAGTGCGCGCTGTCCCCACTCCTTCCCCCTCCCCTCCCAGCACCTCCTGTATGCTGCAGAACAGCTGATTGCAGTGGGAGGGAGACACTGGGAGGGAGTGGGGAGTTGATTGGTGGGGCCACTGGCAGATGGGAGGCGGTGGGAGGTGAGGGGGAGCTGGCTCCTGGTGGGTACTAAGCACCCACTAATTCTTTTCCATGGGTGCTTCAGAGTACCCACAGAGTCGGCACCTATGGATTTGTCTCTATGGAGAGTTAGACATATCAAAGGGTGCTAAGTATTATTATTCCCATTTTGCAAATGGGGAAGTAAGGCAAGCTGGGGGTGCAGTATGTCAAAACATACTATGGAACTTTTAGTGCATAGTAGCAGTGTCCATGCAACCAATTAGTGTAATAGATTTACGGCCCAGTTTGCTGTGCGCTAACTCTCCATATAGACAGACTCTTGGATAAAGTAAATAGATTGAGCTTCTTAAGTCTCTTACTATAAAGCGTGTTTTTCAGACCTCAAATTCTTCATGTAACTCTTTTCTGAACCCTTTCCAAATTTTGAACATAATTTTTTGAAGGGTAGACAGAAAGAGACACAGTATATTCCAGTAATGATTTCACTAATATCAGATATAGAGGTAGTACCATCTACTTCTTGATAACCCCCTGTTCATGCATTCAAAGCTCGTGGCCTCTTAGCTATAGTATTGCACTGAAAGTTCATGTCCAGCTGGTTATCCACCATTACACATCTGAAAGCATGAGACAGAAGAAAATGACACAGGTTCTGTATTCTTGTAGGAATTTGAGAGACTCCTGTAGAAATTTAGCAAACACTGACCTAGCTGCTTATTACTGTTGTTTTGTTTGTTACAGCAGCACCTAGAGTTCCCAAACCAGACTGGGTCTCACCAGACAGTGAGCTAGGCACTGTTCAAACACAAAGCTAAGAGAATCCCTGCCCTGAAGAGCTTACAATCTATAAGACATGTCCAAGGGTGCTAAGTATTCTCCTCCCCATTTTGCAAATGGGGAAGTAAGGCACAAAGATTAAGCAAGTTGCCAGACAAATCTTGAGACAACATATTCAATCAAATTGGAGAAGCTTTAAAAATAGCTCTTAAACTATGTTATCAGATTTGAATTAGTGCTTTCTGTAACATTAATTCAGTAGTCCTTTTGGAAGATCATTGAAAATATGTTTGCCTTGATCAAGCTTCATTAGGCGCTTTGCAATGAACTCAGTTATCATTAAACTTCAATTATGAGATAATTAATTACCTTTCAGGTACAGAAAAATGCCATATAAAATAGAAGTGAAAGCTTCCACACATTACCCTACTAATCTACTCCAACCCAATTATTAAAGGTCCACCTCTCAGAATTAGTAGATTGCTCACTCGCCATGTACAGTTTCTTTGCTGGGACTGTCAACAATGGTCTGTGGTGATGATAGCTGTATTGTCTGCGTTCAAGGGTAGCCTCACGATGTGCTCCTGGTTGGCTGAGTCCATTCAATAGCCTCAGAGCAAGAGAGGCCTGCTTCTACACTGTTACAGCTGAAAAAATCAAAAGAAAAAATACTTTTTCCACCCTGGACCTCTTGAACAGCAGTGGTGCGAACCCAGGAGAACTAGTTTTTACACACACTATTCACACAGGAGTGTATGTACAGCTCTAATACATATCACTGCCTGAAATGGCAACTTGTCTGTAGTTCTGCTTCATTCCAGGCAGTCATTGGGGCCATTTCTTTTTTTAATTATAGGATATCCACATTCCACACACAAATCTGCACACGCCATGGTACACATTCATTTGCAAATCAAATGATCAAGGTTGAACATGGAGGCAAACAGCTTGGTAGGCTCCAAACTAGCTATATAGTTGTCTTAGTTGCATGCACACCTACAGAAATTGTGCACATGTATCAACTGGTAGACCTTTGCCTCTCTTTTTAAAAGATTGGATCAAAATAATCTTTTACTGCTTCCTACCTTTATAGTGGTATGCATCTCAAATAAATCTGTGGCATATTTTTGTTATCTTAAAAATAAAGCTACTACTTTAATCAATCTGCATTGATTGAGGGAAGAGCCTCATTAGCTAGCTGTACAATAAGTTATATCCTTCAGGTTTCTCTATGCCTGAAGAACATAGCTAGTTGTGCAAGAACTTAGTTAATGGGGGTATTCCTGAATCAACTCAAATAATAGAACTAAATTTACTTCCACCTTATTTATAAGAACATTGCCATCAAAACTTATGCTGGCTGTTTTGGAAAAATATATATTACCAATATTCCTATAAACTTTATCCGTTAGTTGAGCACTTTCCACCTCCATTCACTAAAGTTATTTTTAACTTTTCTCACAATCTTTCTTTTCCATATTCTGTCCTTTGATTATGCACTTATAAAACCATTTCAAAAGTGTGAAATTCCCTTTGGTTTGCCTGGAAATAAATCCTAATGATATTTATTACATGACAAAGGAGCCCTAGAGAGTCCTTTTTTCCCTAGACAACTTGAAAACTAAGGGACTGCAAAGGCTGCACACTTATAAGCACAAAAACAATACAACAAAGATATGGTCAGTTAGAAATATAGATCTGTAGCTCGTTTGGCTATCAATTTTTCCACCAATTATTGTACATTATAATTTTCACTCTTCCTTGTATGCCAAAATAGCAGCCAGAAGCTTGGGATGCATGCATCAAGATGCTAGTAAATTACACTGAGAGCAATCAGATAATGTTGTTAATATGACTCACTTCAGTGCAATTTCTTTGCTCCTCCCTTGTATGATTAATTACAACTAAATTGATGTTGCCAGCAATGATTAATTTACAAATTCAGCTGCAGAGTAAATGAGCTATGCAAAACTGAGTTGACATTGTTACTTGTTTTAAAAGTTCTCACAAAAGATCACACGCCACAGTTCAGCCTATTACTAGTTATTGCATATGCATAAATAGTGGGTAGATGGCATAAATTTTAAATTAATATTTTCTTATTTATATGCTACTTGTTTCTCCAAATTTATCCCTGGTTCCATTTAAATCAGTAGATTTACAATGAGGATGAGTTTGGTCCATTCTGTAAAACCAGTCATTTAGTCAAATTACTGTTTAACTCAGATATTTGAAAAATAAATAAAACTTCAAATAAATCAAGCCTTTGATTAGAGAACTGAAAGAGGGCCACATACTTGATGATATACCTAAAGTAGCTAATTGAAATAAACACTTAGAAGAATAAATTAATTGCACTTCACTGCATATTGTCTAATGGAAGAAATCTGCCTTCTTTTATTGTACATCAGTGGGAATGGTTATGTAACTTAGGGACTCGTACTGCTCCCCTTCACCATAGTATCTGTGCACCTTCCATGTAAAGCCAATAAAAATAGTGAAATGTGATTCACAAAGTCTCTAGCACGTCTCTCTTTCTAGGGTGAAAACTCTGTTTGGAATGGGGGGGGAGTTAAGTTTTATTTTTTTTTAATATTCATTTATTTTGGCAGGCAAGGGTTGGGTCAGGGTTTATTAGCTAAAAGGGAGTATTAGTGTCTTGGTGTTCTTATGGTGGAAAGATCACCAAAGAAATTTCTGCGGGATGCTCTGCATTTTTAGGAGCATCAGGAAAGGGGTAGCCTCCTAATTTTCAGCTCCTACTTTTGAAAATATAGGCCTAGATGTACTTACAGCTGTTTTTCAGGAGAGGTGCTTTAGCCACACATTGCATAACTGGTGTCTCAAGATGAATGGTCACTCAGGTAATGTGTCAACTCTTGAAACAGAGCTCTTATTTGAGGTCTAGCATAATCTTCATCAACTGGGTGGACCTTTTGTTACTGCATTTAAATATTGTACATTGTGACTATGACAATTTTAGAATCAAGTGGAGGAATTCCAACACAAGAACCTATAAAAATATACCATATAATGAACAGTGGTAATATATAGATTCAGGAGTCTGGGGAAAAAGGGGAATAACTAAGGTTCATACTCAGTTCAAGTGAGAGCCGTGTTCTGGTCAATTCTCATTCCGTTTAAATTCCTTTTCCAAATCCTAAGATTAATTTTTAATGTAACGGAATCTCAGTAGAAAAGCAGCACCTTAGTATGCAATTACATTTACATGGAAATAACTGGCTGAATAGCCATGTGCCTAATAATAGTAACAGCACAAGGGAATTTAACATCTCAAAATTTTGACCCAAGATTCATAGGTGCAATATTAAAAAAGCTGACAATGACATTAGAATTTAGTTATAAAGTATTGTTTTCCTTCTACTGAGCAGTAGCAGATTTTAGAACATTGCGGGTTGTTTTCCCTCTTTATGAGAAATCAGTGACACAGCGTCTGGGTGTTAAGTTAATGTAACTTGTTTTATTTTCATTATATATGCTGGTCCTTGAACAGAGATGGTCACCAGGAAAAAGGCAAACTCTTCTTTCCAGCAATCTCAGCCAAAACACTAATGTCCATCTCCCAGGAAATGAGTCTGTCCCAAATTAGAGAGATTAAGGGTGAGGAAAAATATTTTATTTGCATCAAGTTCCCCCAAAAGAACCTTCATCACAAAATTAAGAGGCTAGTGTTTTTCAGACTGCACACTGCTTGCGTGCTAACAGAAACAACTAGCTAACTTACACTCTGGTGACTTCCATCATAACAGTATAACTAGAAGATAATGTAAGGTTTATTCTGCAACCCTACTCACACTGAATAGAAATTATGCAAGTATTCTTACTGGCTTCAGTGACCTATTTTTGTCCATATGTGCTTGAAAATATATTCCATTTAAAAAAAATTAAATGGTCTTTTATGGATTTTTCAGTTTTTCTATAATTTGGCATATAGAATTATGGATCTGTACCAAATATCCACTCATTCATCTGTTACAGAATTGGTTGTTTTCTTATCTGACTCTTTAAATCACCAACACAAACTCAAGTTTTTTAAGGGGCTTGTCAGAATTCAAACATCACACTTTCCAACTCTATTTTAAGGCCCAGAAGAATGTAAACATTAATTAACACCAAACTGACCAATAACACACTTACCAACCATCATCTTTTATGCCAGGCAGTTAACTCCATGAATGTCTAAATGATAGTAGCCAGGGCTTTATGTTAAATCAGTTTAATTAGAGGAATGCCTGGATTAATTTAATCTTTAAAAAATCTAATTTGGAAGTAGTCCCATAGTGCTGGTCTTATCTAGAAGATGCTAGAAGTATATTTAATTTAAATTTGGTCTTTACTCCACTGCTTAATTATTTTAATGACCCATGTAACCTACAGTAACCTCAGTGGATCCCTGTGGATAATTTTTTGTTGCCAAGCAATGCAATTGCTATTGTAATTCTAATGTCCTAAAATTCTCCGCACATGGGCCAAATTCTGCTCTAATTTTCATCCTGCAAAACCCTTTAAAGCCAATAGGGTTGCACAGAATTTTGGCCTTACTGCAGGTTTTTTCATTGTTCACAAGAATGACCTACATTAACCTTCCAAGTTCTCATCTACATTTTTTAGGTGAATGACTATTTTGTTATCTTCTGGAGTCAAAGCTGAGCTCAGAATAGATTTAATCCAAATTTAATTTCTTCATGACAGAACACATGATCTACAGAAAGAAAACAGGGGATGCTGAGGCCTATAGGCAGTCCAAAACTTGGATCCATGCTGGATACTGAGATACATGAATCTAGTAGTCTCCTCTTCCTTGTGGAGGGTTTATATTATGGGAGTAATTTAATATAACAGGTAACTTCTGTATGAACTCTTGTTTCCTAATACTAGTCATTGCTTATTTGGATTTAGGGATGCTGTTACTAAAATTAGAAAAACTTTTGTGTGCTAAACCAGATTAAATTACAGAAACACTCTGGAACAGGCTGAGTGAATAGCCCATGATAAGAAGCTGCATTCAGGAACATCTGGGTGATGTTAGTACCAGAGATCAAGAAAATGTACATCCAGCATTATAACATTAATAAGTAAGTGATTTGTGTGCTTCTGTGATGTCTCTGATGTCAGTATATCCCAAGTAAAATGGTGAAACACTGGATCAAGACCTAGTGAAATTCATATCCCCTGCACAAAGCCACAGTGGGCTTTGTATGAGGTACCTATGCACCAGCTGGATCACTTCTGAACTAGCTTAGAAATATTGTATGTGGCATCTGTGCAGCCACCTAAGCTAATATACAGCTTCAAGAGCAGAGTAGTGATCATTACTCACTCACTGTGTCCCCCCCTTGTGTGTGAATCCACTGACCAAACCCGTGCAACTCTCCCAGAATACCCACACCTCCCTCCGACTTCCTACAGTGCCTCATAGAGAACAGCCATGAAGCATTTATCCACAGCCAACAGACAGCTGTGAAGTTCTCCCGTGCAAGCTCTTTGTACACTGCCACCCTAGGCAGCAGGGCTTTGGCATTTCTTTGGGATTTTGAGCTTTCTTTACCTGAAGTGGCAGAGGCAGGATTTCATGCTGAATGTAGAAGTCGGTCCGGAATGTCATTTAACTACAGTGCATAAGCTCAATAAGAGTGACTTAGAGGTTAAGACCTCGGCTTTACAGCAATGAGAGAAAGAGAGACTTCGCATGTGAATAGTTTTCACTTGTGTCACTTCCACTAACAGAAGGTCTGTGCTGGTATGTATGTAGAAAAGTGCAAGTGGCTGTTGCCTTTGAAATAACTGGATGGTCTCAGTTCAGTTTCTAATCTGTAAGTGTCCATTTCACATAAAAACACCATCACAAAGAGCTTTAAAAGGAATCCTTGTTGGCCCACCCTGCAAAAGGGCAAAAGATTAAATAAACGTAAGAATTAATATACTGCCTCACACGTGAGGTGAGAGTTGAGGAACAAGTGTGTGGTTCGGGGAATCTTGTCCTTGTAATAAGGTTCTGACATATAGGTAGTCACATGATCCCAGTCATGTGACAGGGTACCCTAGGGACTGCTATTATTGTGCTGCTATTACTGTACCTGTTCTGCAAACAGGAGGTTTCAGTTCCCAGTCCTGTCATTCTAGCTCTCTTCAAAAGCCCTAAATCCTATTTAAATTTGAAAAGAAGCATAGTATTTCTCCTGAGATACATGTAAAATGCAAATAGAGAGGAATGAACGGAGAGGATTCTGCAATTAGCACAGCAGTGTCCTCTTCTTGGGACCTCAGAAAGTTATGAACAACCTTTGCTGGAGTTGCACTAAAGATGAATTTTCCCTCAACATGCCAAAGTTACTGGTAATTAAAGAAATTCAAAAATTGATCTGGCCCGGTGAGGGAGTCTTCCTTGGTGCATACGTAGGCAGCCCTCAAATGTGGTGGTCTCTCCCAGATGCGAGAGGTTCCCTGGCTCAGAAAGTAATTCTGAGATGAAATGCAAGGGTGTGTCTTTTCATCCTAATGCTGGAAGATGCATTTAACAGCAACAGCAGCAACAATAGGGGACCTTCCTTTGTGCTCTCTCGACCCTCTTCCAATAACAAAATATGAAAAGGGTCTTTTACTGGTTGGTTGTTCTGGGGCTGTGCCTGCTTCTGTTAGCCCTTCAGTGTGGAAAGCATGAGGTCAGGTTGTCATGCCTTGTGGCTCTCGAACTTTTGAAGATTATTGTATGTAGCTCGAAGGTCAGTAAGTTGGCCACCCCTGCTATAGGGTCAGTCTCACTTTTTCTCTGGCCCAATGACTACTTGCAGTCATTATAAAGAACTACGACTTGCCACTATGAATTTTGATTCTCTGAAAAAAATCATTTTGGTTTCAACTGAAAACAAAACTTTTTTTTTATTTTTCAGAACAGCCAGTGAACCCAAATATTCATTATTCTCCCCCTTCTAGTTGGATCCTCACACACACACAGCAGCTCTCACCAGCTTTGGCCACTAAGCTCGTATTTTGCTCTGCTGCTTTCATAATATTTTTTTTCAGCCAGTATACTCTGTGCCCATGAGTTGATCAGAGCTTTACCATTCATTACTACAGGTGGTTCAAAAATCATGCCACCTCACAAAGCTGTATGATGATGATGTGTAAACTTCTGGGAACATTCTATCGTAAAGCTGAATATTATTCTGTTTGTTAAAGTCGAATATTAAAGTTATTCATGCAGGTCACATTTAATAGATTAAGAATTACCCCCATTTTATTCAAAAAGCAGTTATTACTGGAGATTCAATAGCAAAATAAGTTCAACATTTATATACTCCATTCAGTTCTAGTTTGTATTTTTAATTATTTCCCTGTTGCTAATAGCCAAAAACAAGTATCAGGTTTTCATAGTTGTAATTGTGGGTTGTTTTTCTCCCTGATGTTACAGTCCCTTATTCTTTGATGCTAACAAATGATTAAATACAATCACAACAAAACTCCATGATCTTATGCCTTATTTAGTAAACAAGTTGACTTTGAAGCGAGTGTTCAAAAATTACATGACTCAAAACTGCATACTAGAGAACCAACATTAGTCTTACAATCAGGTCTGGCTAAGGATAAACAAATTGTAGCATATGTGGCATGAAAGAAGGATGCTCTTCTGTATTGACTTGTTCAAAGAAGATGAGTAAATCAGGATTTTTTTAATTAGCTGTGCAGCAAAATTGATTTTCATATTAATTTTCAGGCCTTACAACAACCTCAAGACTATCTCTTTAATTTTTTCTGTTACATTAAATAGGCACTTTTTTTGTCCATACCTTTTTATATAGTGCAATGAATATATACTGCACTGTACAAAACTTGAGTGTTACCAAACAAATACCAGGTTTCTGCTTCCAAAAATCTAACAATGCAAAGCTTTGAAGCCACTCTTAGAGCTGAGACCTGTTGGAAACATAAGGAAAAATAACAAAAAATACATGGATGTTATTTAATATAACAAATTAAGTAGTGTAACAAGATGAATGGTATGCTTTGCAATGAAACAACGTGTGCTTTAAGGCTTTGGGAAATAGAAGATTTTATAATACCCTGTGCTTGTGTCATCCCAGCATGATATACTTTACAGATCTACAGTATGATTTTTGTATTACCTATTCTTTTACATAACATGATAAATAATGGAAAAAATGGTTACGATCCTCAGATATGGAATAAATCAGGGGTTGGCAACCTACGGCACACGTGCCAAAAGTGGCACATGAGCCGATTTTTGATGGCACGCAGTGGTGGGCTCAGCCCACCACCGCTCTGAGGTTCCAGCTGCTGCCCCATTGCCAGCTGGGGTCCCGGTCGCCGGCCCCACTCAGCACGCACTGCTGGCCTGAGGACCCCTAGGGAACCCCAGACTAGCAGCAGGCTGAGCAGGCCAGCGTCTGAGACCCGGCTGGCAGGAGCCAGCAGCTGGAACCCCAGAGTGGCGGTGGGCTGAGCTGCTCAGCCCGCTGTCAGCCTGGGGTTCCATTCACTCAACCAGCGGGGCTGAGCAGGGCCAGCGGTGGGCTGAGTGGCTCAGCCTGCTGCCAGTCTGGGGTGCTGGCAGCACTCAGCCTGCTGCCAGTCTGGGGTTCCAGCTGCTGGCCCTGCTCAGCCTCCTGCCGGCCTGGGTGAGCAGAACCCCAGGCTGGTAGCAGGCTGAGGGGGGCCGGTGGCCAGGATCCTGGCTGGCAGGAGCTGGCAGACGGAACCCCAGAGCTCAGCCCGCTGCCAGTCTGGGGTCCCAGCTACCGACCCTGCTCAGCCTGCTCAGCCCAGACTGGCAGCGGGCTGAGCAAGGCATGAGATCCTTGTCTGGGGTTCCAGCCACCAGCCCTGCTAAGCCGGGTGCCGGTCTGGAGTCCAGCCACTGGCCCTGCTCAGCCCACTGCCGGTCTGGGGTTCCATTCACTCAGCTGGCAGCGGGCTGAGCGGCAGGTGGCTGGGACCTCAGGCTGGCAGCAGGCTGAGTGGGGCTGGTGGCCGAGACCACAGGCTGGCAGTGGGCTGAGCAGCTCAGTCTGCTGCCAGTCTGAGGTCCCAGCTGCTGGCACCACTCAGCCCACTACCAGCCTAGGGTTCCATTCACCCGGACCAGCAGCAGGCTGAACAGGGCAAGTGGCTGGAAACCCAGACAAGGATCCCAGGCAAGGATCACATTAAATTGATAAGATCTGCATTTTAATTTTATTTTAAATGAAGCTTCTTAAATATTTTTAAAACCTTATTTACTTTAAATACAACAATAGTTTGTTTATATAATATAGACATATAACATTTACAAATGTTAAAATGTATTACTGGCATGCAAAACCTTAAATTATAGTGAACTTGGCACACCACTTCTGAAAGGTTGCCAAGCCCTGGAATAAAACATGAGTTGTCCGAAGCCTAACACAACTTGCAGCATTAGTCAATATTTTTGTTAAGGGTGGAAGGATGAGGTCTGAGCATTAACTTGTGTTGTCACAATAAATAGGCCACTTCAATATGGTGACATCCATTAACAAATTTGTGTGTCTGTTTGTGTATATATATTTATAGTAGCTCTTTCAGAAAGACGGGCAGAATTTTCTATATTTCTCAAGCAAAACTATTCTTTCAATGTATGGAATTCCATCAGGCCTGTTTCTATTGAGTTGGTTACATCTGACCTTTAAGTCCTTATTGAAGCTAATGACCCGTATATTTTATTGATGAATTAAGTTATTAGCTATATTGAGTCAAATTCTCCTCTCAGATTCATGGGCCCAACTCCACGAAGGCCCTCAGAGATTTTGAAAGTTATACTATAGATTAAATAATTCAGCAAATATTACTCATCTACCTCTACTGGTTAGAGTGGGATGTAAATATTATCATTATTAAATATTGTCATCTCCATTTTACACAGAAACTGAAGGAGAAGAAGTTAAGGGTCTGGTCCTAAGCCAGGTGATAAAAATGGGAGTTCTTTGACTAACATCAGTAGGCATTGCATCAGTCCCTAAATTACTTCCCCAGAACCAGGATTTTAGGATTTAGGGTTCCCTGATTCTCAGACCTGATTTCAGTCCAGCAGACACTTCTTATTCTATTCTCATGCTTCTTCCTCCCCTTCCCCCATGAGATTTTAAAGTTTTCAACTCTGCAGTTCCCCTGTGAATGATAGTATTTCTTCATCATACTAGTTTGAGGACCTTTAGTCTGTTTCCAGTAGGAAAATTATTGAAATATTTTCCATTAGTGAAGCCATTGGTTCAGTTGTTTTGGGATCCTTTGTGGAAGCTGGCCACCAGTATGGGGTTTTTTTACACTGTACTAACAGGTCTTCTTCCAAGCAGATCTAATTAATATTAAACTCCTTTTTTAGGAAGAGTGAAAGGGTAAATGAGTGGCAGAATGTCTGTTAATACCAAATAAGTCCTATTCCTGCTCCACTTGAAAGCCAAAGGGAGCTTTGCTATTGACTTCACCGATAGCTATAAAGAATAAGATGGAAACCTTAAAAGCAGCAGAGAGTCCTGTGGCACCTTGTAGACTAACAGACGTTTTGTAGCATGAGCTTTCGTGGGTGAATACCCACTTCGTCAGATGCATGTAGTGAAAATTTCCAGGGGCAGGTATATATATGCAGGCAAGCTAGAGATAATGAGGTAGTTCAATCAGGGAGGATGAGGCCCTGTTCTAGCAGTTGAGGTGTGAAAACCAAGGGAGGAGAAACTGGTTCTGTAATTGGCAAGCCATTCACAGTCTTTGTTTAATCCTGAGCTGATGGTGTCAAATTTGCAGATAAACTGAAGCTCAGCAGTTTCTCTTTGAAGTCTGGTCCTGAAGTTTTTTTGCTGCAGGATGGCCACTTTAAGGTCTGCTATAGTGTGGCCAGGGAAACCTTAGAATATCCTGGCAGTGTCTAATTATCTTAAGCAGGAGCACCGCCAGCTTTTTTTGCGCCTTAGGTGCGGAAGTTCCCGCCCCCAAAATACTGTCCCCAACAGAGGCGGCAAAAGATCCGGGCAACTCAGTCACCGCCCCCCAGATGTTAGCGCCCTAGGCAAGCGCCTAGGTCTCCTAATGGGTTGTGCCAGCCCTCATCTTAGGGGATAAAGCTGCTCACTGGGATCATTTTGCATGTGGAGAAGTTTGTCACTGGAGAAACTCATTTATGTGATTTCCCCCTCTCCTGCCTCCCATCTCCACTGTTTCTCCTTTATATTACATACAGGAAAAAACAGCCAATGGGCAAGTATTGTGTTTCAAAATCTTTCTTGGTACTGCTACTGGTATAGCAGTGGGGGAAAGAAAGAAAACCATACTCTTAAACTTGTCCATCACATGTGAAAATAATGAACAAGAAAATGACTTTTCTTTTCTAGTATTTTTTCTTATTTCTTTTAAATTTTGCTTATAACAAAGATTGGTTTTAGTCATGTTTCACCATAGGGTATTGTTGATGCAGGGTAACCAAAATCCACCTCTCAATCTCCCACTTTCTGAAAAATGTGCTTCTTATTATCAAAGCAAGTATCTTAAATAATCTTTTGAGTTACTATTGAAACAGCACCATTGCATCTACATCTCCACAGACTGGAGGTGTGTCAAGGTTCCCGCCTTTGAATAAACCCACAGCTTAGAGAAGGAAGAAGCCACAGAAGTAATCACTAATGTGGGGAACCAGAGTGATTCCTTTCAGGACTTTATTAATGTATTTATTCTACTCAATTGAGAGTACCTTGGGAAATAGAAGTGAAAGACAGCAAAGCCCAGTTAAATCCCTGGCCAGTGTAGCATTGATCCCTACAGTTAATTTTTGAAGGCTTTCTCCAGAGAGGTTTTAAATGACCAAGAGATGAGGGTGCAGGAAAATGCAACAAACTATGAAAACGCTAAATCTAAAAATTGAATTGTTGTAAATACTCTACTCTGCAAAATTCTACAAAAAATTTGCCCCCCAAAATGAGGCTAACAAAGGTGTGTGCACAAAGCTAAATGATCTGTTTTAATGTAATCTTTATAGCTGACAGAGCTGCGGAATGTGCCAGAGTCAGTGATGTCATATCTCAACAGCCCTTGGCACCTTCTAACAGCCATAGCAAGTGTGATCCAGCTAAGCCTGACAAACAGTGCTGACATTTGGTTTCACATATTGTGGGAGCTGCGTGCACATTATCTCGTTTCTAGTAAAATTATCTTTTGGCTTATTTGGCGTGCTATTGTGTGTATATACAGGGCGAAAATAATGTAACATTTGTAAATAAATAACTGTCAACCATCCTCCTAAATCTATGGTTAATACTATATCTCATACAGGGTAAATACTGTGTTTTGCTAACAAATAATGAAAACCTATTAGTAACAACAGTAATAGTTGTAAATGCACAAGTGAATGGATTTTAATTATGACTCTGGAGGAGCAAAGAGAGTAAGGGAGGGAGAGAGCACCATATGTGTAATATATTCGCTGTTACAGCTTGCACTGATTAAAACTCTGTCGTATTATACATCATTGTACTGTAGTTGTAGTAAATGTTCCTTGTAATGCATTTTCAAGTACAAAAATTGCTTCAGAAAAGAGCATTTAGGAAACTAATTCTATTGAAACCAATGAAGTGTTGAGACATTGCCTGATGTGGATTTGTTTAAGGAAGCTTATTTTAGGTTATAAAAGTACAGTCCTCAAGGCAAAAATCAGTGACTGCTTGGTATAGTGACTGGGAGAACACTGCAACAGTATGTTCAGCAAGAAACCCCTCATTAATCCTTTCCTGTAATTCTACCCTATTCACCTTCTCCCTTGCCTGACTCAATAGAATTTAAAACCTGCTGTCAGCACAGTAACTAACCCAGAACCCATTCATTACTCATTGAAGGCATTTGTAATGTTTGCTGATTTGTCCATGAATAGGAACACGGTCTAAATCTGGATGGAGGAGACCTTTTTTTCCTTGTCAGTTTAATTGCCCCTGTGTGATGTGTTCCAAGTGTTAGAAATCATCAGGGGTTTTGACACCCTCATCTTTTCGAATAGCCATGGCACTTCACTACATCTAACCCCAGAGAAAAAGAAAACGTTTGCAGCTGAAAAGAAATATGCATCACTTATTAAAAGCTGCTCATTCACATCAAACTAGGCTACTGGCACCCACAGTCAACTTCCAGTGCCTGAAGCCTCTGTTGAAATTAAACATAAAAAAGCGGACGTCCCCTGAATCCTAAAAAGGGTTCCAGTGTGACAGAATTCAGCAGTTTAATGGCAAGAGGATGATAATTAATGAATTGAGTGACTCAGTTGTTGCCAGAAATATGCATGGTACATTTTACAAGATGTTTTGAATGGAAAACATGCAAATGACAATTTGTAGGGAATTTACATAGTCCCTAGGTAACTGCTTTCTTGCAGAAAGGTCTCTGTAGACTCAATGAGCAACAATGCAGCTGTAAGCAGGGTGCTCAACTGGACTGTCAGGAAAACATATACATTTCATTCATTTGCTTGATATACTAGTGTTGGTTGTTACTGACAAGTCAGCAGGAGACATGCGAACATCTGTGATGAGGCCTGACTGGCTCCTCCTTTCAGAAATATTCTGCCAGGTTTCTTTATAGCTAGATAGATAGATATTGATATATATCCTGTATCACAGATAATATTCTTTGTTAACTGAGGAAGGCTTTACTTGCTTGTTGCTTTGCTGCAATGTATTGGGATTGAGAGGTATGTCAGAGGGTCTCTCTGATATTTGATGGTTTCTTTTTCCAGATAAATATCTGTTATTGAGATGCAAGAAGGGGTCTTTGGCTGATTTCAGGGGTTTCCCAGACAAAGCTTTTCTAAACTGTGAATTCCAAAGTGAAAAATTTTATCCTATTATTGTCTATCTGCATATTATATACAAGATTCTCAGAGTTACTTCCATTATTTTCTAAAATGGCTATATATTAAAGGCACATTTATTCATTTTTAATACAAACCACAGAATTGTATGCAAAAACAAACCAGATTCTTTCTGTGTAGGTATACAGTGCTCATAGCCATGAGATCTGAGATTAGGGAACATTTGCCATCTTGCTATCACACTGACAGAATGAATATGTGTAATATAACATTATTTGTTCGGTGTGTGTGAGTGAGAGAGAGAGAGATTATACACACACACAGCCTCCAGTCTGAAATGTAGCTATCTTATCTAACCTCTGTTATTCATACAAACTGCACAGGGCCAAATTTATCATTGGTATAACTAGAAGAAATCCATTGATGTCAATTGGTAAAATTCGTCACTGGTGTAACTTCATTCACATTATTGGAGTTGCTGCAGGGTTGAATATCACCAGCTGGGTGTAATTCCCATTCTAATCTGGCAGAATACTATTGGTCAGATCCTCATCTGGTGTAAATAGGTTTAGCTCCATTTAAGTGAGTGGAGTTAAACTGAATATCTGAACTGAAGATCTAGTACTATATACTGGTTTCTTTTTTGGTGTATCACTGTTGAACCTGGAATTCTGACTCCACTTTCACAAATCTTTCCCTCCCAGATAACTGATAGAAAGATTCCTGGTAAGCTTGACCAGTTAAAGCCCTTCTACCTTGAGTGGAAAAAAGACATTACTTCAGTTAATTGGTGCAGTTACATCTCATTCTAAAAGTTTTTGCACTGCAGTTTAGGGTTTCACGCTGATCCAGTTGACATAGCTTGGATCAATTTGACCCACTACTGCAGTAGTTTTCCTTTGATCCAGACCAGTTTGTAATTTGACCCATTCATATGACTTTCCTATAATAGCCTAGCAAGACAAAACCAAATCAGCTCCATTTATCTTAATGGGGTTTTTGCAGACATGAGGCCTTGCGGATCTTTTGTGGAGAAGAAAAAGGAATCTGTGTATCTGATGGGCTTTGAAATACCATCTGGTGTTTAATGTTATTGTGCTCTGTGCTCATAGTGGTGTGCTGAATCATATCTTAAAAGTTCAACAACCATTCAGTCACAGTCACCATTCAATGCGACTGTGTCATTATCAAAGATTCAAATTTACAAAATGCTGCCTGCAAACAAAGCAGATTTTACAGACACTTCTCCCTGCAGCAGACTCCACTCACGGAGAAGTCTTCAAGTGTGAAGTTTGCTTGTCTTACATCTTTAGCTACCATTTGGATGTACAGCAATCCTGTTTAACCTCAAAAATTACTGCTTGAGACATGTAATCATAGGTAATACAGCCAACTTTTAGTGTTCTTTTTTTTTTTATTAAGGGGTGGTCAGCATTATAGAATTTGAGGTCTTGAGAGCTTTCTTTTTTCTTCAGGTGGGGGGAGGGTCACAAAACTGAGTTTGCAAACACTTCCCCCCCAGTAATAGAAATCCTTGTTCTTTCAATTAAAATTATAATAAAGACAAGCATGTTTTACTAGCAAAAAGGAAACATATGCTGTGTTCTGGGTGCAGAACACCCTATCCCTTCCCTCCTCCCCCAAACAAAAAATAGATGCCCCATTAGCAGGTTACCAGTATAAGATATGCAGAGTGTATTATTGATCTTTAACCTCTACTTGGCGAAGTCCCAACTCCACTGAAGTCAATGGCAGAATTCTCACTTTAATAGGATCAGGATCTCACCTTCTGTTTATTAGTTTCTCACTCGTTCAACCTGTGCTCCATTTTTTCCACTGTGATTTTTTTCTGCCCCTTTCATCCCCCAGTCTTTTCTGAGCACTACATGAACCCAATAACTTCTTAGTTAAGCTTTCCCACACATGATCTTTGAGTTAACAATTAGGCAAAAAATTCTCTAATCTCTAATTTTTACATGGAAATGCATCCCTATAATTCATCTATTACTGTAGATCCATTGTGTATCTATATATTGTATGCAGAAAGATTTAGTATATGCATATTTTTCTTTTACATAAAAATAAGTTAATGGATACTTTAATTGCTGATATTGTGGTTAGTGCTTTCAGAATGACAATATTGCATTCTATTTTCATTTAATAATGATCAGAATTCTTTATATGAATCACAACAGTGGACCATTTCTACATATTATTCATGAACTAACAATTTCCCCCAAAATGCTTTTTTGCTTTTATACATCAGCAGGCAGCTCTATTTGAGTAAATGATCCATTCTTGACTCATTGTGTATACAGAGAGAAGATCCGCCTTTGATTGTTGTTTTAATAAACTGGAAGTCTGCCAAAATTCTCCGGGAAGAGAGCATTAATGATAGTACTGTGAATCTAGCCCTTGTTTGCTCTTAGACTGAATTCAACCCCCACCCCCTCTACTCTTTCTTCTGCTGATATAGTCTCTTTTCCTAGCATTTGCTTGGCCTATCTTAAATACCATTAACTAATAAACACTGTGATTTGGAAAAGAGAAACATTCACAAGCACTGACCATGGTACGTTTTAAATTCTTCTTATGAGACTGAGAGGGTAGTGATTAATGAGTTTGTTATCTATCAGAAAGCTTCAGTTTAAGTTATTTCTCAAAATGCTTCTATCATGCTGTTGGTGTAGGACAGGATTTATGGTAAAGAAAAACCTGCCATCCATCCATAGGATCTAAATCTATCAGCTCCACACATTCATGCAAATAACACTAAATGATATATCTGTAGCTATTGGAAGGTAAAATCATTTTGGGAGGTTATGAACTACCAAAAGGAACATTCTTATAATCCAACTAGAAATGATTTCTTTCCAACCTATTGAGCTAGTGAGTGTCATCTTCCTAGTATCAATCTCTCCTTATAAAAAATACTAAGCTGCTGATGATCAAGAGATTACGTTAGTTATGCTCAGTGACTTTCCTGTAATTCTCCAGAACTCATCTGTAATACATTTGATAGGGGTCATATAGATTTTTATAGAGAGAACTTGTAATTGCTCTGCTTTGTTCTTTAGCTCTTTAGCTTTGACAGAGAGACCCGCCTGCACCTTGCATAAAGCATGCTTATTTCCATCTGACAGGCAGGGAATTCTGTGTGCAAAAGCTGCAAATGCAAGAACAGGAAAAGAACATATGGTGCATCCCACCCTCCCCCCCTACGTTATCCTGCGATTGTTCTCTGTTATGCATTTATAATTTTTTAATCAACCCATATAAAATCCTAGAACACTAGCTAGAGATTGCATATGTGCTAGATTATGCCATGGAGTACAGGTATCATGGAGAGCATACAAATAAAGAACTCCTTTATGTTACAGTTCCCCTACCACCGCCTGCTGGTGAGAGCTGCAGGCCAATCCCTTTATTTCCCAACCAATTTACTCTTCCTGCCTGTGTGACATACAGGAGAGTCAGAAAGGTTAAGAAAAAGCTAATGGAAGAATCCAATTTAATAGGAGTACACAAGTGGAAGCCAATAGAGATTTTTGAATTCTGCTTTGCATGAATGGAGTTGTTTTTGTTTGGTTTGATTTATATAAGAGATCTGAATAACAAGGCCCATAACCTCAGTTCGCCAGTGAGATCAACACCACATCAATAGCTCACTGAATTCATGCCTTATTGCCCCTTTGCAATGTTCTGTAACATTCCTGCCAAGTCACCAACTAACGCCCATGAAAAGTTCATTAATGAATTGCCAGTGTGATTGGTTTTGTCAGCACCAAATGGAAATACAAGCAAAAGCTCCCTTGGGAAGAACAAAAATGTGTTTGTGTTCCAAGACAATTTGATGAAATAATCTGAGGAAACAAAAAGTGATGTCCCAAGGCCTGGTCCCAGCAAACCTTTAGTGCACAGCACACTTACTGAAGTCAACAGAAGTTCTCTTTGTGGAAGATTTACAGGATTAATTCCCAACTGACCACAAATTTATCAGACACACAAGGTGAGTGAGGTCAAATAAAAGATATTATCTTTCCTATCCTGGGACCAATGCTGCTAAAACAACACTACAAACACAAAAATATTGGATCTTTTAAAGCACTTTTCTGTTTGGTAGCTAGCAGAATTCTCCCATTAGCCTGACTTGCCACTCTCCATACACACCCCTGCCTTGACATGCCTTTCCCCTACACCTGGACTTTCAAGAGGGTTTTTTGTATTTAATTGTGATAAGCTGTCTTAGGCAGTTCCCACTTGAGGTGGATCTCGTTGTTGTTGTTGAGCATTCCAAAATATTTGGATGACTTTTATAGTTTCTAGATGAAACTGAAAGTGCTAGAAATCCTTCAAGAAACATGTTCTTGCAAGCCTTCCAGCCCAATTTTGTAGACTCAAGCAGTTCTGGTGAACTTTAATATTAAGCACCCACAATGTACTAATTCTGTACAAACATATAGAAAGATATAGTCTCTGCTCCAAAGACCTTACGATCTTCTTCTTTTTTTTTTTTTTTAAAGGAAGAAAGCATGGGGGAAAGAGATACAGCATACAAAGTGATCTGGATCATGCTTAGTATGTCCTATTGCTTCAACTGTTTTTGTTTTTATTTTTAATCACATAGTTCAAATAACCTTCAGGTAAGCAGACAGACTTTTTGATAGTCCAAACTGAAACTACACTCCAAATATTTGAGGGTCACCCTGCTTCTAACCCTCCACAATGCATGACTCCACAATTCAAACATATAGTCTCCTGTTAACTATATTTCTAAACATTGCCACAGTTATTCTTTATCCACCATATTTTTAAGGCATAGAACAAGCTGCCTGTCTTTGAACATTAATTAGAAGGTTTTGTTATCAGCCAGTGACTTTTATAAGTGGCATCTGCCAAACCTTTTCTTGGTTCAGTGGATGTATGATTGTCTGTGACAAGTGCAATACAGAAGATTTTGTTTACCTTGCTTTTTTAATAGGGTGCCAACTCACTTCCCCCTCTTGTCCAAATTAAATGAGTTCATGGATTTAATATGCATTTTGATGTCATGCTGCTGCTCAAGCTAAAAAGCATGTGTGCTTAAAAAAGAGTTGGATTTTTTTTGTTTTTTGGTTTTTTTTAATCATCTCCTTCAGGTCTCTGGCATCTCCACTTTAGGACTTTTTGATAGAAGGGTAACATTATAAAAATTGTTTACAAATATCTGCAAAGAAATCAGATGATCACTAGTCACCAAATACAGAGATGTAATGAAATGTTTTTGACCGCTATAAACAGTGAAAGAAGAAATCCCAGTGTTCTTCTGTGCAATTTTCAATCCTGACTGTTCAGTGATCTTAAGAAAAGGTGGAGTTAAGTAAACATGTATTTTGCCTTCAACCCACTTGTGAATTACTACTGGAGCCTGACATCTAAAGTAACTTAATGGGAGTAATTAAATGTAACTAGTCTTTGCTGCTTTCTCAAATTGCATAATAAAAAAAGAGTGAAATAATATCCTTAGACATAGTTTGTTTTCCAAAGTGGGAAACATAAAAATGCAGAGAGATGAATTATGATGTTATGACAGCAATATTTGTATTAAAGTAGATTTATGTGCTGTTGCAGTTAAATTCTCTCCCATGCCCTGCTGATAGGAGTTCCATTCCCCTCCAGCATTCCTCCTCCTCTTACTCAGTCATTATCAAATACCTCCATCTTGTTTAAATAACATGGTACTTAACCTCTGTTTGATGTTGGGAATGTAGGGCTGCTGAAATTACAACCAGGAGAATATGAGACTGTGTGTGTATGTGTATTCAAAACTTTAACTTAAAAAATTACTCACTCAACTGAGTTGCAGTCAGTCAAACTTATGGCATGCATCTTTTCTTGAAAGCTCTAGCAGAATTAATAATAATTGTCCCAGTATATTGGAAGTGATGCATATAATGTTGTTAATGCTATTTTGTTAGGGCAATATGACATCTAAAATATTATTCAAGACAACTGTGTGTGTGTAGTTCATAGATCAACTTAAAAAATGAAACTTAAGCACTTGCTTGGGCTATTAATGGGTACAAGAGTTACAGTTCATGGAGTATCAAATATAGATGCCTTTGTGTGACCAAGTGAAACTTTTGTTCACATTCTTTGACTATTTGAAAGGACATAATGGTGGACTTTTGTTTCATTTCTTGTGGAACCTCATTATTTCATGGTTTTTGTGATTGTTTTCAATACTTGGACGTTTATTGTGCACTGTTTGTGGTGGAAGTGAGAAAAATGCACAAACATCATGGAGAACTTAAGAGCTGCAATGTGAAACCTTAAGCTGCATGGGAGGCTGATAGTGGCATAAAGGATCAGATCAGCTATTAGGAACACCCCTTCCCTATTTCAAAGACAAGAGAAAAAAAGTGGGATGGAGTTCATTTTGGAAAAACATGATTTGTTGAGGCTTTGTTTTGCAAAAACCAAAATCGGAAGTGGTTCAGAGCTGGTTCCTGTTTTATCTCAGTCTCAACGTTCAGAAGAAGGAGCAGGGAGGAATAAGTGTTTCCAGATTTGACCCATTCCTACTATATAGTATTAATGGCTGGTTAGTCTTGTTTTCAGAACAATTGAATTAGTCTGTCTTCTCTTTTTGTCTGGGTACTTAAAAGAATTCTTATCCTCCTAGTCACTAGTCAGAATTCATGCATGGATGTTTGAATTAAAATTAAAAAAAAAACAGGCTAACTAGAGTATTAAATATTGTCTGTGGTTTGACTTTTGGCCTTTTCTCAATAATCACCCTGGGTCTCCTCCTAAACATTGCCCTTTTAGAATGATAGCCCTGACTACAGTTAAAAAGGATGGAATGGATGTGTCCCCCTACAACTTTCATCAAATAGTCTGATGTCCATTTGATCTCTTTCTTCAACTTTCACCCAGCGGGTATAACAACAAGCACAACTTCTGCAGTCAAATTGATGCCCTGTCAGAGGAGAACCTCTAATTACCATGATGTCAAAATCAAACAAACTTGTAACAGCTCCTCCCTAAATTCCTCCACATTTTTGATTGTCTTGTCCCCAGCTGTTATGTCTGCCATAAATGTGGGAGAAGGTACAATTTTAAAGCATGGCAGCTCTGTTCATTCAAGAGAAGTACCTCTACCACAGTTAACTATTTAAATAAATGGTTCCTGGACAGCTAAAAGCTGTTTTGACTTCTTATAGTCAGGGACAATCTGATTTACTGCTGACCAGTGCAGGAGTTTATTAAATTGCACTCCAATACAATTTGTATTTTCTGCCACCTTTTATGAACCAGATTCTAATTTGCCTTTGTGTTTGGTGTACAGGTTAGGGGGGAAAGCACAGGACGCCAGTTACAATACAGAGAAGCGTAGCTGCCTGCTACTGTCTCCATGCTCCCATGAGACAGACTTCACTGCAAAGGAGGCAGGGAGCAGAAGGAGCAATGGCTAAAGCATGGTTTATCTTGTTGAACTCATAGATTCATAAATTCTAGGATCAGAAGAGACGAATGTGATCATCTAATCCGACCCCCTGCACAAAGCAGGCCACAGAACCCTACCCATCCAGTTCTATAACAAACCCCTAACCTATCCCTGAATTATTGAAGTCTTCAAATTGTGGTTTGAAGACCTCAAGCTGCAGAGAATTCACCAGCAAGTGACCCATGCCCCACGCTGCAGGGGAAGGCGAAAAACCTCCAGGGCCTCTGCCAATCTGCCCTGGAGGAAAATTCCTTCCCGACCGCAAATATGGTGATCAGCTAAACCCTGAGCATGCGGGCAAGACTCACCAGTCAGCACTCAGAAAAGAATTCTTTTCAGTAACTCAGATCCCATCCCATCCAACATCCCATCACCGACCATTGGGCATACTTATCTGGCGATAATCAAAGATCAATTGCCAAAATTAGGCTCTCCCATCATACCATCCCTTCCATAAACTTATCAAGTTTAATCTTAAAGCCAGATATGTCTTTTGCCCCGACTACTCCCCTTGGAAGGCTGTTCCAGAACTTCACTCCTCTAATGGTTAGAAACCTTCGTCTAATTTCAAGTCTAAACTTCCTAGTGTCCAGTTTATACCCATTGGTTCTTGTATCTACATTGGTACTAAGCTTAAATAATTCCTCTCCCTCCCTAATATTAATCCCTCTAATATATTTATAAAGAGCAAGCATATCCCCCCTCAGCCTCCTTTTCCTGGGAACCCAGGGAGGGATTGTGCTTCTACATTTCCCTTCCCCCAGGTCTGTACCTAGTTGGTATAATTTCGCTCTATAAAAGATATATAAACGTTTCCAGCTTGCATGTAAAAACCCTTTGATGTCACACAGGAATCTCACTTACAAGAGGAAAGCGGAAGTCTTTTGCTCCGTCGACTTGGGTTTCCCTTCCCCACATACTAACTTGAAAGGAGCAAAATAAAATATATTTTTTCTATTGTTTAGCTGTTCATTTCCCATTGCCTGTTTTTCTGTCTAATATTCTCAGAGCTCCTGAAATCATTAATTTTCTGCTGCCTGCCTGCAGCTATGGCTAATGCACCCAGAAGGCTTTGCTCTTGATAGTTACAACAGGATGTATCAGAGGGGTAGCCGTGTTAGTCTGGATCTGTAAAAGCAGCAAAGAATCCTGTGGCACCTTATAGACTAACAGACTTTTGGAGCATGAGCTTTCGCGGGTGAATACCCACTTCCTCAGATGCATGTAATGGAAATTTCCAGGAGCAGGTATATATATGCTAGCAAGCAAGCTAGAGATAACGAGGTCAGTTCAATCAGGGAGGATGAGGCCCTGTTCTAGCAGTTGAGGTGTGAAAACCAAGAGAGGAGAAACTGGTCCTGTAATTGGCAAGCCACTCACAGTCTTTGTTCAATCCTGAGCTGATGGTGTCAAATTTGCAGATGAACTGAAGCTCAGCAGTTTCTCTTTGAAGTCTGGTCCTGAAGTTCACAGGTTCATTCACCTGCATGTCCACTAATGTAATATACGCCATCATATGCCAGCAATGCCCCCTCTGCTGTGTACATCGGCCAAACTGGACAGTCTCTACGGAAAAGGATAAATGGACACAAATCAGACATTAGGAATGCCAATATACAAAAACCTGTAGGAGAGCACTTCAACCTCCCTGGCCACACTATAGCAGACCTTAAGGTGGCCATCCTGCAGCAAAAAAACCACAGACTTCCTGTATGACCTTGGGTAAGTCACTTAGTCTGTCTATGCCTCAGTTCCTCCTCTGTAAAATGCAATTAATAGCACTTCCCTACCTCACTGGGATGTTCTGAGGATAAATACATTAAAGTTTGTGAAGTGCTCAGACAAGGTGCTTATGACAGATAGATTAAGTAGACAACTGACAAAAATGTGACTGTCTCTATCCCTGCTTCCACCACATACTTCGATAATAGAATATGTTTAGCCATGTATTTGTCATTTTTTTCACTTCCTACTTATTTAGTTGTACACCAGTTTGGGGCGGTGTGGCTCAAAAGATTCCATACATTTGAATCCCAGACTCATGACATTGACACTTGTCCTTTATAGGAGTGAAATTTTGTATATTTTTTGCATGAGGAACAATAAAATATTTCAAGTGAATAAAATAAGAATATTTTGTACAGATAGAGACTAAGGCCTGTTCTGTGTGTGCAATAAGCACAACAGCCACAACTATTGTTTTAACAATATGCCTTATTTGCCAAATTGTAAAAGTCATTTAACAGAAATACTCGGAAGTGGCATTACAGCTGCATGTCATGTGCAGGTATGTGCAACTACCATGCACATGCTTCATATGTGTATTCCTGGCAAGCAGCAATCAGATAGTCAAACATGGTTTAATAAAGATCTTATCACTTTATCCCTCGGTATTTTAAACTGACCTATTTTGAAATCCTGAATATAGATGCTTAATATAAGATGTTTTAAATATTTGATGTGCTGCTTAAATAATTAATTTTGGGAAAGTTACTTCTTCACAAAGAGAAGCTGCATCTACTTATATTCCACTGTTCTTGAGGAAAAATGAAGTGGCCTTGGAATTGCTGAAGTAATTGGCTGTGGTGCCTTAAACTAAGTAGCGTAGAAGAAAACAGAAAAAGAATAGTTAAGACTGATTCAGCAGAAAACTTTTGTTCACATTGGTTTCCGCACAGGGTACAGTGCATTGGCCCTGCCAGAACAGACTGCTGCTGGAGATGTGGGTCTCCTGGAGCCAAACTGGCTTGCATGTTTTGGGGCTGTCCCAGAATCCCAGGTTGTCCAGGATCCTATTGGCTAGATGTAGGCACGAGGATTAATATGATAATGGAGACCTTATAATTACTTCCCAGACTGTATTTTGGGATATAGTCCACCATCTTGGAAACTCTCCAACTCATGAAAAGCATGGTTCTCTAGCGTTGTGCTTGTAGCAAAATGCCTCACATTGTTTAGATGGAAGAGCAGATTGTCTCCAGGATCAGAAGTTTGACTTAGCAATTTGTCTGGCCTGGCAGCTTAACAACAGGTAACGTTCAGAAGAGGGATCTCAGGTAAATTTGAAAAGAAATGGTGTGACTTTTTAAACATCTTTGATTGATTACAGCAGATGGAAACCAAGATGTCACTCTGCTTTCCCCTCCCTGCCTCCCTCCCTTCCTTTCCATTCCATTTTTGTCTCTTCTCCCCACCCCCTCCACCTTTATTTGGTGGAGAAGGAGAAATCAATAAAATAGAAACAAAACAAGGTAATTTGTACGCAGACTTCAGGAAAAAAATACTAAATTCCCCAGTGTGAGACCATTGCATTTTTCCAGCTTCCTGCTTGATCCACTAAAGAGGGGTATTTGGCTTCAAAGTTGAACACAAATGGACCAAGTTTTATATTAGACACTAGACTTAAGTCAGTACTACTCTGCAAATTGTCTCATCGACTTCATAATCTCCTTCCATTAAGCTGAGTAATATTCACTGCATTTAATGTACAGGTGGGCCTGAACCAAATGCTGGATCCAAACATCCTCGCTTTTGGGAGTGTTCAAATTTCAGATGCAAATTTTGTGGTTTGAGTTCATTTCTTATTTGAACTCCAGACATCACTCAGAGCTGATAGCGCACAGAAACAGCATCTGGAATTTCAGCTCCTGAGGTAGAACTATTAGGCCAGATCCTCATTTGGTGTAAATTGACATCACCCCATTGATGCTAATTTCTGTGAAATCTGAACAGCTGTTAAGTTCAGTTGCCTGTATCTCTCATTATTTACAAAAAATTGTGTGAATTAGTCTTGTTCACATGTGGCTTCAGGGATTCATACAAAGAACACACATTTTTGCAAGCAATTGTGTGAACAAGGGTGTACATGCACAAATAAGAGTATTCACCAGTCATTGTTTTTCATCATTCATGCTTCTTTATTTTCCTATTTTAACAGTTTGTCATTCTCTCAGAGAAATAATCAATACTATGTGACTTTTAAGATGACCACTTACACCCTATGAATTACAAATAGCCAACATGAGCACTTCATTAAAAAAAAAAGGCTGAGAATTTGTTCCTCAGCAAATTCTTACAAATAACTAACATTTACATGAATTGGGATGAGCTCATGAAAGAATGGGGGAGGGGGGAGAAGAGTTAAAATAATCAGATAATGTATTTTAAATTATTAATTCTGCCAGCTCTACTATGCCGGCAATGTGTGATTATTGTAAAAATATTTTTATTGACATTTCTCCAGTTTTCAAGTACCTGTTTCCACTGAAGAAAAATGAAAATCCGAGGAAAGTGTTGCCGAGAAGCACATTTTCTATTATAGTAAAATCTAGTCTATGTTGGACTTTTTAAAAATCTTACTCTAGTTATCAATGTCCTAAAATTACTTTGTTCTCTCATATGCTAGCCTAGCGATAAACTAATATATATGCCTCCATTTGCCATTTGGACTTTTTTTAAAAATGGTGATATGGCATAAATTGACAGTAACATTCAGCAAGATGAAGCAAATTTACACATCATTTCAGGGGAACTGAAAAGTAAAGTGAGTGAACATTCTTAATTTGGGAAATGAACAAAACCTATACTATGGGGCTCCACTGCATTGCCTTAGTACTCATCATGAGTTATGACATTAACTCTAACTTGTGGAAAGTGTTTCTTATATCACATTCTCTATCAGGTTGTACAGTACTACTTCTCATTCTTTTAATATAATACGAGGACTAGATTTGTTGTTGATCCTAAGGACAAAGTGGTATAACAGAAGCAGCATTAGGCCAGTTGACTTAACATCACGCATTCACTGACTAAATTTATGATCCATTCACATTTGCCATTTATTTAAACATAGAGAGGAAGATGACCAACTTCAAAGGATTGATCAATTAGGTTTCTCACCTTAAACTAGTAAAACTCCACAGTGAGTTACAATGACATTAATGTCTGTGTTGAAGGCTGTGGACCTTGACCCTGACCTGATGCAAGGATAATAGTACATTTCTAACCATGATTTACTTATCTTCCCCAGCTAAATGAATTCTAAAACTTTGTGTCAATATAGCCCCCCAAGTGTAGAATTAATCCAACTTCCATGTATGTGCAACCCCACTGGCCTTTTCAGTCTTATACTATTGGCAAATAAAACCTCTGATTCTCTTTTCTCATGAGGTAGTAAAAAATCCTAAATATGTATCTAAACTGTATGTAAAGCACAAATTCAAATGTCCCATCATCTCTCAGAACAATTATGGAGAATCCCTGGAGGGCTGCCAAATGCCTGGTAACGAGAAGGGGGAAACTTTTCTGTCTCAGATGGGTGATGGAAGGTAACCTCCATGTTCTGTGATTTAAATATTTATGAAGAGGTCACATAAGAAAAGAGGTGAGCGTGGAGGGGGAACAAGGTCTTAGTCATCAGAAGAATTCTTAGAAAGTACCAAGAAAGATAGCCACTGTTGTGTAATATACCCCATCTCATGTTCCTGGTTTAAAAAAAAAAAAAAAGGTATTGTGATGCGGGATACTATTTCTGTAAAGGTCTGTTGTATGAAATTCACATCTGTCTGGAAACACTCTATAAATCTTATAATTAAAGCCAGTTGGGAGTTATTAGGAGTGCCATTGTGAAGGAGAATTCACCTTCAATAAGGATGAAGGATCAATTGTCAGGATTGCCCACAGAGACTGACTGCCTAAAATTTGCCTAGTGAAGCCTGCCTTGCCCCCAGGTGTTTTGGTACTTACTCTAATGCACTCTTGTTTTTTCTACTCAATGCTATTGAAAGCTTTGGAACTAGGGATCACAGAAGAGGAATTAAGGGGACCACATGGACAAATAACTCCAGACTCCCCATACTTCTCCATCTGGTGAGGTAGGTCTTCTGCCAAAATAACTCAGAACAGGAAAAAGCATTCTCGGGATGTGATTATAGATGTCTGAGAGTTAAGTTTCAGGAATATGTGAGGTTGGTATTAGGTGCTTAAATACAAAATGGACCTTTGTGTTTTCTTCATTAGTGATGGGCAAAACAGATAGTTTTGAAAGAGTTTGGCTCAGTTCTGGATTTGTAACCAAACTTTATATAAATTAACTGAGCCTCTTAGATCTATTAATTTCAGCTACAATCTACTGTGAAAAACTTTCCCATGAGTTTGGGTACTTTCTGTTATAGTTTGAGATACCATACAAACAGACTCTCTCATGATATAGTGGTCATTAAAAAGAGTGCACTTTCCCCCAGAGATACCACACACTATTTACAGATTATAAAAAACTGCAGAATCATACTGTGACGGGATAGGACTCACTACCTTGGCACCTCCCGCTGGCCATGCTGGGAATTAGCTCTTGGTTGCCAGTGCGCCTTCCTCTAGTGATGTCTCACCGCTGTCACTTCTGCTCCACTTCTAAGATCCGCATCACTTCCTGGACCACAGTGTCCTTTTCTGGACATGGCTCTCTGGCTTTGCCCCACTCCACTTTCTCTCCCCTTCTGGAGGAACTGGTTGTCTCTAGTCCATCCACTTGCTGCTGTGGCTTACTGGGGCCTTTGGTCTAGCCCCTCACTTCAAAGGGCAGTCCAAATATTGGCTCCCCCCTCTGTGGCAAGTGGGAGAAGAAAGGGGGCCTGGGCCCACCCACTACTCTGGGCCCCAACCCAGGGACCCTATAGCTAGTGGCCATGTGCTGCTGCTCCTCCAACTTCTGCTGCCTATTTCCCTGGGCCACTTCCCTATAGCCCCAGCACCTTCCCAGCCCTTTGCATCAGGGGCCTGAGTCTGGCAGTCCTCAGCCTGGAGCTTCCTATTGTTCCCCTGACCTTGCCCTGCACTGCTCTATCTAAGGTACTCCTCTAAGGCAGCCAGTCCTCCTCCCTTGCACTCCAGGGAGACTACCTCTGCTCTGTTGAGCTACCCTTCTTCTATGGCCCTCCCTGGTCTTGACTGGCTGCTCCAACAAGCCTTCTCCTGATTTGGCTCTCTACAAGCCTTCCTCCTGTTGGTTGGATTTTGCACAGCCTCCCTGAGGGCTGCTTTAACCCTCCACCTACCTATGTGGCGCAGCCACACACATACACCCCCCCACACACACATGCATACTTAATAACTGACTACATACCAACTATAACGAGAGTAATTAAGGTGGGCTATTATCAGGAGAAAAAAAAATTGTAGTAATAATCAGGATGGCCCATTTCCAACAGTTGACAAGATGTGAGTAACAGTAGGGGGAAAAATTAGCATGGGGAAATAGTTTTTACTTTGTGCAATGACCCATCCACTTCCAGTCTTTATTCGAGCCTAATTTAATGGTGTCCAGTTTGCAAATTAATTCCAATTCTGCAGTTTCTCGTTGAAGTCTGCTTTTGAAGATTTTTTTTTTATTGGAGTATTGTGACTTTGAGGTCTGTAATTGAGTGACCAGGGAGGCTGAAGTGTTCTCCGACTGGTTTTTGAATGTTATGATTCTTGACATCTGACTTTTATCACTACAAGAGGTTTTTTTTTCTCCTGCTGATAATAGCCTACCTTAATTGACTACTCTCGTTACAGTTGGTATGGCAACACCCATTTTTTCATGTTCTCTGTGTATATATATCTTCCTACTCTATTTTCCACTGCATGCATCCGATGAAGTGGGTTTTAGCTTACGAAAGCTTTTGCTCAAGTAAATGTTAGTGTCTAAGGTGCCACAAGTACTCCTCGTTCTTTTTGCTGATACAGACTAACACAGCTACCAATCTGAAAAGGATAAAAGGGCAACCCTTGAAGATCATAGTGTGGAAGGGAGTCAGGAAGGTGGTAAGGTAACCAGAAAGCAAGTGTGAAAAATCGGGAAGTGGGTAATAGGAGCCTATATAAAAAAGACCTTAAAATCGAGACATCTGATCATCCTTGCAGGTGGGAAGAGACTGCAGGTACAGTCCTTTCTTCCCCCTCACTCCCCTCACCTACCACTTAGACACAGCAGTGAGAGAGTCTGGATATGCTGGGCCTTCCTAAATTGTAGGCAAGACAGTTCAACACATAGACTGGGAAATGTGTCTGTCATTATGGCTGACAGGGGAATTCACCTCGCTGTATAGACATTTCCTGGAACTCCTCCTGGGCTCAGATAGGGTGCTTGGACCAATCAGGGACCATGAGGGAAGTTGGCAGTCCAGCCTTCTGATGTGTTACTTCCTGTGACATTTATCTCCACAGGGTCTGTGTGATAATGCATATGGCTCTATCCTGGCTGTCAGGTAGTGGCATAAAGGTGTTGGCTTTCCAGCACCCAGCAGACCCAACTTTTAGTTCCTATAGAACAAGGGTGGGCAAGCTTTTTGGGCCGAGGAGCCACATCTGGGTGGGGAAACTGTGTACAGGGCTGGGGCAGGGGGTTGGGGGAGAAGGTGTGGTGTGCAGGAAGGGGCTCAAGGCAAGAGATTGGGGCAGAGGAGGGGTGTACGGTGTATGAGGGGGCTCAGGGAAGGGGGTTGGAGTGCAGGAGGGGTGCGGGGTGCAGCAGGGAGCTGAGGGCAGGGAGCTGAGGGAGCAGGGTGCAAGAGGGGTTTGGGCTCCATATTGTTGTATTGAAGATGATGTTGGAACTGGAAGATATCTGTGAGGTTCTGTGGCAGGGGTGGGCAAACTATGGCCACGGGCCAGATCCAGCCCCTCAGGGCTTTGGATCTGGCCCATGGGATTGCCCCCCTTGGCACTGTGGGCCCTGCACCGCTCTCAGAAGCAGCCAGCACCATGTCCCTGCAGCCCCCGGGCAGAGGGAGCAGAGGGCTCCTAAAGCAGCTCTGGGGTGGCAGCAGTGCGCACAGGGGCCAGGGCAGGCTCCCTGCATGCGTGCCCTGTCCCTGGCCCCATGCTGCTCCAGGAAGTGCTGCGGCCCCTGGGGGGAGGGTCGGAGGGCTCTGCATGCGCTGCCCTTGCCACACCCCCAGGTACCTCCCCCAAAGCTCCCATTGGCTGCGGTTCCCCGTTCCCTGCCAATGGGAGCTGTGGGGGGAGGTGCCTGGAGGCAAGGGCAATGCACGGAGCCTTCTGCCCCCCCCTGCCCGGCAGCCACAGGGATATGGTGCCGGCCACTTCTGCAGAGTGGCATGGGGCCCACGGTGCCATAGGGGGCAATTCTGTGGGCCGGATGCGGCCCGCAGGCTGTAGTTTGCCCACCCCTGCCATAGAACCTCACAGATATCTTCCAGTTCCAACACCATCTTCAACACACCACAGCAAAAGGGCCCAGCTGGTTTAGGGAGGTGCTATGTACATGTATGTGCTCCAGCAGGAGTTCACTTAGCTCTGTTTGTTTGCAGTGTACTTCCTTTCTGCTAGACTAGTGGAGGCTAACGCCTCTCCTTGAAAAATATTTGTAGTTCCTCCATAGGAAAAAACCTGTTTCCTTAAAGCTGAATGGTTTTGATGCATGGAACATCATAATTATGCAATGAGAAAGGGCTTTTTGTTTTACCCTGAACAAGCCTTTGGAAACAGAAAGACTTCTAGCAGTGTAAATGCTTGGTGTTCATTTAATCCTTTGATTTATTTGGAGAATGATGTAGTCAACAGTGAGCCTTTTAGCCAGCTCTAAATTTGCCTTGGGAATTTCCTCTGCTCATCATAAAACTAGTTTTGTTGCCTACTTTAGCACAAATACAGGTATTATCAGTTACTTCCAGTGATGATGATGCCTTTAAAAAAGAAAAATAATATGGAATGCCTGCTAAGTATTTTCTAGGTTTCACTCATTTCTCTTTCCAGCAGTTCTACCCTTCTTCCTTGTCCAAAATACTTGCTTTCAAATCAGCCATTTTGTTAATTTGAAAAACCAGAGTTTCTATTAAATATCATCCTAAAGTAGCATTCTCTGAAGCACACATGCTCGTCCATTCTGAGAGACAGTTATCACAGTGGATTATCCAAGATCGTGTTTTTCCAAACTGGCATATATCACGAAAAAGCCAAACAGCCTAGCATGATTGCTGTTCTGGGCCCCTGTCATTTATCACCAGGAAGTTAAAACTCAAAAGAAAGGATTGGAAGGGGATTTGCAGGCATTTTGAGGCCATAAGCAGACAGCGTAAATTACTCTGGGGAACGGTGGTTTCAGGGTCAGGAGAGTGCAAAGGTGGGCTTAAACCCCTCTCTTCCCAACGTACTCTGGACCAAGCCATCCATTTTTCCTGTAGACTTGAACCGTTTGTTAGTTTTCCTTTGCATGGTTGTTCTGGTGTACAAAGTGTAGACTAAACTCTGCTTTTATTGAGCCCGGGCAACCATATTGACTCTGATGGAGTTGTATGAGTTCAAATTTAAAAAAAAAAATCGACTCAACTACATACTTCCTTAACGAAGTGAGGTGCACAGTTCTTAAAGCATTTTAACAATGGTGTTTTAAAATATCCTGTTTGCCCATTTTTAAAAAATCAGTTATTTATTAGTTAATATCAAATAGAACTTGATTTTGTTCCCAGGCCGGTTGCTGACTCAGTTCTTAACAGCAGATATATCAGAGAAACAGTAGAATGTGAACTTGTTTAGTCAAACAACGCAGCATTCCTTTTGACTGTGATGGAGTCATTGTGTGTGTGTGTTTAAACAAAAGCATTTCTAGCTACCAGATAAGCATCTCACTGAGAAAGATGGAAGACGGATGGTAGTGTCTCTCTCAGAATGCAGTGGAAAATAGGAGCTGCCATCTAGAAAATGACAAAGCTGTCTCTAGTCCCTGTGGATTACTACTCCATCTTTTACTGAACAAATAGACTGTTAGCTAAAGGTTGTGGCCTGCAAGCCAGATGCAAAAAGTTGTGAGAGAGGGATGCTGCTAATTGCCATTTTAAAATGATTATAATTATTAAGTATTGTAATTATTTGTATTTCAGTAGAACCTGCAGACCCCATCCAGCCTTTGGGCCACAGTGTGCTAGGCATTTAGTTGAGGATTGGTCTTGCTTTGAGCAGGGGGTTGGACTAGATGACATCTTGAGGTACCTTCCAACCCTGATATGCTGTGATTCATTGAACAAACTCACAGTGCAAGACAGTCTCTGTTTCAAAGAGCTGACCATTGAAACAAAGGATGGGAGGCGGCACAAAGAGACGTGGCTAGTGGCAAGTCAGTGGTAGATAGAAGCCAAATTTTCCAACTCTCAATTCAGTGACCTATCCATTTAACAACAGTGTCTCTCAACTTAGGGTAAGCTAGTCAGGGATAATATGAATCAGGATCAAAGTAACTGGAAATGTCCTTCCCTGGTGATTCCACAGCCTTTTCTTGGGACTTGTTCCACCACAACATGGATATTGTTACTACTCCTTGCTGGGTCAGAACAACTTTTGGCTCCCTAATAGCATTCTGGCAAGAACAGTCTACCGGTTACATGGAACACCCATGGCACTCAGTGTCATCCTATCCAGATTCTTAAAATAGCACCCATCGGTGTAGTATATTGTAGTCAAAAATATATACCATCTATCTGATTGTGATAGCCCTATGGTCAACCCTTTGTGTAGGTCTGATTTTTCCAGCCCAGTCACACAGGGAAGATAAACCCTGAATTGCGTGATGATGATGGCAGTGTCAGACAGTAGAAATGACGTCTCTAGGGGATACCAACTGACACTTCAGCACTTTTGCTGCCAAAGAACTGGCTTGCACACACACACAATTACGGGAGGGAATGTTAAAAGTCTTGGAAGTTGAAAGCATAGTGAGAAACCGCCAATTATTTGTAACTAGAAAGTGAAGATCTTTTATTGTCTATGTGCTATTATATAGCCAACATAAAATGACCTTAGATAATCCTACCCTCCCGTAAAAAAAAAACCCAACAACAAAAAACTTTCCTTCAGTTTCCATTAGTTGTAGTAACCCAGTCCATGCTTTAAGAGTTAAACTGTTTAACATTGGTAAGAGTGATAATGATTCACAGTAATTTAAAAGGAATTCCTTTAAGAGCATAAATATTGTAAACATATTATAATGTAATTTTTCTTTCACTTTCCATGTGGTTTACACCAGTTTAACTCCATCTGCTTCAGCTGAGTTCATTCTAATTTACACCAGCATGAGAGGAGAATGCATCCAAATGTTTTTGTCGGGGGGCTCATTCTTATTTTACTACTGCATTTTAATTTTATTTCAAGTTCTAGGTTATGTTCCATTATTTAAAAAAAAAAAAAAAAAGCATGTGTGAGAAAAAGGGGAACCATATTCATGTCACACTAAAAGCTGTTTGATTTTTCCCCCCCTTCTTCTTGCTGTCCTTTCTTCTTTTTCATTCTTTTATTTTCAATGACATTTCCTATGATGAGCACTCTGAAAGAATAGCTATTGCCTATCTTGTCAGTTTTGTTTTGTCAGCTCTGAATGCTGGGTCTTGCTTTGTCATTTTCAAGGTCTCTTTCAATCCCTGGAACACAGCTGGCGCTTCAATCAGGAGCTCATACCGTGAAGAAGCTGGCAGTAGATCCCCAACCACTATGTGGAAGATATATAATATATTTCACAGTGCACAGTGGAATACCCTTTTCATTTTATCATTGAGAGAGACTGCATCACTCATGAGTTCTATACAAAAATATTAATAATGTCCCATTCTCCTAAGGGATGTGAACATTTTGGAGGTTGAACTTTGGTGACCTTAGCTTGTCAGGCTGATATGACTTTAACAAATTCAGCAATGGAAACTTTTTTGTGTCTTGGTTTTAGGATCTCATGTAGTCTCACTTCTGAGGGCATTTTTTAATCACTTCTCTGAAGAGGTTGCAGGAATAGGAGTGTTGAAAGAGAGTTTGTGGAGACTCAAATGGCATAGAATAGCATAATTGAATTGTGTAATAGAAAGAAAGTGACAGATTAAAGAGGAATTATTTTAAATGTACTTACCTTTGCTTCTAATAACTATTATTGATTTCAATTAACCTTTCAAAAATTTTGAAAATCTCTCCCACACCCATTTATGCTGATTTACTGTTTGTATTTGCATGAACTTGGATAATAAAGCAAATCCAGGCAAAATTCCCATAAGGAATGTAATATGAATATGGATATAATGAAAGTAATCAGAAAGCAGTATGTGGCAAAAGAATTTTTGCACCATTATTATCTATGCAGGGACAGCCCCACCCTCACCCAGGGATGATGATGTGGGTGCAGTTAAGCAAAAAGGGCAGGGCAGCTCAGGATGCTGAGGGCGATGCCTTCTGTTGTGCTCCTTATTGGCTACCCAGAAAGAGATTCTTACGGCAGCATGTGCACAGGAAATCCAGTAACCTAACCAAAATCATCCCCAAGCCAACTAGTCACGAGCACTGGACTGTGGGACAGTACCTGGCATATTATTCTGCTCCTCTACAGGGCTTAATCCTGCAAGATTCCTGAATGTCTTCAACTCCTACTGACCTTGTACAATTAGACCCCTAGTGTTCCAGGATCAGCCAGCTCCATCCTGCTCTGATACTATGCAGATGCACTAGGGGAGAAAGGCTTCCTACAGCATGTTTCTTCTGTCAGTCCCCCATGCTATACAGGGCAGGACTTTCATGTGATTTATATACTTAACTTTAATGTGTATATTCATATTTTAAATCTAGATGGAATGTGCTAGTAAGTATCCCCAAAAACAACGAGGAGTCTGGAGGCACCTTAGTGACTAACAGATTTATTTGGGCTTAAGCTTTCATGGGTTAAAATCCCCACTTCTTCAGGTGCCTGGAGTGGAACTTACAGATTCAGACATAAATGCATGCTGGCACATGAAGAGAAGGGAGTTACCTTACAAGTGGAGAACCAATTCTGAAGCCCAATTTAGTAAGGGTGGATGTGATCCACTCCTAATAGCGTATGCTCAAGTAAATCTGTTAGTCTTTATGATGCCATTGGACTCCTCATAGTTTTTGTGGATACAGACTAACACAGCTACCCCTGATCCCTAGTAAGTATCGTACATATAGGTCAATCTTTAAGAAATCATGTGCAATATTTTATCCGTCAGCAAAAACTGAGACCAGATAGGTGAGTTAATATCTTTTATCGGACCAACTTCTGTTAGTGAGAGAAAGAGAGAGTGAAGCTTTTGAGCCACACAGAGCTCTTCATAAGCTTACATCACCTACCTTCTCTTTCTAATATCCTGGGACTGACACCGCTACAACTACACCACATAGAATAGTGAAAACAGAATCAGTATCATGCAAACATTTCATTTTACCCATCTGGGTGAGCAAAGGCTAAACAAAACCATTTAGTCACAAGTTTAGTGGAACATGTATTTTCACTTTAAATACAAGTCAAAGAGGAGCACATCCCTGTTAGTGCCTGAAATAAATCTAACATGCTATATACACCAAACATTGGTTCTTTAAGTGATGTGGTGTATACATGTGAGGCTTTTTTTTCCTGTTTAATTTTTTACACTCTTATTCACATCTCCGTGTCATCTCTCTGCTGCTTGAAGTGACAACCATGGCTAGTTTAGCCAGTTAAGATGTCACTGTGGGTTTTCTTTACTACAAAGGAGACGAGCCACTGTCAGCCATTGATCCAACAGCGTGCACACTGGCCCGATAGCTGAAAGCTGTTCAGAACTGTCCACAGGTTTTTCTTCTTCTTCATCATCATCTCCTTTTTGTGAAACCATCTGAGCTGAATGGCTCCCTTTCTCACTATATTTAAACACAGATTCACTGTTATCAAACTTCCCTTTTCCTTAGGCAAACATACCTGCTAAATTTTCTAAAAACAGTTATCAATTCAATATGGGATGCGATATACAGTTAATATATAAATTACATAAGATATATTGCAAATGTTACAAAATTAGCCAACATTCATATTTAATTAATCTAAGTCATTTTATCAAATATAGTGAAAACTGGCCAGTCTGGTCATGTGTTAAATATTTCTTATGAACTGACACACACAGTTTCTCAGCTGCTTGACCTAACACAAGTTTTCCATCTCTAATTTCTCTACATTCTATTTTAAACATATGAATACTGTGTAATTTATTAAATATTTAACAAACACATAGAAGGTGTAAGAACTATTCTGTAAACTGCTTGGGAAAAAGACAGTGTTTCTGATATGTTTGTAGAGAACCAACATATTGATTGAGCAATTACTCAGTTAATATAATTATATTGAATTAAAATAAGGATCCAGTCCCTAAATTGCATAACTGCCATTCACTTCTGTGGGAGTTTTGCCCAAAAAGAAACTACCCCTCTACCCCGCTATAATGCGGTCATGGGGAGCCAAAAATCCCTACCACGTTATAGCTGAAACCCTGTTATATTGGGGTAGCAGCGGCAGAGCTCTGGCGGTGATTTAAAGAGCTTCTGACTCCAGCCACTGCGGGGAGCCCGGGCCCTTTAAATCGCTGGTGAGCCCCACTGCTGCAGCCCCGGGGTAGCAACAGCAGGACTCCAGCAGGATTTAAAGGGCCCAGGGCTCCCCGCAGCAGCCGGAGCCCTGGACCCTTTAAAATGCTGCCGGAGCCCCACTGCTACTGCGGGACTATATGCGAACCTGTGTTATATTGGGTCGCGTTATAGCGGGGTAGAGGTGCACAGATTTGGGCCAATAACTGGTTTGCTGTATGTGTTCCCAGTAAAGCTGAGAAATAGAAATAGCTAGTAAAGGTAATAATCTTACCCCCACAGTGCAGTAAACTATATTGCCAGACATTTAAAATTTTATTTTTAACAGTCAGCCCCCCCAAAAAATTACATACAAAATAACTGCTTTCCTAAGGATTTAATGAGGTCACCTGCAAGGGTTATCTTTGGCAGTCCAAAATTAGCTTTCTTTCTGACACTTGGGAGGGCAATTAGGACCCCCATCTTATTAGCACTGAAGATTAAAAATCCAGCATTGTCTTGTTTCAGGACATAATCTTTCATGCTTCACAGCTCTTTTTTTCACAATGAATTGTAGTGAAAATACTGTGGGGCAGAAGGGAAAAGGGCAGACCTGAAAGAACTAAATAAATATCCAGTTAAAGGATGTTCCTTAAGGCTTTCCATTCACTGACCCTGATAAATATGGCTTCAGAGCAGAAACAAAGCTGGAAGGAGTTGGTGAACTATAATTAGATCCAATAACTTCCCTTAACTGAATTCCTAACATGAGGTTTAAAGAACAGGGTGTTTATATGAAGTTGAAGTACACCCTTCTTTTGTTTGAGAGTGTTAAATACAAACTACATTTATAAGTCTTGTGGTTCATCTATTTTGTCATGATGAAATTCTATTGCATTTTATTTTTAGCCAGGAAATATCATTCTTTCACAGCTGTGCAACTGCTAAACGTTAAAGCCCAGAGAACGATTATATTCTCACATGAAAAAGTCCTTCCATTCCTTCCCCCTCCGATCCCCATTGAAAAATAAACAGTGTATTTTGATTTTTTCTGTAAATATTCAGGATATTTCTAGATTCAAATTATTATTATTATTATTATTATTATTAAAAGATGTTGTCTTTGAAAGATAGTTTTCATGCAGTAAAGAAAATTTATTGTATTTTATTGTATCTATAGCTTCCTGGCTATACATAGTCCTTTCATAAGAAGCCTCCATCCCAATGCATTGTGTGGTAACAAGCAAAATGACCCTCCAGGGTCATGGGATAACACTTACCCCTTGATGCTTGCTTTTTTTTTTTTTTTTTGAGTGGCACCTGCTGTGAGGCTTTCAGTATAAATACAGAGTGCTTGCAGCAAATCACAGATGTTTTATGCACTGGAAAAATCGACAGGAAGCAATCACTAAAAGAAAAGCAGAACCAATGGGGGGTAGGTGGAGAAACCTCATTGCATTTTCCATTACTTATTTATTTATCTATCTGTATTTTATTTTATTTGTGCAGTGCTGGCAATGTGTTTGGTGCACTACAGTTGGCAGAACTTTGGTTGGAAGCTCATATAGCTCATGTATGGTGCCTGTTTAAGCTACTGTTGTTAGACCCTCAATTTCATGAACATTAAATGTACTCAAGTTTCTTTTCTTTCTTTTTTTAACCAAAAAATACTGTGAATTCAGTGAAAGCAGTTCATATTTGCTTTCTTTCTTTGGGCTCCCCTTCTAAACTTCTACCAAACATTCTTCTCTGAACTTAGTTCTCCATGCAATTCTGCCTGATTTATCCTTTCTCTTTTTAAAGGATAGCAGAGCCATACTGATCTGCTTCAAAATATTGACCAAAATCTTGTGTGAGGAAAGGAAAGTGATGTGAGCTGCTAATTCGGTCCATGGGTTCTCCCTGCACTGTCTCTAGGCGAGTTGTAAGGTCTCTCCCCAAACATCATCATATTGTAGTTCCCACCTGCTCTGCAGGAGTGGCTGTGAATTTCAGCCACTATGAGCGTAAGGCCAAAGATCAAAGAAGAATAAAGAATATTTGAATGGGAGGAGAAGACCAGAAATTTTGAAAAACATTGCTCTTGACTATGTCCCAAAAATTGGAAATGTGGATGAGGCCACCAAAAATTGTAGAACAGAATGTCTTTCCAAAGAGTTTCCTCACTGATGATACAACCTCGTTACCAATATTTAATTTACTATGAAGGGCACAGAGTATAATATAATAATTTACATTTGGAGTTTCCTAATGTATAAGAGAGATTGAACTGTCAAATCTATAACACCATATGTTATTACAAATGGTATCAGTAAAACTTACTTGAAGGTCTTTTACTCAATATTCTAAATATTTTGTTTTCATTATTTCAAGGGTCAAGGGGTTATTTCTCAGATATTTATGTACTTTTAGACAGGAAGCCTTTCATGGGGTCTTTCAAAAACAATATTTTTGGTTTCTTTCTGTGGGGTGAGTAAAATGTTCAGACCTGGATTTCATAACAGCAAAATACTTCAGATCTAATCAGTACAGAAAAGTTGAACAAACATTACCCAAATTACTTTGTATAATTTTTTCAAACATTAACCAACATACCTTTTGGGTTACTGGGACCATTATTCCTAATTTGATTTTTGTGTTGATAGAGAAAATCTTCTCAAAATATCAGTATGCCTTAAACATGGGGTGGATTTGGAGCTGCCTGTAATAACTTATGAATACTGTATTTTGATCAGGTTATTTTACTGTATGCATCTATTGTGCTAATTCCACTAGCAACATTGACAGCAGGGGCATATCAGGATTCACCACGCCTTCAGCAGTCACCTGATGGACAATGCTGGAACCATGTGCTGTGATGCTCTGGCTAGACCGCCTGCATGGCTGGCTAAACAAGTTTTTCCAGGAATGTCACAGCCCTGGGGGGAGACGGGGACAGCAAAACCTCAGAAGGGTTTTAATACACAGACACACTCTCAACTAAGTCATATGGTTAAAGTGGAGACCTAAATTAAATATAGGAAGTAGAGATTCCCTGCCCCCAGACTCTAAAGGTTGGGGGGTCTGGATAAGACATGCCTACCTAAGTCTTTAGGTAAGACAGATATGCATATAGACTGTTGTTTTAAAAATACTTTTTATCTTATGTTTTGTTCCCCTTGTTAAGATTAAACAATACTAAGGGTATGTCTAGAGTACCAAATTAATTCAAACGTATTCAAATTTTTGGAAGCAAGTTTATACATTCGGTGTTGTCTGTTCCCACTAAAGTGTGTGAATTCGGCAGAGTGCGTCCACAGTACTGAAGCTTGCCACGGTGGAGTACAGAGCCCTTTAAATCGAAAAAGCTGGTTTGGTCATGTGGACAGAATCTTTTTTTTTTTTTTCGAATTAACTCGGCTAATTCCAAAATAACAGACTAGTGTAGACCAGGCCTAAGAATTGGAGCATTGTGGTGTTCTTCCCCAGAGAGGAGAAGGCTCAAAGCCGCTGACCTAGAGGGGGTGCCCTCAGAAGAGTCCAAAAGAGGGGACAGAGATGCAGCTAGCACTGATCTGTGACAATCAACTTTTGCCACAGAGCCAGAGTCACCTCTATAAAGTCTAGCATATATATATAGTCTCTCGTCTGATTACACCAACTAGTATTTTATGAAATTCTGGACAATTAACCATGTGCTGCTATATGCCTGGCCAATAGGCTTCTTTAGACTTCTTATAATTGCAAGCTAGGCAACAAAGAAGCCCAATAAAAATGCTTAAAGTTGGGATATGTAGGAGGCTGGCCTCGATCTTTAAAATGTCAAAGCCAAATTGTTCCCTGTGCAAAGCCCAGTTAAGTGTGGTTTTGTAGGGGTCCTTCATGGTGATTAGAGAAAATAATTTTCCCTCCCTTCTCCCCATCTGGAGTCAGGATGTGGAACTGTTGTGCTATCACTCTTAGGCCATGGCTACACTTAGAGTTTTGCAGCGCTGGTAGTTACAGCTGTGTTCGTACAGCTGTGTAGGGCCAGCGCTGCAGTGTGGCCACACTGACAGCTACCAGCGCTGCAGTGTGGCCACATTTGCAGCACTTGCAGCACTGTTGGGAGTGGTGCATTGTGGGCAGCTATCCCACAGAGCACATCATCCCATTTTGGCGCTGTGGCTTGTGGGAAGGGGAAGGAAGTGTGCGGGTCTTTCCGCTTCCTGTTCCATCGCCCCGTGGTGCTTTGCTATACATTCCGAGCAGTTTGGCGGCATTGTGAGTCTGCAGCGCGATTTCTGAGATTTCTGTTACAAATGGAGCCTGAGCTGCTGAGGACCTTGCTGATGAATGTTGCCAGCACATCACGCATGGCAGTGGAGCTATTCCTTCAGCTGCAAAGTGACAGTGAGGAGTCAGACGATTATATTGAAACGCCTGACGCTCAAGACACTCAATTGCTTGTCGTGCAATTGTCGTGCAGACGTGCTTAGCACCGTGGAACGGCGCCTTTGGGCTCGGGAAACCAGCACTCAGTGGTGGGATCACATCGTCCTGCAAGCCTGGGATGACGAGCAGTGGCTGCAGAACTTTCGGATGAGAAAAGCCACTTTCATGGGACCGTGCGCTGAGCTTGCCCCTACCCTGCGGCGCAGGGACACGAGATTGAGAGCTGCCCTGCCAGTAGAGAAGCGGGTGGCTATTGCAATCTGGAAGCTGGCAACTCCAGACAGCTACGATCGGTGGCAAACCGTTTGGAGTGGGAAAAGTCCACCGTTGGAATGGTGCTGATGCAAGTTTGCACAGCCATTAATCGCACCCTGCTAAGAAGAACTGTGACTCTGGGGAACGTGCAGGACATTGTGGATGGCTTTGCAGAAATGGGTTTCCCTAACTGTGGAGGGGCAATAGATGGGACGCATATTCCTATTCTGTCCCCACCCCACCTGGCATCAGAGTACGTTAATCGCAAGGGGTATTTCTCCGTGGTTCTGCAAGCGCTTGTCGATCACCGTGGGCGTTTCACTGACATTTACTCAGGATGGCCTGGAAAGGTGCACGATGCATGCATCTTTCGGAACAGTGCCGTGTTCAGGAAGCTGAGGGCCGGGACTTTTTTCCCAGACCGCAAGATCACAGTAGGGGGCATCGAAATGCCCACTGTAATCCTTGGAGACGCCGCTTACCCCTTAATGCCTTGGTTCATGAAACCGTATACAGGGAAGCTTGACAGCAGCAAGGACCGGTTCAACTACAGGCTGAGCAGTGCAGAATGACTGTGGAGTGTGCTTTGGCCGTTTGAAAGGCCGTTGGAGGTGTCTTTATGGGAAGCTAGATTTGGGGGAAAGCAGCATCTCCACTATTATATCCGCGTGCTGTACCCTCCATAATATTTGTGAAGGGAAGGGTGAAAGATTCAGTGAGGAATGGACCTCCGAGGTTCGACGCCTAGAGGATGAATTTGCACAGCCAGAGAGCAGGGCTACTAGAAAGGCCCAGGAAAGGGCTTCAAGGATTAGGGATGCCTTAAGGGAGCAATTTGATTCTGAGAGCCAACAGTAATGTTTGGTGCATTTGCTGTGCTCCTTTCTACCATGGGGTACAATATTTACCACTTCCTGCAATAATAAAATGTATTGTAAAAGCCATAAAATCCTTTATTCAAAGTACAGTACATAAAAGGCCAGGGAGGTTAGGGTGGTGGACTGTACATTCAGAGGTTTGAATATGTCCTGTTTGGATTACTGTTCAATGTCTGCTGCACTTCAGGATTACTATGCTGCAGAGTAATGGGGGTGGAGTGCACAGGGTAAGAATTGTAGTTATCAGGGCTGGTAGGTGATCGTACAGGTGTTGGGGGCAGCTGGGGGTAATAAGAAACTGGCTGCTGGAGAAAGGTATTTTGTGCAAATACTGGGGAACAAGAAAGAGAGCTTTGGGAAGGGTGTGGGTTACCATGGTACAGATCTGCCTGCATGGCTACGAGAGACTCGAAAGAGTCAGTTTGGCGAAGCCATGGGGCTTATCATGTGCTTTGAGGTTTTTTTGGTTAGCCAATCCTTTCTCCTGCTTTCTGTTTGCCTCCACTCATACATTTTCTCTCTCCATTCCTGCGTCTTCCTACTTTCTCTGTTGTAGTGATTCATAACTGCTTTGATCAACTCCTCTTGTGATTTTCGTGATTTTTTTCTCAAGTTCTGCAACCGATGTGAGGCCGGTGATCCGGCTGCATTAGTCAAGGTCACTAAAAAAAACATAGATAGAAACATGTAATACACAGAGACTACATTGTTTATTATCACACAGTGAAGGAGTTTGTAGACTTTTTGTAGCATCATTCCACATACCTAACATAACACAGAGAGGCCAGGGAAGCGAAGGCATGGCGAGCAATGGGATGAGTGTTTCTGCCCCGACTTCACCTGGGAGGGGGAAACTGACTGATGGCTCACTGGGGTTTATCTGCACTGGGTACAGGAGGTAGCTGGTGGCCTGCACAGGGGACAGTAGGGAACATGAAGGTGGCGAGCTGCTGGCGGGAGGGGCAGTCCGCGGAACTGTCGACCTGCTGGTGAGGGGGGTAACGCACCACGGGGCTGGCTGCCTGCTGGAAAGGGGGGGCGGGAGACCGGAGCGCACCGCGGGGCTGGCTGCCTGCTGGAAAGGGTCGGGGGGAGACCGGAGCGCACCGTGGGGCTGGCTACCTGCTGGAAAGGGGGGTTGGGAGACCAGAGCGCACCACGGGGCTGGCTGCCTGCTGGAAAGTTGGGGGGGGGAGACCGGAGTGCACCGCGGGGCTGGCTGCCTGCTGGAAAGTGGGGGGGGGGAGACCGGAGCGCACCGCGGAGCTGGGGGGGGACCGCGAACCTGGCGCCCTGCACTCAAGTATCCCTAAATTCTCAACAGGGTTTCCTACTGCCAGATATATCATTGCTGCGGTGTACATGGGAAGAGGAGGGTCTTCTACAGCAATGTGGATTCCGCCCTGGCCCCTATGCAGCTTGCCTGTGTGCAGCCATGGTCCCCCCCACCCCTCGCTGCACAGTGGATCGGACAAGTTAGCCTGACTGGGACAAGGACCACGGTGGCTCTCCCTATAAACTTGCGAAAGCCCATTGCCCACACTCTGGCTGCAACTTTTCAAGAGATTACCGAGGCAGATTACAGAGACGTGATAGAGCAAATCAATGGGCTATTCCACGTTTAGGCATGCATGCAGGCAGCCATAACTCAAACCGTCCTCTCCCAAAACATAAAAATCTGCTTACCCCGAGCACGCTCCTCAGCTTCTTCCTCACCAGCAACTTCCAGCTGCTGCGACTGGCTAGCCTCCTCCTGGCTTGAGAAGAGGTCCTGGCTGCATGCCTCCTGGGACTCCGGGGTGTCTCCCTCCACCACAGTAGCCTCACTCTCGGCTTCCTCTACACCCTCCCCCACTTCTCCCTGCTCTGAACTCTCCATCGTGCTCCTAGGATTGGCAGTGGGGTCATACCTAAGTATGGCATCCAGCTCCTTGTAAAAACGGCAGGTTGTGGGGGCAGCTCCTGAGCGGCAATTTCCCTCACGGGCTTTGCAATAGGCACTGCGCAGCTCCTTAATTTTTACCCTGCACTGCAACGCGTCCCATTCATGGCCCCTTCTCAGCAAGGACTGTGGTATCTGCCCATAGGTATCATAATTTCTCCGGCTGGAGCGCAGCTGTGCTTGCACAGCTTCCTCACTCCAAACACTGATGAGGTCCTGCAGCTCGGAACTGTTCCATGCTGGGGCTCGTCTGGGGCATGGAGGCATGGTCGCTGATTGATTGATTGATTGATTGCACTCCACACCTGGCTGAGCAAACAGGAAGGGGATTTTTAAAATTCCCGGGGCATTTAAAGGTGGGGTCAGCTGAGCCCAGGGCAGTGGAGTGTGCATGATTACCAGAGAGGCTTCTAAGGTATGCTGGGATACCTCCTTATACCCCGGAGGTCAATAAAAGCGCTGGTGGGCGTCCACACTTGCTGACCAGCACTGGATCACCAGCGCTGGAATCCCTACACCCGAGGCTCGACCGGGTGTACAGCCCGCGCTGGCCGTGCTTTGCAAGTGTGGCCACATCCTAAGTTGCAGTGCTGTAACCCCCTCACCAGCGCTGCAACTCTCTAGTGTAGCCATGGCCTTAGGTCTTTACTGCAGTTTTCTGACTGTAGCAAAAGCTACAATTCACAATGTGGCCCCATGCAGCTGATAGTTCACTAACCTAGGGCTGTGATCCAGCCACTCATACTGCCAGTAAGCTTTCCCTCTGCCCTGCTGTGGAGAGCCCCCAATGTACAGAATCTCCCTGTTCCTCTCACTTCTTTTCCCTCATGGAGCAAAATGGGCCTTTTTGTTGCCTTTCTTACCCACACAAAGGGGAACCAGATTTTCCCCTATAAGAACAGTCTGTGAAGTTGGTTCCTTTCCTTTCCCAAATAATAGCATTTGTCAGTTTCTGCAATAAAAAATTAAGAGATCATAAGGGGCAACAGGGAAAAGAGAAGTTTTTTTTAAAGACTGGCCAAAGAAATAGTTTAGGCCGTCTCTTTATTCACATATCGTAATGCCTTGCTTCACAAATAGTGCTATCCAAATCAGTGGGATGCTCATAAGAAGAATAAGATACTATTCACCATGAGTAAAGAAGGTAGAATCTAATTTTTTAAACAGTATCACCTTAACACATGCAAAATATAGATGACATAGAGTTGCCATCTAATGGTAAGTCAGATCAATACTCAGAAGTTAGGAATTCCAAAAGTTTATGCTAAATACTCTACTTTATCTTTTTTACTTGACTTTGACTCGCTCATCTGAGTCCTTAAAATATAGTGTCACTATGTTTATATATTCTTATTTTTCAACTGATACAATAGCTGAATTCTTATACAACCTTAAACACAGTACACACTGTATTTAGCATAATTGATTACTGTTTAATATATGCTGTATTTATGCTGAGAATATAATTTTGATTTAAATTAGTAGGTGATTAATTCAGTATTGGAATTTGTTAGTAATTCTGAAAAGCTCTTTTATATAATCCTTTTCAAAGTGCATTTGGAAAACAAAGATTTTTAGAAAATGCATTAAACAGGATGGTTGTAAAACTTAAAGGAAACACCTCTAATGACTTTTTTGTCTGAAACCCATTTCCAATGTTAAAAGTTAATTTTCAGAGGGGTAGCCGTGTTAGTCTGGATCTGTAAAAGCAGCAAAGAATCCTGTCGCACCTTATAGACTAACAGACGTTTTGGAGCATGAGCTTTCGTGGGTGAATGCTCACTTCCTCAGATGCATGTAGTGGAAATTTCCAGGGGCAGGTATATATATGGGCAGTTAATTTGTTATTGATAAATTTGTAAATTAAAGATAAAAAATGAGATAATATTCTCTCATATGATTTTACTATCATACTGTGTTATACAGTTTAGTCCAATGTTGCATTGCTTGCAACATATGTGAAAGTTTTGGGCGTACAAGGAAGGAGAGTGGACCCAGCATGTGTACTGTATGTAAGATATATATTTGGAATGAACAGTAACAGTGGATATGATTTAAAATTGACTTTTTACTACCTAATGTAGTCATGTGCTGTAGTATCTGAAGTATATCAAATTCTAAGCTCATGTTAGGATAACTGCATCACTCCAGGTGTGGAAAATCCACATGCCTAAAGCAATGCAGTTATGCTGATCTAACTCCTGGTGTAGACATTGCTATGTCGATGGGACGGCTACTACCTCTTGGGGAGTTGGACTACCGAGACAATGGGAGAAGCCCACCTGTGGGCATAGGTAGTGTCTTCACTGATGTGCTACAGCAGCTCAGCAGCGCCACTGCAGCATTTTTAAGTGCAGGCAAGCGCTGAGCTGCAGACATTCCTGGTTAGAGTAGAATGGCAAAGAAGGGGGTTCAACTTTACCTTAAATAATTTTCATCATGGACTTTAGTTGGTTCATCTGGTCGAGAGATTTTGAGGACAAATTAAAAAGTAAAATGGGAAAGGGAACGCTTTTTCTTTTGCTATGTTGATCTAAGACTTTCTGGGTGCAGTCTCTATTTATCAGCAAAGAAAATACGGGAGTAGTTGTCATAAACAGATAGCTAAGGGTTAATGTCTCTTCCACCTGAAGCACCTGACCAGAGGACCAATCAGGAAACCGGATTTTTTCAACTCTGGGTGGAGGGAAGTTTGTGTCTGAGTCTTTGTTTTCTGTCTGCCTGCTTTCTCTGAGCTTTGGAGAAGTAGTTTCTACTTTCTAGTCTTCTGTTTCTAAGTGTAAGGACAAAGAGATCAGATAGTAAGTTATATGGTTTCTTTTCTTTGGTATTTGCATGAATATAAGTGCTGGAGTGCTTTGATTTGTATTCTTTTTGAATAAGGCTGTTTATTCAATATTCTTTTAAGTAATTAACCCTGTATTGTATCACCTTAATACAGAGAGACCATTTGTATGTATTTTTCTTTCTTTTTATATAAAGCTTTCTTTTAAGACCTGTTGAAGTTTTCTTTACTGGGAAATTTCAGGAAAATTGAATCTGTACTCACCAGGGAATTGGTGGGAGGAAGAGATCGGGGAAATCTGTGTGTGTTGGATTTGCTAGCCTGATTTTGCATTCCTTCTGGGGGAATAGGAAAGTACTTTTTGTTTCCAGGACTGGGAACGGAGAGGGGGAGTCACTCTGTTTGGATTCACAGAGCTTGTGTCTGTGTATCTCTCCAGGAGCACCTGGAGGGGGGAAGGGAAAAAGGATTATTTCCCTTTGTTGTGAGACTCAAGGGATTTGGGTCTTGGGGTCCCCAGGGAAGGTTTTTCAGGGGGACCAGAGTGCCCCAAAACACTCTAATTTTTTGGGTGGTGGCAGCAAGTACCAGGTCCAAGCTGGTAACTAAGTTTGGAGGTTTTCATGCTAACCCCCATATTTCGGATGCTAAGGTCCAATTCTGGGACTAAGGTTATGACAGTAGTACACAATGAGGACACTCAGGAACAAAAATTACTGGCCATACCCATGAGAGATAGTATTTCAATTAAGCGTGTGCTCTCAATCCAGTCAAAAGCCTTCTTGTCATCAAGGCTAAGATCACAGACTGATGTTATTCATAGGTTATGGATCTCCTCCAATCCATTGATTGCACCAATCCAGAAACCTAACTAATCAGGAAACCAATATCTTTGGGCCCAATTCTACAACTCTGAATCACATTGATAAATATTTACCCATGTGATTAATCCCATTGACTTCAGTGGGCCTTCTCCTGTCAGTAAGTATAAAGGGTCACAATCAGGCATTTACATTTTGAAATCAGAATGAAGGCGAATGACTGGTCTTAAATCTCTACAATCATTCTCTGGCTTCACTTCCTTAAAATATAAAGCAATGTGGACATCTCACTCTTTCTGTATAACACAACTGAAAATCTCAGTTGGAAGTGGAGTGAGTTTAGATCTGTCTATCCAGATCTTGTTTGTAGTGTTGTAGCATCCCCAGAATTTTTTCTGTTTTATTAACCTCAGTAGAAGTAATTTCATATAAAAGTTTGAATATAGTTTTTGAAAAGTTTCTGAACATTCTTTCTGATTTAATTAGCCAAGAATGAGAAAAAAATATTTTTATTCCGTTTAGAATGATGAAGAATTGACAAAGGACAGTTTTCTCGGATTTCCACAAAATGAGGGCCCAGATCTGCAGACTAATTTCTGATGGGGTGTTGACTGAGAAAGCGCTGTAGTATCATTCCTGATGGCCAGATGATAGTTTTAGGTTTTCTGTTATATATAATGATATCTGAGAAGTAAAATAATGTTCTACTTTCTGCTTTTGTAAAATTGTTCCATTAATAGACCATCTAATGTACAGGGTTAGAGGAGATGAAGGAAAATTCAGTAAGGACTTAGGCACGGTCAGGAATACAGCTTCTTAAGTCTTCATTTGTTATTCTCCTTCAAAAGAAAAATTACTATCTTTCTTCAGTTCAAGGGCCTGCTCTTCAACTGCCTCATGGTCCCTTGTCACTTTTTCTTTGTTCTGTAATGCTCTTTTTAAAAAAAAAAATTCCTCAGTTCTTACATTTATGTTGATCTATGTGGATGTCATGTCATCTGGTTCACGAAGTATCTCCACTTGAACTTTGATTTCTTTACTTTCTTTAGAAATAAAAACCCAGATCCTTGGGGCTTCCTCATCATCAGAAACTGCTGGTATTGTTTCCATGCTGCTAATGGAGGACTGAGTGTCATCAGGACTGTTAAATCTTATGACATCTTTTATGGCGTGAAAGGCTTTCTAATCCTTGCATAATTGGTTTTGAGTTTTGCTTCTCATCTGAGATAGTCAGACAATAGTACATTTCCCTTAAATTGACCAAAAAGGGCCTTTGAAAAAGAGAATCTACCAAAGGCAGCAATAGAGCAAAGGATCAGGTGTCTCTGTTTAGCTCTCATGCAATGTGACTTTCTAGTGAGTTAAAATTTGTCAAATTTGGCATAAAGCAACTTTTTAAACTAGTTCTTGACTTAAATCACATTAATAATATCCCCCTAAAAATATTCTCTCAAGCATTGCCATTAACAATAATAATAATAATAATAATATTTGGCAGTTTCTCTATAGATAGAAAAGAGCATATGAAATAATGTTGGGTATTTTGCCAAGTCTGTCAAATGAGTAACACTTCCACTTTCTCAGCTCTGTCTCATTAAAATTGTATTCTAATTCTGTCTCAACTTGGTCTCTTTGCTTCATAAGTCATTGCCTGCTCATTACTTGTAGTGTGAGAGATGAAATTTATTCAAACTTCATAGCTGGGATAAAGAATTGAAAGGCAGGCAGCTGGGAGAAATGAAATTAGCTTATTTTAATGTTTTTTTGAGAAGACCTTTTCAGAGCCATGGGTTGCCATAAGTGTCAGTTTGGATTTGTGGCTCTATCTTTGTTTAGTTGTTTGGGTTTTTTTTTAAATACACAGCATTTGAAACACTGATATGTGCTTTCATTTGTCATATCAGTGAAATAATGTTCAATATCTGTGTTGATAATGGGGTCACATATTTGCTACAATATTCTGTAATTATGCAATCATTATAATTGTCCAACAAAGATTAATTTTTTGCTATTGTTTGTTAGATTCTACTGCAGAATCCCTAAGTGAATGCTATACACTGTCAATGGTTTTGGGCAAATTATATAAAATGTAATATAACTTACAAGCAATTTAATGTGGAATACAGAAGGGAGCTGAGCTTTCTAGCCCAAATATTCTATCTCAAGCTTTGAATGTCAAAAGAATGCATTAAGAGATTTCTAATTTTGAATATAGGAGAGCATTAGGGGCAAATTGACTAAAAGCACAGTGCTTTTCCATTATAAAATTGAGTTGTTAAGGAATTATATGGTCTAATTACTGAACTTGGTATTTTTGACTACTTGGATTATGAACAGATATTGTCATTAACTAGCTAATTAAATTGACTGCAATAACAAGCAGTAATTCAGAAATATGTTCTAAATTAGTTTTTATATGAAAGCAAAGTCTTTGTTGATCTGTGTATATGATTAGTGTCAAGTGTCATGAATTAGCTCAGGGATCTTTGTGAAGGAAGGGCGTCACATACAGAAATATCTGTATGTGTATTTGAGAGACAGAGACAGCCAGAGAAGCAGTTAAAATGTTTTTATTAAATTAAAAAAATGAAATAAAATATGGATGAAAATTCACACATTGTTGTCAGTATATTAATGAAATATATGCATATATGGAAAGTGAAACACATTCATTTGTCAAAAAAGGAGTCAGACAAAATTATATTTGAGACTACATATTAATTCTTCATTCACTCAAAACTCCTCCCACTGAAACCAGTGGAAGTTTTTGGTAGGCAGGAAATGGAAGGATTGGGCCCTTAATCTTTAAATCATACAACTTGCAAATGCTAAAATTACAAACATTTGAAGCCCCTGATAATTAAATGTGATATACAACCAATTCTGACAAAGTCCCTTTATGATTTGCAAGTACGGAAATTTTTTTTGAACATCATAAACTGAGTTTGTAGTAAGCAGTGAACCATATACCCAAACAGACTTGAGTTTGATGTGGATATTGTAAAGGAAAACACATGTTAGCTGGACTGGAAAGTTGAGTATCCTCTAGGGAGTTTTCATTGTTGTAGATTTTGTTTCATTGGTTCCTTTCCCACTATAATATTCTCATCACACTCTTATATTTCTTTCATTTGTTGGTCTACTTGTTGGCTTGGGGAAGGGGGAATCGTTTAAACAGGGACATAATAGTAACACAGCAGTAAACTGAGACGTTACAGTGCTGGATTTAACCTTGCTATATTTTTTAAATAAGTCATTTTCAAATAGTTTATACTGACAGTGCCCCTGTACACAGAATTTATCTGAACTGTTTTCCTAAACTGTTTGAAACCAGTTCAGGCAACATGGGTGTAACCCTAATAGCCAGAGGTCAAGGTGCTCCCTAATAGGGTATTTCAGCTGGTTTGGCCAGTGTACCCCCAACTCATTGGTGTCATGATCTTTATAAAAAAGATGTCATATAATATATCATTGGGAAACCAATGGCACACTGGTGATTAATATCATTGTGAAATGTATATATGAATAGTGGTGCCAGGTTTCAGAGTGGTAGCTGTGTTAGTCTGTATCAGCAAAAAGAACGAGGAGTCCTTATGGCACCTTACAATCTCTAAGGTGTCACAAGGACTCCTCGTTCTTTATATTAATGCTGTATGTGTAGTTATGGATATGGATGTAGATATGGATGTTCTATGATAATATGTTTTAAAGACTGTATTTGAACAAAGAAAACAGGTCTGCCCATGTCTTGAATGCAAATTAAGCAGGGTTAAGTTGTGAGAGTGGGATTAATTTACATGCGCAGTAAACAGAAGCATCAAAGCTCACCAGATCATGGGGGAGTCACCATGTCCAGATCACATAGATTTACTGCACTATAAAGAGAGGTGCAGAAAACCCATCAGTTATTCATCACTTAAGGGACTAAAGAGCACTTGAGATCAGAGAAAGATGGGTCCATCAGCCACAGTTAGACAAACAGCTGTCAGGGATGGTCTAGATAATACATAGTCCTGCCATGAGTGCCAGGGACTGGACTAGATGACCTCCCGAGGTCCCTTCCAGTTCTATAATTCTATGAAGGTATCTGGATGATAGAGATTAGAGTGGGGCTCTTGTGTTGTAGGAAGGTTGCTGGGGTCAGAGTGCTAAACTAGGGCTGCATAGCCCACACAAACTCAGAGGACTGCATGTTTTTCTGCTGGCTGTTGGTGTCCAGGCTGTAAGCCACAGCAACAGAGCATTACAGGGCAGACTGTGACACCCTCCCCTTAACGGTCTGGATTGCACCCCAGAATGTGACAATAGGCTGCATCCTAAAGTAGTCAGTGCCTTCAGCAGTCTAAAGGCTTGTCTACACTGCCGCAGTGCAGATTGCAGAAGTGTGAATTGCATAGGTATCCAGTTCATGTTGAAGTAGTCCTCTTTCAAAGAGGACTACGTTCACGCAAACTAGGTACCTTTTAGTTCACACCAGCAGTGTCCACACAGGCAGTTAGCATGCCAAACCTTTGTGCACTCTGCAGTTAATACCCCCAATTTCCGCACTACAGCATAGAATAGACATAACCTAAAGCAGCTCATTCTCTGTTCCTGTCAGCTGGAGCCTGGGAAAGCTGCACCTGTGATATCAGTATTCGAAGTATTGACAAAGTCCTCTACAAAAAACAGGGATGTCAGGACTTGATTTTTCTAACACACAAAAAATGCAGAAATTAAGGTGATTTGCAGTTCACCTTTAAACTTTCTGGGCTTTAATACTATCATGTTACAGACACAATGCAACAGCAAACATAGTGATGTTAAATACAAATAATGGTCCATAAACAGTGGCACATTTGGTGTAAATTTTGACTTTCAAAGTTAACCTTAAAATGTGCAGTTTACAGATAATCAATTTATATTATACAGATGTATATAGTCCAAAACCATACACTCGGCTATAAGTAACCAAAGCACTCCAGAAAATTGCAAAAGGAAAATATACCAAATATACCAAACTGGGCTGAATGCGATTAGTTATGTGGGATACATAGTGACAAAGCTGTTCAACTATAACCAAAAAAGTTGGAGGCAATTGTAAATGGAAAGACCTCAAAACAGTTAGACCTTACAGAGTTTCATGGGCAAATTTTCATCTAAGTGAATTGATTCTTAATTTATCATAGTTATATATTCCACTCAGAATGCTGCTTGTGGACCATGCTGAGTGGCACTAGAATGATAGGTGAGAGGAAAAAAAATGGGCATTAAAAAAAGTTGTCACAAAGTACCTGTATTCAAATAGTTTTGCAATTAACAAAGAACCTCAAATCTGGATCAGTACAAGTTCATATGGGTTGTGGGCTGTTCTTTTGCAAGATTACCAGATGCTTCTGAAACACTCACTAGAACACAATAGAACTATGCTCAGATTTGGGGGGGAGGGGATTTTGGCAATTGCTTATGATTGTGAGTGACTTCATAAATGTGTTTACAGGCAAAAACAGTTGAGGTAAAAACAGATCATAAATTTCTGGAAGATGTGCAATTTCATGATCATGTTCTGTAATACAACTACTCATTAAATGTGAAATACAGATCTGATAAGAAGCTTCCTACAACTGATATGCTTTCAAGAGTGCCTAGAAATAGTGAAAGCCAAGAGGTGCAGGAGAAGTTGTTTAAAGTAAATATGGCTCACATGTTACCAATTTCTTAAATGAAATTAGACAAGCTCAAATGAGAAACACACAATGAACTATCCTTTCAAAAGCTTGGAAGGGTAATTTTAGATGGATGACCATCAGACAGCCCTGGAACCTTCAAGTATTAAAATGTATTTGAGACTTTAGATATGAAAATGCTGTCTTTGATGGGATTCCATCTAAAGGACATTGGGCTAGATTTTTAAAGATATTTAAACATCTATTAGGTGCCTAGTGGGATTTTGAAAAGCACCCAGGTGCCTAACTCCCATTGGGATGTCATTTGAATCCTCTGGGACTTTTTTTTTTAATCTTGTTCTTTGCTATTAGTAGTTAATCACATAGGCACTTTTGAAAATCCCACTAGGTGAATATCTGCATCTTTAGATCTTTTCAAGAGCTTTTAAAATCTGGCCATGTGTCATAATGACATACAGCATATGATCAGAGATGTATACATAGTGTACAGTTGCCATCTGAGTATTGGGAAGTCTAAGAACAGATACTGAGATGTTCTCTTCTCTCTGTGCATGTATGCTGTTCATTGAAGATAAGCTACTGAAATAAATATAGGGACAGAATGCTGAAGAACCACTGAAACTATGAGATTCCTGACTGCCCAAAACTGGCACAGATATATATTTCAATTAAACAGGAAATATTTTTTAACTGAGCTCTTACACAACGCATTGAGTAACAATTCACTCATTGTCTTTGACATATCAATTCAGGCACACCATGCCAAATCCTTACTATGTACCAAAAAAACCCAAAAAAAACTAACAGAAAACTCAGTACAAATAGCAAAGAAAAGGGAGTGGGGGACAGGAGAGGAGAGAGGGAGTCCTGGTGGATTCAAGGAATCCATATTTACCATTGTTAAATTTTACAGGTCTTTACTAAGATCACCTGTTTCAGGACAAAGGACAAAAACCTTAGTGTTATGGGTTATTCTGGCCCCATTAAAATCAATGGGAGCATTGCCACTGACTTCAGTGTGGTCAGGATTTCATCCAACATCTAAAGGTTTCGTAAACCACAAGCAAATAGTTTTTTGTATTAATAACCAAAGAACTATATGCCAGGAAACTAGAACAGTAGAAATGCCATAACAAGAATGATAAGTTACCATTTTGTGAGATTTCAGACAGAAACTGGTTGGCCACTATTATAACCACCCTCAAGGGTTAGTCCCACAGGAAGAAAATAAAACACAAGCAATGACATGGCTCTCTCTTTCTTGAGGACACCTAAAATGTTACCAGTAGTGCTCCTATGCTGCTGACAGAGGTAACATATTCCCACCCAATCACTGACAATGAAAAACAAGAGGAATGCAAACAGGTTTTAGGTGGCTACCTTATCTCAGTGGCTGCATAGGTCACTGCAGAAGGAATTGTTCTGAGAACAAGTGGCTGTGTGATTAGAAAGCTATTGTACTTTAGAGGCAGTAATTAGAGGCAAAATAATCCTCTCATCCTGCGAGGAAAGAAGTCAAGTTTCCTGACCTTCTCTATCCTGTCCTATTTGACTAGTTTTGTCTGTGTGTTTAATTGGCTGTATTGCTCTGCATATGTTTGTTTGGATTTGATTTCCTAAGAGGGAAGATATTTCAGTAAATACTGACCCTTGTCATGTGACTTGGGTATAATATTTTGTAACCTTGGCTCATGCTAAGTACTTGACCCTGATTACATTTATCTAAGCTCAGTGGCTTTATATAGTGTTGACTTCTTGCATATTTTTGAAAGGTTCTCTTAAGGGCAAATCCTGCCTCCTTATACCTGTCAAGTGTCACTCATCTAAAATTACAGTCACTCGTTTGCCCCTGCTGTCCGTTTGTCATTCATCTCAGCTGTTGTCACTCTTATGCAGGGCCACAAGGATTGAGCTGCCACTCGGGCTACTGAGCAGGCAGCTAAAGCTGTCTTTCTTTCTCTTCTCCTCTCATTCCTTCTACATGGTCCCTTGCCCCTGTTCTCTAGTTCAGTGTAGCAGCACAGCAGGACACATGGCAGGGCAGTGGAATGGTAATCAGTAGCACTATGTCCTATTCCTGGCGCAGCCATTGACTTGCTGGTGTGATTTTGGACAAGTCACACCAGCCCTGTGCCTGAGTTTTCCCAGGGTGTTTGAGATATACAGATGGAAAACATTATATGGCTACAAAATATTCTTGCTGTACTTACTTAGGATTCCATATTTCTAATTAAAGGGTAAATAATAGATACCAATTATAATTTTATATTTGAAAACTACATGAAATACCTTGGGAATGTAATTCATAACCCTGTGAAAAACAACATTGTTAAGTTTAAATGCAGCTTTTGTCTTTCCTCTCTTTAAGTGAGGCTCAGCCCACTGAAACACAGTTATTATGGAAATGGCTGTAACTTTCAATAAGCTAATGTCAATCATTTGGAGCTATAACACGAAGGGAAAGAATTATAACATGCTGGGAATTTTGGTTGGAATGGAGTTATAAAAGAAGTCGCCACATTTGTTTAAAGTGCAGTTTGGGAAAAGACAAAAGGGCATGGAATTGTGTAGTTATTTCATCAATGTGGATGTAATGGAGAGAGACCATTGGTTTCATAGGCCTGTGTTAGATTCCCACAGCCCTGAACAAACAGCTCTCGGCCCTATAATTTCTAAGCCATTGTTTTCCCACTTTGGAATTCTGACTATGGGCACATTACCAAGCCAACTGGATTGACTACAAAGCTCCAGTGTAACTCTTTTTATCACAAAGATCAAGACAACAATTGTGTCCTACAAGAAAAGAACAACTAAAACCATCGGGCAAACATTAAAAGAACAATTCTAGAGATAGTTGCCTTTGAACTGCAATAATGGGCAACATTCAGTCCCTAGATTTGAATTCTGAGTAAAAGGAATTCATTACTAACTGCTTTTCCTTGTAATTATCCAAGCAGCTGGCAGCATATATTTTCAGCAGCATTAATTTTGTCAAACGTAATATTTTGTAGTCATGCTGAACCCCACACAATGGCAGTATTGTAAATCTACTTTATAGAGTTAGTTTTGTTTATTATAGAGTTCATTTATGAAAAGGGAAGAAATCTAAATTTTGTCTTGGCTTCTTCCCAAATCACAGAAAATGGAGTATTGTTTTACAAGAGCTTGTTCTGAAATATCACTTCCTGAATGTAAAAGAAGTATGGAATTTGTGCAGATGCATTCCAAAAGCATGCACGATGTCCAGCTGAAAAAATATAGTAAGAGCAAACAAACTCTTTCTTTTTCCCCAGTACAGCCCAATTTCACACTTTAAAAAGAAAGAAACTACTATTTTTAAAATAAACACTTCATTTAGTGATGCCGAAGAAGCAATTTGAACTCAAGTCTACCAGACACCAATAACACAAAGTAAATATTCTATTTGAGGATCTTTGACCACTGTTGTTTTAGTTCTGGCACTACATATCCAAAGCTTATAAATAGTTTCTCTGAATCATGCTCACCACACTCCAGCAGTGTTTTTAAACAGATAAGTGTTGAAAAAAACTTTTCTTTAATCAGCTACTTTTCCTTTGTTCCCTTTGGGACAAGATGTGACAGTATAAGTCCTTCACAGATGTCTGTTTTTTAAAAGGAAAATTCAGAGAAAATTCTAAGAATTTGGAAATCTCCAATGTCAGATTCTGCGATCTATATTTATAAATGATAAAATCCACATGCACCACATAGTCTGAACAACTGAAATACGTGTGAGAACCTCAGTGATTGGAGGAACAAAATCCACTCATTTCAAAATACAGCTGATGAAAGTTTAGGATTGAGTTCCTACCCCTCGTGGCTTTTATGCCAGCCTATGGGCTCAAATAGTGGCCACAGTCTCTCTATATAACACCATGCAGGAATTTTTGGCTAGGTAACAATCTTCAAGTCATATAATCTCCAAAGATCCAGGTCACTAAGCTTATTTCCAGTTATTTGGGAGGTCACAGAAAGACACTGCAGAGACCCATCTCCTTCCCGCCCTCCTCCAGTCCTGATGATCAACTGAGTAGATGGGTTTGGGGAGATGGAGCTACTGAGATTCCCTCCATGCTAAATTATACATATTTGAAATTTTCCAGAGATAAAAACTTTTGGTATTCAAAGTGATGGAAAGAAGATTGAGGGACCAAGAAACTGTCAGTCATTTATAATACAATACTCACATGCAGAGTCCAAAACAAGTATGGAGAGAATCAGCCTGGGGAATCTGCCAAAAATGTCAAGGGAATTTATAAAGGGCATGGAGTTCTAAACAACTTCCCTACTCCATGTATGCAGTGTTGTTGTGGCCATGTCAGTCCCAGGATATTAGAGACACGAGGTGGGTGAGATAATATCTTTTATTGGACCATCTTTAGTTGGTGAGAGAGATTGTCTCCGAAGTTGGTCCAATAAAAGATATTATCTCTTCCACCTTGTCGGAGGGTGGAATGTCAAGGGCAGATGTTGAGGCATCAGCAGGTGCCAGATCTTTCAGCTCAATGGAAGCAAGCAATGGCCTAAGTTTGTACAGTCTCCTATCACTATGGGGCAGCTCTCAGTCAACATGGCTGGGAGCTCTGGCTTCTAATCAGAGACATGGGCATATCCTGCTGCTGTAAATGCAGCAGTTGATGTCCTAAAGCCTTTCATGTAGATTGCCAGTGTGCTCCTGGGAACAGAATCTGCGTGCTGGATGAATACAGAGTGGTGGAAACTCAAACATCAATGGGAGGAAACAAAGACCTTTTCAGACAGGATGGCACATAATGAATTCAACAAAGCCTATGCTGAGGCTGTATTGCAAGCCAAGAAAAAATTCCTATCAGCTTCCATTGAGACAGCCAAATCTCACCCCCAGGAGCTATTCAGAGTAGTAAATTGCTTCATCAGCTGTGAATGATTACAACGTGCATCAGAGCTGAGCACTGAACTATCATCTTAATTTGCTGAAAAGATCATCCACCTGCAGGAAGCCTTCTCAAGCAGCAACAGGATTCCCTGTGCCCATACTCACTAAATAACAGCCTACTTACATACCCAAAATTCAGTACATTCCTTCACCAAGAAGTTCTGGACACAGCAAAGGAGTACCAACCCAAGATTTGTGAAACTGACCCATGCCCTTTCTAGCTTGCAAAAGAGAGATATGAACAACTGGTGCCACTTCTGACCAAAATAGTCAGCACATCATTCAGAGAAATAATTTTCCCTTCCTCTTTCAGACACATAGTAGTCCAACCAGCAGTGAAGAAATTCTCCCTGGATACTTCAGTCCTAGCCAACTATCACCCAGGGTCAAACCTCCCTTTCCTGAGCAAGCTCATAGAGAAGCTATCAGAAAGACCAACTACAAACTCATCTACCTGAAGCTGACATTCTAGACTTGGCACAATCTGGATTCAAGCCAGGACATGGAAATCATTCTGTTTTAGTGGCACTGATGGATGAACTCCTACTGTCAATGGATAGAAGGTAGGCATCCATTATCATCATCCTGGAACCCTCTGCAACATTCAATGCTGTTGACCATCAGATACTGCTGTCTCACCTGAGAGAGGTGGCCAGGGTTAAGAGTAATGTACTAAAACGTGTTGAGTTCTTCCTGGAAGGATGCACCTAAAGAGTGGTGATGGAAAACTGTACCTCTACCTCTTGGCCCCTCACTAGTGGGATTCCACAAGGATCAATTCTACTTCCAGTCCTCGTCAACATCTACCTGGAACCACAAGGTGAAATGGTCAGGCTACATGCACTCAGGCACCAGCAATATGAAGAATGACCCAGCTCTACTCATCCTTCACCATGTATGACCTCATCACTACAACCAAGATGGCCCAGTGCTTGGATGATATTTGCTCTTGAATGAAGAAAAGCCAGCTGATGCTGAACCTGAGCAAAAGAGAGGTGATGCTGGTGGACAAAAGAAAGTATTTTCAGGAGTTTGCACCCATGGTGCAATCTCTTTTTTGAATGAAATTTCACATCCAAAATTGGTCATTTCAGTCTGTTATCTAGAAGTACTCTTGGATTCTACACTAACACTGAGCTCTCACATCACAATGGCCGTGAGTAATGCTTTCTGCCGTCTCCACTTGGCTAGGAGACTCCATCCAATCCTGGCAGATGAAGACCTGGATTAAGTAATTCATGCCTTCCCCACCTCTTTGCTGACATATAGAAATGTGATATACCTAGGACTATACTTAGGAAATTCCAGCTAGTAGAAAATTCTCCTCACCAGCGTGGGCTAGCCCATCACACCTGTCCTCCACTGTCTATTCTGGATGATTTTGGGCTTCCAATAGACCTTCAAATCAAGTTCAAGGTCTCAGTCTTTACCCTCAAAGCGCTTCTTGGCCTGAGCCCTGGATACCTAAAAGACTGCCTAAAGCTCTGGGATGAAGGCTATTCGATGCTCCTTTGGCATCATGGAACTCTCAACAGTAAGAGTAAAGCTCATGTGTGCAGGAGACAGAACCTTATCCAGAGGCAGCCCAAGACTGTGGAATGGACTTCCCCAGGAACTAACCTCAGAATTTTCCACTTCAAGTGTAAGGCGCATTGCTTTGACCTTACCTTCTCTAATATAAACACAAAGATGCATCTGATGAAGTAGGCTTTAGCCTATGAAAGCTTATGCTCAAATAAATTTGTTAGTCTCTAAGGTGCCACAACTACTCCTTGTCCTTTTTGCTGATACAGACTAACACAGCTACCACTCTGATATATAGTGACAGATATACTTATGTCATAAATGCATTAAAAACCTACATTCACTGCACATGCTTGTACTTCTGAGGAGAGGATGAGAGAACAAGTAATATGTGACAAATATGTAGTCATGTTGCTTAATTCGCTACTGGAAGGCACTCGGTACTATAGTGGTGAATGCAGTATAAAAATCTATATAGAAGTGATCAGCATGGACATCTCCTCTGCTGCACCGCTAGTACTGGGATCCTCCATTAAAGCCAGTCTCAGCTCTACTTTCCTGGAAGTACCTCAGGGGAATGTTCTGAACCTTAATTCATTAGTGTTAGAATCACAGAATAATAGAATATCAGGGTTGGAAGGTACCTCAGGAGGTCATCTAATCCAACCCCCTGCTCAAAGCAGGACCAACCCCAACTAAATCATCCCAGCCAGCACTTTGTCAAGCCGGGCCTTAAAAACCTCGAAGGATGGAAATTCTACCACCTCCCTAGGTAGCCCATTTCAGTGCTTTACCACTCTCCCAGTGAAAATTTTTTTCCTAATATCCAACCTAAACCTCCCCCACTGCAACTTGAGACCTTACTCCTTGTTCTATTATCTGCTACAAATGAGAACAGTCTAGATACATCCTCTTTGGAACCCCCTTTCAGATAATTGAAAGCAGCTATCAAATCCCACTCCCGCCCTCCCCATTTCTTCTCTTCTACAGACAAAATAATCCCAGTTCTCTCAACTGCTCTTCATAAGTCATGTGCTCCAGCCCACTAATCATTTTTGTTGCCCTCCGTTGGACTCTTTCCAATTTTTCCACATCCTTCCTGTAGTATGGGGCCCAAAACTGGACACAGTACTCCAAATGAGGCCTTACCAGTGCGAAATAGAGGAGAATTATCACGTCCCTCAATCTGCTCACAATGCTCCTACTTATACAGCCCAAAATACCATTAGCCTTCTAGGGCACACTATTGACTCATATCCAGCTTCTCATCCACTGTAACCTCTAGGTCCATTTATGCAGAACTGTTGCCTAGCCCCTCAGTGCCCAGTCTGTAGCAGTGCATGGGATTCTTCCGTACTAAGTGCAGGACTCTGCACTTGTCCTTGTTGAACCTCATCAGATTTCTTTTGGCCCAATCCTCTATTTTGTCTAGGTTGTTTGTAGATCTCTTTTAAATCCTAAATTGAAAAGTGCTGTTAAAGCATAAATTTATTGTTTTTGAAGGTCTGGTGTTTTAAGAACTGCAGAGTCCTGTTACATCTTTTACTTCATTTTTTGGACACCACCAGCATTGTCCAGAACCTTTGTGTGGAACTCCCCTTGAATTCAGTTCTGGCCCTTCATATTTTCACAAGGCATTTTACACAAACATACATATGTTGACTTTAATTTTTCATTTCTTTGGGAGAGTAACTTATTTCCTTAAATATTGGAATTTTTGTCCCTGATCTGGGATTTCAACCTGCTTTGTTAAGTAGTTCTCTCTCCATATTTAAGTAATAGTCATCCTGGAAAAACGTGTCGAGGCACTTCTCTTTTTGTAAATGATTCACCTTGGTAAATTATCACTACTTGTGAAATTGTTCCTCTAAAGAAGGTTCAGTCATTTTTATATGCACTTGATAAGGCAAGCCATAGGAGAATAATAGAAAGTGCACTAAATATCCAGCCAATGCTGTTCTGTAAAATCAATCAAAATGAAGACAATATGAAATGAAAGTGATGAAACTACAGTGTATGAGCATCATTACCTTTTAGTGAATATGTAAAGTTTCTTGTTTTCAATTATTTGCTATTAATATACAGATACTAATTTGGAAAGAAAGACACAAACTCACTCACAAAATCCCTAATAAATCTCTAGCAAGAAATTAAACATTATTCTAAAAATGTATAAAACATATATGAGATTCTACCAGAGCTTGACTATTCAGCTCTAACATGGGAGATTGCCATTAAAATGTAATCATAAAATCATGCATTATTTATATAGCTATAAAAGTAGCATTGGGTCTCCCAAGATTTTTATTATTATTGTATTATTTACCTCAAATTGCAAGTCTTCAACCTACTAAACATAAATTGATAGGTTATTTTCAAATATTATCTTAAGAAAACAAATTTTTTTATTATCTTTCACAAACCTTAAAAGCCCAAAAGGCAGAAATAATCCCCTTAACATTAATTGCTGTTTTACTAAACGAACTGTTTCCATTACTTTAATGCCCCCAAATAGAAATCTTATTAAAACGCCACCCCTTTGTTTTCAGTGTCTACTTTGAAAGTAAGGGCTTGTTTTTTCCTGGCAAAGAACTGAATAAAGCTTCAAACATCTTTTGGAATATTATTGAACTCATTACAGCTTGTTGTTAAAGCTACAAGTACTGATATGTCACAAATGAGATTAATTTCATCTTCATTTTTGCTTTATTTGTAGCAAAGTGCTACTGTTGCTGGACATTATTAAATATAAACCACATGATGGTAGACTTATTGTCATGTGAGAAGCAAATAGTTTTAAATATAACACACATTTATTTAAAAAATAGAACTGGTTACTGGTGTGCAACAAACTGACTTTTTAATTTTGGAAGATAAACTTAGAAAAGAAAAAGGAAAGATATAAACTCAGACCACGGTCCTATAGACTACACTGTGTTTCCTTAAAGCAGCTCTGTGTATAATGCAGGGAGTGCTGGAACAATAAGTGACTTCACCCTGTTCCGTTCTGTGAGTGAATCTGAAATCCAACAGCACTGTGTGGCAACATCCAAGCAATGTTTAGTGTGGATCTCTTGAAATCCACATAGACTTTTTTTATCCAGCTCTTTCTTGACTTTTCTGCTAACCTGGTTGTACACAGTAAGGGCTAGACATGCTGTGTTTGAGCTGGGGTATCAAAGACAATTGTGGAAATGAATCCTTCATAACTTGTGGGCAACTATCTGTTTTTAATGCCACTAGAATCCCTCCGTGCTGAAACTGTGATTTGTGTGGTGTTATATTGTTACTCAATGTGTTGTGCAGCATCACAGTTTAAAAGAAAAAAATTAGTAGTCCACTAATAAGTAATCTTCCTATTAAATTCAGATTGAACTATGCTAATCTTTGATTAATGGCAATCAATACTCATCTAATTTCAGTGATTCTCTTCCATTATGTTCCTATAATTATTGCAGATTTCATCCTTAACTTCTAATGAGCAGCTCTTATACATTGTCAGAAGAGAGCCAGAGCATCAGCTCCTAAAAGTGAAGTAGGAAGAAAAGGGAGGGAGCAAACTGTTCTTTTCATCCATTTCCCTTGCTCCTGCATGGGGATCCTGCTGATGCTAGAAACCATAGAGGCATGACACACAAGTTGAAAAATGTTGGGCCCCATCACTGAGCTGCGTGAGCAGCCTCACAATCACTAATAAACAACTTTCCTGGGAAGTGAGTATTATTATCAACCCCATTTTACAGATTAGAAACTAAGGCATACTGATTTGGCCAAAATCTTACAGAGTCTGTAGTGGACCCTTGTGTCCTGAGTCCCAGTCCAGTGCTTAATCACAGACATTTTCTTCCTTTCTAGAAACTGATGACAACTGCATTTAAACATGGCTATATCTATGTCTACTCCTGGTATACACAATACCAAAATGCATTTGATGGCAGTTACATCTTTGGTCTAGAAGCTTGTATGTTATTATTTACATGCTGGTCCAGAGAAAAAATATCACATTAGCTGCCTTATTAACATTTCTCAGGGAAAAATAATTCCCACATGTAAAATTAAAAAAGAATTTAGGATTTTCATTTCAACAAACGAATGCACTAAGTCTAGCCTTGAATTCTAAGTATAAACAGCATCTACAAAATTATCCATGCCCCCATACCTCATTGTTTTTCTGTTTTCCATATGTTATCTCTAAGAGACTCCTAAAAAAAATAAGCATGCAGGAAAGCTTAAGGGAAAGTAGTATTTGACATGTTTTCCTTATTAAAATCTTGTGATGTCCTTCCAATATATAAAACGCAAGATGGGAAAACTCTGAATATGACTGTGCACACACTGGTGTTCCAGTTACATCATAAATCACCATCACTCTTGTGGTTACAATGATACATTCAGTAGGTAGACTTAAAGTTATCAGGAATCTATGTTTTGAATATCATATGTCTGATAAATAGATCTGGTTCTGAATTTTGACAGTATAAGGACAGCAAACTCTGTAGTGGGGAAAAAGAACAGGAGTACTTGTGGCACCTTAGAGACTAACAAATTTATTTCAATATGGGGATGCATCCGAAGAAGTGAGCTGTAGTTCACGAAAGCTCATGCTGAAATAAATTTGTTAGTCTCTAAGGTGTCACAAGTACTCCTGTTCTTTTTGCGGATACAGACTAACATAGTTGCTATTCTGAAATCTGTAGTGGGGTTTCATTCATCTTTCAAAATACAAATCAACAGTTTTTGAAATACTTTTTTTTTTCTGCAGAGGTAAATAATGTATTAGGAGAACAAAGAAACAGTATAACACTGAGGATCAGGTTTTCAAAAGTATACAAATACATTTGCTCATTCCTCACTTAAGCAGGAAAATATTCAACAGGCACCTGCACATCTGGTATTTGTATGGATGTATGGCCAGCTACCTACCGAGCTGATGAGATGCACCACAAACCTGATTTACACATGTTTCTAAGATATTAAACTGTGTAAGTTAGGCGTATACTTAGTTGTATGTACAATTCAGCATGACTCGATTTAAGAATCGGTCCTTGAACAGACAAGGAGTCAAAAATGCCCATTAGTCATAATGGTCCTCAATTTATTTGCGCAACACTTAAGGAACAGTAAAGCAGATTCTGAATGGTAGATGTATTGTCTAAATTAGCCTTGTCTACACTAGTTTCTTTTTCTCTTTAATTTCCCACCATTGCTACAGTCAGATAGTGGTAGCTCTAGTGTAGACAAGATTATAGCATTTTTACCACGATGTATTTACTATCTTACAGAAGAGGGCTCTTAATAGGTAGAGTGAATTTGGAACAAAAATGTTATCTAAACTTTGCAAATTTCTATTGCTTGGAATTAGTATGTAAATTCTCTAAAAAGTACTATTTTCCGAAGTCCAAATTCTGTGCTAAATTATTTCAATATATCATAAAATACATTTCCTGTTTCCTTCCCCACACAGTTTACATAATACTACAACATTGGTGGTCTTTATTGCATTTTGGGAAAGGGGGCTATTTGCTTGAATGCAATTCTAAAAATAACAGGATTATTCTCATCTTTCATTTAGCTTAATAATACACCACATACATTTGTCAATCAAATTAGAATTACTGTCAGGCAATAATAATGCATTTTAGTTTAGCCAATATCAGTCAGACCTGATTTATTTGATTAATACAAATCTAGTTGACTTTCAGGCTGCACTTCTCTTTTCAGCTGTTAACAGACCAAGTACATCTTTAATTTCCAAGACCGATGGTTTGGTAGCAGTTGAGAGGAAGACTGATTTGCATAAGGCCCCAGAAGGGTGCCAAAACTCTTCACGCTTTAAACAACAGCCTTTATTATTCTGTAAGTGGATGTGTTGAATTTTCATGCTTTTGTTTCCAGTGCAGTCCTGACAGAAAAGAATAAAGTAGATTTTGCCAGCACCCCTGCTGTTCCCCGGGGGAGAAATTCAGTGTGCCTCATTTGTCTTAATTGGAGAACCGCCCTTAGCACCAGCTTTTTCTATGAATATATTAGCATAACAGACAGAAAAGTCCAAACTCACTTTTTTACAGAAGTATTTTTTTATTTTCTTTTTAAGAGAAATAAAAACTGTAATGGAAAAAATACATTCATCATCTCTTAGGCTTTTTACTATTATTGTTGTTGTAAAACACTTTATACAGGAAAAATGTATCTAACCTACTTTATCTCTCCAATGTTGTTAGTTCTGTATAGTGAAAAATGTGATAAATACCATCTGTGACAGAGAGCTGAAAGCTGCTCTTTATTCTTCATAATGTGCTAATCTTATATATTTGTTCTCTGCCTGGTTATGTTGCTTTTTCAGATGGAGGAGATACTTTTCGCACATCGAGACTGATGTGCGGTAAGTATGAATGAATCTAGGAACAAAAAAATCTTACAATAGTGAATTTATTAGCACTAAAACAAAATGCAGTTATCTTTGCTAAAGCAAGATTTCAAGCGCCATGCCTATTCATTTGAGAAATATTAAATTCATCCTCACATTTTTCATTTCACAAAAGAACTCTAAATCTAGACAAACAATCTGTGCAGTTTTAAAGCATTTCTAAATCAGGGCTCTCCCAGTGTCAGATTGAACTAATGGGATTTAAAGGGTAGGGGTTTTTTAAGTATTTAATTTACATGTTCCCGTGACTGATATTAATCTTTACATTTGTTAAACCGGTCAGCCATTGCTAGCACAATCAAAAAGATGAAAAACATGTGGAAAATAGGTAATTTCTTAATAAATTGTGATAGATACATTTTCTTGGAAACATGGCTTCATTTCGGAAACAGATGAATCCATATTTAGTCTTGATATTTTCTCCCCAGGGATCTAATCTATTCTATCAGTCACACAGCCATTTAACTAGATGCCTTCCATGGCTGTTAAAATAAAGTATGTGGTGGTGGTGATGTTTTTTTAAGCATCTTGCAAAACATGTTGAAAATGAAAATATTCTTTGGGTCAACATTTTTTCAATTAACTGGAAGAGTTAATGGCTTTAGGGTCCTCTTCCAGCTGGAGCTGAGGTCAGATAGTTATCTTAGCCTCTTAATTCTGGTATATAATTCTTTGTTACCAACTCTCTATGACAGTTTATCAATTTAACTAGTAATAGTAATGTTAAAAGATTCTCTCCCACCTTTTCCTCCTCATTATTCCATCACCCCTCTCTTACAGACACATACCCTTAACACATACTCATTTATATTGGGATGAGCTGTAAAGTTCTGGAGACTAGTGGTAGACTGTTCTCTTTTTTGTGCAAATGAATCTGCAAAATAGTTATTTAGCAAGATGTGTTTTTTGAATGCTATTTAGGCATCCCACTCTACTTGTGGTTTCATTTACATTATAAAAATGAAAATGGCTGACAACAGTTAACTGATAATCGCCACTGCTTTGCTAAGCAAACAATCCAGCAAATCTAAAAGACGGGCACTCTTCTTTGTTTCTCAATCCTGGCACCTTCTGGCTGAATTTCCATGGGGACAATATTCAGATTGCTTAGCACAGCATCCTGTCTTTTCTAAAAGAACACAAAAGAATATCCCCTTTGTCTGGGTGCCAGATTCCATAAGGTATTAATTTCTAATATGGTTTGTTTCCTGATAAGGAAAGAGGCTTTAAACTGTTAATTTAGCGCAAAAAATTGCTTCAAGAAGTGCCACACATTATTGTTAATGTGGTGGTGGGGAAAAACACCTGTATCCATGTTATGTTCTGTAATTTCCTACTTGTGTTAATGGTTTGCACATAAACCAAAATGGGAATTTACAGTATGAATGGATAACCCTGCGTATATTTGGGGTTTATATCATTATTATTTGTATTATAGTAGTGCCTAGGAGTCCTAGTCGTGGGCCAGAACTCCGTTGTGCTAGGCACTGTATAAACACAGAATAAAACAATGATCTCTGCCCCAAAGAGGACTTGAAATGCTATAATGGAACAACTGCAGCTGCATCGCTATAGCGCTTCAGTGTAGACACTACCTATGTCAACAGGAGAAGTTCTTCCACCTGATAATTGGTAGCTAGGCCAATGGAAGCAGTCTTCCATCAACCTAGCACTGTCTACACTGGTGGTGAGGTCAGCTTAACTACCTCACTGAGGGGTGCAGAGTTTTCATGCCCTTGAGCAACGTAGGTGGATAGACCCAACCTTTTAGTGTAGACTAGGCTTAAATAATTCAAAACAATTCTAATCTCTTTTATTTCCAGATTAACCAAATCAATATGTAAAATAAACAATTCTCTCCTCATACAAATTGGAATTCTGGATGGTGTGTAGCCTGAGGGATCTTGTTGGTTGGATATGATCTAATCTCTGAAAGGTCCTGGATGATAGTGCTGGACTATTGCTTGTCATTGTATTAGTCACAGAAGTCCACCTTCGAATTCTCCTGGAGCATATTCCATTCCCATTCTGTTCTATCTACAGCTACATGTCGCCTTCATTAGGTTTTTGAAGGATAAGGGTGCACATGAAAGATGGGGAATGGGGGGAGTGTACACTACTGCCCATTCGTCCAATCCCCACCTCCCAAATCCATCCAGGCCTTCTCATATAGGGGGATGGGATTTACTAGTGTAAGGAGGGGAAACAACCCTTTCTTCACTCTGCAGCCAAAGCTAATCTCAAGTGCAGAGATGCCCAATGTGGTTGCATGGAACCTTCAGGTATTACTCAGCAATCATGTGCTCAGACAAGTGTTCATAAAACCTAGCCTAAAGGTGCTAGGAATTCCTTAAGAAAGTATGCCCCCAAATTCTTTTATAGAGTTGCTGTGGTGGAAAGAAGAGAGGGAAGTAGCTTACCCTCTCATACTACCTTATTGGATGGAATTATGAATAACCTGCAACCTAGAAGATCACTTAGAAGAGTCCATAACTGGCAGCACTACAAGGGCCTGCTAGGGGAAAAGCAGCTACCTGTCCCCATACAAAGTGAGACAGGAATGGGGAATGGTCTTCAGCTTCAGGCAACAAGGATAAGATGGAGAGGCTGAAGACTTTTCTGGGAGAAGGAGGTAGGTCTTGGGGAGGAAGGTTGTGTATTAACCAGCTGGCTGGCAAAAGGAAGCATAAGCAGAGTTCATTAATTTTTCTCTCTCTGTTAATATCTTGCCCTCAAGTTTGTTGACTGTATTGTATCATAAATTCAGTCTGTGAGTGAGTGGATTCAGAGTTGGAAGTAGTAAATGTTCCAACCATTTATTCATGCAACCATCAGAACGACATGGACAATGGCAATAATTACATGTACAAATATAGATATTCAATTAAGTTTCATTTTTATGTAAGTACGCCTCTGTTTTAAAAAACTGGTCCACTGTTAAGCCTTAGTACACATACACACTTAATCATCTGTTTCCAGTTATATCACTCCATTTCTGAACTGTTCTGGATTTGTGATGACTTGTCCACATGCTTTACATGCAATACCTCTACACGGTCTCCATTCATTATGGAAAATGAATAAATGTACCATCTGTGATGTTCACAAGTCTATCCCAAATTTCTACTCTCAAGTCCAACTCCCCTGTGTAGAAGGGGCTAGGGATATACTATGTGTTCCAATGAGCGCCCAACCAAAAGGAGGCATTCACTTCTCAGACACATAAACGGCACCTATTCATACATAACATAAATAATGTTCTTTTCCAAAAGTATGGTTTTCAAGACAGAGCTGGCTGAGGGTAAGATGGTGTCATTCTCACTTTTCATGAATAAGGTAGTGTGTGAACTCAACAAGCCTTATGTAAAGCATCTGTGTCTATAGAAAGTTCTCTCACTCTCCATGTCACACAGGGTTACCACATTAAGTGCTTATTTCTAATCAAACTGTTGAGTAAATAGGCAACTAAAACTTATACAACTTGCTGCCACATTCTGAGTTGCCACTTCCATAGTGCTGTAGTTAATAAACTATATGCCTTTATAAAAACAAAAAATAACTATTTCCAGTTTTCTGTGCTGAAATGAAGCCCGTCTTACTGTTTTTTGACCTTGCTTCCATTTGAAAGTATACATTTCCTCAGAGGTAAAACCAAGAGCTGTAATGTACAGCATTGGAGGCCAGTGCAATGAACTGCATAAATAAAATTTACACATAGAAAATAACATATTCCAAATATTTTTGCAAGTTTAAGGGCTATAACATTTGTACTGGCATGTGCATAACTCAATTAACTCTTGTGAATGGGTTTTCAATGTTCGGTGGTTTAGTGTGATAGGTCATACTTATTTTATTATCTTTATTCAAGTGATAGAGATATTACCATGCCCATCTAATGTTTGATTCCTAATATGCAATGCAGATAGCATTATCTCAAGTACTGAATGTGATAAATGTTGAATTGAACTATAAACAACAAACTATAGTGTTCATATATGGCTAATTTATTGGTGACATTACTGTAGTATGTATAAATATTTGTGCCATACCTGCCTCATAGCAACCTTCAATAACTATTCTTGGCTGATAAATGTTATAAAATGTTGCCATCTTCAACAAAAAAGGTGCCCAGACTTTGTGTTCCATGTTGACTACGGTAGTATTAAGTTTTGCTGCACACATTTGATGCAGCATGTCATTGGCCTGCCAGAAAGCCTTCAAAAGATATTTCACTGGCTCAAAATCAAATATGTACCCTGGATGTTTGTTGGACTAAATGACTGTACCATTTTAGACAGTGCTGCAAGATTAATGATTACACTGGTTGACCAATTTTCACCCTTGGGGCAGTATTACAAAGATGTGTCTTTTCCATGCACCTCATGTTATGAATATCAAATGCACCATTCCTTCTGCCATGAGTGTTAATAATGGTCCAAGATGCCCCCTTTTCCTCCCCCATCAAGGAAAATTAACATGGCGTGCATGTAATTTATCTTGTGTTTCTTTGGACAGGCATATACTTACTGATGTCATATTATATGGGTTATTCTCCTAATCACAGAGAACACTTTAAAAGTTTATGTCTCTGATAGAATGAGGCCTCTGGCATGCATTTTTGAGCCAAAGCAAATTAACTGTTCCTTCTCCTCGTCATTCTTCATAGATAAAAGCTCTCAGAGATCAACCAGTCTTCAAAGAGGTTTATATTCTTCCGATCTAAAGACCTTGTCTCCTTGACTTGGTTTTGTTATCTCATAAAACACAGGAAAATTCGGGAGGTATGCTTTATAAAGATGTTCTACCCCATTTAGATGTGGTAAAACTGAAGAGGGAATACTGCTCTTGGTAAGCTTGTCTTTTTTCTATAAATCTGATTTCCTAGATTTATAATATACTGTATGATGAGCGGTACTGCAATTTTTCCATTTGCCCCGGTAATTACTTTACATTCAACTTCCAGCTTTATGCCTTTCTTTTCACGCAGTACTGAGCTGCTCTTTCTCTCCTGCTGCTCATGTCAGAGGCAGTTGAACTTGGAGGTCAGCATGAAGGGAAAAGAGCAATATAACTGCATGCCGCAGAGGCCAGACATTCAGTAAAATCATGGAGCATCTTGTCAGGGAAACACCATTGAAGTTCATGGGAGATTCATCACTTTCCCTAAGGAAATAAGAATATTGTATTGTCAAAAAATAGCAGTCATCTCTTGACAATGACATGCCAGCAGAGAGAAAAAAAAGTAGCAGTATTTATTTTACAATAAAATTTATTTTTCTTTTCTCATCCTTGCTCTTACTTTATTTCCAGTTTTCTCTCTCCATCTTTCAATATTTTTATGTATAATAGCTGAAATAATACGTATTGAATAATTTATTGAACAGGTTTGTGTCTTTCTGTTTACAATTGTTCATGAACAGGTCACAACATTCTCAGATGTATTTGTTATTCCAAACTATTCACAAAAATGTTTTCCTATAGGAATAGCTCATGAATAGTTCATTGCAAATATTTGAACTTTGAAATTCACTTTATCAGAGGGGTAGCCGTGTTAGTCTGGATCTGTAAAAGCAGCAAAGAATCCTGTGGCACCTTATAGACTAACAGACGTTTTGGAGCATGAGCTTTCGCGGGTGAATACCCACTTCCTCAGATGCATGTAATGGAAATTTCCAGGAGCAGGTATATATATGCTAGCAAGCAAGCTAGAGATAACGAGGTCAGTTCAATCAGGGAGGATGAGGCCCTGTTCTAGCAGTTGAGGTGTGAAAACCAAGAGAGGAGAAACTGGTCCTGTAATTGGCAAGCCATTCACAGTCTTTGTTCAATCCTGAGCTGATGGTGTCAAATTTGCAGATGAACTGAAGCTCAGCAGTTTCTTTTTGAAGTCTGGTCCTGAAGTTTTTTTGCTGCAGGATGGCCACCTTAAGGTCTGCTAAAGTGTGGCCAGGGAGGTTGAAGTGCTCTCCTACAGGTTTTTGTATATTGCCATTCCTAATGTCTGATTTGTGTCCATTTATCCTTTTCCATAGAGACTGTCCAGTTTGGCCGATGTACGTAGCATGCTCCAAAACGTCTGTTAGTCTATAAGGTGCCACAGGATTCTTTGCACTGCTATGTACATCGGCCAAACTGGACAGTCTCTACGGAAAAGGATAAATGGACACAAATCAGACATTAGGAATGGCAATATACAAAAACCTGTAGGAGAGCACTTCAACCTCCCTGGCCACACTATAGCAGACCTTAAGGTGGCCGTCCTGCAGCAAAAAAACTTCAGGACCAGACTTCAAAGAGAAACTGCTGAGCTTCAGTTCATCTGCAAATTTGACACCATCAGCTCAGGATTGAACAAAGACTGTGAATGGCTTGCCAACTACAGAACCAGTTTCTCCTCTCTTGGTTTTCACACCTCAACTGCTAGAACAGGGTCTCATCCTCCCTGATTGAACTGACGTCGTTATCTCTAGCTTGCTTGCTAGCATATATATACCTGCCCCTGGAAATTTCCACTACATGCATCTGAGGAAGTGGGTATTCACCCACAAAAGCTCATGCTCCAAAACATCTGTTAGTCCATAAGGTGCCACAGGATTCTTTGCTGAAATTCACTTTGTGTTTCATGTCATGGTATCATTTCTGCCTCAATTGGTTTATTTATTTAACAAACCAGTACTAAGAAGTCTGAATATAGAAAATCACAATCAAACATATACTAGAAACTTGCTTTCATCAGACATTTGAACTTAAAATGTTCTTAAGTGTTGGTGAGACGCAAAACCAAAAAGCTCACAAACACAATGAAATCGAATTTGGTTTAAAACTCAGCTAAATAGTCATCCTGTGCTCAGCTCTAATATACGTTCTTTCATCTCCATATTTTTTCATCTTTTCCCCTTACTTGGTTCATCTTTTTCCTCCACCTTTGTTAGCACTGATCTAAAAATAAAATCTGAGGAAACTTTCAAAGTCCTTCTAATTCCACAATTTTCTACAAGGAAAAATTTTTGGTCTCCTTATAGTTTTTCCTGAAAAAAGAATTACAACTGGATATTTTGGGGGGGTTAAATTTTTATTTGTTCATATTTTTCTGTTCTTTTTTCTCCTTTCTCCCTCTTTTTTTCATTTTTCTACTGAAAAAGGAAAAATGTGAAAATAAGAAAAAGTGAGGAAGGAAAAACAATAAAAAATGGAAAGAATTTTTTTCATTTTCCAGTTTTGCCAAAAATGACAAATGTCTCCACCAAAAATTAATTTATGAACATATTCTATTTTGAAAAGGGCCATTTTCAGTGAAAAAAAAGTCAATAAAATGTCCCCAGTTTTATGTCACCCCTGTCTTTCTCACCTTTCACCTCTCCTGTGCTCTTCCTCTTTAGCGCTATCAGTTTATGTTGGCCTTATCTACACTGGGCCTCTAACTATACTCTTCACAAGTCTAAACCAGTCTGAAAAGGATGAAGGATATCAGATGATGCCACAGTTATATGATTACCAGGTCTCAATCATCTTTTCTTCAAAATGTTAGAAGCAGGGTGACTGATAGTCGACAAGATTGGCAACAACCAGAGAAGGTTTCACAAGCAAAGGTCTAATGATCACTAGTTTGAGTGAAACCTTCATAGAGGAAGCTATTGCCAATCTCTGCCAACACAGGACCCAATAATCCAACCCACACTAGATTATACCACCCAGGAAAGGCATGTTGCAGGCTTAACTGTCTAGCACAAGCAGACCACAATGAGCTAGCCTGCCCAAAACTCAACCAGACAAGATATTGTGTGGGTCCTACAGATACAGGATCCTGCAGATCCTAAACTAGTGTAAACTGTCATAGTTCTGTTGAAATCAGTGAAGCTATGACAATTTACACCAGCTCTGGCTCTGCCCCACTGTGCTTAAGTCTGGTTCAGGTAACATGTATTTAGCTCCAATACAGATAGGGTTTTCATTCCATTTTTCTTAACAGATCTCTTATTTTCCTGATTCTTTCCTACATTTTTTATGGATAATGGAAACACTAGCTTTCCTAACAACTGAAACTGAGGGACACCTCTATTTTTATAAAGATATAAACATCTTTGTATAAAGGAGAGGAATATTTCTGGGCTGGTCCATCAGATTGCAGTTCTGTTTCTTGTCAACATTGAGGAGGGAGTCTCTTTGTCATCCTGATCCCACAACTCATATCAAATAAATTTAAGCTTTAGCTTGTTGATTCCGATAACACATTAATCAATGGCAGTCTCAACTGTACAACAGCTTACTCTGTCAACCTTCTCTTGATTCACTGTCAGGACAAAGTTGTCTATTTGAAAAGGAGATAGCTGAAATTCTTTTATCCATCTAACAAGCTACTGTGTCTCGCCAGGATGTGGAGGTGCTATCTGTATTAGCATGATGCATGTTTCGCTGCATGAGCTTGAGTTGTTCTTTGCACTAAAAAGTCCTTGTATTACCCTCTGTCTCCCATGTTCAGTTACTCCAAAAAGCTGCTGGCAACATTATTTTATTCCTCAACTGTCACTTGGCTGGGTACTGCTGCTAAGTTAGGTAGCTCTGTTCTCAGTGATTTGGGACAAAAGAAAGGTCTATGATTAGGTTTTCTATGAAATGTAGATGTGACAAGGCTTTTCAAATCCATGTAGTCCCCACATAATTTAACATAATTTAAGTCTCTCATTTCCTACCATATAATTATAATACATTAAGCTGTTTCACAGATACTAAATATGAAAGTGTACTGGCACTAAAGTATTTCTTACCCTAATGTTATCAAGTCTGTAATATTTTAACAGGAAAGAAGACCTAAATGCAAATTTTCATTTTCTTTGTATAACATTTATGCAATAAAGAATGAGTTGAGTACATGATTTTTCATTTCTGGATAGCTAGGAATAGTAAAGCATGAGCTGCAGAAGAAAGCATTAATCTCTCAAGCTGCTAAGGAATGAAATGTCACATAGAGCAACTTGTTCCTCACTGGCGCTTTTCCAGCATAGCTTTTTTCAGAAGATTCTTCATCAGAAGGAAAAAAGATAATACTTTGTCTGATTATATTAGATTGCAACACATGTATATTCTTCCATGCATTCTGAGTTATATTTCATATTTGGAGTATAATACCTTTGTATATCACTTATTTTTCTTTCCTTTATATACTAATTTAATATTATTCTGGATGGTTTTTAGGACATTTTTACATTCACTTTAGAATTTCTTAAAATGTTTTTTATGACAATCAGTAAATATTTTCCCTATGATTTTATTTCTAATTTTGCTTTGAAAAATTTGGTTACCATACTGTCATCTTGGTTGCTATGGCTTTTTTCTGTGCATGTATGTGTGCAAGTGTGCATATTTAAAAAAAAAATAGCTGCATTTACTCATGCTGTTGATTAAGATGTTCATATGAGGTGAAATCCATGCAGAGGTTTTATATGAGCACTTGGCACAAAGTTTCAGCACTTTTGCCCTATTTTGAGTCCCTAAGTGAGACTAAAGTGATCTTAAGACCTTGTGTGGCTCTTTCACAGAGGGATGAATTTCACTCATGGAGAATAATTAGTGTTCTTTGATATGTGCATTTTTAAAAGGAGCCATGATCTCTAGGTGATCTTAAGGGACCCGATCCTGTAGTCTTTATTCTAGTCAAGCTCCCATTCACTTTGGAAATTTTGCCTGAGTCAAGATTATGGGATCTGGACCCTGATGGAGTTCATGAAAATGAAGTAGGAAAGCTGGCAGATGAGACTGTACCTGTGTCTTTTATTAATCCCATCTAAAAAGGTATTTCAACAATATTTTGTTACAAAATGTAATGTACTAACATACTGTCAATGTTCCATGTGTGGAACTCCCATTTACTTCAATATAAGTTCTGTGCTCAGAAATCCTGCAAAATCAAGCCCAATGGCTGTATTTTGAGGGCCTGATCTAAAAACCCACTGAAGGCAATGGGGTTTTCCACTGAAGTCAATGGGCTTTAGGTGAAGCCCTTAGAAAGGGGCGGTTTGGAACTCAGATAAAGTTTCAGTCTTACACTGCTTACTAATAATTCCATTTTTGATGTAACTCCTGAGAACCAGGGGAAAAGCACAGACACGTCTTCAAACTGAAATAATTTAAGACCCTAACTGATCTGATGGAGACTGATCTCTGTTACAACAACATAAATCCAGAGCAAATCCATTAATGTTAATGTAATTACTTGGCATTTATATCAGCATTATTGAGTAAAGAATGCATTTGATCTTCCATAAATTGTCCTCTCCCTGCTTTAACAAAATCCTTGTCTATATGAGGGGAAACTGACCTGCATAACTATTCCAGTAAAACTATTCTACTAGAGCAATTCCAGTATAACTTGGGTCTTCTCATTAAGTGGTGTAATTATTCTAGAATAAAGTTAGTTTTATTTTGGAATAGAGCATCCACACAGGGGGTTATTCCAGAATAGTCATAGTGGAATAGTTGGCCATCTTCTTGTTCAGTGTTTATACAGCACATAGCAGATTCTGGATCTTGACTACGGCTACTATGCTACTACTAATAGTAATTAATTATCTTTTAGAATAGCTATTCAGGCCAATTTCCCCACATAGACAAGCCCTAAGTGACAGAATCTGAACACCTTGAAAGCTATAGGGTAGCAACTGAAATTATTTTGCTTTCTTTGCTTACATCAAACCCATCATACTAATATTCTGTAGCTTTTTGTTTCATTTGTTTCTTAATGTTTAAAATATCTGCAACTAAATTAGAAAATTTCATAATTCAAATTTTTGAGATGTCATTGTGAATTAATAAAAATGTTCTGATTTCACAAAAGAACTGTCAAATTTCATTTTGATCATGTGATGATGAGTGTTCCTGGACAAGACCTTTTCAGGATCAGGTCTTCAAACAGTAGTCCTACAAATTAAAGTCTTCAATGAATGAATGAACTTAGTAGGCAGCAGGTCTAAAACAAACAAAAGGAAGTACTTTTTCACAAAATGTACAATCAGCCTATGGAACTAGTTGCCAGTGGAAGTTGTCAACTACAAAAGTATAACTAGGTTCAAAAAAGAATTAGATATGCCATTGATGGACTTATCCTCCATTAGCTATTAGTCAAGATTGTCAGGGATACAACCCATGCTGTGGGCGTCCCTAAACCTCTGACTGCCAGAAGCAGAGACTGGGTGACAGGGGATGGATCACTTGATAATTACCCTATTCTGTTCATCCCTTCTGATGCATCTGGCACCAGCCACTACTGGAAGACAGGATACTTGGCTAAATGGACCATTGGTTTGACCTGGTATGACTCTTCTTATTTTCTTACAAAATAAAATTAGTCCCTCCCAAGAAAGAGATACTAAAAAGGTACAAGACTTAACAAATATAAAAGGAACTAGTATAATCAATAGATAAGGAGATAGGAGACTACTCAAAGTAGCAGCGAACAGAGAAATTAGACTGTCTAGTTGAGAATAAGCAACTTGTTTTGAGTAAATGTACATTGGTCAGACAGAACATACAGACGTATATCTGGTTTTTAGGCATTTAATTATTTAGTCTAGGGAACAGCTAGATTTTTGAGAAAGATAACAGAAACTTTCAGAGCAAGTTGCTCATTCTACAATGAATGAAGTTATCCACATTGCCTTCTTGGTTACTTTCATCTCACAAAGAGAAAATTAGATAGGTCAAATATCTAGCTAAGTTGGCAGCAAAACACTTTTATATTTTAGGGGAGCTGTTCCCAAAAGTCAAGCCATTTAGAAGTTAGCATCTGGAGAGAAAACAGCAGGTTCCTATCATCTCTTCCCACAGTCAGTCCCACTGGCATGTTTTCTAGATACATTTTAGACAAGCATGAAGCACTTAAACACACTAGTGCCACCACTGGTACCAAAGTTGTGTTCTGAAGATATGCAGGAAGTAATAATATATATAGATATGCCAGAAAACAGTTTTAAGGATCTTGCCTGACAGCTGTAGACTTCATCGTGAAAATAGGTATTCACTGTTATTGAAATAGATTGAATTTTAGTATTGTTACTGTCAGTGTGATTTTTCAGCAATCTTTGTGCAATATAAGCCCTCCAGAGATCTGTGTCTGTTTGGGAATGAAGTCCAGTATCAATTCTGATTAGACATGGCTGAAGTAATATTTATTTGCAATATATTGTTTTCTTTCAAATATTCCATTAATTATGGAATGTGTGGTCAGCTTAGAACCCACGTTTTCTCCCATTGTGACTGCAGGAAAATGTCATCTTTCAGATTCACTTCATTTCTGTTGTCACTACAAAGTGATGCAAATATTAACTAACTCCACAAAGTTCAATTCAGTATCACTACCATGAATTTGATTTTTCTGCCTTTACAAGCAGCATATTGATCCTCCATGCAATCCTAAAATATTCTCACCAGCACAACTATCATTCATAAAGTAATTGTACATTTAAGGGGTCTGCAAAACATGATCTATACTAATAATACCATAGCACTTTTCACTGGCAGATCTCAATACACTTCACAATCTTTTAAAGTATTTAAATCTTCACAAAACCCTTGTGGGGGTGGGAGGGAGGACTTCACTCCTCCCACAAACTGTGGAGCAGTTCTCCACAGCAGTTCTGTCTGTGTCTGTGCCCAGGGATGTTTTGGGGAAAGCGGGGAGAGAGAGAGAGGGAAGATTTTTCTGGTTCATAAGCAAAACCACCCCTAGACAATGCTTCTGTGGTTTCCTGGAGAAGTGCAGATTAAAGAACCATATTATAAGCACTATAATATCTTGCAGAAAGGTACTTGGAAATATGGTCTATTATCACATATAAGGAAGGACGATTCTCAGAAAAAAATTTCTGTCCACTCTTCTCAGGAAAGTGTGGTAGGAATAACATATAAAGCAAAAGAGAACATTAAGAATTCAAATAATAATATACTTACTATAGCTATAGCTTCAAAAACCTCAAAGCATTTTGTACACATTAATTAATAAACCCTCATGCGAGACAGTCAATCATTGGAAGTCATATATATATGAAAAGTACACAATACATCATATTCATATGCATACATAATTGTGGGAACTCAATGAATTTTTTTGAATGAAAAGTGTTTTTGTCAAATGACCTTTTTTTATTTCACTTAAAAATTGTGAATCTTGTGAATTGTTCATTTTAGATGCACTCAGGGGGTAACCACAAAACGAATTTAGTTTAAAAATTACATGGCCTCTATATGTGATACTGTTAGAGATGGTTTTAAAAATTATCAACAAGTTTAACAAAAAAATTGAAATCCCAAAGTTTTAATTTTGAAGAATTATGGATCCAGTTTTGGTATTTTCCCCAAAATTTATTTGATTTTTTTCATTAAAAAGTCTACATTTTCAGTTTTTAAAAAATTGCTAAGTATTTCAATAAAAATGAAAAAGCACCCCCCTGAGCGCAGCAAGTTACAGCGCTGTAAAGCGCCAGTGTAAACAGTGCCCCAGCGCTGGCACTCCCAGCGCTGTAAGCTAATCCCCATGGGGAGGTGGAGTACCTGCAGTGCTGGGAGAGCTCTCTCCCAGTGCTGGTGCCGCGACCACCAGGGCCGGCTCCAGGCCCCAGCGCCACAAGCGCATGCTTGGGGAGGCATGCCACTGGGAGCGCTCTGTGGGAGGTCTACTGGAGCCGGGGGACCAGCGGACCCTCCGCAGGGACGCCTGCAGGAGGTCCACCAGAGCCGCGTGCTTGGGGCGGCGAAATGGCTAGAGCTGGCCCTGGCGACCACACTTGCACATCAAAGCGCTCCCGCGACAGTGCTGTACAGCTGCAAGTGTAGTCATACCCTTTGCCTCCCCTAACCCAGGCTGTGGTGCCACCTACACTCCGCCCTGAGGCCCAGCCCTTGCTCCCCCTCTCCCCTGAAGCGGAGGAAGAGTTACAGTTGTGCAGCCTGACTTTCAAGTGCTTAACCATGTAGCCCTGATTTTCTCTTTAACACAGTTATTAGTGTGGAATAAAAAGAAAATTCTCAGTGCTGCAGAAGAATTAGTTTGGTATGGTATTATCAATTGTGCCATGCCTGCTGTGAGTTAAAAACACCGTTTAGTCAATGGACTGCCTGAAATGCCCAATAAGCAAAGATCTCCAGATCAAAACAAAACAGAAAAATGAAAGACTTAAAACATTTCAATACTTTTTCCTCTATCCAAATAAAGAATCTTTTGCCCAATCCCCTTATCTTCATTCTCCCTCTATCCAGAGACAAAGGAATTGAAAACACTTTAAAAAGAAGATTTAAATATGCGAGAGCTTTTATTTATGCTAAAGGACTTCAGGCCCTCTTGAGATGGTCATCCAAACTACTCCAAACCTATTAGCAAGGAATGGATAGTACATGAATAAAAATATCTTTCTCCCATTGGGGATTCAAAATTCAGAGCCTCTTGCAGTTTTTAAAACCCAGCTAAAAACATATTTATTTATGCTTTTAACTAGATCATTAACTGCTACCAGGTTCACTGTTATAAAGCATTCTGGGTGCCATCATTAAGGGCTTTATATAAAATAACATGATTGATTCCTTAATTGTGGGTGGAGAGATATTTTTCAAGATTTGCTGAATTAAGTCCATTTCTTATGTGACAAGGAGACATTGATAGCTTTCTTGTAGTGTAGTACGCTTTCCCCCAAATTAGAAGACTTCAGGTGAGACAGTCTCAGATAATGTGTGCATTAACCGCTTCATCACTGATCACTGTACTTGAAGATGGTTTAAAGTTTCCCTATGGCAGACTGCCATGTTTGTCAAAAGTAAAGACACACAATAGTAAAAAATAAAAACAGGTATGAGTTCTGTTATAACTGATATCCCATTGTACCCACTTACAGCTAATATTTTCTTGGGGCTACTATGACAGCAAAGAAGTGGAATACATTGATAATAGAGCCTGGATTTCCACTAAGGGTCTGGCACTACTTGGAAAACTGGAAGAGCCAGTTGCTACAAAGCTTTGATCTTAACACACTCAAATATGTGCTTGTTATTTACCAAACATGGGTTTGATACTCAGCTGGAGTCAATGAAACAATGCTGATTTACACCCTCTGAGGATCAATTCAGCTATATCAATTTATGCCAGCTGAGGGTCTGACCTCGTTTCTTGAAAGGGGGCTTAATATATTTACCAAGCAGCTATGTGTTCTCAGTTGTGTAAGAGGTGGTTTGTTTTTTTTACAGTGGAACCTAGAGTTACAAAGATCTCGGGAATGGAGGTTGTTCGTAACTCTGAACAAAACATTGTGGTTGTTCTTTCAAAAGTTTACACCTGAACATTGACTTAATACAGCTTTGAAACTTTACTGTGCAGAAGAAAAATGCTGCTTTTAACCATCTTAATTTAAATGAAACAAGCACAGAAACAGTTCCCTTGCCGTGTCAAATCTTTTTTTTTAAATCTTCCCTTAAGGCTTTTAGTAATCTACAGTTAACACATATTACTGGGGGAAGGGGGGGATTGTCTCTGCTGCTGCCTGATTGCGTACTTCCAGTTCCAAGTTCCAAATGAGGTGTGGTGGTTAACCAGTCAGTTCAGAACTCTGATGTTCGTAACTCTGAGGTTTTACTGTAATGTTACATTAGATCTTTGATATCGACTTCATTAGACTCAGCTGCTCCCCGCTGCTAAACTTCCACTGTCAGCAGTTTTGAAATCATATTATCTGAGGACTTAGTGTACGTTTTAAGGCAATCACCATCAGTACAAAAATAAACAAACAAACATTTCCATTTATAGTGAAGGGGCAGTGGCATAAAGGTTCAGTATACATAAACTTGGCGACCTAGTCATTTCATCACAAAGTCAATCGGTTTCTTCATACAAGGGGGGGCGGGTGGGGAATGCTGCAAAAACAAACTGCTTTCTATTCTGTAGCAATGCCTGAAAGAACTTGCACTGCAGTAATCCTAATTCAGGGGCAATCTATTAAGAACTCAGTATTACAGATCCTGAGAATCAACTGATAAGCACATTGTTGGTTTTTTTTTCATTTTAGTTAATCTTCTTAAAGATTGTACTAAGTAATGAAAGGGTGGGATGAAAGAGGCCTTTTTTTATTACTACCACATACATTGCTTGTGTAAATGTTTCATTAATACACTGCTTGACCAGTATTTAATTTTTCCTTCCCCCTTTGCTATGGTGCTGTTGCAGCCTGCATGACTAAACGTGTGATTTACACATTTAAGAGAAACATTCGCACACTTGACTGCTGCACTATTCTTTGGAGAGGGAGAGAGAAAATCCATTGTAGAGGACATTTTGATGTACAGTTCTCTTTTTATATATGCTTAAAAATTACTTCCAACCACACAGTAGTTTTGGTTTTATTTTCCTAAGTTTCCTCTAATATAAGTTTGTCTCTCACAATCACCCTTGGGCAACTGACATTTATTAAGCATGAAGGCTTTGAAGAGATATTTATATGTTCTTATTTTCTTAGAGGAAAAGGCAAAAGGAATTCAGAGGAGACTTGCCCTTTCATACACTAGAGTACAAGCAATATGCTACCCTTTAAATCCAAGGGTACTGGTCAACAGTAAAGAGAGAGAGAGAGAGATTTTAAATTGCTGGGCGGTGGCTTTTAGCATGTGTTTGTGTTTTGTATTTGAACCAAAGGCTGTAGTTTCCTTTACTGAATGAAGCATTTCATATTATTTCCCTCCGGTCATATGATTACAATCCTAATGTTCTGTGTTCGGTAGTTAATCTTGTAAAGCCTGACAGTTTTCATTATCTCATTCAAACTGAAATATGACATTTTCCATATCATCATTATTTTTGTAGAAATAAATAAGATCTTTGTCATCTGTCTGTAATATATACTTGATAGAACTGAGTAACAGTAGCTGAGCACTATTTAGTATACAGTACTTATGTGTTATCAGTAATAGACATATAAGCATGGCCACCTCTCAGTTACATCAGTGGAAAAGCAGAGTAACTCAACTGAAGTTAACGGAATGACCTTGTAAAGATTTCATTGAAGTTGCTCTAGGTTTACACCAATATAATTGAGAGTAAATTTGGCCCAGGTTGTGTGTAGTTTGCATAAAAGCAAAATATAATTTGTTTTTAATGAGGATATTATTTTAATTTAGTAATGAAAATGAAGATGAGGGAAAAAACAAATTTATTTTCATAACCAGTCTGCTGCTTTTTGTGTGTGTGCAACATGTCAAATTGTTTACTCAATTTGTAGTTTATCATAATGCTCTATATCTGAAATTAGAATTATAAATGGAAAATTGATTGAAAATACACGCTGTATGCCTCAATCAAGTAATTTTTTCAGACCCATTTTGTTATGTTAAGATTAATATTCAAGTTCTTTTGCTACAAACTTTCAGTTGCTACAGTTAATATAAGTGTCACATTTAGTTTGGTATATACAAGCTTGTTTGCTGCCATGACCATGATCTGGTTTCAAAGTGAATAGATTCATTTGGATCAACAGTCCCTTAAATGCTTAAATGTATTCAACCTTAGTGAGAGCTGAAAACATCAATACCTTCATAAAGCCACTTTGATTTGTATTGACTAAGGTTATGCTGCTAATTCACATACATCATTGTTTACTTCATAGAGCTTTTAACATGGTATTTGATTTATGGAAATAGTGATTCAATTTCTATGAAGAAGTGGTAGGATAAGACCTCCCCCATATTCTTATTTCAGCTCTGAAATGCCAAAATGAAAGAGGAACTCTCTTGTCACCCTGCAAATAAATTGTTCAATAAATGCTCAGATGTACTAAATTTTTGACTTCCATAGTAACAGGTAATAGCAATGTAGATCTGCCAGATAAGGTACAATCAATTATCTAAGCATGTTGCTAATGCGTTCACAGCAAAATCATTGATTTATATCACATCAGAAAGTGAAATACATTAGTGAAATACATTTCTCTCTCTCTTACACACACACACACACACACACACACACACAATTTTAATACCAAACTTGTAAGAAAAACATAGCAAAAAGATCTGAAATATATTACATTAATTTATTTCATTAAGAAGCCACAAGTGATTCTGTACAGGAAACACTTAAGCACATTGTTAAACCCACATAAATAGCATACCAAGTCCCATACGAATAATTGCAGCACTTACATTTGGTATGAGTTTCGAATTTTTGTTTGATGTTATATCCAATGCAGGCTTGAAAGCATCTTTTGTAGCTCATTAACTCTAAGCAGCTAAAAACTAATGGCTTGAAACAAGAACTTAGTTAACTGTACATACAAGAAAATTTGAATTACTTTAGAAGTGTTAGTAACGGTTTTTTAAACTATATTTCTTCGAAGGTGTCCTGGCCTATAGCCAGATCTTACAAACAGATATGCACACATACAACTTTTGCTCACACAAGTAGTCCAACTGAATGAAACAACACACATGATCAATGTTACATAGTGTATAAATGTTTGCAGAATCTGGCCATTGACTGTTTCCTCAGACCTTGTCTACAATGAGAATTTACCCGGTTTACAGCCATAGGTAGTCACATTGGTGCAACCCGTAGAGTACAAGGAAAAGCATCTATTTGCATCAATGGAGTTTACTGCAAAGTCACTATTTGCATCCATGGACTTACTAGTCTTTGCCTATCTACGGTACAGTTTTACACTGATGCGGTTACATTTGTTTCTGTGCACCAATGGCTATCATCACAGCTCAAAGTACACAAGGTTTCAGATTAAAGTTTTGCAGAAAGGAAAAATCTATATAGCTTTTATTGAGGAAATCTGAGTTAGATTTTGAACTAAAATTGTAAAAACTACATTTTTCAATAGTATCAATATGAAAGATGGAAATTTGAGGTACAAGAAAGAGCAGCTACTTCATCAGGATTGCATTTGGGGACTAAACTATTGATAAACAGAATATTTTTGTGCCTACAAGAGAATTCACGTTTCCAGGAAAGATAAAATTAGAAAGCTTAGAGACACTATAGGACTCATCAGCATCTCACAGTTAATTAAAGAAATGAGTGGAAAGCATCAAGGCTTGCTCCCCTCTGCATGAATAATTCACTCCTTGTATCCATTATTAAAACCAGTTACTTCACCACAATAATTTCCAGCCTGAGATGGATTGGTCTCAGAAATGAGAGATAAATTGCAACAAGGCCTACAGCTATATTAATAAATTGAAATGAACATTTATTTGCTCATCTAATTAGAACTGTAGTTTTTTCCAAATAGTGTAGTAATGCATTACCTTGACAACCAATACCTGCTGTAAGATATAATTAACAGAAGTGTTTTTCTAAGATTCAGTATTTTTAAAAAATATTCATGTGTTAATTTTGTTCGCTTTAAACTATCCATTTTTAGTGATTATGTTTCACAGATTGTCTTGCTTGGGCTGATGAGATCTGGGCATTTGAGATATTTAGACATAAACCAGCAAATAAAATATACATACATAACACAATCCACCTTAGTCAAGTCTCTTTATTAAAGGTGTCATTGTGAAATTTTCCCTTAAATAGTATCTGAAGAAATTAATCACTGTTTCAAAGTTTGGTTAATACCCCACAGCCTAAGATAAAGAAATTAAGAATTCTGGGAACATTACTTAACTCTTGCAAATTATTTGACAGAATATTTGCCTAAATCAGGAATAGAAAATGTATACAAATTGTCATACCAGCATTGGGCTCTTTTCAGGCTGTGGGATTAGTAGAACTGTTATAATAAGTGTGTGTGTGTGTGTGTGTGTGTGTGTGTGTGTGTGTGTGTGTGTGTGTGTGTGTGTGTGTGTGTGTGTGTGTGTGTGTGTGTGTGTGTGTGTAAAAATTTCAGATTTCCTTTTCTACCTCCTCCTGCACAAATGAGAGAAGAGCCAACAGCTCCAAAACACTGCCTGGTCTTTGCATTGAGCTTGCTGATTTGTGCTTAACATTCCCGATGGAAACAATAATAGGAGCAAACAGTCATGGGTGTAGTTTGGGCAAGGGGAGGGGAACTGCCCACCTCCTCCCTCAACTGCAAGCTTCGGGCAGGCACGGAATTTGCCCTTCAATACACAGCCCCATTGGCCTGACTGGAGCTGCCCCCCGCCCCCTGTTATAAACAGGGTTAATGGGTTAATGTTTCTTTCACCTGGAAAGGAGTAACCTGAAACACCTGACCAGAGGACCAATCAGGAAACAAGACTTTTTCAAATTTGGGTGGAGGGAAGTTTTGGGTGTGAGTTTTTTGTTCTTTGTTTTGTGTCTGACCCTCTTGGCTATGAGAGTGATTTTTTTATCTTCTGGCTTTTTAATTTTCTGTTTTTAAGTTGTAAGTACAAGATAGTAAGACAATAAGGTTTATATTGTTGGGGTTTTTTTGTATTTACATGTGTGTAGTTGCTGAAATGTTTTAAATTGTTTCTTTTTGGATAAGGCTGTTTATTTATTTATTTATTTTAAGCAAATGACCCTGTATTTGTCACCTTAATACAGAAAGACCATTTTTATGTGTTTTTTTTTTTTAATATAAAGCCTGCTTTTTAAGACTTGTTGGAGTTTTTTCCTTTAGTGGGGACTCCAGGGAACTGAGTCTGCAGCTCACCAGGGAATTGGTGGGAGGAAGAAGTCAGGGGGGAAAATCTCTTTGTGTTAGATTTACTAAGCCTGACTTTGCATACCCTCTGGGTGAGGGGGGAAGTACTTGTTTTCCAGGACTGGAAACAGGGAAGGTGGAGTTCCTCTGTTTAGATTCACGGAGCTTGTTTCTGTATATCTCTCCAGGAACCCAGAGAGGAAACACCTGGAGGGGAGGAAGGGAAATGGTTTATTCCCCTTTGTTGTGAGACTCAAGGCATCTGAGTCTGGGGGTCCCCCAGGGAAGGTTTTGGGGAGACCACAGTGCACCAGGCACTGTATAGATTCCTGGCTGGTGGCAGCTATACCAGGTCCAAGCTGGTAACTAAGCTTGGAGGTTTTCATGCTAACACCCATATTTTGGACGCTAAGGTCCAGATCTGGGAAAAATGTTATGACACCCCCAGATATAGAAGTCAAACTATGCCTATGCAGACAGTGTACACAGGCTATCACCATTTAAACCACCACACCATCTAAACCTGCACAGAATAGCAAGCCTATAAGGACAGCTAATAGACAGCTGCAGCCACACAGGAGCCAGCAAACAGAGCTGTAAACAGAGGAGTTTCAGCTGGAGTTTGCAAGGAGAGTTTGCAGGGGAGACTAAGAGCTAGGCAGAGGAATAGACAAGCTAGTGAAGGGACTGGGTGGTTGTCTTCTGGTGTTCTGGTGCCTGTTGGGGGTTTGTTTTGCTGTGGGTGGTGGTGGTTTGATTTGTGTTTCCTGGACTAACAGGTTTTAGGTGGGAAGGCTATGACCGATACAGAGACAGCAGTGGAAGACACAATGAAGATGACTGGATGTGGAAGCTGCGGCATGTACGTGATCCTGGAGGGGGTACCTGATAAGAGTTTCATCTGCATGAAGTACCACTTGATAGACCTGATGGAAGAAAAGATCCGAGAATTGGAGATGCAGGTGGAAACTCTGGTTGAGTTTAGAAAGGGGTTCGAGCAGATGTTGGAGCAAAGACATGAGGATGCTGAAGGGAAAAGCTCAGACTTGCAGATGGAAGCAGGACTAAAGAACTCTGAGAGGAGACTGCTGAGTGAGGAAAGTGGATAGGGGAGGCATATGACTAAGCGAACCAGGCAAAGGAAAAGGCGAGGTAGTGATGGAGAAGTAGAGCTCAGGAACAGGTTTGCAGAGTTGGAAAATGAAGAAGGGGCACAGCAGGTGGTCGCTGAAGGTGGGAGGGCAAGGAAGAAGAGAAAAGAAGCTAGTCCGATAGGAAGAGGGGAAGAGTCAATGGAGAACACCAAACATGAGCCCCAGGATGATACGAGATGGGTTGCAGAGGATTGCAAGGGACAGCCAACCAGAGGGAAGAGGGGATCGACCAGAGAATCGCACCATCACCAGGAAAAGGCAGGTCTACGTGATTGGAGACTCCTTACTGAGAAGACTAGACAGGCCTGTAACTACAGCTGATCCGGAGAACAGAAAGGTGTGCTGTCTGCCGGGTGCTAAGATACAGGATGTGGACCTGAGGCTGAAAAGGATCCTAATATGAGCGAGAGAGAATCCGCTGATTGTCTTTCATGTGGGAACAAATGATACATCTAGATTCTCACGGGAACGTATCAAGGGAGACTATGCCAGGCTGGGGAAGACACTTAAGGAAATCGAGGCTTGGGTGATCTTCAGTGGGATTCTACCTGTTCCTAGAGAAGGGCAACAAAGGTGTGACAAGATTATGATGCTCAACAGATGGCTCAAGCAGTGGTGCTATAAGGAGGGATTTGGGATGTATGGCCATTGGGAAGCATTCATGGACAGAGGGCTGTTCTCTTGGGATGAGTAAGGAGGGAAATAGGCTTCTAGGATGGAGGCTGGCAAAATTGATTAAGAGAGCTTTAAACTAGGAATTTGGGGGAGATGGTTGGGAGATGTCCAGGTAATCTCCACGCCGGAATTTAACATTGAGAGAAATGAAGTAAGAAAGGATACAGCCATGGGTATGACAAGGGACATAAGGAGGAAGGGTAGTGTAGATACCACTCTAATACGTAATACTGGTGGTAGAATGTCTGTGCCTAATTGGGTAAAGAATGTCAGTGAAGCCAAACTGCAAAAATTAAGATGTTTGTACACTAATGCGAGGAGCCTAGGTAACAAAATGGAAGGATAGAGCTGCTGGAGGAAAAGGTAAGGGGACTGGAGATGCAAGTGGAAACTCTGGTTGAGTTTAGAAGGGGATTTGAGCAGATGATGGAACACAGACATGATGAGGCACAGGGGACAAGCTCAGACGAGCGGATAGAAGCAGGACCAAAGGACTCTGAGGAGGGGCTGCTGGGTGAGGACAGTGGACGGTGGAAGCATGTGACTAGGAGAACCAGGCAGAGGAAAAGACGGGCCAGCGATGGAGAAATAGAACTCAGGAACAGGTTTGCTGAGTTGGAAAATGAAGATGGAGCACAGCAGGCTGCTGAAGGAGAAAGGGCGAGGAAGAAGAGGCGAGCAGCTAGTCCTGCAGAAGGAGGGGAGGAGTCAATGGAGGCGACACCAAGTATGAGCCCTAGGAGGATTGTAAGGGCGAATACAAATCGAGAGGAATTGCGGCCAGCTGCTGTGGGGGATAGACCGCAGAATCGCACTGTCGCCAGGAAAAGGCAAGTCTTCGTGATTGGAGACTCTTTACTGAGAAGAGTAGACAGGCCTGTAACTAGACCTGATCGGGAGAACAGAAGGGTGTGCTGTCTGCCAGGGGCTAAGATACAGGATGTGGACCTGAGGCTGAATACGATCTTAGCGGGAGCAGGAAAGAATCCGTTGATTGTCCTTCATGTGGGAACGAATGACACGGCTAGTTACTCGCTGGACTGTATCAAGGAGGACTATGCCAGACTGGGGAAGACGCTCAAAGAAATCGAGGCTCAGGTGATCTTCAGTGGGATTCTGCCGGTTCCTAGAGCGGGGCAACGAAGGAGTGACAAGATTATGGCGATCAACAGATGGCTCAGGGAGTGGTGTTATAAGGAGGGCTTTGGGATGTACGGTCACTGGGAAGCGTTTACAGATAGACGACTGTTCGCTCAGGATGGACTTCATCTAAGCAAGGAAGGAAATAGAATTCTAGGATGGAGGCTCGCCGACCTCATCAAGAGAGCTTTAAACTAGAAAGTTGGGGGAGATGGTTGGGAGATGTTCGGGAGATGTCCACGCTGGAATATAACCTGGAGAGGGAAGTAAAAAAAGTGAGAGGGGATATCCTTGCGGTCCCAAGAATTGATCCAAGGAGGAATAGTGGAGTAGAAGCCAGAGTAACGGGTGATGCTGGTGGTAGAAGGTCTCTGCACGACGGGGGAAAGAATGTCACTGACGCCAAACGCTGAAAATTAAAAGGTCTGTACACTAATCCGAGGAGCCTAGGCAACAAGATGGAGGAACTGGAGTTACTGGTGCAGGAAGTGAAACCAGATATTATAGGGATAACCGAAACCTGGTGGAATAGTACTCATGACTGGAGCACGGGTATTGAAGGCTATGTGCTGTTTAGAAAAGACAGGAAGAAAGGCAAAGGTGCTGGAGTAGCCTTGTACATCAATGATGAAATTAACTGTAGCGAAATAAGAAGCGATGGAATGGATAAGACAGAGTCTGTCTGGGCAAAAATCACACTGGGTAAAAAAGCAACTAGAGCTTCCCCTGAGATAGTGCTTGGGGTGTGCTATAGACTGCCGGGATCTGATTGGGATATGGATAGAGACTTCTTTAATGAAGTAAACACTAAGGGGAAATGTGTGATTATGGGGGACTTCAACTTCCCGGATATAGACTGGAGGACGAGTGCTTGCAAGAATAATAGGGGTCAGATTTTCCTGGATGTGATAGTGGATGGATTTCTTCATCAAGTAGTTGAAGTACCTACGAGAGGGGATGCCATTTTAGATTTGGTGTTGGTGAGCAGTGAGGACCTCGTAGAAGAAATGATGGTAGGGGACAACCTTGGTTCGAGTGATCATGAGCTGATTCAGTTCAAACTAGATGGAAGGATAAACAAATGTAGATCTGGGATTAGGGTTTTCGACTTCTCGAGGGCTAATTTTAAAGAGTTAAGGAAATTAGTTAGGGAAGTGGATTGGACGGAGGAATTAGTGGATTTAAATGCGGAGGAGGCCTGGAATTACTTTAAGTCGCAGCTGCGGAGACTGTCGGAAGCCTGCATCCCAAGAAAGGGGAAAAAAACCATGGGCAGGAGTTGTAGGCCAAACTGGATGAGCAAGCAACTCAGAGAGGGGATTAGACAAAAGCAGAAATCTTACAGGGAGTGGAAGAAAGGCAGGATCAGTAAGGAAAGCTACCTTGGTGAGGTCAGAACATGTAGGGATAAAGTGAGGAAGGCTAAAAGCCGCATTGAACTGGACCTTGCAAAGGGAATCAAAACCAATAGTAAAAGGTTCTACAGCCACATAAATAAGAAGAAAACAAAGAAAGAAGAAGTGGGGCCACTATACACTGAGGATGGAATGGAGGTTAAGGATAACCTAGGCATGGCCCAACATCTAAACAAGTACTTTGCCTCAGTTTTTAATAAGACTAGTGAGGAATCTAGCGATGATGGAGGGATGATAAACGGGAATGTGGATATGGAAGTGGATATTACCGCAACTGAGGTAGAGGCCGTACTTGAACAGCTCAATGGGACGAAGTCGGAGGGTCCGGACAATCTCCATCCGAGGATATTAAAGGAACTGGCGCGTGAAATTGCGAGCCTGTTAGCGAGAATTTTTAAGCAATCGGTAAACTCGGGGGTTGTGCCTTATGACTGGAGGATTGCTAATGTAGTTCCTATTTTTAAGAAAGGGAATAAAAGTGATCCGGGTAATTATAGGCCTGTTAGCTTGACGTCTGTAGTATGCAAGGTCTTGGAAAAAATTTTAAGGGAGAAAGTAGTTAAGGACATAGAGGTCAATGGTAATTGGGACGAATTGCAGCACGGATTTACTAAAGGTAGATCGTGCCAAACCAATCTGATCTCCTTCTTTGAGAAGGTGACGGATTACTTAGATAAAGGAAATGCGGTAGATATAATTTATCTAGATTTCAGTAAGGCGTTCGACACGGTTCCGAATGGGGAACTGTTAGTTAAATTGGAAAAGATGGGGATGAATATGAAAGTTGTAAGGTGGATAAGGAACTGGTTAAAGGGGAGACTCCAGTGGGTCATATTGAAAGGTGAACTGTCAGGCTGGAAGGAGGTCACTAGTGGAGTCCCTCAAGGATTGGTTTTTGGACCGATCTTATTTAACCTTTTTATTACTGACCTTGGCACAAAGAGCGGGAATGTGCTAATAAAGTTTGCGGATGACACAAAGCTGGGGGGTATTGCTAACACGGAGAAGGACAGGGATACTATTCAGGAAGATCTGAACCACCTTGTAAACTGGAGTAATAGAAATAGGATGAAATACAATAGTGAAAAGTGCAAGGTTATGCACTTAGGAATTAATAATAAGAATTTTGGCTATACGTTGGGGGCGCATCAGTTGGAAGCGACGGAGGAGGAGAAGGACCTTGGGGTACTGGTTGATAGCAGGATGACTATGAGTCGCCAATGTGATACGGCTGTTAAAAAAGCAAATGCGATTTTGGGATGCATCAGGTGGGCTATTTCCTGCAAGGATAAGGAGGTGTTAGTACCGTTATATAAGGCGTTGGTGAGACCCCATCTGGAATACTGTGTGCAGTTCTGGTGTCCCATGTTCAAGAAGGATGAATTCAAACTGGAACAGGTTCAGAGACGGGCTACTAGGATGATCCGAGGAATGGAAAAACTGCCTTATGAAAGGAGACTCAAAGAGCTTGACTTGTTTAGCCTGGCCAAAAGAAGGCTGCAGGGGGATATGCTTGCTCTATATAAATATATCAGGGGGGTTAACGTTAGAGACGGAGAGGAATTATTTAAGTTTAGTACTAATGTAGGCACGAGAATGAATGGGTATAATTTGGATATTAGGAAGTTTAGACTTGAAATTAGACAAAGGTTTCTAACCATTAGGGGAGTGAAGTTCTGGAACAGCCTTCCGAGGGAAGTAGTGGAGGCAAAAGACTTTTCTGGCTTTAAGACAAAGCTTGATAAGTATATGGAGGGGATGTTATGATAGGATCGTTAATTTGGGCAATTGATCTTGGATTACCACCAGATAGGTCTGCTCAGTGGTCTGCGGGGAGATGTTGGATGGGATGGGAACTGAGTTACTGCAGAGAATTCCTTCTTGGGTGCTGGCTGGTGAGTCTTGCCCACATGCTCAGGGTTTAGCTGATCGCCATATTTGGGGTCGGGAAGGAATTTTCCTCCCGGGCGGATTGGCAGGGGCTCTGGAGGTTTTTCGCCTTCCCCTGCAGTGTGGGGCACGGGTCACTTGCTGGTGGATTCTCTGCAGCTTGAGGTCTTCAAACCAATTTTGAGGATTTCAATAACTCGGTCCTGGGTTAGGGGTTGTTATAAAATTGGATGGGTGGGGTTCTGTGGCCTGCCTTGTGCAGGAGGTCAGACTAGATGATCATATTGGTCCCTTCTGACCTATGAGTCTATGAGCCTATGATAACAGAAACATGGTGGAATAGTAGTCATGACTGGAGTACAGGTATTGAAGGCTATGTGCTTTTTAGGAAAGACAGAAATAAAGGCAAAGGTGGTGGAGTAGCATTGTATATCAATGATGAGGTAGACTGAACAGAAATAAGAAGTGATGGAATGGATAAGACAGAGTCTTTCTGGGCAAAAATCCCATTGGGAGAGAGAGCTACTAGAACCTCCCCTGAGATAGAGCTTGGGGTGTGCTACAGACCGCTGGGATCCGATCTGGATATGGATAGAGACCTCTTTAATGTTTTTAATGAAGTAAACACTAATGGGAATTGTGTGATCATGGAAGACTTTAACTTCCTAGATATAGACTAGAGGACAAGTGCTAGTAATAATAATAGGTCTCAGATTTTCCTGGATGCAATAGCTGATGGATTTCTTCACCAAGTAGTTGAAGAACCAACAAGTGGGGATGCCATTTTAGATTTGGTTTTGGTGAGTAGTGAGGGCCACATAGAATAAATGGTTGTAGGGGACAACCTTGGTTTGAGTGATCATGAGCTAATTCAGTTAAAACTAGATGGAAGGATAAACAAAAATAGATCTGGGACTAGGGATTTTTATTTCAAAAGGGCTAACTTTAAAGAATTAAGGAAATTAGTTAGGAAAGTGAATTGGACTGAAGAACTTGTGGATCTAAAGGTGGAGGAGGCCTGGAATTACTTCAAGTCAAAGTTTCAGAAGCCTGTATCCCAAGAAAGGGGAAAAATATCATAGGCAGGAGTTGTAGACCAAGCTGGATGAGTGAGCATCTCAGACAGGTGATTAAGAAAAGGCAGAAAGTCCACAAGGAGTGGAAGATGGGAGGGATTAGCAAGGAAAGCTACCTTATTGAGGTCAGAACATGTAGGGATAAAGTGACAGAGGCCAAAAGCCTTGTAGAATTGGACCTTGCAAGGGGAATTAAAACCAATAGCAAAAAGTTCTATAGCCATATAAATAAGAGGAAACTAAAGAAGAAGTGGGATCACTAAACACTGAGAATGGAGTGGAGGCTAAGGACAATCTAGGCATGGCCCAATATCTAAACCAATACTTTGCCTCAGTCTTTAATGAGGCTAATGAGCAGCTTAGGGATAATGGTAGGATGACAAATGGGGATGAGGATATGGAGGTAGATATTACCACATCTGAGGTAGAAGCCAGACTTGAACAGTTTAATGGGACTAAATTGGAGGGCCCAGATAATCTTCATCCAAGAATATTAAAGGAACTGGCTCATGAAATTGCAAGCCCATTAGCAAGAATTTTTAACGAATCAGTAAACTCAGGGGTTGTACTGTACGACTGGGGAATTGCTAACATAGTTCCTATTTTTAAGAAAGAAAAAAAGTGATCCAGGTAACCATAGGCCTGTTAGTTTGACATCTGTAGTATGCAAGATCTTGGAAAAAAATTTGAAGGAGAAAGTAGTTAAAGACATTCAGGTTAATGGTAATTGGGACAAAATACAACATGTTTTTACAAAAAGTAGATCATGCCAACCAAACCTTATCTCCTTCTTTGGGAAGGTAATAGATTTTTTAGACAAAGGAAATGCAATGGATCTAATTTACCTCAATTTCAGTAAGGCATTTGACACGGTTCCACATGGGGAATTATTAGTTAAATTGGAAAAGATGGGGATCAATATGAAAATTGAAAGGTCGATAAGGAACTGGTTAAAGGGGAGACTACAATGGGTCATACTGAAAGGCGAACTGTCAGGCTGGAAGGAGGTTACTAGTGGAGTTCCTCAGGGATCGGTTTTGGGACCAATCTCATTTAAAGTTTTTATTACTGACCTTGGCACAAAAATTGGGAATGTGCTAATAAAGTTTGCAGATGACACAAAGCGGGGAGGTATTGCTAATACAGAGAAGGACCAGGATATCATACAGGAAGATCTGGATGACCTGTAAACTGGAGTAATAGTAATAGGATGAAATTTAATAATGAAAAGTACAAGGTCATGCATTTAGTGATTAATAACCATAATTTTGGTTATAAATTGGGGACACATCAGTTGGAAGTAACAGAGGAGGAGAAGGACGTCGGAGTTTTGGTTGATCACAGGATGACTGTGAGCCACCAATGTGATATGGCTGTTATAAAAGCTAATGCAGTCTTGGGATGCATCAGGCGAGGTATTCCCAGTAAGGATAAGGAGGTGTTAGTACCATTATCCAAAGCACTGATTAGACCTCATCTGGAATATTGTGTGCAGTGCTGGACTCCCATGTTTAAGAAGGATGAATTCAAACTGGAACAGGTACAGAGAAGGGCTACTGGGATGATCCAAGGAATGGAAAACCTGTCTTATGAAAGGAGGCTCAAAGAGCTTGGCTTGTTTAGCCTAACCAAAAGAAGGCTGAGGAGAGATTTGATTGCTCTTTATAAATATATCAGAGGGATAAATATTAGGGAGGGAGAGGAATTATTTAAGCTTAGTACCAATGTGGACACAAGAACAAATGGATATAAACTGGACACTAGGAAGTTTAGACTTGAAATTAGATGAAAATTTCTAACCATTAGAGGAGTGAAGTTCTGGAACAGCCTTCCAAAGGGAGTAATGGGGGCAAAAGACATATCTGGCTTCAAGATTAAGCTTGATAAGTTTATGAAGGGGGTGGTATGATAGGATAGCCTAATTTTGGCAATTAATTGATCTTTGATTATTACTAGGTAAATATGCCCAATGGTCTGTGATGGGATGTTAGATGGGGTGGGATCTGAGTTACGATAGAGAATTCTTTCCTGGGTGCTTGCTGGCAAGTCTTGTCCACATGCTCAGGGTTTAATTGATTGCCATATGTGAGGTCAGGAAGGAATTTTCCTCCAGGGCAGATTGGCAGAGGCCCTGGAGGTTTTTCGCATTCCTCTGCAGCGTGGGGCATGGGTCACTTGCTGGAGGACTCCCTGTACCTTGAGGTCTTTAAACCACGATTTGAGAACTTCAATAACTCAGACATAGGTTAGAGATTTCTTACAGGAGTGGGTGGGTGAGATTCTGTGGCCTGCGTTGTGCAGGAGGTCAGACTAGATGATCATAATGGTCCTTTTTGACCTTAAAGTCTATGAGACCTTGAACTCAATATGGGAAAAGATAAAAAGTGAATGTATCAGAGGAGAGGTTGACAGTGTGAAATCAGCAGCAGAAAAGTGTTGCTTTGGATAGATCAGAAGACACAGAGGCCTGTCTACCCTACACTATCAAACTGTTGCTGAGCACAGGTGTCAACAGGTGAAGCTGCAGTAGTGCCAACTGCAGTTTAGATAAAAGCATAAAATAGGACAAAAACACTTTCAGCACAGTTTCAGCAATGTCCTACTGTATTCAGCACCACTTCAGCTGCACACGTTGTTGACACCAGTTGTCAGCAGTGGTTCAATTTTGTGGCTTAGAAAAGCCAGAGAGGAGATGGTAGAGGATGGTCCAAGTAAGAAAGAACCATGGAAAGGACCTTCTCAGACAACACGGTTTTATTCTCTTCCCTAAGATTACTTCTTTAAATAATGTCCCTGATAGATCCAACTCATATGAAATAATTTCTACCTATAGATTTTCCAGTGCAGCATTTTCAATAAAAAATATTTTAAAAATGAAATAAATATAGAGATACACGCATCTTTTGCTACATAGATTATGAAATAATGGTAAAATCGTGTCAGAAGAATAGCAAATCCATAGAATATAAATCAGAAGAAGGGGCTAAGTTTGAACTTGCAGTTGTTTTTATTTTCTGGTTCCAAGCACATTAAAGAGATTTGAATGTGCAGCCTGCTTCCTCCAGGCATGCATTCATCCAGCATGTGAACATTTAGCTTGTGTGCGTAAAGAAGTATGTCAAAACTGCTTTGTTAAGAAGGAAACAAAATAAAACAAAAAACTACCCCAGACTAAGTGACAAGACTTGGTTTAGTGAGCTAATCATATTTGTTGTTCTTCTAACCCAAGGAGCTCCAGTGTAGAATTTAAATGAAATAAATGGTGTTTCAAACACACAGTTACTGATTTTATATGGTCACTGTCATTTTTCTTCTTCTGGGAATTCAATTTGTTCCTCTTATGCCAAGGTCACAGATTGGGGAATCTTAGTGAACATTATGTCTCTGCCTTTGATGTAAAGGGTCAGTGCATTAGTACAAAGGAGAATTAATCCAATGTGCTGGCTCACCAAGTGATATTTAATTTATTTTAAATGAATGACTGTGGGTTCCTGTTCTTAGTTTCCATCTGGACAAGCAGAAGCCACCCTTCTACCAAACAAAAACTTCATAAATGAATATTCAAGGGAAAGTATTACTTCATTGTCAGCTCTAATTGCTAGTTTTACCTTATTAGTAGAAGCTTTTCTGTAGCTGAGTCTGACATACATTTGTTTGCACACTGTTATTAGTCAAGACTCAGTGAAGTCTTGTAATTAACACCTCCACATTATCTCATGCAGTGAAAGCAAAGACAAAAACAGATGACTCACTTTGTTTCAGCTTTGCTCTTGTTTTCTGATACAGAAGTACTTAAGAAGAAGTGTAAGCTCATCAGAGTTACATATGGAAGCAACAGAAATTATAAAAGGGATCTCAGGAAGCAGTGCCTGGAAGTTCATTAAAAACTGAACACTAAGGCCTGGTCTCTGCACAGTTTTTGAACCAGTATAAACATTTCAGTTAGGGATGTGATATTTTACCTAAAAAGTTGCACTTGTATAAGCCCTATAATGGTATAAATCTGCTTCTATCAGTACATCTTATTGCCCATTGCCATAAATTATATCAGTACAAGCACGTTTATACCAATATAACTGCGTCCACAAAGGAGGGATTGTACTGCTTTAGCTATACTGGTACAGTTAAGAGGTACATCTTCTGCGTGTAGACAAGGTCTAATATAAATATCCTGATTTAAATATCTAGCATGCAAAAATAAATCCTGCAGGCTCATAATATACATTTTACTCATTGGTCAAACTTCTAGCTTGTCAAGGACAGGCCCTGAGCTTGACTCCATTACTGAAAAGGAGCAATGAAATATTCTCAGTAAATATTACCTGTAGGACTACTAATCAGTGGATACATAAGTGTTCCCATGCTGGAGCAAACTAGCAATGGCCAGTTACAATGTCCAAGGAGAGGAAGATTCCCTTCATAATGTACCTAGCCCACTGTAGAAGGGGGAAAGTTTATTTTGTGATCCCACTGTTGATATATTTGTGCCCTAAACTGAGATTTGCAAGCTGAAAGTTACCTCTCTGTTAGGTGGGATTTATCTTCAAAGTTATTTGCCTCTTAAAATTCCAGCACCTAATCTGCCAAATCCAGTGGTTTTAAAGACAGTTACATGTTACATTTTGTAAGCTGCCACTCCAGTATTGAAGGGCAGGTGGAAGGAACAAACTAAGATAGCTATAGGAGTAAAGAGAAATTATGTTAATGCAACAATACTGTGGCCTTTCAATTAACAAGTATTTCCAAAGCAATATGGAATCCAATCATTAAATTATTATTATACAGAGCTTGCCTGAGTTAAATATTCAGATGACAAGGCTTGTTTACAGGATGGAAGCTGGCCAAGAACTTTCAAAGAATTAATAGATATACCAAATTTCCCAAACTATAGAATTAGACTTTGGAAAGGCAAATGATTTAGAATGACAGAGAGCCATGTTGATGCTGTGCTTCATTGTAAATAGATGTTGCCATCATAATAGTGCTTTTTAGTTGATACATGTTGCATCATTATTGTTGTTACTGATCACATGGGGTTGTTGGGTGGTGGTTTATTATTTTGCTGCTGAAGAAGAGCTATTTTAAATGATTAGATCAGAAATGTTGTTGTATTACTGTGATTTGGGAGAATTATTAAATATGGATAGATTCATTATGCAGATCCCAGAGGTGCTATATATGATATGACTCTATTAGTTAAATCTCTGTTGGAGCTAGCAGGCGCTTATGCACAACTGAAGCTATCTGTATTTTATCTCAATCCCAAAAATACTGCCACTAACTGTTTTCAAGCACTTTGCCTTTGTGCATATTTTGGCAACACTTTTCAGTTCTGCAACAGAAAAATTATGCACATAAAATATTATTTATCCATCGCAGGTTCTTAAGTTTTGGTTGCAATAGGTCATTGCACAATGGACTTCTGTGCTAAAATAGAAACATAATGTTTTGTAACCTTTCAATGGGATTGCTAATAATAGCATTGCTTCACTATTTTGGCACTGGCCCAAAGTCTACAGCCATCCAAAGTGAAGTACACACTACAATAACCTAATCATAACATTTCCCATATAGGCTATCGGCAACATTTTTGCACATATTCATATTCTAGAATTGTTTAAGAAGGAAATATTTCAGTACTCGTTTCAAAATAAGTATGGGTTATTTCTAGTCTGAAAGGGACAATATAAAAATCCCAGTTAAGAAGTTATTGACGCAGGACATTTTGTTCTTTATCTCAGGCCTTGTTTATAGTGGGGATTAGCCGTGACTTCCTGCAGTGCTTGAATAACTGCATCAGTGCAAACCCAAAAGACAAAAAGCCATGATTTGCACTTAGTTGAGCTTAGCCCAGTTTCAAGCAAATTGCTACCAGTTTAAATTGTAGTACAGTATTCTTCATATACACTAGATGTTTGCATTGTCAGCTATACTGGTTGCTGGCCACAGATTACTGAAATTTTGACTAGCCCCTCATAGAGACAAAGCCTATACTTGTGCCACATGTGGTATGTAGGGAATTAGCACCCCTCAGATTACCAGGAAAGTGTTTAAAACACTGATCTGGAAGTAAGAAAACCAGGACTGAAAACCTGACTCCATTGAAGTCAAAGGCAAAACTCCTGTTGACTTAAACAGGCCAGGATTTCAGCCTTAATTTCTAATCTTGGATCTTGGCATGGACTTGTTGTGTGACTTTGAACAAGTCATTTTGCCTCTGATTTTACTTCATCCTCTGTAAAATGGGGTTAATATGTATCTATTTTCCTAAAGCACTTTGAAACTTTGAAAGGAAAAATGCTATGTAAGAGCCAAGTATTATCTTACTGAAAAGATAGGGCTGCTACTGTTTAATCTGGAAGCCCTTTTCTGACATATTCAATTATTAATATACAAGTCATTTTATACCATATTTTAAAAAGATGTTTATTTGATGCTAACAGCATCTAAATAGTAATTTCAGAGATATCAGTTGTTACAAGCAGTTAACATCCATTTTGTTGGTTGACCTCCCAAGGAAGGTTAATGGTCTAAAATCTGCTCATTAAGTATAGTAACAAATGTTTTTTAGGGAGGTTATTGCTGCCATAAACTCTGATCAATGGTTCATAGGCAGCAGCCTCTGGTTCAGTGTTCTGACTAATGAAGAATTAACTATTTCCCAACCGTTAATAAAGACGTTTCACCAATCTGCATGCAGAACCATGATTTCCTTAACTTGTAATTAACATTGTCCCCTGGGTGCTAAATCCCACATCTCCAGATCAAGATTCCATACTAGCAGAGATGACAAGCAGTGAACATAATACCGTTTCACTAGAGAGTGTTTAAATTGGCTATTTCAGCCGAACCAAACAAGTTCTAAAGAATAAAAAGGAGTGTTGAGTCTTTAATGAATCTGTTTGCTGAATCATAGCAATGACCCTATTTTGTCATGACTGAAAGTTTTACACTTGAACCTTACAAGCTAGAGCCTGGAACCAGTTAATGAGCTTCAAAGGGTTGTGGAGTTTTGCTTTTTGTTTTGTTTTTAAGACTGAGCTGCTAATGGTATACGAAAAATGCTAGAGAGCGCTCATAAATATATGCCTCATAACAGTAAAAGGAAAAAGGTACATCTAACCTTTCTAAATAGCCTGAGGGCAGTGTTTTGCTTCCCGATGAAAAGGTCATCCAAGATGAATTAAAGTTACTTTCCTATTGAGGTCTAAGCATGTGGCTTCACTTTGAAAGCTAGAATAAAATTGCTCTAACAGTTACATGTATCTTCTGGACATGGTTTTAAAGAAAGCACTGCAAAGCAATGAGTCACTATAACTGGGAAGAAATTGTGACACAGTTTCAATTTACACAGAGAAACAAAAATCCAACATAATATCTTGCTACCTGCATTTAAGTTTCTGAAATACAGTAGTCAATGAATGCAAAATGAAAACTTAGATCACAGGATGGTTATCCATTCTGTACCCTTCATATGAGACTTCATGTCATTCAGGCCTTGTCATTCTTCAAAGTTATTCAAGTTTTCATTGTCTTCCTTCACTAATTCCCTTGGGTGAAATCCTGATACCACTGAAGTCAGTGGCAAAACTACTATTGACTTCAATGGGGCCAGAATTTCATAGCTGCAGGGAAGAGGGAATGATCATCTGTGAATGTGAAGGAGGAGGTTTTTACAGGCCAAATAAAAAGGGATATAATCAACCACAAAAAATGGAATATTTAGGCAGCAAAGAACAAACTTTATTGCATTTTTTTAATGGGGAGACTTCGGTCTTTTTGTGTACCCTACTTTGCTGCAATAATAGATGACTTAGGCTGATTTTGTTCTATGTATCTAACTAAAAAGAAAAAAGTACCACTTACAGCTATTAGCAATATGTTTGTTTCTTCTTTCATATAAAACAATTTTAGGAACTGTGAACTATGAGTCATAGGAAATATATTTTATTCAGAACAAGCTCAATGTGTGTAATTATTTGGGAAAATTCCTTATCCTCGTATTACTGTGTGCACCAATACCACACATTAAGGTGTGAGGTGCTGGATATCTTTGCCTCAGTTGTTCTGAGGCATGAAATGAAGACTAAGGGTATACAAAAACCTGAAAAGTATAAATATGGGCTAGACCCAAAATCCTGCATCCAAAAATCTCTGAACTTTGGGGTGATTCAGAATGTTAACCAAAACTTGAATTTCCCAAAATCTCAGATTCAAACTTCCTTAAATGTTGAGCTATTGGAGATCTGGACCTGGGTCTGAATTCTGTGGCTCCATCACCATGAATCACAATAGCTGCACTTTTGGAATGTTTTATTTCATTTAGATATATTTTTGGTGTTTATTATATTCTCCAACTCTGCAGGTTGGATGGAGTATCTGCACACATGGAACTTCTGTGAGCCAGATAGGCTCCTTCTTCTAAGGTTCCTAATTATGGGGGAAAGGAGTGAGGTCTATTATGACATTCCTGGGTGCAACACCACCTGCACTGCAACCTTGGTGCCTCACAATGCTTTGCTGCTGTAACTCCCAAACTTGACCCTCACAAACAGCCAAATAACATGCAGTCACACCTTCAATGTCTGTGAATAGCTACAGCCTGCCAGCACACTCTGCTTTCCACCAGCTTTGGTTACCACTTGCAGGGCCCAGCACAGTCCTAGTCCCAGATTTCCTCCCTCTCCTGGACAGTCCAGATATTGGAGGTCCATTGCCCTTGTAAGGGGTCAGTAATAGTATACAACAGTTTGCTACTTTAAATGGAGTTACTCACAGTTCATTTTAAAGATAATACTGGATTAGTTTTAAAGAATAAAACAAGTTTATTTAACTACAAAGAGAGAGATTTTAAGTGAGTAGTATATAAGGCTTTAAAGTCAGAAATGGTGATAAGAGAAATGAAGTTAAAAGGCTTTCTAGTAGCTAAACTTAACAAACTAGACTTTGTTCAAGGTAAAATTCTTACCACAGGTTCCCAGCAATACTGCTGACCAAATACTCAAGTCAGGATCTGCCCCCAAGTCCAAAGGGCTGATTTCTTTTGTCGTCTTTGATGAAAGAGAGCTGAGAGATGGATAGGGAGAGATAGTAGGGTGTGTTTTGCCCCTTGGTTTTATAGTCCAGTCACCCTTTGAAATGAATTTTCCTGAAGGTTACCCCTTGATAATGTTCACTCCCACTGTGAGGATGGAGACAAGGAGTCTTGTGGTAAAAGAGCTTCCATGTTGTTGTTTGGTAAAATGCAGATAGGTCTGTTCCCACCCCTTGCTGTCTCAAAGATCTTGTTTACTACTTATATATAAACTGAAGTAAATTCACATTCCTTTGTTTAAGATAGACGTGCTTAACCACTCCTTCCTCACTGGAGTTTTGTGGTTTTGAACATTTGCTACCAACAACATTCAGGGGGAATTCATAACTTTACATATAACATGGTGACATACATTTCAGCATGATGTTATTGGCCAGTGAGTTACTAGTTTTCAAATGATACCGCATAAGGCATATTTTGTACAAAGGGTATTACAGTAGTGAATAGGGTGTGAATACAGGGGTGCATTCGGTCACACTTATCCAATAGGAAAGCTAATTGAGAAGCCTTCAGTAGGTTGAGAATAGCCATCCTAGACAAATTACAATGAAAATAATATTGCCTTGCCCTTTTGTGCTGTTATATTTATAGCCTTCCAAACAGCAGTTGGCCCATAAGAATATCCATGAGAGGGGAATAAAATCTTCACAAGGTTCCCCCTCAGAGATGTCTCCCAAGCCACTCCACTGGGCATGGGGTGGGGGCAATGTATTTTGTTTCTTTCCCTCCTGCAGAACTTTCTGAGGAACTCAGCCAAACCTAGTGAATTGCCTGGGATCTGTAGAGGCATGTGACCTTCTCAGCAGCTTTGGGTCTCTAGTGTTCCCTCCCCTGCTCCCAGTCATCACGGCTCCCTGAACCCCCACCATGGACAGGACATTAGAAATGTAATACAGCCACTGGCTAAGTTCAATTTCTTCCCTGAGTTCTGTAGAGCTAGTGTGGGGGAATGGTAAGTTATTCACTCCTGCATCACTTATTCCTTCCCTCAGGTAGAATCGTGGTTTCACAGAGAGGTTTCCATGGGGTTCAGGTGCAGGGTGTTACCAGATTTGCCCATTCCTCTGGGGTATGCTCATTTATTAGGATTAATCTTTGAGGGGGCAGGGGTTGGGTTCTGTAATTCTATCAATGTACTGCTTGTGTCACTTGTGTTTTCATATGGAGCTACGCTTCTCCCTGTTGCAAGTTTCCTCCCAATGGAGCTATCCTGCCTGACCTAGGTTCCCTAGGGCTGAGTTCCTCCAGTCCCAGAATCAGACAAACACACCCATCCACATTAACAGAGCGTGTCTGAGCGGACTGGGTCAAGCAGTGCTTCCAAGCTGTTACCTTTATATGCCCTTGGACTCAGCAGGCTGGGTTGAGCAGCACTTCCAAGCTGCCACCCTCCTATGCCACAGGTTCAGCATGTCCCCATCCCCACTTTCATGTTACAATTGTTCTGGTAGTAACCCACCTGATGAGGAAAACGCACAGAATTTTGGGGCGCTACAGGGATCTTTAGCTTAGGTAACAGGAGTGTTGCTGCAGAGCAAATGGGGAAGCCAAAAACACACAAGAGAGAGAGCATAACCATCAAAGTTATTTATTGCCACATAATAATCATACAAGAAAAGCCAAACAAACAAAACAGTTACAATATTAAATCTAGCTTAAATTTGATTACAAAAGTTAGGTTTAGAAAACTGTACCTGATCACACAAGTCAGGATTAGAAAGCTGTACCTAGAGTAGGAAAAAAAAGGGGAAAAGAGAGTGAGGTTCTCACCACTCCATGAAACTTAAACCGGTAGCTGAGGTTCTGGAGTGCTAGAGACAGGCAGAGTCTCCAACACGATCAGTCAGGGTCCCAATGAATGAAGTCCCAATGGAACGGATGCAGATTTTGGATCCAGGCATCAGAACACTTATTTGAGTGTTGGTAGGGTTTTGGGGGTTTTTTAGAGAAACCGCAATGGTTCAAGGGAGAACACTAGATTTGTTTATGAGTAAACTAATGGTTCAAGGGAGTATACTAAAGTTGTTTTGTTCAGGCTAGACAATAGGAGCTGATCATTCCTGGCTATGGCCGGTGTTCCTTCCAGGGAGCTCACAATGCAATTAGGCAGCTTCAGTATTTTGGATACCAATAAAGGATTTATTACTAGAATTGGTCTCAATGATTGAGCGGGGGATGTGCAGACCTGGGTTCATTAACATCTGGAGCAGAGATCCCCCATCATGCAGTGCTTCCCTACTTTTCTGGTCCCAGAGTTCAGTGAGGTTCTTGCCTTGGAATCTCCGTTCTCCATTCCATATGCTAATAGAGGTGCCTCCCTGTCCCATCTTCAATGCATATGAGGCTAGGGGAGTTTTCTTAATCCCGTCACCCTTGTCCGGAAGGGTTTAGGTGTGTTTCCCACTGTCTTTTCATTGCTTTTTGTAAGCCTTTCTTCTGATCAGTTTTGGTTCAAGCAGAAGTGGGGGGAGGGTGTCCTTCGTGAGTCAGACAGGCTGAGTACTGCACCCTGGTTCCCCAAGAACACAGAGCTGACAGGTAACAAGGAGGAAGGATACAGCCATGGAGATGGCTGAGCCACCTTTCTGCATGGCAAGGGAGATCCCTGCATGGAGACATCACCTCCAGTATGAACTCAGAGGTATGAACAGGGCCAATGTTTAGATAAACTTTAACTTCTATTTTGCTGACTTTTTGCTTCAGTAAGTTCTTAAGTACAGAAAATGATTCTGAGATGCATTTTTGGTGTTGGACTTTTGGATGGATTGTTAACTGTGAAAAGAGAGAAGAATGCAAAGGCTCAAAACAGAAGAATAGGCAACTGTTAAATGTCTTTATCCAAAGTATTTTTGTTTCATAAAATATGCACACTTTATGTGTTATTTGGAAGCATCCCTCTGCTGCAGTTACGTTCCACAGGAGGGTTCCAGCTTGTAAAGGTTAGCCGTGCAGAAATCAAGGCTTTGTGCATTTTTGCAAAGGTCACACTCATCAGCAGTTCCGGAAAGACAACTGGGAAGGGCTATAGTTACTTCCCAATGATTGAACCATGGCTCTGGGTTTCATTTCCTTTAAGAATACTGTCACAATCACTGGTTGTGTCACCGAGAGATAAAGAGGCTGCTCAGTCGCTTGAAATTCAATTTGTACATTACTCAAATCTACCTCACCTCTTTCTTTCACGGTGCCTAGCAGCAGCTTGCTGGCACTCTGCATTTCAAATGCCTGAGCTGCAGGAAGCAGTTTAATAAATGGGATAGGTTTTGATTAATGTAACAAGCTGAAAATAGACAATGATGTAATGCGTATCTCAGCAAGAACCACAGACTCAGATCAAATCTATGTTCTAAAGGGAGACTGCTGCAGCAGATAGTTCACGCAAAGAAGCATACTCTATGCTTCTTTAACACCTTGACGTTCAAAAAATGACAATATATAAGATTTAGACCTGTAATCCTGTCATGTCTATAAGCATCCATGACAGGTGACTGCACAGTCATGAAGTTCAAGACTAGATTAAGTATATGACATTGACTGTGTTCAGGCAAGGACATTCTGGGCTACACCACAGAGCTGTGATCTTATTTGGAAGAAGAAATACTGCAAATATTTTTGGCTAATAGAAATGTAGGTGATGAGTCATTGTGGCATATGTAAAACAAAGCCATAAATATTTTATTTTCAGCTAGTAGTCTGTAAACATACTGTAGCTCATACAGTCTTAAATTATCACAAGTTTATCATTTCTGTGGTGGTACTACCCGCCCATTGTGGGTATGCCACTTTAACACTGGCTTTGGTGAATATCACTCTTGGGTGGAAATGGGGCTCTGCATGATAAGAAGTTTAATTTGCTTTGGACCCTATCCTGTCAGGCCCTCTACAAACAGAACTCGCATTGATTTAGGATTTTTGTTAGGAATCCATCAAGGTAATTCTGTAAGGTCACTTACAAAACAAATAAACAAAAAATGTCATTCTGCCTTCCATCACTGCTTTAGAATGGTCCAAGAGGGTATGATTACTTCATGTGATATGTAAAAAGGACATAATTAATATATGCACATACTTTTTTTCTGTTTGCCTGCTACATTAGAAATGTCTAAAATATCAGGTCCTGACTTCCCTCCTTTCCCTGCAGTCTTGTAATGTGACATCACAGGAAGCTGAACTTGAGTGGCAGCACTGCCCACTGTCCAAAGAGGAGGGAGGGGATGTCAAGACTGGATTTCTGTGCAAGATTGCCTTATTGGAATAGAAAAGGAGAGTTTTGTTAATTCTGATTATCTATTATTATTTCCTGTCTCTGTTTCCTGTAGTGGTAAAAGAAGAACTCAAAGGATAACTTATAATTCTTCCTGTCCATTATAACAATAATGAGATTTAAATTCCATAGTGTGCAGAAAATGTTACTCGTAGGAAACTGTCAGGGTATTTTTTCATTTTCTTAAAAATTATTTCTTAGTGCTGTTTATACAACCCCTGGAAGCTTGAAACTTGCATTTGTTTCATTACCAAGGGCCAAATCCTGCAAATTTCTACATTAATGAATAGTTCCATTGCTACTTGAGTGAATAAGAGTTTTCCAGGCTGACTTCCAGTTTTTTCTCCTGCAGTTGTAACTACATTGGTTGATCACTGTAAGGATTAGAGTTGATCCAACAATGGAAAAAGGTGATTTAAGAATATGTTCACATTTAAAACTATAAGATAAGTTTGTTTGACTGTTATTTATAGGATCATATTAATTATTGTCTGCAATTATTTGGATGAACAGCCAGTTTATTAATGAAAATCCTCATATTTCCCAGGAACATCATGAATTTAAGCACACAAATTCTTCATCTGAAAATTTGTACTGAAGGAGTGTTATTCATTAGTTGTCATTCATTATGTTAGTTAATTTCCAGTTTAAAACGTTTCACTCATCCTATCAGGAAACAGAATCAATAAAATGTTAACTTGGTGACCAGGCACATGCCATGAATAGCAAATAGTGAATAAATAGTTCGCAAACAAGCCGCAGGCTAAAATTTGATTGCATAAAGGATATTTTGTAGGAATCAGGATCAGTTTTCAAATGATTCTCAAACAGTAAAAAGAGCTACAGTGAGATAATTTATTCACAATGAATAATTAAACCTGCTCTAGTTGGAATGTTGAAGACGGTTGAGATACTGGCTCTTTTTTGTTTCGTTTGTTTTAAAAGAAAACAGCGTATTGTCTCTATCATGGAGCAGCAGCTTTTTATGGGGAGTTAAGGCTCACTCTGCCAGTGACTGGCTTATGAAGGCCCCACATGGAGGTAAGTGACTGCCCCAGATGGCTGATTAGTAGATAAGCACCTGGGTCTAATAACGGTTATCCACGCTCATTTACAGGAAACTCCAAAGGGAGAAAAGACACTCCTGTGGAGAGGAGCTTATAGAGAAGCCTGAGTCGGTAGGGTGAGCCAGGGACCCTAGAAGCTGAGCTTTCCTGGGAGCCTCCTGGACAAGGTCTGTATCCAGCAGGCATCAAAGAGGGCCTGGTCTCGGCCAGTGGGCCTCCAGACACTGGTTGCAAGCTGAGCCTGGCTAGGATGACTCATTGTTTTTGGAGAAGAGTCACAGTGGACAGACCTCCCCAGACTCCAAAGAAGGACATTACCCTGGTAGGGGCAAGAGGCTTAACACCAGGGGCAGAAATTGCTAATAAATTAGACCCTCCACAAGGAGGTATTCTTTAGCACTTAACAATCTGTTTCAACTTGTTGATACCCTGGCAAAGGGAAAAATCAAGTAAGGGCTCATCTGCAAACTATGCCGCAAGGTGGGAAAGCTGGATCAGACTGGAATGATGACAGTCCCATTTAATTTTGAGGAAAACCAATAACATTATATATATAATACATACAAGGACACAGAGAGGTGGATAATGTAAAAAAAGTTTGGACTTCAGTCAAACTCAATAATAACAAAACAAAAATACAATTTAATTTGGAAAATTAAATATGTTTTTTAAAAAAGCTGTCCCTCTGTATTTCCTGGTTTCAGCAAGCACATGAAATGGAAATAAAACAACATAGGCCTCTGTAGGCAGTTCTTGGTGAAAGCATATGCATTCTTTCATTTCACCAGTCTGAAACAGACAATCTGAATAGACAAAGAATGGGGGTGGGAATGTGACAACAAACAAGTGACTGGGCAGTGAAATTAGCATACATCTTGTTAATGCCAAAATGTGTTTGGTGTTTTATTTATTTATTAAATTGTATATTGCCTGTTTTTATTGCACCTCTTAAAAGACAGGACTGTGTTTTTATAAGCCTTTGGAAGAAGTGTGTTTTAACATTGGGACTTGAAAATGAAGACCATGGAGGCATGGCAGACTGGGTCAGGAAGTGGGTTCTAGGTGTAGAAGCATGGGTGTAGTTTGGAAGGTGGGATGGCGTTGTCCTCCAAACTGCAAGCCTTGGGCAGGCATGGAATTTGTCTACCCACATGCAGCCTCATTGGCCTGACTGGAGCTGGCACGTTTATGCACACCCCTGGGGGAGGGTGCAGTATGTCTCTGTGCTCTGCCCGCACCTGCAACTTCCACCCCCACAGCTCCCAATTGCTGGGAGCAGCACTTGGAGTTGCCTCCCCCCCCTTGCCAGGGGCTGAAGAGATGTGCCAGCATCTTGGGGCCACTGCATGCAGGCAGCCTGCCTGATCCCTGCTGCACCAGGGTCCCCCTTAGCCGGGGATCCTGGGCTGTAGCCCCTAAAGCTCCTGTGTTAATCTGGACCTGTTGAAACACTTCTGTTTTGTTTGATATTTCTGTGTAAGTGTGTCAAGACTACAAAATCATGGTGGTAATAAATATAATGTGTATTTATCAAGCTGTCAAATGACACATTTTACTGCAATTCTTTCTGTCCCCTGTCTACTACCTTTCCTAAATTTTTCTCATTGCTCCAGTAAATGTTACCTATTTATTTCATGTTTGTGATATTGTAGCCATGTCAGTCCCAGGATATTAGAGAGACAAGGTGAGTGAAGTAATATCTTTTATTGGACCAACTTCAAAATTCTGACTCCTCAAACTCTAAGAAAACCAAGAAGAGAGCTTTTCTCTTACCCTCCCCCTATCACTCCACTAGAGCTGCTGCCTGCTTCAAATATGTTTTAAAAGCAGGCTCCATTATCTTAATCATGCTAATAATCTGAGAAACAGCCTAATATTTTACCAGCATAATGTTGATCTGCAAGTGTTATGCCCAATTACAAATGCCACCTGATTCAACTACACTACATTTATGAGATGGTTTTAACATGGAAAATCTGAACTCAGAGTGGATATATTTAATGATGTCATACTATACTTAACCAGGTCAGGGCCTGATTATTGTCAAGTACCAGTTGGTGTTTACTACACAATGTATCAGTGCCCTTCCATCTTTCAATATAAATACATTCCACTGAGTTTCAGTGCAAGCAAAATGATATAAATTTTCATTAAAGAAAACACTGTATTATGACAGCACTAAATGAATCCTCTGAAATCACTTTTAAAATACTTTATTTCCTGCAGTTGGGTGGCTGTATGTATAAAAATACTTTCACTGACTAGAATGAAATATAGCTCATATCTATCCATCCATCTAGTTAGCTAGCTATCTGTTGTGGGCCCTTCAGGTAATACTTGGCCCCATTTACTACTTTAATAATAAAAAAAAAGAAAACAAATTGACTAACCAGCATAGAATAACATAAAATCCATCAAAGTGTAAGATAATATTTTCCTGGAGTGATTCATATTCACACTTCCTTCTGTGAGACTTTCATATATTTGGTGACATTGTGAAATGTCATTGAAGAAAAGGCAATCCGGTTTAGCCTTGAGCAAACATACAAGTAGTAGAAGAACAGTGCATATGCAAAGCCTTTTTCTTCTTCCAAAAGGGACCTTTTATTTATTTATTTATTTATTTGATAGCTTAGGCTAGTAAGGTACTGCATTATAAGAACTTGGTTAGCAAACATGTTGTGCAATCGAATGACTTGAATAACAAAATCCCCCGCAGAGTGTTTCAGAGCTAACTGCATTTGCACTCTGCAAGGAGATCAGTGCTTCACCCTCATTGATTTTCTTCAGTTGCAGAACGAAGATTATGCACAATGTGAAACTGTATTCCCAGACTTATCCAAGGCAGCACTAAAAAGACATGGTGCTGTACTGTCAACACAAGGTTACAAAAGTACAAGGTATCAAATTTGTACTTCTGCTAATGCTGCATGTTAAACAGAAGCCCAATAATTTATGATGTGATCCATCTTACAAAAATATTATATTGGTGATAAATAGATGTGGATGTGGTGTGGAGAAAGAGCTTCCAAATACTACAAATGTGCAGAGATCCAAAGTTAGAAATGGAAATACATTGCATAGATTCATTTAAATCCCAAGACATGTTGAAGTATAGAATAGTTTCCCTTTCTAGGAGCCTTGAGATTTCGAGTAAAGTCGTAAAAAGAAATAATTTCTTCTAAAATTTCGGAGTCAGAATGTAGTACATCTTCAGAACTTGAAATAACCTTGTAATTTACAATATATGCCAGTTTTAAAAAAGTAGTAATTACAGTAAAATATATCAATGTAAAATGACAGCTGACAGTAGCTTCACTGTGATCTTCAATTTCCCCATGTGTCAGCTTTGCACATAAGCCATGGAATATCATCAAATGCTATTAATTTATAATGTTCAACCAAAGACAAGAGTGAATAAAATTAGCCTGGCTCAGGGCTTGGCTACACTGGAGAGTTGCAGCACTGGTGGTGGCTTTACAGCGCTGCAATTCACTCACCGTCCACACTTGCAAGGCACATACGGCGCTGTATCTCCCTGGCTACAGCGCTGATTGTACTCCACCTCGGCCTGGGGAATAATGACTGCAGCGCTGGTGATGCAGCGCTGCTCCGCCAGAGTGGCCACCAAAAGCGCTGTTATTGGCCTCCAGAGGTATTCGGAGGTATCCCAGAATGCCTGTTCAGCCACTCTGCTCATCAGTTCGAACTCTACTGCCCTGGCCTCAGGTGACCCGCCCTTTAAATGCCCAGGGAATTTTAAAAATCCCCTTCCTGTTTGCTCAGCCAGGTGTGGAGAGCAATCAGTGAATCTTTCCAGGTGACCATGGCTCCACGTGCCAAACGAGCCCCAGCATAGAGCAATGGTAGGTTGCTGGACCTCATCAGTATTTGGGGGGAGGAAGCTGTGCAGTCCCAGCTGCGCTCCAGCTGTAGGAATTACGATACCTATGGGCAGATCTCAAGGGCCATGTTGGAAAGGGGCCATGACCGGGACGCGCTGCAGTGCAGGGTTAAAGTGAAGGAGCTGCGGAGTACCTATTGTAAAGCCCACGAGAGAAACGGCTGCTCCGGCGCCACCCCCATGACCTGCCATTTTTACAAAGAGCTGGACGTGATACTTGGGGGTGACCCCACCTCCAATCCGAGGACCACGATGGACACTTCAGAGCAGGGAGAGCGAGGAGGAGGGGGGGGAGGAGGAAACTGACAGTGAGGGTACTGGGATGGGGGGAGACACCCCGGAGTTCCAGGAGGCATGCAGCCAGGAGTTCTTCTCAAGCCAGGAGGAAGGTAGCCAGTCGCAGCAGCCGATACTTGGTGGAGGACAAACAGAGGAGCGGGTTCCCAGTAAGCGGCTTTTATTTTTAGGATGGAAATGTTTCGGGAGAGGAGGGAGGGTCAGGGCTGCATGCATGCATGCCTAGATGTGGAACAGGCCTTGATGTGGTCTATCACATCACGGTAATCAGCCTCAGTAATCTCTTCAAAAGTTTCAGCCAGAGCATGGGCAATGTGCTTGTACAAGTTTATTGGGAGAGCCACTGTGGTCCTTGTCCCAGTCAAGCTAACGCATCCACACCACTGTGCCACGAGGGATGAGGGGACCATTGCTGCACACAGGCAAGCTGCATAGGGGCCAGGGTGGAATTCACATTGCTGTAGAAGATCCTCTCGCTTTTCCCAGGTGACCCGCAGCAGCGAGATATCTTCCAGAATCAACTCCTGTGGAAAATGTTGGGAGAGTATTCAGTGTAAGTGCCCCCTGCAGCTGTTTGCTTTCCCCAACACACAGAAACCCCGAGAACAGTACAGGCCTGAAGCAATCAGTCCCCCTTATTCACCATTTGGGGGCTCCTGTGGGTTATGTGCGCTGTCTTTGGTATGGGAAAATTATGCTTTTCTGAAGACTGTAAACTGCTTTACTATGTGGGAATAACTGTCTGTGAGATGTAAACAATGCTGCCTCTGGTAACTTTTGTCTTTTTTGCCTTTCCACAAGCAACCTTGAGTTCTTGGCTGCCCGTGTTATCAACAGCCCAAAGACTCCAAAACCTCCGGAAGAAGCCGCGAAAAAGCAAAGATGACCTGCTGCAAGCAGTTATGGATCACTCTGCCAGAGAGAATCAAAAAGTGCAGGACTGGAGGGAAAGGGAAAGCAAGATGCGCCAGAAAAACGCAGCAGCCAGGAAGAAAAGCACAAAGCAGCTGATAAGCATCCTGGCGCGCCAAGAGGACTCTATCCAGGTGCTCGTAGCCATGCAGGCAGAGCATTACCGTGCCCCCACCCCCTTCCCAAAGCTCTTTCCCTTGTGCCCCAATGTCAGCTCCAAACCCCCTTCCCCAGCATCCAGGTTCTTATCACCACCAGCTGCCTCCAACACCTGTATGTTCACCAACCAGCCCTGAGAACTACGACCCTTATCCTCTGCACTCAACCCCCATCACCATGCAGTACATGCATCCTGAAGTGCAGCAGTCATTGCACAGCACTCCAGACAGAACATATTCAATCCTGTGACTGTACAGTTCTCCACCCCACCTCCCTGCCCTTTTAGGTTCCCAAAATGTTGTGTGTCTGTCAATAAAGTTGTTTTCTTTTCAATAAATGAATTCTTGGCTTTGAAAACATTCTTTATTATTGCAGAAATTCAAAGATACCTTAGCCCAGGAAAGAAACAGGCACTGCAAATCAGCTTAGGAAACACAGATTCCTCCTAACTTTGTAACCACTGCACTTCACTCCCGTGCAAGGCACTAAACATTACTGTTGGTTTTAAGCCTCAAATTCCTCCCTCAAGGCATCCCTAATCCTTGCAGCCCTGTGCTGGGCCTCTCTAGTAGCCCTGCTCTCTGGCTGTGCAAATTCAGCCTCCAGGCGTTGAACCTCAGAGGTCCATGCCTGACTGAATGTTTCACCCTTCCCTTCACAAATATTATGGAGGGTACAGCACGTGGACATAACTGCAGGGATGCTGCTTTCCCCCAAGTCTAGCTTACCATACAGAGATAGTCAGAGCCCCTTTAAATGGCCAAAAGCACACTCCACAGTCATTCAGCACCGGCTCAGCTTGTAGTTGAACCGGTCCTTGCTCCTGTCAAGCTTCCCTGTATACGGTTTCATGAGCCAAGGCATTAACGGGTAAGCGGGGTCTCCAAGGATCATAATGGGCATTTCAACATCCCCTACTGTGTGATCTTCCGGTCTGGGAAAAGTCCCTACCTGCAGCTTCCTGAACAGGCCAGTGTTCCAAAAGATGCGTGCATCATGCACCTTTCCAAGCCAGCCTGTGTTAATGTCAATGAAATGCCCACAGTGATCCACAAGCACCTGGAGAACCATAGAGAAATACCCCTTCCGATTAAAGTACTCAGAAGCTAAGTGGGGTGGTGCCAGAATAGGAATATTCGTCCCATCTATCGCTCCTCCACAGTTAGGAAACCCATTTGTGCAAAGCCATCCACAATGTCCTGCACGTTCCCCAGAGTCACAGTTCTTCTTAGCAGGATGCAATTAATGGCCCTGCAAACTTGTATCAACACGCTTCCAACAGTTGACTTTCCTACTCCAAACTGGTTCCCGACCGATCGGTAGCTGTCTGGAGTTGCTAGCTTCCAGATTGCAATAGCCACCCGCTTCTCCACTGGCAGGGCAGCTCTCAATCTCGTGTCCCTGCACCGCAGGGTAGGGGCGAGCTCAGCACACAGTCCCACAAAAGTGGCTTTTCTCATCCAAAAGTTCTGCAGCGACTGCTCGTCATCCCAGACTTCCATAATGATATGATCCCACCACTCAGTGCTTGTTTCCCGAGCCCAAAAGCGACGTTCCACGCTGCTGAGCATTTCCGTGAATGCCACAAGCAATTTCGTGTTCTACTCGTCAGGCGACGCACTATCATCGTCGGACTCCTCATCACTTTGGATCTTAAGGAATAGCTCAACTGACAAACGTGATGTGCTGGCGAGACTCATCAGCATACTCCTCAGCAGTTCGGGCTCCACTTCCCACAGAAATCGCACTGCACAGAAACCATTGAGAGAGTCAAGGTGGTGCCAAACGTGGCTGGAAAAACAGGGATTGCTGGGATGTGAAGCAATGCATCATGGGGGGGTTGGGACAGGAAGCAGAATGACCCGCACCCTCCGCCCCCTTCCCACAACCCACGGTGCCAAAATGGGACAAGGTGCTCTGTGGGATAGCTGCCCATAATGCACCACTCCCAACACCGCTGCAAATGCTGCAAATGTGGCCATACTGCAGCGCTGATAGCTGTCAATGTGGCCACACTGCAGTGCTTTCCCTACTCAGCTGTACGAAGACAGCTGTAACTCCCAGCGCTGCACACCTGCAAGTGTAGCCAAGTCCTCAGAGTCTTCTTAACTAAGCCTTACTATGTAGTCCTGGTTGGACACAGCTAAAAACAGCAAAGAGAGACCAAGAAAAAACACTAGAGTCTGACCAAAAGAAATTCCTTGTTTCAGCCTCTGCTTTCTGGATCAGCTGGAGAAGTGGAAGCCATTTCTGGAACTTAAAAACTGCTAATGAAAACAGGGCTCTTCCTACGGAGGCAAGATAAGAGATCACACATCAGCCTTTCAAAGGTAACTTATCCAGAAAACCTTTTTGCATGGGGCATACTCCATTATTTAAGATCACTATCACATCTCTCTCTCTATTTACCCAGGGGTATCGCATATTCATTCAAACATACATACATACACAGAGTGGGACTGGTGTTAGATAAAAAGGGGTTGATTCTGTACAGCGCAGGGGTGCAGTATTGCATGTTTGAGCACAAAGTAAAAAGTGGTGAGCAGAACAGGAGAACAAAAGCTTGCATTAATGGAGCCACCAAATTACGCATGCTCAGAAGCAAGAGTAAGGCCATGGCTACACTGGCACTTTACAGCGCTGCAACTTTCGCGCTCAGGGGTGTGAAAAAACACCCCCCCGAGCGCTGCAAGATACAGTGCTGTAAAGCCTCAGTGTAATCAGTGCTGCAAGCTACACCCGTAAGGGATGTGGTTTACGTGCAGCGCTGGGAGAGCTCTTTCCCAGCACTGGCGCTCTGACTACACTCACACTTCAAAGCGCTGCCGCAGCAGCGCTCCCGCAGTGCTGTCGCGGCAGCGCTTTGAAATTTCAAGTGTAGCCGTACCCTAAGATGTAGCTAAGAGCCTTGTTTGCATGTTGCAGATCATGTTTAAAACTTCTCTCTTTGGACATGCCCATTTTAGTCCTTGCCCCCACCTTTTTTTATATAGTGTTTTTATAAATAGAGAACAATTAAACAAGGTGTTTGAAATTTCAGTGCGGAGAACTACAATGGACTAGATAAAATCATGTATATGGTGCAGTCATGCCAGGGCCCATGAGGTTATGGGGGCCCGGCCAGATGGAGTGGCACTGTGGCACTTCACCTGGTACACATGGTTGCAATCCCACTCACTGAAATTTGGCCATCCCTCCATCAGACACAGGAGTGTCTAGCCCAAATTTGAGTGGTGGTGTGACTGGGCGCACAGGGGTAGCAATGCTGCTCAGGTTTGACCTGGCCATCCCTCCATCATGACAGAGGGGCAACCAGACCAAACTGGTGTGGCGCTGTGGATCCCATGCACCAGTTTGCAATGCCTCTCATCACTCAAATTTGGCCTGTGTTGTGTGGAGTAGGTGATGGGAGCAAGTGGAGTCGCTAGGCAGCTGGGATTGTGAGGAACCACCCTAGCCCAGGTGGAAAGTGGAGCACTTAGCTGGGAGGGGTGCCAGTCAGTGGCCAGAAAGGTTCCTGGGGCAGTGGGTAAGAGGCTGGTGAATGAGTTGTTGATGGGCTGTGGGGTGAGTAGAGAGTGTTGGTGTTAAGGGTTGGGGTTGAGCATGTACTAAAGTCATTGTCCTCAAGTATATGCTTAAAGTTAAGTATGTGTTTAAGTGCTTTCCTGAATAGGGATGAACACAAGTATGTGCTTAGGTGATTTTCCTGCATTGGTCCCTGTAGGTCTGATCCAAAGCTCACTGAAATCATTGGGAGTCTTTTCACTGACTTCCATGAGCTTTCGATCAAGCCCTGCTCCGCACCCTCCCCTGCTGTAAAACACTTCTAAAGCCTATTTCTAAAACAACTTAAATTCAGTATTAAAGTTGGATTTTAAAGCCATGTACTAAAAACAATCTAGTTTCTGGAAAAGTTATGTTTGTAGAACTTAGCATGCTTGATCTAAGTGAGAGTAGTCTAAATAAATATTGCAATGTAATTTGATAATTAATAAGTTGGAGGATGCAGAGAGAGAACTAGCAGCATTGTTTAACCTCAAAACTATGCTAATAAGTAGAGTGATAGACATGAAACTTGGAATAATGGAGCTGTTATTCTAGCCCAGTGGGGCTGTCTCAGGAGACTCATAAGTGGATTTGCCATGCCATGACTAAACATAGCTCCAGTTGTGTATTTTGCATAGCCTAAAGTATCTTGTTGCAGTATATCCTCACATTTATCAAACTAAATCACATTTAGAAGAAAATATATTCTTCCATTTGAGATAGGAGACAGCTGTGTATATTATTTGCATACTATTTGTTTGCCTGCATGTAAAATTGACGAATACTCTAGAAATAACCTGTTTGTGAAAGAGATTATATCAGCACAAGAGTTCCGTTAATCTTCGGCGTGCATGTTAAAAATGAAAATTATCCTGCTAAGAGGAAAAACCATGAAGAATGCAAAATATGAACATAAATACACAAACACACATTTGTTTGACCTGCAGTTGATTATTATGCCGAGCGTGACTCTAAGAATATTTGAACGCTGTGTGGGGTGAAGCCATCTATAGTTAGTCAACACTGAATACTCAGTGCATTTGATTTCTGTTTACAGCAACCAAACCCTAGCAATAGAAGATCAAATACTTTTGGTACTGGGCTGAATTTTTAAAAAGTACTTGATGTTCCCTGTGAATCTGCTCTCAGTTACAGCTCATTAAAGGGACTGGTCTACTGGTGATTCTGTAAATACAGACATAAGCTGAAAGAGCTGTTTTTAAAGCAGAAAGTACAAGATTGATGTTAAGTGATTTCCACTCCAGTCTATTTGCAGTTTTCAGTTCTGAAAGCATGTGGTTAAGAAAGAAAGAAAGAAAGAAAGAAAGAAAGAAAGAAAGAAATGTGCAGTGTCCAATTATCAGTTGGCCTTTTTCAGCACAGAACCATACAATTACAATTAAAACACTGAAATGAGCCAGTATCGACTTCCATCTGTTCATAGTGGTGTGATTTTTAGATAAAGTATGTTAAAATCAAGACAGATAAGCAAGAGGTTGCATGGTGGTTTTATTTCCGATTACTGGCAGTTAACTTTTCCATCTGGTTAAAAAAGAGGGGTTTGGGGCGATATCCCAAAGAAACCACTGACAATCTAGAATCTACTGACAAGTTTAAAATACTGTGGGTGCATGCTCCACCCATACCAGTTGTTCTATATGTTAAGCCATCATTTGGATGAGCTATAAAACTAAAGTTCTGATCACTCGTTTAGTCATTAAAATCCCATAGCAAATTTCACATGAGTAGGCCTGGCTGTATTCCAAGTCAGATACAATGAAAACTGTTACTAACAACTACAATTAGAGGCCGATCTTATTTTAGCTGTTATAACAGGTGGCCACTCAACACAGGTTTTACTCTTCCTTGTTTCTTAGAATTTTTAATAAAATGTTTTCATTTCTGTAATGTGCAACACTCAATCCTCTATACTTCCTGTGGGCCATTGTGAACTGGAAGCACTGATCCAATGTTTGAGAGCTATGTTAGCCATTTATAGCTCCAAAGTCTCAAAATTCATGAGTCAGACCTCTGCCATCATGAGATTTAAAAAAAGAAGAAGTTTTTTTTTAAAGTAGCCATCCAATTTTTTAGTCTGTCGATCTATCTGACTTCTGTGTGATATTTTAAAATTGTTTGAGCAATTATTGTTATATTGCCTTACACCAGTTACTAAATCACTTCTTATCAACAAACAGGCTGGCTTTCACCTGGATTGTACTGGACAGTTTCCAATCTGACAGAACATATCAAAGATGAATGTGAAAGGGGAATGATTATGGGAGTGGTGTCCATTGATCTCTGAGCTGCCTACAATATAGTCAATCATTGTGGGCTCCTTGCTAAAGTACTAATTGTAACGAAGAGCTACCACCTCACAAAGCTAATATAGACCATGCTGGAGAACAGAAGATTCTTTATAAACTTTTGTGGCAAATGGAGCTGCTGGTGATGACAGAAGAATGGCCTCCTTCGAACTAATGTCTTAGCATCTACACTTCTCAACATCTACAAAAATGATCAGCCAAACTAGCTTAGCACAAGGTCCTTTATTGACACAGATGATCTGTTCATCATCACAGAGCACAAGGAGTCTGGCATATTGGAGACTACTGTGGTGACTGCACTTAACAGCTTAGACAAGTATTCTGTAGCCAACCAACTGTATGCAAACCCAGTTCAGATGCAAGTCAGTGCATTTCATCTGAAAAACTGAGAGGCTAAATCTGAACTCAAAGCAGCTGGCTTGAGACAAAACTTACTCATTCCATAAGCCAGGGTTAGCGTACGAAACAACAATCTCAGCAAGCTGGCTACATCAAAGTGGGATACAGACCCGTCCACTCAGTGATCAACAGCACTGGTACTTTGCTACTCATCTGTTGAATATACCTGTACAGCGGTGGCATGATCCTCTCACACAAAGAAGCTAGACCCTGTACTTAACACCACCAGCCACTACAGTACAGGATGCCTTAAGTCTACTCATGTCAACATCCTTGCAGTTATTGCTCCTCCTGATATACATTGGTAATTTGCTAGTAGAGTCGAGCTCACAAGGCAATGTGCAGATCCAAGACATAAACTATATGATATAGCACCAGTGCTGACTTAGTTGAAGTCATGACAAAGTTTTCTTTCCACTGTTAAACCCCTAACATCGTCACACCATTATTGTCTTAATCAACTCTGCACTGAAGTTGACAAGTCTAGAGTCATGATGATCAACTAGCTACATCACTGGCCCCAATTCCTGTGACTGCAGCAGAATGCCTCAAAATATGAAACATCTCCTGCAATGCCAACTGCTCAAGCACAAATGCTTCTCCAGTGACCTGGCAGAGTGTAATAATTGCATGTGCACAGATGTGGCGGGAAACAGAATGAGAACATGAAAAGGAGGATGAGGAGGAAGCTCCCCAGAGTTGTGTGCAATCATTGTTGTACCAGTTATATTAGACCAGTAAAAGCCAGCAGGATCTTATTAAAGGGGACAAAGCAAAGATGCCACATTTATTATGATAACAATTTATGACTAATAACTAATATCTTAATTCTTATACACACACATTATACCTAATACCTATACACACGCACACACACACACACATTCACATTATACCTAATACCTATATACACACACACACATTCACACACACACACCCACATTCATCAGGTGTTCTGCAGCTGCTGCATAGTTACCAGTCCTGAAGATAGCTTAAGTTCATGGCTTGATTTTGCAGCTTGGGTTCATAGCTTGTGGCAGCTAACTGGCCAGGAAAGCCGGGCACAAGGACAAGCTGGATCTCTGTTGGGCAGGCACTGATGTCCTTCCATGTTGGCAGCAGAATGTTACCCAGAGTCTCTCATCTCACCCTTCTTTTTTATAGGCTTTTAGTTTGGATTCAAAGTCTATAGGTCTTGCTGTGTCACGCTGCCTCTGGGTTTAGATTGATCACCTATCAATTGCAGGTGTGACTTTCAGCCTTGGACCTGGCTTTGATCTTCCTTCTGTTGTTCTGTTGTCCTTTTCTTTTTAGGGTGGATGCTTCTTACTTTGTTTAGGGCTGTTGTCTAGGTCTTCAGCCCTTGGTATTTGAACTTTATCTCATCAGGACAGGCTGGGGCTGGACGTTGATTCCATCATTCATACATCTAAACTAAACTAATAAGATTACAGCAGGGTTTTCAAAAATGAAGGTTGGAGGAAGCTTTTACAAAATGGAGTGAGTGTTTTAAAATGGGGTTTGAATTACAATATGGAACAGAAGTTATAGTATAGGCAAGTGTAGTGAATGGTGAACAGAAGTTACATTAATAAAGTGAACAATTGAAAACAATTTCATTTATCAGTTCTACATTGTTTCAAGTTCAAAGTTCAACTTTTATATACAAGCACGCACACACATACAGTCCAATCCAGTGGCTGCTTGGATGGGGACCCCACTTACCTTCTCTTATCCCCTGAGGTGTGTGGGTAGCTGCAATTATATTCCTCTCCATCCCCTTCCCTTAATACTATTATTTTTCCCTCCTCTTGCCATCTACTTTCTGGCTCATTCACATTCAAACTTCATGCTGGCCCACACTATCTAGTTCACCCACATACATGTTCTGTATGTTCTACTGCCATCCATATTTTCTCCACCCTTTCCCCTCAAGTTTCTTATTCCTCATATTCTTCTTCTTTGTCACCCCATTCCTTTGCACTACTTAATCTCCTCTTGCATCTCTTATTCCCGTTCCTACTTCCCACTTCATTGCCCCTCAGTATTCTCCGCACATTTCCTTGAAACCTCCTTCGCCTCCTTCCTGCATGCCTCATTCGTTACCCTCAGTCTCCTCCGGCCTTCACCCCAGAATTACCCTAGCCTACATCCCCTCAGTCTTCTCTTGCTCTCCACATTCCCCTTCATTCCCCAGTTCCCATTACTCCCCAGTTTCTCATCTAGTCTCCTAACAATAGGACAAGGGGTAGCTATCTTCCCTAAGAGCTGCCTGGATTCAATCCCATGGGACATAAAGGGTGGGATTGTGGCCATTTTTTTCCATGTGTGCAGCTATAGGGAAATGACAGTCCTCTTGACTGAGGCTGCTTGATGGCTTCAGATCCACTGATTGTAACAGGAAAGATTTCGACTAAGGGTAACATTTGCATGTTTGATAGCAGAAATCAGGAGATCACAGTAAATTTTAAAAACATTGCAAGACTTGCATTTAAATTGTGAGAGCTGGCACTTCTGTCTTTGATTCTTAATCATTTGGGGGTAATCAAAAACCTTTGTATTCTATTCGTCTTATCAAGATGCTTATCTATATTGCATTATTTATGGCAAACAGGTCAGCAGGTGTATAAATTACACAGGTTATTTATAATGCGAAAGATTCTTAGGAACTGAGAATTTAATGGTGAGTACAATCATGATTAGTAGGTGGCTATAAGTACAGATTTGAGAATAATTATATTCTCTTTATCTAAATTCCCCTTGTAGTTTCATTAAATGCATTGTTCTTCATTTAGTATCCTAGGGCCCCAGGCCTAATATTACACTGATTTAGGCATATGCATAATTCCTTCAAGGCTCAGGCCCCAAACTGTTATGTATTATTGTGCTGTACCAGTTTGCCCAAAAGTGATTTTATTTCAGTGAGGCAAGAAGTGATTGTTATATGTAGTTTGTGTTCTTGATATTCAAAACATGAAAAGCCAATAATGTGAGCGCAGTTGTGAATGTAATTTGTACACAATTACTGCAGTTGCACATGCAGATCAATTATTCATATGTGGAAATGTCAGGTAAGGTATCTAACAACGAAAAGGAAAACTGCTTATCTATCTCCAGCTCATCTGAATACCGGGTTAATGAAGCTAGGCCAACTACTCAAATACCTTTAGATAAGAGCTAATTTTCATTATTTCTGTCCACTCTGTTCTCTTCGCTTTTATACCATTATCTATTTATTGTAACTGAACCAATTTTCAGACCATTCATTAAATTCCCTGTACAATTATAAAATAAAATAAATATCTTTAATTTCCTCACAAAAACAGGGAAGTATATATTAAATAGTATGTACCTAGACTATAGTATTTAAAGAAACAGCTCATAATCATTACAAGCTTTCTTCTTTTAATGCATGAATGTCCTGATTATAAAATGGTACCAATAATTCATGCTTCTAAATTATAACTCAATACCTATATTTTATTATCACTAATCACAGTGATACAAATATTATTTGGCTTGAAAAGGCAAAGGAATAGCTTCTTGCTAGTTTTAGTTATCTCCAGTCTCAGGGATTATCTGAGGAAATGATTAGACATAGGGAAACTGCAAGGTTCTCCTGTCACCGTGCCATTTAATTCAAATGTCATCATTAGCATCCAGGAAACAATGCTGTCCTTCAGACTCTAGAGCTTAAAAATGCTCAATCTATTAAACTGAAACATGTATAAAGTCCAAGATGAAATTGTTACTTTTATTTATTTGGCTCAATGCGCTGTGCAAATCAGTAGCTTTCAATTAAAAAAAAAATCCACTGTAAATAAACATGGCAAATAGCATTAAGAACCTCTCAATTCTTCTACCCTATAAATCTCACCAAATCAACCTCTCTTAAAACCTTAAAAATTCAAAGACTACAGGATTGAGGGCCCATTCCTGCAAACATACCATATGTAGTGATAGCTCAGTTTAACAACTCAGGATAGAATATATTATGCCCATTAGTGAGTGTTATCATAAGATGCCCCGTACACTATGCATCAAATTATGCCAAAAATATGCGACAAAGCTTTATGTTTTGTGCAGCAGAGCTACATGAATTCTGAGGTAAGTGGAAATTATATGACAAAGTAATACAATAGCTATAATACAAAATTCTACAATAAACTTCAGTTCTATTTAAATATTTCTAAAAATGCACATTGTAAAAATACAAAATACAAAAATGCACATTATGACCAGTACAGTTATTTATTTTCAAGGTAGAGTTTATCAGGACTATACAAGAGAGGAGACTTCTTGGACTCTCTCGTTGGCTGGAGAGCAGACAGCATGCAGCAGAATCAGAAACGGAAGGGGACTGAAACAAGGACTTGTGGGGACCAGGAGGCTTATAGGAGAATGCAGAAGAGCTCTTCTCCTCTGGTGTGTAAGGGGTCTTCATGGCACTGCCTCTTCCTAAAAACCTTGCTTCCAACAAGACAGCTCTTCAGGCCTCCCTGCCTCCTACCTGTGGCTCTGGTAGCAGGTGGCTCTTATCTTTATTGCTGTCCTAATCTTGGAAGAAGAATATTTTGTTGCCTGCTGCTTTAAGGAGATCATAGAAGGAAGGAAAATGATAAACAGAGATGCTGAGGAGCTGGAAGATGGCATGAAAATGGCCATTTCGGTGGACTTACGAAGTGCAACAAGAGATTTATATGACATCTTGCCAAAAAGATCAATTATGTGGCCATTAGTATGGCTGCAAAATCACATTAGCTGAGGGTGCTCTCTTTAAACGGATCATATTAATAATAACTGAAGAATATGACACATTTTGTTCCCCCATATTGTATGGGGAAGTGGAGAAGGGAGCATGGGGGAAGAGAAGGCGAGTCTTACATACATGGGTATTGCAATGTTAATGGAGAAAAATACATTTTCAATGAAGAGGAAGCCCACTATCTTGTGCTGTGGAGCCATTCAGATTAAACTTGTATTTAGCTTGTAACACCAATTTTTCTGTTTAAAGTTCTTTCTGTGAAGGTGCATTAGATGAAATAGTGTTGTGGCTCTGGAGAGATTCACTGAAATTTAAGGCTGCTCCTGGATAGAGAAAAACAGAACGTTCCCATTTAATATAGCTCACCTCTCAGCTTCACATCAAAAAGCATGCTGTGCCATAGTGAATATTTTGATCTCTCAGGACTTTCTCCACATCCTGAAAATAACAGTGATCTTTTTAAATCTCTAAACTGCAGTCTGGGTAAAAATGAAATGAACATAGGGTACGTCTACACTACAGGATTATTCTGATTTTACATTAACTGGTTTTGTAAAACAGATTGTATAAAGTTGAGTGCACGCAGCCACACTAAGCACATTAATTCGGCGCTGTGCATCCATGGTCCGAGGCTAGCGTCAATTTCTGGAACATTGCACTGTGGGTAGCTATTCCGTAGTTATCCCATAGTTCCCACAGTCTCCCCTGCCCCTTGGAATTCTGGGTTGAGATCCCAGTGCCTGATGGGGCAAAAATCATTGTCGACGGTGGTTCTGGGCAAATGTCATCAGTCATTCCTTCCTCCGGGAAAGCAACGGCAGACAATCATTTCGCGCCCTTTTTCCCTGGATTGCCCTGGCAGACACCATAGCATGGCAACCATGGAGCCTGTTTTGCCTTTTGTCACTGTCACCGTATGTGTACTGGAGTCCGCTGACAGAGGCGATACTGCAGCGCTACACAGCAGCATTCATTTGTCTTTGCATGATAGCAGAGACGGTTATCAGTCGTTCTGTACCGTCTGCTGTGCCATTGTAAATTAGCAGTGACGACGGTTATCTGTTGTTCTGTACCGTTTGCTGCTGTCATGGGTGCCCCTGGCTGAGGTCAGCTGGGGGCGCAAAGACAAAAATGGGAATGACTCCTCGAGTCAATCCCTCCTTTATGTTGTATCTAAAAATAGAGTCAGTCCTGCCTAGAATATGGGGCAAGTGTACTAGAGAACCAGACAGCACAGCCACTCTGTGTCAGATCCCGCATAAATGATGAGCTGCATGCCATTCACGGTGGGTGCCCCTGCAACAACCCCACCCATTGCTTCCCTCCTCCCCCAACCTTCCTGAGCTACCGTGGCAGTGTCCCCCCCATTTGTGTGATGAAGTAATAAAGAATGCGGGAATAAGAAACACTGACTTGTTAGTGAGATAAAATGAGGGGGAGGCAGCCTCCAGCTGCTATGATAGTCCAGGCAGGACATTAAGCGGTGTGGGGGAGAGGAGCCCAGCATCCCTCTGCTATGATAGTCCAGGCAGTACAGAATCTCAGCCCCCAGTTGCTATGATGAGGACGGTTACCAGCGGTTCTGTACCATCTACTGGGAATGACCGGGAATCATTCCTATTTTTACCCAGGCGCCTCCAGCCAGCCTCACCTGAGGCCAGCCAGGAGCACTCACGGGCTCATGACGAGGACGGCTTTCAGTCCTACTGCACTGTACCATCTGCCACCGGGGAGGGGAGAAGAGAGGATGCTACTGTTTACTGCTGCAGCACTGTGTCTACCGGCAGCATGCAATAGACATAGGGTGACACTGAAAAAAGTCAAGAAACAATTTTTTCCCCTTTTCTATCAGGGAGGGGGACGTGGGGGTAAATTGACGAGATAGACCCTGAACCACCCCGGATAATGTGTTTGACCCTACAGGCATTGGGAGCTCAGCCAAGAATGCAAATGATTTTCGGAGATTGCGGGGACTGTGGGATAGCTGAGTCCTCGGTACCCCCTCCCTCCCTCCATGAGTGTCCATTTGATTCTTTGGCTTTCCATTAATGCATACACTGTGCTGTGGACTCTGTATCATAACCTGGAGATTTTTTTCAAATGCTTTGGCATTTCGTCTTCTGTAACGGAGCTCTGATAGAACAGATTTGTCTCCCCATACAGCGGTCAGATCTAATATCTCCCGTACAGTCCATGCTGGAGCTCTTTTTGGATTTGGGACTGCATCGCCACCCGTGCTGATCAGAGCTCCACGCTGGACAAACAGGAAATGCAATTCAAAAGTTCGCAGGGCTCTTCCTGTCTACCTGGCCACTGCATCCGAGTTCAGATTGCTGTTCAGAGCGGTCACAGTGGAGCACTGTGGGATACTGCCCGGAGGCCAATACCGTCGATTTGCGGCCACACTAACCCTACTCCAATATGGTAATACCGATTTTAGCGCTACTCCTCTCGTTGGGGAGGCATACAGAAACCAATTTAAAGAGCCCTTTATATCGATATAAAGGGCCTCGTTGTGTGGACGGGTACAGCGTTAAATCAGTTTAACGCTGCTAAAATCGATTTAAACGCGTAGTGTAGACCGGGCCATGGAGTTGGATTTAATTTCTCATCTCTGGCTAATCTCAGCATTTTACCTCATTTTACCATAATCTCAATGTGCAGCTCCTTGCAGAATCATTTTGAGTAGAACTTCAGAATAGTTTTCTGCATCTGCTCCTTCCATTCCCTCCAGCAGGCCTACAAGCCTGACATTTTTTCACAAAGAACTGTTCTGGGAGGAGAATGCATCTTTTAATAGTTTTTAGGCTGATAGATTCCAATATCTGTGTACAATGCCAAGTATTTCTCCATCGTATCAGTTAGGTTTACCATACATTTTAGCAGCTTGCTTCAGCAGTGCTAAAATATTGTGGGCATTGTTTGTAGTTTCTTTAGTGTATTTATTTCCTTCCCTAATTGCTTTTATGACTTTTCTGATTGCTGTAATTTGCGAGGATTCTTCAAGGTTCAGCCAGAGACAAGCTGAGGCTTTGGATTCTGTGTCTAATACAGGAGTTTCTGCTATTTGGGGGTAACCTGCTGAATAAGAATCTGGTAAAAGACTGTTTAATTTATCCTCTATACCTGTTTCCTTGCATGATACCATATCATTTAATGTGAATGGATTTTAAATGCAGTCATTCCTAGCCTTTTTTATGTTTAAAATGTGCCCAAAAAATCCACTCACTCAACCTTCACCAAACACTGCTCTCTCAGTCCCTGAATTCCTGTTTTCTGGCAATCACCACATCGCCTTTGGCATTACCCGCTTGCCTCTTGCATCCCGCCCTGCCACCCAATCTTCTTTGACTTCCAATTCATCAATGTCTGTTATTCATCTGTCTCCTGCTGCCCTCTCCTCCTAGCCCACTCTTCCACTGACACAATAGTTGACTCCCTCCATGCCATGCCCTCTGGCTCCCTTGATTCCTTTGCTCCATCCACTCTCTACAATCTCTGTCATAATATCCAATTAAGTTTACCTGCTTGGAGGCTTAAGGTATCTACATATATTTCTAGTGTCACACTTCAAGCCTGAGATCTGTACTGAAAACTGAGGCTAAGGTGTAAACAGAAATGGCATGGGAATTTTGAAAAACATGTTTACCAGAATTTTGCACTCTGAGCAATTCAGAGTACATTTCGGCTGAAAATCTAAGATGTTGTCCATTACTGTATTACCCTCATGCAGGAGGAGGAAAGTCCGAACATCGTGAATTGTTTACATTACTTTGCATAACTTGCCACACAACCTTTGTTTAACATTCAAGTAAGATTACCCAGATAAAGAAAGAAGGCAGGAGACAGAAAAACTTACGCAATCTATGGTTAAAGCAATCTAAAGGTCAAAATTGTAATATTAAATAAATCTTACATGATTTTATACACCCTAATTTATTGTCTATGTGCAACTGACATTTTAGCTCTTGGTTTAATACCAAGCACTTCAAAGTATTCTTGTAGAAGAATGGTTGATAACCCTCTTACACAGCATAATTGGAATTCTGTGTGTTAGAACATTTGGTTTCTGAAAGATTTTTGAAAATGTTAATAGCTGTCTTTTTAAATGGTGTAAATGTGAAATGCTATGAAAAGCAAAGGTTTAAATGTCACTCTGTCTATAATTTTCATATTGTAAAAACGAAATAAGTTTTTTTTTTTAATAAAAATAAAAACCTGAAGGCCTGCTGCAAGTTTGAAGATATAAGCTAGGTCATTATCATTATTTTAAAAAAACAAAAACAAACATATGTGACAGGCTTTAGGCTTGTTCTGCTAAAATTTACATTCGAACATTTAACTGGATGACAGTGGTAGTGGTGCAGATTCCTCCTATTTCCTGACACACATGACTGGAGTGTGAATAATTCACCAAAAAAAGCATGCACTCGATGAGTCTTCCTGAGCCTCATCACCTTTCTCATCAGAGGTATTTTTCCTTCATGACTCCAAGAGCACTCAGGCTGAAGAGTTATGCAGGCTTTCTCTGGGTCAAGCATGTTTTACTGCCATATATTAAGAAGGAGCCTGTAGAACTATGTCAATATGCAAGCACAAGATTTTGTTTGGTTAGTTTCTTTAATATTTATCTGGACTGGAGAAGAACAGATACTTTCAGTTCCAGTGCAGAGATCATGTACAATCCTTTTACTTCCGAGATTATTCCATGTATTCTGGATTATCTGGATTTTAAAAAGCAGCCGTTTTTGATAGTCTATCGATTAAGAAATAGTCCATCAAAAGAAGAAATAGAACAAAAATGATCATATTGCAGGAAGGTAGTATCAGCAAAACCGTGTTCTTTTTGTATTCTCCTTTATCTATTATTATTAAATATAATATAGAGATAAAAGTTAGCTTTAGAGGATTGCTGTCTCAACACTTTCTTTACCATTAACAAGGGTATTGAGTTATCATGAGACCTGCCTAAATCAAAGGGATGAGAATGTTTACCAGAGCAAAAATATGGTGTAAAAAGCAGGTAACATAAACAACAACCATGCCAAGAATGCCTTGTCCTCACATGTTGGTTTTAGGGAGCTAAAACAATTTTTCCTTCATCTACTGTAACAATAAAGATTTACTTCAAGCAAAACAAGATAAGATGACATTTCTACGTGCAAAAGGAAAGCATTCTTTTAAGTCATATTGTAAACTTTGTGACTACTCAGCCCCCACCAAATTGTTTTCTTTAACCAATTTGTTTACCAGGTTCATAGTAAAGAGCTTCTGGCTCAAGAAGGATTTCCCAAACGGTCATTCACAGATCATCCCTCTCCCAAGCCCAGAAAAAAAAATGAGTGTGAAAGGAACAGTTTTTCCTACATGAAGCACCTACCACGCATGACCCAGGAGACTGTGCACTTATGCAAGAGGTTCTAGACCTTATACTTCAGCTCACTACTACAGCAGAGATGCTGCTGCTGCTTGAGTGGTAAGAAGCCAGTAGGAACTTCCCTTCCGGAGAAGGAAGAAGGACCCTCCTCTAATGTACCCCTGTGATGGGCACTCAGCCTCTTTGGGCAGGAAAGAGGTGTGTAGGTCAGTGTTGGAGATGGGAGTGAATGAAGGGAGAATGCAAAGGATGGATTTACTGAATGCTTCTATGTGTAGAGTTCCAAGATTAAATGTTGTCTTGCTTTTATGTTTATTTTGGCAAAGTAGGTGTCTGATTCACTATTCTCTGCTAGGCAGTATGTAAAACAGATGTGTTTGTTTAGATATTAGTGTGAGAAATTAAAACAACAATCTTAGAAACAGGGCAGGAATTAGTTCAAGAGAAAAAGCAAAGACTATTTTTGCTTGATAATGTCAAGAGCAAGTGGGGGAACCAAGCATTGTCAAATATCCTGGCTCTATTGGCTGTGGGGAGTAGGGGAACAAACAACAAAAAACAGACACAGGGGAGTTATATCACTAGAAAACCCAAATTCAGTATTTGGTGTTTTGTCAAAATGAAAACTAAAGTATGGCTAACTTGAGTCTATATCTTGCTGATGTCAATGAGACTTTTGTCAAGGCCCAATGAGTAGGCAGAAAGACCAGAGAGTTTTGTTTTCTCCCAAGAACATTCAGGACATCATGCTAGCAGTTATTGGAAAATTATTCCTTTATTAGGGTAGCTGTTAATAAAAGTCTTGCACTTTAAAATATTTTTGATTTGTTGCACAAAATGTTTAACATTGGTACATTTGTATTCATACATTCATTCCAGAAAGTTACAACATACTGAAAATGCCATATTGTGTATCTTTAAAGATTCTCATATGTCTTATCTAACCGTCCATTACCTCCTTTAAAAAGAATTACAATATATTATATCAAGAACATAAAAGACACCAGCTGGTACCAAATTTCATATTTTCAATAACAATGGAAAACCTTAATCACCTTTAGAGTCCAATGAGTCTAATGTGAATGTACTGTAAATGTTAGCTAACTAATTAATGTTAACAAAGAACAGTTTGTAACCTGATGAATTTTTTTGTGGTGATATTTCTCAATCTTCATTTTTTTCTTTAATTTCTGTCTTTTGGCTCAAAGAAGATCATAGAGTGACCTTGAAATCTGCACTGGCATTTTCCCGGCAGAAAAAGAAGCTCTGTTTTCTCATTTGCAAAAATGAATAACAATTTGATCATTCTTAAGCTTCTAAAAGGTTAATTATGCTCTCTCTATGAGCACTGAATGAAAACCTGCTTAATCTCTGCCCAAATGAAACCTACAGGGCTCCCATTCCCTGTATTCTGCCTGGAGACCAAATCCTGCAAGCTGTCAATTAACTCCTATCAGCTCATAGATCTGTGTGAGCTGCCGTTGATTTTCTCATCTGAAAACTATGACAGCTCTCATTTGCTGGAGCTGTCGGGTGACTTAAAAATTTTTGCAGTAGGAAAGTGTTATCTGGCTGGGAGCTTTGTGGACAGAAAAGGAAAGAGCGAGAGAGAGAGAGAGAGTGGCAGAAGACGCCCTAGATAACAGACAGTTCGTTCTTAGCGCTAAGATTTCCATCTGGTTGCAGAACTCCATTTGAACTCAAGTTGCATGTTTCAAACAATAATAGAAACTGAAACATTATATGCTACAAAGAAGATTCCACGTTAGATGCCTTTTTAATGGCACTACATAATAATAGTCAGTCACCTATGAGACAAGACTGTAAAGCCATCGAATTAGTAGAACAGAAATGTCAGCTTTAAATATTACCCCAGCTGCTATTAGTTCCTTGGCCATAGAATGGCTCTTTACTTCTTAATTCAGAAATGGTAGACTTAAAAGGGAAGACTGAGATGCTGCAAGAACAGTATTTCATTTTTACCCTAGAAAAGTATTATTTTCAAATGAAAGGAATAAGAAAATGTGAAAAAAAACTGCACTGACTGGTGAGCGATTGCCACATTTTTCCCCTGTTTGTTTTGTATGTACAATGTAGCACTTGATCTTGTTTACTAAAGAACAGATACAGCTCTCACCTGGAGTTGAGAGATTTTTCTGCATGCCTTAGAAATCGGAGCATTAGTCATTTATTTTAGATATGTACTTTGCAAATATATGGTCTTGCAGTTAAGACATGTGACAGGAGACCTGGTTTGGTTCCTGTCTCTTTTACAGACTTCCTGGTTGACTTTAGGAAGGTCCCGTATGCAGTGTTCTTGTAGTCATGTCAGTCCCAAGATTTTAGAGAGACAGGGTAGGTGAGGTAATATCTTTTATTGAACTAACTGCTGTTGGTGAGAGAGACGAGCTTTCAAACTACACAGAGCTGCTCTTCAGAGAGCTGCCCTGTCATCGAAGAAGGGTGTGGCAATTGCTGTGTGGAAGCTGGCTACTCCAGACTGTTACTACTACTTTCCCACTCCTAACCAGTTCAGAGTGGGAAAGTAGACTGTTGGAGTCATGTTGATGGAAGTGTGTGGGGCCGTTAATCGCATCCTGCTCCAAAAGACTGTAACTCTGGGCAGTGTGTGTGATATTGTGGATTACTTTGCACAAATGGGCTTTCCTAACTGCATAGGAGCGATAGATGGCACGCACATTCCAATTCTGGCACCAGACCACCAAGTCACAGAGTACATTCTCCACTTGTGGCTCACCGTGGGCATTTCACAGACATTAACGCAGGCTGGTCTGGAAAGGAGCATGATGCATCTTCCGGAGCATGATGCATCTTCCGGAACTCAGGCCTGTTCAAGAAGCAGCAAGCAGGGACTTTCCCAGAAGATCATCTTAGGTGAAGTCAAAATGCCTCTTGTATGTTGCTTTGCAGTGTTCTTTTTGCTTTTACTTAATAGAATAAAGATTGCTTTAAAACCAACACAATTCTCTTATTAAGACAACAACCAGAGGAGAGAGTCAAACGAAAACATTCATCAGCAGGGAGGAGGATGGAGGTAGGGGAAAGGAAGATCTCAAAAGGAGGAGGGGTCCTAGGATGGCTACAGATTTGTGTATGTCCAGGGATCATACCCAGCCTTCTCCTTTGGAGTACAATGCAGCGGGTGCAGTACTTCAGCAGGACCAAACTGCAGACGGATGGGTGTTGAGTGCAGTGGATAGTGGGAGTCCTCTGTGCTGGACTGTGAGACGGGGGGAATGGAATGCTGCGGGTAGAGAGTGGAGCCAGGAGGTTGATAACAGTGTGTTGGTGTTTGGGGGGATCATGGGAAAAAGTTTTGCAACAGTGGCTGCAGGGGAGGGTGGGTGCAGAGCTGCTCGGTTTGAAGAGCTAGTATTGCCTAAAGTGTGTCCACTTGGCGCTCCATAACGTTTAAGAGTTGCTCGGTGGCTTCTTTCTGCTGTGCCGCATTCTCCTTTCAGTCCCTCTTCTTGCTGTCCTGGCACTCCTTCAATTCCTTTTTCTCAGCAGCGTGCATCATAACCTCACGCAGAAGGTCCTCCTTAGTTCTCTTTGGCCGCTTTGTAATTCTGTGCAGCTGTTCTGCCACCGATAACAAAAAGGGAAGCTGGACTCTTAAGGTCATCTCTGTGAAGTTTAAATGCAACATTTTACAGAAAGCAGTATTGTTTACAATACAGACAACACTGATTCAATGTTTAAAACACAGCCAGAACTCACACACTTGTCACTAACTGGCTGACCCCAGGCAAGCACACGAGCCACAAGACCTCCAGAATGGTGAGTAGGGGCAGGGGAAATTACTCTTCCCGGACCCTGCTGTACACTGGGTATGTGGCTGTTTGGGAGAGCCAGCACTTTAGGAGGAGCCTGATATCATTCCTGTCACCACACTTTCCACAGGAGGTGATCATTATGGAAGATATCTCACTGCTGAAGGAGAGCATGGAATCTAGGGAGGGCCCGCCATGGCCCCTATGTGGCTCGCCTGTGTGCAGCAATGGTCTCCCTTTCCCATCCCTCCACCCTCGTTACGGCATGGTGGCGTCAGAAAGTTACCGTTAATGGGGCAAGAAACAAAGCAGCACTGCCGAGGAACCTGCGGCAGTGGATTGCCCAGTATCTCCATGAGAGTTTCCTGGAGATCTAGATTCCCGTGAAGTGAGGGAATCTATCAGGAGCCTGTTCCGCCACTCAGACTAGTCATGCGGTGGAAAACAAGCCCACTTTCTGCAACCCTCCTGCCTCCAACAACTCGCTTCAGCAATTCACAAAATCAGATCCACTTGCCAGGGGCCTCCTCTCCTGTTTGCTCTTTGCCAAGATCCGACAAGATGTGACTGGCTAGGCTCCTCTGGGGTAGAAAAGTGCTCTTGGCTGCATGCATCTCTGGCCTCCGAGTCATCCTCGGTCCTCCTCCCCATCTTCGTCCAAGATTTCCTCCTCCTGGCTCAGTCCACTCTCTACTGGCAAGCAAGCCAACAAAGTATCCACAGGGGCCTTCAAGGTGGGGGTTGCCCCCGAGTATCATGTCCAGCTCTTTGTAAAACTGGCAGCTCATGGGCACAGTACAGAAGCAGTGGTTTGCCTCTCACGCCTTGTGGTAGGCATTCTGCAGCTCCTTCACTTTGACCCTGTACTTCAGTGTGGCCCCTTTCTATCATCCATCATGAAATATGTTCATAGGCATCATAATTCCTATGGCTGGAGTGCAGCTACGGCTGCACAGCTTCCTCTCCCCAAATGCTGATGAGGTCCAGCAGCTCGGCATTGCTCCAAGCAGGGGACCGCCTGATGCATGGAGCGGGCATGACTACCTGTAAAGATGCGCTGAGGCCACTGCACACATCACTGAGCAAACAGGAAGGGGACTTTCAAATTTGCAAAGCAATGTAGAGGGTGGGGATGATGGTTGGTCATCTGAGGGCAGGGCAGGATAGTTCAAACCGATGACCAGAGAGTTGAGAACAGGCATTGTGGGATACTTCCCGGAGGCCAGTCACAGTGCTGTAATTGCCATGGTGTCTACAGTGGCACCGCAGTGCTGTAGCTCTGCCACAGAAAACTATACGTCTCTCGTTGGGGTGGGTTTTTTAGAGCGCTACAACTGCACAGTTTCTGCGCACTAAGTGGCTTGGCAGTGTGTACACCTCAGGAGTTACAGCGCAGAAAGCTGCTTTACTGCATAGAAACTTGTCAGTGTAGACAGGACCTAAATACAAGGTGGAACAGATTGTTTAACATAAGTAGTTAGTACATATTCTAAGGGACCATTCAAAGTGAAGTAGCCCATTAACACCCCTGTAGTCATAGGATAAAGGGGGGTTACTCTGTTACAGATTCTTGTAATATGCGATACATTCAGTGTCTCTATTAAGACTATGATTTTTAGTGTCTAGTAAAGTTATGAATTTAGGCTCCCAGGATCATCTTTTGAGAGTGCTGTACAGGTTTCCTTCGAGAATGAGGACTGATAGGTTAGATATGGATTAGTCGCTTTGTCAAAAGTGTTCACTCATGGGTGATATGGTGTTTCTGTCTCCTGGGAAAGTCTTTCAGTCTCTCTGTGTGTTAGTGCTTCATCTATAAAATAATAGTACTTGCTTTTTGGAGTACTATTATCAAAAAAATCAGGATTAAATGTTTGTGAAAAGGGTGTGAATTGTGATTTTCAAAATGTTTTTACCAGATCTTTAGCTGGTCAAAAAACAGGACAAAATTTCCATGAAATTGTTCACCCATTGTCATACCCAGGGTAGAATCTAGACTAATGTGTAGCTGGGTAACCCCTGCTTTGCTGCTGGAGCCTCCAGTCTGGACTTCCCCCAAACAGCCTCCAGCTTCCAAGTCGCTCCCACCTATGTCTGTGTGTACACTGAAGCCAGCCAGCCACACCTTGGCTCTTATCAGCCTGAGTTGTATTTCAGGGTGACCCCAGCATATCCCCAGTCCTAAATTCCTTCTTCCTCTCCCCACCGCCCCCCCGAAATATGTGTACTTCCCAGCCCTCTCCTGGATAATACAAATTATATAAAGGCTTTAATAGAAGTAATAGGCACATAACTTACCACCCCAAATGGAGTTTTCTACACTTCAATTCAAACCAGACATGGTTACCAGCAACATGAAGATAAAACACAACTTGTGCCTATCTTAACAAACTGTTAAATTCAATGCAAGGTTTTCTCATCAAATGTTTTCAGTAGTTACTGACCAAGCTTCCTAGGTCAGGACCCCTTCTCCAGTTCAGTAGCAGCTTCTTTTGTCTCTTCTGGTGCAGTGAATCAATGGGTAGAGAGAGGAGGGGTGCCTTGGAGTGTCTGCCTCTTTTTTTTATAATCTGGTCACCCCTTTGAGAAGCATTTCCAGCTGGGAGCAAGACCCTCTGTGTGGAAGGGAACTCCATGCTGCTGCTTTGTTGAGATGTAGATTCTTTGCCCCTGCCCTTTTTCCTGCCAAAGAATAGCCATTTAGCAGGTAATGGTCCACTAGCCTTGTTTACACCTGGCTGAGGCCTCAGCTTGCCTTGACTTCTCTGGAAAACGTACTTTTTATCATAATCTCAGTTTATGTTTATGACTTCACATGTACTGCTGCTATGTGCATTTTGACATGATGATATTGATCAGCAAATTGAGTTTTTAAATGACATCTCACAAGGCACACTTTGTAGAAAGATTATTACAATAGTCTTTCAGCTGCGCACACGAGTACAGTCTCATACCCATAAAGGCGAGTAATGTCAAATATCAACAAAAATTAATCCTAATTACAAATTTCAAAAAATTCTGACCAGCCCTGCTTAGTTCCTCTCTTGTGTCAATTTAGATTGTAAGCACTTTGGAATAAGGACTGTCTCTAACGATGTATTTGTATAGCACCTAGTATAATGGGGTTTTTATCTCAGCTGAGGATGTTAAGGGCTACCGTAATTCAAAGAATAATATAACCAGGAAGATTTACTTGTAAAAAATAAGATACTAGGGTAAATTAAATGGTTGAACTAAAGAGCTAAACGTAAAATGAATTCCTGATTTGTATGATGTGTGCCCCCATTACCCTCTTCTTTTTCTCATTTCCTGATTTTTCCAAAATGCATTGTTTCCAAAATACCCCAAAAGATGTCCCAAAATGCATCATTCTTTACTTCAACATCAGTTGAAGGAGTCAACATGTTTCAGAACTGTATCTTGTATCACTGATACTATGAGCCACATTAGACTTTTGGTGTGAAATTCTGGCTCCTTTGAAGTCAATACTAAAACTCCCATTGAGGTCCAAGGGATCAGGATTTCACCCCAGTATCAGTGATGTCAATGAATGGGTGGATTCTGGGTTAACTTTGCTGAAGCAGTGCCAATTGGTTTAACAGAGGGGGTGTCATGGTATAAACTCCCACTCTGAACCTTAGCGTCCAAAAGATGGGGTACCAGCATGAATTCCTCTAAGCTCAATTACCAGCTTAGTACTTGTAGCGCTGCCACCAACCAGGAATTCCAGTGCCTGGTACACTCTGGTCCCCCCAAAACCTTGCCCAGGGACCCCCAAGACCCAGACCCTCTGGATCTTAACACAAGGAAAGTAAACCCTTTCCCTCACCATTGCCTCTCCCAGGCTTCCCCTCCCTGGGTTACCCTGGAAGATCACTGTCATTCAAACTCCTTGAATCTTAAAACAGAGAGGAAAATTCACCTTCCCCCCTCCTTCTCTTTTCCCCTCCCAGACTCTCCCTGAGAGAGAAAGCAATCCTAACACAGAGAGAAAATTAACCTTTCTCTCCCCCTTACCTCCTTTCTCCCCACCAATTCCCTGGGGTCTCACCAGAATAAAAAAAAAACAATCAGGTTCTTAAACAAGAAAAGCTTTTAATTAAAGAAAGAAAAAACAGGAAAAATTATCTTTGCAAATTTAAGATGGAATATGTTACAGGGTCTTTCAGCTATAGACACTGGGAATACCCTCCCAGCCTAAGTATACAAGTACAAATTAAAATCCTTTCAGCAAAATACAAATTTGAACTCTTTCCAGCCAAATACACATTTGCAAATAAAGAAAACAAACATAAGCCTAACTTGCTTTATCTACCTAGTACTCACTATTCTGAACTTATAAGAGCCTGTATCAGAGAGATTGGAGAGAAACCTGGTTGCCCGTCTGGTCCCCCTGAGCCCCGAGAATGAATAACAACCAGAAACTAACAGCACACACAAAAACTTCCCTCCCTCAAGATTTGAAAGTATCCTGTCCCCTGATTGGTCCTCTGGTCAGGTGACAGCCAAGCTTGCTGATCTCGTTAACCCTTTCCAGGCAAAAGAGATATGAAGTACTTCTGTTCTATTAACTCTTACTTATCTGTTTATGACAGGGGGGAAATAATTTTAAATAAAAGCAGCTCAAAAATTAGTGAAGATCTGAATCCTCCATCACACCAGCAGCCTGATTATTTGACTCTTAAAGTTAATATAACTTCTCTGATTTTTCAACAGTAATATAATTAGCAAGATGGTACACAATGATTGATTTTTTGACAAGCCTCTGAAATATGTTAGTATACAGCGTATTAAAAAGGTCTCTGTGAGTCTTTGTCTCCCAGTTCATTAAGTAGCAGATCAAACATCTATGAGTATATTGCAGAATATCTGTTATTTATATAGCAATATTCCTCCAACATTGTAAGAAGACCTAATGAAGACTGCAACTTCACAATGATTTAATTAAATTTCAAATACTCCTAGAATCTTTAATGAAAAGTATATATTTTTAAAGCATCCTAATTGTGTTGTCAAGACCATCTGATACAGTGTGAGAAATAGAAAATCTACTAGGCTATTATTTAGATATTATTAATATGTATGAAAATGATTCAAGGATTGTTTAAGTTAATTTCTTGCTCATGATGGACTACACTAGAAACTGAAGTCTTGTGCTTACCCATGAAGCAGTATACCTGAGGAGTTTTGAAAAGTTCCAAATGGAATAGAATAAGGCTTGTGTAACTGTGCCTTAGTGGGCCACAATTGAGTGTGCCAAATTCAGGACAAACTGCTGAGAAAAAGGGCAGATACACTCCAAGACTGGTGGCTAATCCCCAGCAACAAAAGTAAACTTTTTTTTCACCACATTGTCTAACAAGAAGTCATAAAAGCAGTTTCCTTAGGCATTCCAGTCCGTGTATTATCACCAAAAACACTAGACTTGGATATGAGTGGTTTTTTGAAAACAATCTCTTCAAATAAAAGGTTCTTCTGATCCCAAAGGGCTAGCCACACACCCAGATCAAAATATAACTTTGATCTTACTCAAAAATCATGCTGATGCCAATCCTTTAATATCTAAAATCTAAAGGTTTATTCATAAAAAGAAAGAAAGGTGAGAGTTACAATTGGTTAAAGGAATAAAATACATACAGTAATTGCAAAGTTCTTGGTTCAGGCTTGTAGCAGTGATGAAATAAACTGCTGGCTTAAGTCAAGTCTCTGGTTGCTTCCAAATCATTGGAAGGACCTCAATCCCTTGGTTAGAATGCTCCCATTAGTATAAGTCCAGAGGTCTGAGCAGGAAAAAGGCAAAACTGAGGTGTTTCCAGGGCCTTTTAGATCTTCTGCCATGTGGAAAGAATCCCATTGTTCTTACTGTGGAAAATTACAGTAACAATATGGTGTTTGGAGTCACAGCAGGAAATTGGTCCCGCTTTGAGCAGGGGGTTGGACTAAATGACTTCCTGAGGTCCCTTCCAACCCTAATATTCTATGATTCTATGATTCTAAATCATTACCTATACCTCAGACAGTACGTTTGCAGGACAGTTCATTAAGTGTAGATGGGTGTCTCGCATGGTCCGTTGTCAGTTAAGTGTTTCTTGATGAGCCACTTAATTTGAATAGACCCTCCAAGATGTTCAGGGTAAGTACCTTGTGGGCGTTATCCCTGGAGCAAACATTTGAAATCCAGGTGTAGAGTCGTTACTCAGAACTTCAAATACAAAAATGATACATGCATACAAATAGCATAATCATATTAAGCAAATCATAACTTTTCCATAGACATCTTACATGCCACATTTTGTACAAGGTATGTTGCAATTATATAACCGTGGTTTCAACAATTATCTATATGGTCATATTTTAATCAGGTAACATCACAGCTTGGGGCAGAAGTCACTATTGCCTTTTGCTGCAGTCATGGGGTACGTCTACACTACAGGATTATTCTGATTTTACATAAACCGGTTTTGTAAAACATATTGTATAAAGTCGAGTGCACCCAGCCACACAAAGCACAATAATTCGGTGGTGTGCGTCCATGTACCGAGGCTAGCGTCGATTTCTGGAGCTTTGCACTCTGGGCAGCTATCCTGTAGCTATCCCATAGTTCCCGCAGTCTCCCCTGCCCCTTGGAATTCTGGGTTGAGATCCCAATGCGTGATGGTGCAAAAACAGTGTCGTTGGTGATTCTGGGTAAATGTTGTCACTCATTCCTTCCTCCATGAAAGCAATGGCAGACAATCATTTCGCGCCCTTTTTCCCTAGATTGCACTGGCAGACGCCATAGCATGGCAACCATGGAGCCCGTTTTGCCTTTTGTCACTGTAACCATATGTGTACTGGATGCCGCTGACAGAGGCGGTACTGCAGCGCTACGCAGCAGCATTCATTTGCCTTTGCAAGGTAGCAGAGATGGTTACCAGTCATTCTGTACTGTCTGCTGTGCCATTGTAAATTGGCAATGAGATGGCAGTTATCAGTCATTCTGTACCATCTGCTGCTGTCATGGGTGCTCCTGGCTGACCTTTGCTGAGGTCAGCTGGGGGTGCAAAGACAAAATGGGAATGACTCCTCGAGTCAATCTCTCCTTTATGTTGTATCTAAAAATAGTCAGTCCTGCCTAGAATATGGGGCAAGTGTACTAGAGAACCAGAGAGCACAGCCACTCTGTGTCAGATCCTGCAGAAATGATAAGCTGCATGCCATTCACGGGGGGGTGTCCCTGCAATAACCCCACCCATTGCTTCCCTCCTCCCCCAACCTTCCTGGGCTACCGTAGCAGTGTCTCCCCCATTTGTGTGATGAAGTAGTAAAGAATGCAGGAATAAGAAACACTGACTTGTTAGTGAGATAAAATGAGGGGGAGGCAGCCTCCAGCTGCTATGATAGTCCAGGCAGGACATTAAGCGGTGTGGGGGAAAGGAGCCCAGCATCCCGCTGCTATGATAGTCCAGGCAGTACAGAATCTTTTCTCTACACATGAAAGGGAGGGGGCTGATGGAGCTCAGCACCCAGTTGCTATGATGAGGACGGTTACCAGTGGTTCTGTACCATCTACTGGGAATGACCGGGAATCATTCCTATTTTTACCCAGGCGCCTCCAGCCAGCCTCACCTGAGGCCAGCCAGGAGCACTCACGGGCTCATGACGAGGACGGCTATCAGTCCTACTGCACTGTACTGTCTGCCACCGGGGAGGGGAGGAGAGAGGATGCTACTGTTTACTGCTGCAGGACCGTGTCTACCAGCAGCATGCAGTAGACATAGGGTGACACTGAAAAAAGTCAAGAAACAATTTTTTCCCCTTTTCTATCTCGGAGCGGGAAGGGGGGCAAATTGACGAGATAGACCCTGAACCACCCCGGACAATGTGTTTGACCCTACAGGCATTGGGAGCTCAGCCAAGAATGCAAATGATTTTCGGAGATTGCGGGGACTATGGGATAGCTGAGTCCTCGGTACCCCCTCCCTCCCTCCATGAGCATCCATTTGATTCTTTGGCTTTCCGTTAACGCATGTCACGCAGCACTGTTCTGTGGACTCTGTATCATAACCTGGAGATTTTTTTCAAATGCTTTGGCATTTCGTCTTCTGTAGCGGAGCTCTGATAGAACAGATTTGTCTCCCCATACAGCGGTCAGATCCAGTATCTCCCGTACAGTCCACGCTGGAGCTCTTTTTGGATTTGGGACTGCATCGCCACCCGTGCTGATCAGAGCTCCACGCTGGACAAACAGGAAATGCAATTCAAAAGTTCGCAGGGCTCTTCCTGTCTGCCTGGCCACTGCATCCGAGTTCAGATTGCTGTTCAGAGCGGTCACAGTGGAGCACTGTGGGATACTGCCCGGAGGCCAATACCGTCGATTTGTGGCCACACTAACCCTAATCCAATATGGTGATACCGATTTTAGTGCTACTCCTCTCGTTGGGGAGGAATACAGAAACCGATTTAAAGAGCCCTTTATATTGATATAAAGGGCCTTGTTGTGTGGACGGGTACAGGGTTAAATCGGTTTAATGCTGCTAAAATCGGTTTAAACGCATAGTGTAGACCAGGCCAGGGATAGAGGTCCTGGGGGGAGTCCTTGGAAGTTTTTGCTATTTTAGGCACTAGGCTATTATGGGGCCTGTATTTATCCAAATGATATTAGTATATGCATCCAATAAATGTGTCTATTAGTTATTTCTCTCTTAACTCTCCCACACATCTTTCTCTCCCATTCTTTCACTCCTTTTGTTCTAACATCTTTACTGTGGCCTCTGTCTTTTCCTCCTTAGTCTCTGGCCTTCCTATTCCTTGTCCTTTTCGTCATTGTGGTTTCTTTCAGCCATTCTTTCCTCCCTCCTGGTTCTGTCCATCTCAAGGTGTTTCTTTCCCTGTTGGTCATTTCTCCCTGGTTTCCCCCTTGTTCTTCTTTTCTTTCCCCATCTCCTAGTACTTCTGTTATTAATTTCCTCTCCTCTCTTTTCTGAAATGGTTTCTTTCTCTTCTCCACTTTTTCCTGGTACCCCATTACTTGCTCCTTGTTGCCAGTTGATAACACACAGTTTCTCCTTCCTCTGCTATTAACTCTCTGCATGGTTCATTTCTGCCCTGACCTCTGTCAGTGTTCCATGATTATTAAAGAACTATACAGTGGGTTCTTGCACTGTCGGAAACTGCTCCTTCTGGGCTTCTAATTTTAATCAGATAACAGCACAGCTTGCGGCAGAAGTCACCATTGCCTTTTGCTGGAGTCAGGAATACGGGTCCTGGCAGAAGACCTTGAAAGTTTTTGCATTTTTAGGCACTTGACTATTAAGGAGCCTGTATTTATTTAAATTATATTAGTATACGCATCCAATAAAAATGTCTATTTGTTATTTCAGTGGATCACTGATCTGAGATGCGCATACCTGGTCTGCTGGTGCCCAATGGGCACCATATCATGGGATAAATTTTCATTACAGAACGGTCTCAGACATATGTTAAACTGTAGAATAGGCAGGGCTGGATTAAGGTATGAGCACTATAGGCCTATGCACATAAAGAGATCAGAAGCTCAGCTCTTTTTTTAATTTTATTTTTTTTTAGACAAACGCTATATTTCTAATTGTCATGTATGCAAATAAAACTTAAAAAAGGTGTCCCAAGAATTACTGATGCATGCTTGAGTCTGCAGTCAGTCTGAAACAATAGCTCCAAGAAGTGTGAACCGCCCCCTTTCATCCTAAGTCTGAAATATGCTGCTACTCTAAGAGTTATTGTAACAAGGTGGGGCCTTTGGTTGGGTTGGACCCAGGCAGGCTACCATGTAGGATGTGCCTACAGATGCACAATATCTTCATTTGGCCCTGAGACTAGGTAGTGGCTGGGTTGCAACAATTCAAGCATTCCTTTGCTACTCTAGCATAGAGAACGTAATTGAGGTTCTCTATTTTTTTTTTTTAATAAGACTTCCAAGAAGTGTTCAGTTGAAATCATGCTCTTTGTCATGAGGATATCTTTTCTGCAAGTAGGGAAATATGAACCAGCAAACCAAAGCACCCATTTTAAATGTTTAATTTTGAATGGGTGTTTGCACATATTTGGAAATAGAATGCATGTGCCCATATGTCCATGAACTTCAAGTGGTCTGTCATTTTGTTCAATAAGCTGAAGGGACATTTGAAAGTGGTACAAGGAGGCACGAGTCCGAGGCTGATTGGCGTTGTCCCTAATTTGCCATTCTAACAAATATTTGACATTAGAAAGACAAGGCGGGTGAGGTAATATCTTTTATTGGACAAATGTCTGTGGGTGAGACAGACAAGTTTTTAAGCTACACAGAGCTCTTCTTCAGGTACCTTCAGAAGAAATTACTCCAGTAAAAGATATTACCTCATCTATCTTGCTTCTCTAATAACCAACAAATCTACAACAATTCTGCAAACCAATATTTGACAAGTCAGTCAACAGGATACTAAGCAGATATAGCTGACATGAACAATAATGTGCTTTTTACTGGCCAATATACCAAGCACTTATCAGAATAATGAGCGAGGTCCAATGTCAGTCACTGACTTTCTTCTACTTAATGAGTATTTGTTTTTCTTTCAGTGTCATCAAACTTCGTAAGCATCCAACCTGTAATAACTAATCATTGTAGCACTAAGGGAAATGAAAATAAATACAAGAAGAATATGAAAGAAATCTCAAATAGCACACTGTGCTAAAAGTGTTTCGTGGCATCATTTACCAGCAGCACATGGTTCATCAGTGATTTGATGATGGCATCCTCATTAGCGATGAGATTTTGGACCTTGTCAGGAAAACAAACCTGAAGAAAATGTAGCCAGAGCAGTTGTGTCAGCACAAGAAGAGGGCATTCATCAGCACGAGAGCACATGAGTCAAATAAGTTGGCAGAGGTGCCCAGATAGTTCATGTGCCACTCATTTGGACACCACATCCTCAGATGAAGTAGATCAGCATTTCTTTAAATGTAAAGCCATTCTCCCTGAAGAGGGTCCAATCGCAGTCAAGGGAAGCTTCAGCAAATCCAAGAGAAACCGCATGGGCAGCATGTTAATAGGAATTTTGTGTGAAGAATCTAAGGGTACTATAGTTCATATCCTGCAGTGAACCATACATCTGATACAAAGGGAGAAATCCTCCCTCCCATCATAAAGATTGAATAAAGTAGTTTTGCATGGGAGTTCTCCAGTTCCCCAAGGGATTTGAGGAGGGAGGCATTTTCCAAACCCCAGACCCTGGAGCACTTGCACAGCTACTCTGTGACTGCAGCTGTACTCCACTGACTGCAGCAGCCTTTGAGACCACTGAGGCCCTGATGAGGGAATTTGGCTGGCAGATGTGCTTTGTCTAGTCATGGATAATACTGTCTTCCCTCTGCTTATCCTCAAGCCCGAGCCCCCCCCCTCCCCGCCCCCATATTATTGTGCATGGAGCTGCTGTGCAGCACAGTCTGGCCCCCCGGAAGGGACAATGGCATGCTCCATGCCAGTGAAACCACAGCATTTCCACTACATTTCAGATCCTATGTATTCATGGAGAGGGGGTGGGGAAACAGTTTATGGACTTAAGGCCACAAAGTCCAGCATAACAGCACATATGCACATTGCACCCACAAAACACTGCATTTGTACACACCAGACAAGGACCTGTGATAGCAATTTCCACATGTTCACAAGTCAATTCCACTTTCTGTTTGCCAATGCAGTGTAGTGAGTGTGCCAGTATGCATATGATTTTGCAGGAATATCTATTATGCTGGGCTTTGAAAATGTGGCTTTACATTTTTTAAATTTTTCATTGCGTACAATTTTTTTGAATGGGAGGCTAAAAATGAATGAGCACCATGAGATGCAGGGCTGCTGATCAGTATGCTTTTCTACTGAGCACTACAGAAAATTACTGCATATGATAATAGGAGAAAAATAAGTTCACTCGGCTCTTCTGTCAATAATACACTACTTTTTTCTGTAATACTAATATATAGCTAGATTTATGGTGTACATTAAGCAAATAATCCAGGTCTGATCCACCTACCATTAAATTCAGTGGAAAGAATCTCACTGACTTCAATGAGCGTTAGATCAGTCCTTTATCACATTATTTCATTTTTAGAGCAACATCAAGTGCTGCTCTTCATTGACATTGTTTCTCAGACATCAGCAATTGTTCACTGACCCAGATATGAACTTGTATTTTTTTCTGTCTTTGTTTATAAAGTCTCTTTCTCTGTCATGCTTATATACCCTACTCACAGAGATCTGTTTAACTTGCTGAGAAATGGTGATGGACCAAATTAGAACACTTACTGTTTATAGCTGGATCTGTCAGATCTAGTTAAAAAAAAAAAAGGAAATAATATTTATATAGATCAGGGTTCTCTTTTACTGTTCTCACTTCTTTGCCATTATTCAGCTGCAGGAAAAGAGATTATTACTCAAGGGTGAGGGGGGAAGCAGTTTTCTTTAAAAGTACTAGAAGCTGAAATAAATTGCCCTTCTCATCAGCCTAATACTTGCATCTGACAAGACAAAATGATAAGTTTCATTGCACTCAAGGGTTCCTTTCTCAATTCTTGCCCATATTTTTTGAGTAATGTTCACTCTTCTGCAATTCTCTCAACTCCTTTCCCCCAGCAGAGGAATCACAAGCTCTTTCTCAGGGTGACAAAGCTTGTGAAAGCCAAAGAGGAGGAAGAGTTAATCAAAAAAAATGTATTTCTATTCAGAAAATGTCAATGCTACTTCAGTAATAATAATTTTAAAAAACCTTTTAGAACACACCAAGTTTTGTTATCTTTGACTTTCAGATGAACCTGCTCTGATTCGTATAAACCATGCCCATATGTCACAGTGTATCTGCATGTTGTCGCTAATTTTCATTTGTAGTTGAGCTGTGTGTTTATTATATAGCCCCAATCTTAAATAGATGTTGTACACACTGTGATATAAAATGGGCCAAAAGGTCATCTCATTGACTTCAAATGGAGTTACTCTGCATGTACACTGGCATAAATGAGTGCAGAATTTGTCTTAGCTATCAGGCACGTCTTTGCATTTCTTAATTACAGTTTTAAAATAGAGATAATACACTTTTGATTTTTTGCCTACTTTCAATGTTTCAGAACTAGGAGAAAATGTCCTAAAACGCTCAGGAAATATATATAAGTTTTTGTGCATGCTATAACTACCCTTAGATTAACAATAATTTCTTTTGTAAAATCCAAAACTTGTACAAAAAAGTCATAAATGTGGAGATTTCTTATGCTTTCCAAAAAGGTATAAAATCACTGTCAAGCAAAAAATTAAATCTGCTTCTTAATTTGTGGTGCTATTCCTTTGAATGAGAAGAATACCTATCTGAAGGTGCTTTCACTAATATTATGCGTGTGTGCTGCCTGGTGACCAAAGCTTCGCAAAAATTTAACCCTTCAAAGAGGAAGATGATTCTCGTGCAGTCACTAAACTGGTGGTTGATGTTTGTTGCTGACTTGAAAGTGTCAAAGCAGCGTTATGTAAAAACAAAACTGGGTGCAGTGCCTGTAGTCCTAACGCAGGCCTGGATGTAGACTGGCTTGTAGATACAACTGACCCATGATTCCTACAGAATGTTTGCTGGAGTGTGGTGCATAAAAATTTAAAATAATAAGATTAAAACCTTTAAGAAAAAATGTAAAAGGCAAATATCCAGCAAAATTGCAAAAATTATTGCCCAGAAGTACAGTAGTGTGAATCCTTTCCACCTGCAACATCAGAGGTTTTACTCTTCTCTTTGCTGAATACTTAGGGCTTGTCTACACTTACCGGAAGATCGATGCTGAGGCGATTGATATATCAGCGGTCTATTTAGCAAGTCTAATGAAGACCCGCTAACTCGACCGCTGATCGCTCTCCTGACGACTCCTGTACGCCAACAGATCGAGAAGAGTAAGGGGAGTAGACGGGACAGCGTCTTCTGTCGACACTATGTAGTGTGGACCCTGCGGTAAGTAGATCTAAGCTACATCGATCTGAGTTACGCTATTCATATAACTCAAATTGCATATCTTATATTGACTTTTCCCTTTAGTGCCTGATCGATTGCTTATGCTACTGATTCACTGATAACAATGAATTAATGGTGGACTGATTTGACCTTCTTTTATGGCAAGTTGATTATACACATTTGCCCAATTAAAAAAAAACTAGTATCAAATTCAAATCATTATTGAGGCAGAAAAGAAAAGAAACTGCATGGCACTACAATGCTTTATCAGTTACAAACTGCGTTAAAGTAAGTCTCTTTAGGTTCAAATGGCCATCATTACATCTGTAATGGGGAAGCTTTCTATTTGTATACTGTATAAGTGGTGTAATAACATAGTAGTGGTGTTTTCCTTGTCTAATATGTACCACGATACAAGATTTTAAAAATAATTATTATTTTACATTATTTGTTTAAAAGTCCAGTTTAGTTCCTGCTAGTTAAAATGGTTAGTAGCATTTCTCCTATTATAAAAATCAGTATTACAAAGATTTATTTGATTATAATATAAAACATTTTCATTGTCTCTCAAAGATATAATACCACATTTTTTAGCAGTTGCTGCAAGAAATGCAGAGCTGAAATGATATAGAATGAATAAGCATTGAGTTTGAGCTTGAGCCAGAGGAATTTCGATACCTATGGGCAGATTTCTTGAGGCTTGTGCAAAAAGGGCTGTGGTCAGGACACGCTGCAGTGCAGAGCAAAGATAAAGGATCTGAGGCACGCATATCATAAGGTGAGGGAGGAAACTGTTGCTCCGGTGCCGCACCTAAGACCTGCTGGTTCTATAAGGAGCTGGATGTTATCCTCAGTGGTGACCCCACCTCCACTGCCAAGAGTCCCGTGGATACGTAGGCAGGCCTGGAGGCGGTGGACGGAGGACCTAATCTGGAAGACAAAGTCATTGATGAAGAGTTGGAGTTAGACATAAGAACATAAGAAGAACATAAGAATGGCCGTACTGGGTCAGACCAAAGGTCTATCTGGCCCAGTATATGTCTACCAACAGTGGCCAATGCCAGGTGCCCCAGAGGGAGTGAACCTAACAGGTAATGATCAAGTGATCTCTCTCCTGCCATCCATCTCCATCCTCTGATGAACAGAGGCTAGGGACACCATTCTTTACCCTTCCTGGCTAATAGCCATTTATGGACTTAACCACCATGAATTTATCCAGTTCCCTTTTAAACATTGTTATAGTCCTAGCCTTACAACCTCCTCAGGTAAGGAGTTCCACAAGTTGACTGTGCGCTGTGTGAAGAAGAACTTCCTTTTATTTGTTTTAAACCTGCTACCTATTAATTTCATTTGGTGACCCCTAGTTCCTGTATTATGGGAATAAGTAAATAACTTTTCCTTATCCACTTTCTCCACATCACTCATGATTTTATATACCTCTATCATATCCCCCCTTAGTCTCCTCTTCCAAGCTGAAGAGGCCTAGCCTCTTTAATCTTCCCTCATATGGGACCCTCTCCAAACCCCTAATCATTTTAGTTGCCCTTTTCTGAACCTTTTCTAGTGCTAGAATATCTTTTTTGAGGTGAGGAGACCACATCTGTACACAGTATTCGAGATGTGGGCGTACCATGGATTTATATAAGGGCAATAATATATTCTCAGTCTTATTCTCTGTCCCCTTTTTAATGATTCCTAACATCCTGTTTGCTTTTTTGATCGCCTCTGCACACTGCGTAGACATCTTCAGAGAACTATCCACGATGATGCCAAGATCTTTTTCCTGACTCGTTGTAGCTAAATGATGTGGAGCTCCTGGTGGGGTCACTCAGTGGGGCAGGCAGCCAGGAACTGTTCACCACTCCAGAGGTATATAGCCAGTCTCAGCAGTTGCTCTCTGGTAGCAAGAAGCAGGAGAAGAAACGCCTGGTAAGTGCAGTTTGTGTAGTGCAGAGGTGGGTTCAGGATATAGAAACATGGAAGGCTGGCTGTGTTTCAGTGAGCTGGACATTTCCCTGTGCAGCTAATCAGTACGGTGGAACAGGGTGTTTATGCACACCAAGTTCTCATGGGAATCCCCCAGAGAGATCTCTTGGAAAGTAATCTCGGTAATCCTCTGCCGAAGGTTCCTTAGCAAAGCTGCTTTGTTCCTTCCCCCATTGTAGGAAACTTTCCCATATCATTCAGCAATCACTTGTGTACAGACCAAAGCGGCACACAGGTGAGCAGCATAGGGACCAGGGCAGAAGCCACAATCATGTAGTAGATGTACCCTCATTTCCCTGCTTACCCTTAGCTGTGAGATATCTGCTGCAATGACCCCCACCTATGGAAAAGTGTGGGAGAATTTTATAACTTTTTCCCTAGTTGGCTGCACCATGCTTTGGGTGTTCACAGAGATGTGTGCTTGCCAAGGGTCAGTGAGAAAATGATTGTTAGGTTACAAAAGGTGTATTTTACTGAAATGTTTCAATTCTGTGCATGAACTTAATAATCATACTTCTGTGCATTGTTCCTTCTGCTTCAGCAGATGTGGCCTTCAGGAACATGCTGCACACACAGGGTGAGTGTCTATGCCAGATAAGAAAGCCCACAAGATGGAGAAAAGTAGACATGTTGCGGGAGGTACTACACTGAGAACAGACTTGCAGCCTTATTCATGAACCACGGCTGTAAGGGGTAGGCTGGGTTCCCAGGCCCACTATGGGCTATTCAACATCCTCCACTGCAATCTTCTGATCTAGAAAGAAAGTTCCGACTTGTAGCTTGCTATTCAGGCTGTTGTTCCTGAAGATGTGTGGGTCATGCACCTTCCCGAACCACACCGCATTGATGTCAGTGAAACGCCACAGTGATCCACAAGCGCCTGCAACACCATGAAGAAGTACGTCTTCCTACTGATGTACTCCATCGCAAGATGGTCTGGTGCCAAGAATCCAAATAAAGGATAAAAAGGAGACTCCTATTTAGAAAATAACACACCATCCAAGACAGAGATCCTATAGTGAACGTTGGCCCATTTGAGTCCTGTACAAGCTCCAGTGGCCAGTCTGCCCTTTCCTGAGATTTCTCTGAACCCAAGAAACTAAATCAGGAAGGAATTTCCCCGCAGGTGAGATTGGCAGAAACCAGAGGGCACAGGTTGCCTTCTTCTGCAATGTGAGGCACGGGTCACTTGCTGGTTTGACCTAGTGTAAATAAATGGTGGATTCTTGGTAACTTGAGGTCTTTAAATCAAGATTTGAGAACTTCAGTAATGCAGTCAGAGATTATGGGTCTATAACAGGAGTAGATGGGTGAGGTTCTGTTGTCTGTGATGTGCAGGAGGTAAGACTAGCTGATCACGATGGTCCCTTCTGGCCTTAAAATTGAGTCTGAGTCTAAATGGATAATAACTGCAGAGGCATCCCCTACTGTACTCACAAAAGCAGCCAAAGAACAGATATGTGCAACTGGGCATCACAGAAACAGGAGTATGTTATCATTAAGGCTATGTTTAGTCACAGGTATTTTTAGTAAAAGTCAGGACAGGTCATGGGCAGTAAACAAAAATTAGTGGCCTGTGACCTGTCCATGACCTGTACTATTTACTCGTAACTAAAAACTGGGGTTGGGGCCCACAGGTGCTTAAGGAGAGGGGTGGTCTTGGGGCACCCTCACTGGTGCTGGTGGGGGGGGCGGTGGCACGTGGCCCAGGACCCTCGCTGGTGCTGTTGGGAGCAGTGGTATATGGCCCAGGGCCCCCGCTGGTACTGGGGGTGGTTGAAAGGGCTGGTAGGCTCCCTACCCAGCTCTGCCTGTCCCTGCAACTCCTAGGGGGGAGGGAAGACCAGGGAAGCTCTGGTGCTGCCCCCGTGGAGCTCTGGTTCTGCAGCGCGCATTGGCCAGGAGCTGCAGCCAATGGGAGCTGAATGGGCAGTGCCTGCAAGCAGGGACAGAGCACAGAGCCTGCTGGCCCCTCCACCTACATCAGGAGTTGTGGGATCATGCCAGCTGCTTCCAGGGAGCCTCCCCTGCAGGTAAGTGCTGCCCCACACCCCAGCTCGGAGGCCCTCTCACACCCAAACTGCTGCTGCTGCTGGCTTAGGAGGGCAGCCCCTCTGCCAGCTGCACCGGCTGCTGCAAAAGTCACAGAGGTTATGGAAAGTCACAGAATCCGTGACCTCCGTGACAGACATGCAGCCTTTAGCATCGTGCCATGCACAGGATGAAGTCTACTTCAATTCCTCCACTGGTGTTAGAGCCATGGTCATTGTCCAGGCTAGAAATCCACTCCCACCAGACCCCGCAAAGTTTTCATGTCAGCATCCAAGCACACAAGACAGTTTATGCCATGGAACCCTTGGCATAAACTTTACTGTCTATGTGGTTCTCTGGTGTGGGAGAGTGTTGACTGGAACTGCTGGAGTACCAGCAATATTAGAATGAGGAACTGCAGAGATTTCCTGCTTAGCTTTCCTCCTCTCCAAAAAAGTGTTTTCTCCACTAATTGTTTCACTTGCCCTTTCCTCTCTTTTTAGCATATTTCCCTGGGGAAGGAGAGAAGCAAAAGACTGCAAGAGCAAATGTTTTCATTTCAGGGAACACTGTGTACCAGTGAAGGAGACCTTCTCTCCTTTGTCAAGCATTGACTCTGAAATGCCAGTCACAGGAATAAATATCACCATGAGAGCTAAGTTTACAAACACCACCACCTAAACTGTCTTGCAAAATGTACACATGCACATGCGGAGCTATGCATCTGTGAGTGCGAATATACATTATCACAAGCAAACCAAGTAATTATACAAGGAAACAGGCACTTTGCATATGCAAACACTTTTACAAGTGCACAATTTCCAGTTTTGCACATGCAAGTGTATACTTGCTTATCTGCACATATTTTGCAGCTGTAACTTACTAGTAGCACCTATTATTCTAAATGACACACTAAGTCACCTAATTACTTGTGAAAGTTTCTGGATGCATATCGTAGAGATGTACTCCTCTGTTAAACCTATGCTGAGAATAACATGGCATGTGGAAGTACACATTGTCCCATATAATTGCAACCCAGCCTGGCCAGCTAAACCCACCAGAGGACAGAAATACTCTGTGTACCTATGTCACAGTTTTCCTCTCTTCTGGGACAGCCATCACAAAGCCGTCTGTTGTTATTTTTGTGATGCGTCCATGTGGTCCACAGAAACACGACTGAGACCACCAAATCATTTTACATATGTTTGTGAGCAGCTATCAGATGGCAACAACTTGTAGACACTAACACGCTTGGTAGATTTGAACTGGTGACCTACCCTTCAGGAAAAATACTCTATCTCCCATTACTTACCCCTTAGCTATCCATTCCCCTTTTCTCCACGCTTTTAACAGCATTAAAATATGATTTATGTCTTTGTTTGTGAAATGATTACTCAATGTTTGTGAAATGATTACTCCAGATCTAATGCATCCAAGGGGTGCTGAGTTGGCTGATGTGATTGCAGAGCCACTGGCCATTATCTTTGAAAATTCGTGGCAATCGGGGGAGGTCCTGGACGATTGGAAAAAGGCAAATATAGTGCCCATCTTTAAAAAAGAGAAGAAAGAGAACCCGGGGAACTACAGACTGGTCAGCCTTACTTCAGTCCCCAGCAAAATCATGGAGCAGGTCCTCAAGCAATCCATTTTGAAGCACTTGGAGGAGAGGAAGGTGATCAGGAACAGTCAACGTGGATTCACCAAGGGCAAGTCATGCCTGACCAACCTGATTGCCTTCTATAGTGAGATAACTGTGGATGAGGGGAAAGCAGTGGATGTGATATATCTTGACATTCGCAAAGCTTTTGATACAGTCTCCCACAGTATTCTTGCCCGCAAGTTAAAGAAGCATGGGCTGGATGAATGGACTATAAAGTGGATAGGAAGCTGGCTAGATTGTCGAGCTCAACAGGTAGGGATAAACGGCTTGATGTCTAGTGGCAACCGGTATCAAGTGGGGCTGGTTTTGTTCAACATCTTTATTAATGATCTGGATGATGAGATTAATTGTCCCTCAGCAACTTCACGGGTGACACTAAGCTAGGGGGGAGAGGTAGATACATTGGAAGATAGGGATAGAGTCCAGAGTGACCAAGACAAACTGGAGGATTGGGCCAAAAGAAATCTGATGAGGTTCAACAAGGACAAGTGCAGGCTGGGGACCAACTGTCTAAGCAGCAGTTCTGCAGAAAAGACCTGGGGATTATAATGAACAAGAAGCTCGATATGAGTCAGCAGTGTGCCCTTGTTACCAAGAAGGCCAACAGCAAATTGGGCTGTATTAGTAGGAGTATTGCCAGCAGATTGAGGGAAGTGATTACTCTCCTCTGTTCAGCACTGGTGAGGCCACACTTGGAGTATTGTGTCCAGTTTTGGTCCCCCCACTACAGAAGGGAAGTGGACAAATTGAAGAGAGCAACGAAAATGATTGGGGGCTGGGGCCCATGACTTACGAGGAGAGGCTGAGGGAACTGGGGTTATTTAGTCTGCAGAAGAGAAGAGTGAGGGGGAATTTGATAGCAACCTTCAGCTACTTGAATTGGGGTTCCAAAGGGGATGGAGCTAGGGTCAGTGGTGGCAGATGACAGAACAAGAAAATAATGCAAGAGGTCTAAGTTGGATATTAGGAAACACTATTTCATTAGGAGGGTGCTGAAGCACTGGAATGGGTTACCTAGGGAGGTGTGGAATCTCCATCCTTAGAGGTTTTTAAGACCTGGCTTGACAAAGCCCTGGATGGGATCATTTAGTTGGTGTTGGTCCTGCTTTGAGCAAGGGTGTTGGTCCTGCTTTGAGCAATTTGAAGAGACCTCCTGAGGTCTCTTCAAATCCTAATATATCTATGATCTTTAAAGAAAAAATGTTATTATACATGAAGGCTAAAGAGCTTGAGCTAATTAATACTGCAACAATTTTCAGACTTTTCTTGTATTAGAAATGAACTTCAGTTAACAGGATTTTGGAAAGCTAATGGGGTGGAGGTAAGGCCAAGCACAACACTAATGTAATCTTCCCCAGTTCCTGTTGTCTCATTCGTTAACCGTTATTATTATGACTTGGGTCAAAATACTTGAAAGGAATTATACTTTCCTCTGCCAAATATTTTAGCAGTAACGACAAAAAAGAAGACAAATCAGGATGGGAAATCCTAGCCCTAACAGTTCTTTCTCCCCCTCATTTCTCTCTTCTGCGCTCGCCTTTGTGAGAATGAATGCACAATATATATATTGCAACACATGCCTTTTTATTCTCAACTCCTCTGTGGTCTTAGATTCCGGATTTTCGGGGAATGTAAATTAAATACGATCAGTGTTGTTATATCCACCTTTCCTTTCACAGGTTTGATCCTTGATGTGTGGATGTACATGTATCATGTGTGCTAACCTTCTTTTTTTCTCTCTCTTCTGTCCGTAATCCTTTCCCAGTAATTCCATAAGATATCCATAATGGAATTGTCAGTCAAAAGTGAGCCAGAGGAAAATGCTGTCTGAATACAAAATGGCCTAGGCACACTCTCAGCAGTGTAATCCTCAGACAGACCCAATGGCAACTGCAAAGCTGCTGTAACAACTGTCGCCAGAGCTTGCCAAGGTGTCAGTTGCCACTACTAGTAAAATGTAATCCATATACCAATATCTGGATCCTGAAAAAATAAAGGAAGAGGAACAGGCTATGAAAGGCAAGTAGCAATAGAATCTGGGGAATCTTGTTTAACTTCAGATTAAATCTTTCTGCTAAATTTCATGGTTTTTTCACGTGAAATTGTTTCTTTATGTTAAATAAATTCAGAACCATTTTCATGCATTCCTCGAAATCCAGTGATGCAGTCTAATGCGGTTGGAGAGCATTTAATCACATTGCAGTGAAACAGACATTGTAAAATGAATGTAATTGAGGAGATACGCAATATTTGGGAAATTGTTTTTCTGCTTCCCATACCTGTACTTCCTTTAAACTAAAGGTTATATGGTCAAAAAAAATAGCAAGAATAAAGTGGTACTGATAATGGCACTCCAGTCCCAAGCACAGCCTTGCATGCATCAGCCCTTTAGAACAATTACTATATTTTTTACAAGACTGAAGATCTTTGCATAACAGCTAGAAATGGCTTTTTCTGAGAGTATGGACTCACAGAGCATATACCCCATGTGAAGGACTTGCTTTTATAGAACTACTGTATGATTTTTATGAAATGATCATTTGAGATGACCATTTATTCAAAATATGAGTGTAAATATTTTTTTTAAACAAGACCCATTTCTATATAACATGTGCTTATAATTATAACATTTATTTACAAATGCGGCATATTGGCAATTCACAGACAATTAGTAGTAACAGACAATCATCATGTGGTTTACATCATCTCTCTGAATGTTTTAAATCTCATAACTTCTTGTTTCAGTAAGATCAGTCTTTGAGGCTAATCTCTCGCACATGAGCAATGCTAAAATATTGTCTTCACTGTGGAGCACAAGAGAAATTGCTTAAGTAAAGGTAGTGACTTTCTCAGATAAAGGCCATTAGGTAAGGCTGTGTACAAATCTGACACTTTATTTTGTTGCCTTTGACAGTCCCTTGGAAGGGTTTAAGAGAACAAGATCTGACTAAATTTTTCAAAAATTCATGGTGGAATATTTGTTAACCTTGCTCTCTGTGATTGCTGTAGAACAAAGATAATACTCTTCAAATGGAGATAAATTACTACCTTTCAAAAGATTATCACCGGTCCTCATCAAATTTACTTCTACAGCTGAACAGCCAATGACCTTGTTGTTTACACAACAAACATGTCTGCTGCTTTATGTTTATTTACTCTAACTACCCTGCCCAGCGTGGCTCCATGGATTTGTTACAGTTAAAACGTTTATACGTAAATTAGCCGATTCACCTGGTTTGGTAAGAATGGGAAGATTGAACAGACAGTAACTAAATATTAAAATTGGTTTTGTTTTGGTTTACTTTTGCTAAAAAAACCCCACCTCTCAATTGGGTATTTCAGCAGCCTTTTCTTATATAGGAACATGTTGGCTTGGCAGAATTATGTTTTAGGGAACTGGGCACATCAGTTGATGACGCCACAGTGCTCATTTTCTGCAGAAATGTTGGGGGTGAAAATTAAAATGGTATAAATTATTAAATTATGATATTTACTCGTACATCCTTAATGGCGGTGCCAAAAGAAAACATCTGTGGATAATGAGTATGAAAATCTGGATTGTTAGCAGTATAAAATTATGCTTCCCAAGTTTAAAATGCAGTCTTACAGGCTAAACACATAGTTATCCCACAAACAATGTGACCTTTATTGGAATGAGTGCCTTTCAATGTCTCACAATTGGCACACCAAGGGACCAGATCAAGCCTGGGGTAGAGTGGTTTCTTTTTCTCTGTAGAAGCCTGTGCCCCAGTGGGCAGTGTTTGAGAGTGCCATTGTGAATCAACCGTAACGTGAAAGGGAAATCAAAGCCACTTTAAGATAAAGCATGCAGCATTATAGGGCTGGCTGGAAAACAAAAATTCTGTTTCATGAAAAATGTCAAAGTTTTGACATTTGGTTTCATCCCACATGAAAATAAGAACTTTAAAAACTTTTCATAAAAAAACACGCGAGAAACCCAAAGGAGTCAACAGTGCACTAGTTAGTCCACTCACCTGGTGGGAGATCCAGCTGCAAGTCCCTCTAATTTGGTGCAAGAACTTAAACCTGGGTCTCCCATATCCCAGGTGAGTGCCCTAACCTCTGACCTATTGACTTTTATGAATGTGGGTGTCTCTCTCTGACTTTGACCAGAAAGTTCATCTGAGCCTGAGAACAATTTTTGATGAATCAGCATTTCTGACCAAAAAATGTTTTTTGTCAAAAAATACCCAACCAACTCTATGGTTTTACTGCAGGTTCAGACAATGTAATTATAAGAATGTTTTCTAGAGTTTTTATATGTTTCTTGGATTAATATCAGTTGTTTTTACTGAGTATTTTTTGACTGTTGACCCAATCCCAAAAGCTGATGAGTGCTTCCAGGAGCTCATTGGGATTTCAGTGCGCTTTGCACCAGGGCTCTAGCACGGGCCATTTAAGAGATGGAAAAAAACGTTCACTGTGCTGTTCTCAAAACTGGGACAAGGGAGAACTAGAAACATTTTGCCATTGTAGTGGAATTTGATGAAAGTTTCAAAGCTGGTAAAAATATGGAGCAGTGAAATGTTTGCAAAATCCAAGGGAGAGAAAATTTTCTTCAGGGCTCCAGGCGTCTATAGAAAACATTTAAACATTTTAAAGTGTATTATGCTCCTTAGGGCTCTTCCAGTTTTTATTGTTCTCCCCTGCCTCATTGTGGTGTCGCCTAAATCCTAGACTGCTTGTTTGAGGGCTTAGATCCACCCACTAATGCTCATCGTACACTTTCACTGCAGAGTTGGACCAAGGAAGGTATTAATAAATAACTGTACTGATTTTACTTGTTCTATCACCTCTCTGCTGCACTGGCTGATCATCCCAGTAAGCGGTTAATCCTGCAAAGTGTTTTTATCTACTGGAGCAAAACCTGGGCTTTTAATGTCACTTTTGTAAAATGAGTCTCATGTGATGTTTTGTTAGAGAGAGGGAAAAAGCTGTTTAATCATATGGCCATGATCTGAGCTTCTATTTCTAACAAAACATCACGTGGAACTCACTTTACAAAAGCAACATGAAAATCCCAAGACCAGAGCAGTTTTTGTGAATTTTACATAATTATTTTGCAAACCGCAAAATAGTGTTTAAAAATTCAAAGCTAAGCACCTTCTATCACTTACTAGCCATTTTGAGTCTTGGATCCAGCTGAGCTCCACATGGTGCTGGACTCCAGGTGGGAACAAAGATAGCTGTGGGCCAGCTTTGTCTAGTCCCCCCACCCAACCCAAATTGATCCCTCAGGCTGCTGGGGCCAATTTGTTAACAGAGCGGTCATGCTTATGAGGATCACTGGAGCACATAATCCCATGCATGCCCTTATGTGCTCCCTATGCCAAGGGCCCAGGATTGGGTTGGTGGCATACAGCCAGGCACAGCAGCTTTACACCACATGGTAGAATCCTCAGCTGGTCTGTTAGCCCCGTGTTGAGTCTTCATCACACTGCTTGAGCAGTCTTAGCATGAGGCAGAATCTAGCCCAATGGTGGGCAAATTGCAGCCCACCAAGGTAACCGCTGGCGGGCCGCGAGGCAGTTTGTTTATATTGACCATCCGCAGGCACGGCTGCCAGCAGCTCCTAGTGGTCGCGGTTCGCCATTCCCGGCCAATGGGAGCTGTGGGAAGCGGCAGCCATCATGTCCCTGTGGCCCGCACTGCTTCCCATAGCTCCCATTGGCCGGGAACCGCAAACTGCGACCATTGGGAGCTGCGGGCAGCTGTGCCTGCGGATGGTCAATGTAAACAAACTGTCTCTTGCCCCACCAGTGGATTACCCTGACTGGCGACGTGTGGCCCATAGGCCTTAGATTGCCCACCACTGATTTAGCCCATAGTCCCAAATTTTCAGTGGGCTCCCACTAGTACACCTGTGTACATACACCTACACATCCAGTGGTGCATGTGAACACTCACATATGCCTACGCAAGCAGGAATATGCAAAGTGTAAAGCTAGGCACACAAATTCAGCTTTTGCATTTGTAAACAGGTGTGCCCAAAAATTTGGCACATGCACAAAGCATCTGCCGAAAAGCATGGCTCCCATTGTTTAATTTTAAAGAAAGCCAAGGCTTAGAGAGAGAAGCTATAATGTTTCACTAAATAAAACAGCTGTTCTTGCAATCAAAAGCACAATAAGCACACAAAATTTGCCAAGAGTTGCTCATAAAAAGTGAGACTTTTCTTGGGTTTGCAGATACTGCTTTGAAAATATCATTAAACCATCTTCGTACCTCACATCCCAAAAGTTTCTAACAATATTATCCTCTGAATAAAATAGCTGTGACAACCAAAAGGGTTCATTTTGTCATATGTACAACTGCAATCATATTGGGGAGGGGGATGCGTGTGTGCAGATGCGTGTGTGTGTGTGTAAGCTTTCACCATATAGTCTATTGGTGTCAGTAGCATTTGAGACCTAAGATACTGTTGGTGCAGAAAGAAGACAGACTCCACTTCTAATAAAACAGCCATTTCAGTAGAATGTTGTTTGTCATTTATAGGAAAAACATATTGACTCTCTGTTCCCAGTTCCTGCTGTCTCACTCTTGCCAGTTTCTTTCTCTTTTCCTGCCTCCTTTTCTTCAGACTCCTAGCTCTAAACCGATGAATTATATAAACTAACAATAATTATTCTTTCATTGTAGTCAGATCCTCAACTGACCTAAAAAGGGATAGCTCCGTTGCTCTGGCCCCAGATCTTTAAAGAATCCGACAAACAATTGTGTGTCCAAACGTGTATTCAGTTAAAGCTATTGTTCAGGTAAGCTAAGTATTTGCAGGTGCAAATGGCAAATTATGCATCTAGCTGGCCAATTGTATGCATAAAGACCCAATTTACACATGCAATCATGGTAACTGGGCAAATAAATTAGACAAGCAATTGAATGCACATTTTTCATGCTCTAGTTCACATGTGACTTTTTCAAACTCAGGCCTGAAACGTCAATGAACACTGTTTGTTATAAAACTCTGGCTTTGTAACTGTTTTTACTACTACTCTGTGGTTAACCCCAGGACTCCAAAGGAACTGCTGGTTGCAGTATGACATGTTAGTTTTGCCTAGCACGCACATTTTTGCATAACTGTAAATTAGATGCAGTGAATCAATTGCAATAGGACCCTTGTTAGGCAGAAAACCATAGTTCAACAGCACCACTTTCTCGCAAGACAACCATGAGACACATGTTCTATGTAAGCAATTTTCTATCAGATATTTTTAGACTGGTTCTTGAAACCTAGGCCAGGTTCTGCCTTGTGGAGGGTTTTTTGTTTGTTTTTTGCTTCCTTGTTTACTTCTCTCCATCAGTTCACTGTTTTTCTTGTTGTGTTTTTCTGTCTGCATATTGGTACAAGAAAAAAGGTCCTCCCTTTCTCCATCTCTGTTTTTAATCTTTTTGCACCATGACTTCTGGCCACTACTGTTTTTTGTTTAGCATCAGGGCCGGTGCTACCATTTAGGCCAACTAGGTGGTTGCCTAGGGAACCAAGATTTGGGGGTACCAAAAAGTGGCACCCCAAATTTTTTTTAAAGCGTTTCAGTGGCTGCTGCGCTGGGAGGGAGAGGGAGTCTGAGCCGCTGCCGGCAGCCCAGGGGTTCCCCTGGGTCACCGCGCCGCCGGCAGCCCAGGGGTTCCACCACGCGGTCACTGTTCCGCTTCTCCTGCCTTGCAGCACAAGCCTGGGAGAAGAATTAGAGCAGGGGTGGCATGCTCGAGGAGGACACGGAGCAGAGGTGAGGTTGGGTGGGGAGGTGCTGCACGACTCCCCGGGCTGCGGGGGTGGGGAGCTGCCACGGGGGTGCCTCAGGGCGGGGGGGGGAGCTGCTAGAGGGCTTCTCACCTCTGCTCTGCGTCCTCCCTGAGCGCACTACCCCCACTCTAATTCTCCCGCCTCCCAGGCTTGCGGCGCCAATCAGCGTCGGCTCAGGGAGGACGCGGAGCAGAGGTGAGCTGGGGTGAGGAGGTGCTGCACAGCTCCCCGAGGGGAAGCTGCCATGGCGGCGGTGGGCGCCTCAGGGCGGGGGGGGTCAGGGATCTGCTGCAGGGCTGGGGGAGGGCCGCAAGGTGGAAGTTTCGCCTAGGGCGTGAAACTTCCTTGCACTGGCCCTGTTTAGCATACATATGGTTGGGCTAGTAATGAGCTGGAAAGATAGATTAATTATGTAGAATGCCTACAGATTCTCCACTGAAATTGGATAACAGTTTACTATAGATTTCTCTTTCCCTGAAGATTAATTTAGGTCCCCTCTTCTTGGTTTCAAAGGTGCGGAAGACAAGGTATGACTAAAACCATTGTCAGATTCTCACTATTCATATTTGAAACTTTCACAATGGGCACAAAAAGTATTAAAAAAAAATACCAACGTGTGGTAATTTATAAGCCTGTGAGTGTTTGTGAACAAGGTGGATATTATCATTCTATAAAGCCTCCTTGTGTTTATTATGATTTGTTGTCTATTGACTGTTGCTCGTGATAATTTCACGAGCCAAAGAAATAACTTTGCTGATAGTGGCAACCTACTGTCTCCCAGTGGTATAAGCAGTATGAATGCCTATTCATATTTTATCTGCTTATAAGCAAACTGATAATAGTCCAAGCTGAGGCCAAAAGAGACTTCTGTCTACTTGCCCACAGTTCTTCATATGCTTAGCAGAGAGCATGTGTCATAACTTTAGTCCCAGATTTGGACCTTAGCGTCCAAAATATGGGGGTTAGCATGAAAACCTCCAAGCTTAGTTACCAGCTTGGACCTGGTACTTGCTGCCACCACCCAAAAAATTAGAGTGTTTTGGGGCACTCTGGTCCCCCTGAAAAACCTTCCCTGGGGACCCCAAGACCCAAATCCCTTGAGGCTCACAACAAAGGGAAATAATCCTTTTTCCCTTCCCCCCCTCCAGGTGCTCCTGGAGAGATACACAGACACAAGCTCTGTGAATCCAAACAGAGTGACTCCCCCTCTCCGTTCCCAGTCCTGGAAACAAAAAGGACTTTCCTATTCCCCCAGAGGGAATGCAAAATCAGGCTAGCCAATTCAACACACACCGATCTCCCCTGATTTCTTCCTCTCACCAATTCCCTGGTGAGTACAGACTCAATTTCCCTGAAGTAAAGAAAAACTCCAACAGGTCTTAAAAGAAAGCTTTATATAAAAAAGAAAGAAAAAATACAAATGGTCTCTCTGTATTAAGATGACGAATACAGGGTCAATTGCTTAAAAGAATATTGAATAAACAGCCTTATTCAAAAAGAATACAAATCAAAGCACTCCAGCACTTATATTCATGCAAATACCAAAGAAAAGAAACCATATAACTTACTATCTGATCTCTTTGTCCTTACCCTTAGAAACAGAAGATTAGAAAACAGAACTACTTCTCCAAAGCTCAGAGAAAGCAGGCAGACAGAAAAACAAAGACCTCGGACACAAAAATTCCCTCCACCTAAAGTTTCCTGATTGGTCCTCTGGTCAGGTGCTTCAGGTGAAAGAGACATTAACCCTTAGCTATCTGTTTATGACAGCATGTCTACATAGAAAACTGATTCTTCCTTCTGAACTTATTAGGAGTGATACTAGCATTCATTCTGGAAGACAACGTCCTGCAATAACATGGGAGTAATCAGAGTGGGACTAGACATATAAATAGCACCATAATTATATTTCTTGTAGTCAAAGGGTAACATTTGCAAAAGTGCTTAAGTGACTCATTGAAACTCAATGGGACATAGGTTTCTAAGCATGTAAGACAGTTTTGAAAAGGGATTTATGCTGCTAAGTCACTTAAGCACTTTTTGAACATTTTAGCCAAAGGTCTTTTCCTAGAGTTGCACTTCTCTGCCCCACTGCCACCCTTATTTGGTGCTTACACAACTAGAGGTTCAGCTTTAATTTCCATTGCTGTCTCCCCAGGGCCGGTGCAAGGATATTTTGCGCCCTAGGCGAAAATTCCATCTTGCGCCCCCCCCCCCCCCAAATCACATACATTATACACAATACACGGTCACAGAGTAACATATTATAATTTAGAATTTATGTTTCCGCGCTTTAAGTTTAGCAAATTTAGAAACAAGTTCCTCCAAGTCAATGTTGTGAGCAATGTCATGTTCTATTGACAAGGTATATAGCCCAACAATTCTTTGTTGCAACATTGATGTTCGCATATATGTTTTTATCAACTTGAGCTTCGAGAAGCTTTGCTCACCACTGGCCACAGAAACTGGGAGAGTCAAGAGGATGCGAAGAGCAATAACTGTGTTAAGGACACTATCTGTCAGCTTATTTTCCCATATGAAGTTCAATACATCTTGGGGTGATGAACTCCTTTGGACTCGTCTTGCAATAGCTTGCAATTCACTGCACAAGTCAAAGGCATCAATATCCTTGGATTCACCACGTTGCAAAGCTTTCTCCAGATTCAAGGAATGTTCCATAATTTGCTTTGGTGTTTTATTTTGCAAACTCTAAACATCATATATGAAGCCAAATATTGAACTAATTTGCTGCATCAATGTGAATCTTTCTTCAACCGAATGTATTGCTGTGTCAGTGACTGCAAAGTAAAAGTTCACTTTGAATTTTTCTTTCGGATCATAAATAGGTTCGTCATCTGCTTCATATGTGAACTGCTTCCTCTTCTTTCTAATACGGATTGGATCTGGTTCAAAAAGTGAGGGTACATCCAACTCCTCCGCAAGTTCACCTGCATCTACCAATGTTTTCTCAAAGGCTGCGTCACTTCTGCGGCCCACAAGAAACTTCTTGGTTTCTTCAAGTTGATTAATGGCATCACATATATCAAATTCTTTTGCCTGAAGTTGTTTGCTAGTTATGTTGATCTCAAACAATATGTCATACCACAAAACAAGAGAAACAAGAAACTTGAAACTAGAAATGGCTTTTGTAAGAGCCTTTGCATCAACTTGTGATGTATTGCCAGATGATCCTGTCAGAGTATTGTCTTCATAGATGTCGACCAGAGCATCACAGATGTCACCAATGAAAGCAGGATGGAGAAGCTCCCCCCGCAGAAGACCTAAGACATGATGGCTGGATACATAAACAGACACCTGTCCCTCACAGGCAACTACCTCATAACATGCCAATTTTGCTCAGGACAGAATAACATAGAGGAATACTATGCATTCAGTGGTCTCTACACTGGCCAAGCAACAGCATGACAACTAACCTAACCAGTCCATCCAACTTTTTTGACTGCTTCTTGGGCACTGGTGAGGGGTAGCGGTGCCAGACTGAGCCCGGTGATGGGTGCACTACAAATCTAGAAACTGAGGCAAGGTGCTGGGCCTAGAGTCCTGCTGAGACTGCTGTCCTGCACCAAGTGGAGCACAGCCTCCATGAGGAGAGAACGCAAACAAATATCACGCTCCTTCTGCATGATTCCCCCAAGCACTTCTTCAGGCAGCTGCTATGTGGGTCACAGGCTTAGGCCTGCCTGTTGCAGGCAAAACACAGCAGCAGGGCTTAAAACTCAGACAGAGCCACCCAGAGGACTCAGGGGGCCTTGGGCAAAGCAAAATCGGGGGCCCCTTCCATAAAACATTTGCAATACTATAGTAACATGTATTAGGAAATGTAAAAAATAACTAGTGAAATACATTCAAAAATTAATTTGTAATAATTTGAAAATAAACTAAATACATTATTTAAAAAATTAAAAGCTGTAATGGTATGTATACATTTGCAATTACATAATGGGCAGTTGCTGGGTGATTGTGATAGTTGGTACCAATGGGCTGTCGTTGCCTGGGGTGGTGCTGTTGTTGCCCACGGCTGGGTGGGGAGCTGGGCTTTGGGTTCAGAGGTTCCCAGCTCACAGGGGCTGGGCTCAGGGATGTGAGGAGATAGGGTCAGGGGGGTGTCCAGCTCAGAGGGGCTGGGCTCAGAGCTGAGGGTCAGGGCTGTTGGGGGGATGGGGTCAGGGGGTTTCCAGCTCAGAAGGACTGGGCTCAGAGCTGGGGGTCAAGGCTGTGGGGGGGATGGGGTCGACGGCGTTTCCAGCTCAGAGGGACTGGGCTCGGAGCTAGGGGTAAGGGCTGTGGGGGGATGAGGTCGAGGGGGTTTCCAGCTCAGAAGGACTAGGCTCGGAGCTGGGGGTCAGGGCTGTGGGGGGGATGGGGTCAGGGGGGTGCCTGAGGGCACTGGGGCAGCTCAGCTCTGCAGGCTGCTGTTCTTTCCAGGTGTCCAGGCACAAGGGGAGCAGGAGCAGGGACCAGCTAAGGACCAAGGGGGCAGGAGCACAGGCACCTGAGGCTGACCCATGGGGAGGCACTTGCTTACCTTGCCCAATGCATGACCGCTAGGGTCCTCTTTTTTCCTCCGCTCCACTAGACCACTGCTGAGGCTCTTTTCTTTTCCGTGCCCCTCGCTGGGGCTGACATGGAGGCTGAGCCAGGGGGTAGCTGCGGCTTTCCTCCAGAAGCAAAGCCCTGGTGTTGTGCCGCTGTCGCAGGGCCCCTGCCACGTGCCCTAAGCAGAGCTGCTGCAGCTCTGCCCAGCCGCTGGTGCCCCCGCCAGGCAACGAGAAAAATTGCATAGGCTGGAGCCCCTGCTCTGGGAGGGAGAGGGATTCTGAGCCTCTGCCTGCAGCTCAGGGATTCCCCTGGGTCAGCGCAGCCGCGGTCAGCTCAAACCTCTGTGCTGCCATGGCAGCACGCTGATCCCAGGGGTGCCCTGGGCTGCTGGGCTGCCGTGCCGGCGCCCTGACCCCGGGGGGCGCCCTGGGCTGCCGGGCTGCTGCAGCAGCTCCCTGACCCGGGGGGCGCCCTGGGCTGCCGGGCTGCCAGTGGCTCCCTGACCCTGGGGGCGCCCTGGGCTGCCGGGCTGCCACCCTGACCCTGGGGGCGCCCTTGGCTGCCAGGCTGCCGCGGCGGCAAGGTGATCCCGGGGGTGCCCTGGGCTGCTGAGCTGCCACAGCGGCTCCCTGACGGGGGCGCCCCGGGCTGCTGGGCTGCCGGCGGCAGGCAGCTGCTGCCGTGGGCAGCTCAGACTGCCTCTCCAGCAGCAGCGGCTGCTGCAACCATTTAAAAAAATTTTTGAGGGCGCCGCTTTTTGGCGCCCTCAAATCTTGGTGCCCTAGGCAACCGCCTAGTTCGCCTAAATGGTTGCACCGGCCCTGTGTCTCCCCCAGGTCCCTGGTGGGGAAGCTACAGTGACGAGAGACTAAAACAGTGCATCTTCTGGCCACGTTAACCATGCTTTCTCCTTGGCCAACACCATTACTTCTGGGGCTGCACTAGACTTGTTGCACCACTGTAGACACTGTTCCTTGCCAATGGACTTTCTGCTGCCAGGAGCCCTGTGCCCAAAACAGAGATCAATCTACCCCAAGTTTTTTATTTACAACTGCTGATAGAGGTTCATCAAGACAGAGTGAGAAATAGGTTCTAATCCTATAGCCTACCCCTTACTCTTGTGTTGACCTGAACTTCCTCAAGTGATATAAGAACTGCAGTATCAGGTCTGCTATGGACAGACAAGTAAAGTGAGTATAGTGCAGAAAAGTGTGTTGAGAATATACTGGCCTAATGCTGCTCTCACTGAAATCAAAAGGAGATTTAGGGAATAGGTGCAGGATCTATGTAAGCAATTCATTAAATTGTGATTACACCCAAGATCTTACTGATGGGTAAAATAGTGATAATTTCACATTTTGACTAGTTTGGAGTAATGTAATAAGAATACATCCTAGTAACCCAATAGCATGTCTCACTCATCTATAAGAGAAGCAGTAGAGGAGTAAGAGTGTAGGTGTCTCCATCACAGGAGTACTAACAAACCAGGGAAGCAATGATAGAGCCAAAATTAAAATTAGACTCATGAGAGTCCTGAGGGCTGCTTCACAAGACATCTACTCAAAAAGAAGCTAAGGGAGCAAAGCAGGAAACTTAAAGGGATGCTATAGAGGTCATCAAAGCCTTATAGAGTGAAGAGGCTAAAAATATCCAGAGAGCAACTAAAGGGAATGAAAGAAAAGTGAAAGGAGAAAGATTTATGGAGGCATTAGTGTTATAGTACCTCCACAGTTAAAGTTGGATTGACTTTTTAAGTTAAAGTGAGGTTTACATCCATTTCTTAGGCTAAAGAACAAATGTAGATCAAACCAAAATTATATCACTTACTCTTAGGATAATGCTTCAATTTACTGGAAAGCTACAAGTAAATCCCTGAAGGAAACGGAGCAAATACTTTTCCAGTAGGAGACTTTTCAAAATTACCTTGATCTGAAGGAATTCTTCTAAAGTGTGTGAACATTTCTTTGTGTTCCACTCAGACTGAAAACCAAGTCAAATTATAAGTCAGTTACAGCTATTTGTTAAATAGTGTCCGTCACAGACTTTTGCACAGACTACTTTAAAAAAAAACAAAAGTAAATACAAAGGTAACATTATTCTAACCAGTGCACAAGAAAACAGCATTTAAGTCACTGAAGGAAGGGAGAGAAACACGCTATTGGATAACTTTTCTTGTAACACCTATCTTCTCATGCACACACTGAATGAGCAGACTAAAGCTGATGCAGAAACTTACACATCAGATAAAATGTTTCAATGACACCTGCTTTCACACACCCAGTGGAGGAGGTTTGAAGTTGGTGGATGAATTTACTCACTGTTGGAAGCGCATCTCATTGACAGCCACGTATACAACAATACTGAATGAAGAATAAATTGTGTAAGTTTCACTGCATGACAACCAACCAAAGCAACAGAAATAACTACATTTCATGAGAGGAAGGTTTAGGAGACATCATTGAGAGTCAATGGAAGGCAGGGATCCTGGGACCCTTTTAGGGGGAGATTTTTCCAAAGGCACAAAGGGAGTTATTTTATGGACTTTGGGTGTCTGACTCCCACTGTGCCTTTGAAAATTTCGACCTTTAGCTGCAGGGCACTGGAAATCAGAGGAAGGCAAGATCCTGGCTCCTTTGGCCCAAACCAGTGTGACCTTTCTACATTTATCAGGAGCTACTGTGTGATAAGGAAGTCCAGGGGGGCAATGCTCCAATGCACACTTTATAAAGTATGTATTAGAACATTGCTCCTAGAATTCTTAAGTTTTATAGTTGCTAAGATCATGTATACTTTAGAATGTCTTCACAGATGCTACTTTTAGGGTGAGTAGAGAAGAAGAAAGATAGCATAAGGACAAAGGAGAAGATGTGAAGTGGGGAAAAGCTCTGTTGCAGGAATCAGGAAAGGGAGCAGAGACCAGAGGATCCTACTGGGCACTTCAGCTTTTCAGATCCCTTGCTTCCCAACTCTTGGCTATTTATGTTTTAAGTTTTATATGGAACAAAAAAGAATACCTTTCCTTATGCATATGTGGCCTTCTCCATCTTAACTCCCTGTCATGCCCCAGCTTTCTCATTTTGCCTCAGGGCTCCCCTGTTTCATTGCTGCTACTGATAAATTAGAACCTCTGTGGACTTTCTAAATTCCATATATTGGGCTATGTATACTTGGTGACATAAGAATTAGGGCACTGTTCCCTATTGACTTCTTAAAATCACTAGCAGCTCTTGCAGTCTTTATAACAGTGTTTATGAAACTATATGCTATTCTTTGAAAACAAAGCAAAATAGGGAAATTCATTAACAAACTTCCATTTTCCATTAAAATAGCTAAACAGCACAAAGCTGTCTTAATTATAAGGTTCCTTGAGATGTCTACATTTTAATTTAAGTAACATAATCTTAATATTAAAGATTAGCAACCTTAAAGTTCATGAATTTAGCAACCTTAAAATCAACACAGATTTTGTAGATTAATCTAGCTATATGCTAATCTGCAGTTATGCAGGATATATAATGAAATTTCCCTCCTTTGATGATGATAATACAATATCTAGTTATTATATAGCATTTTCATCAGTAGATCCCAAAAGGTGGTATAAACATAATTAACTCCATTTTACAGATGGGGAAACTGAAACACAGAGAGGTGAAATGACTTGCTCACACTGTCTTTTGATTCTGGTATTTATTTCATTGCAGAAAGCCTGAGATGATAAACTGTGAATTTAAACACCAAAATAATAATTTTGATGCACTTCCTAACGAATAACAGTCTGGCATTTTTTCAAGTATGCATGTTGCTGAATAGGTCATTTTTATTTCAATCAACGTGTTGTTGATGGCAGTTGGGCTGCTGATCCTGTATTCTAGAGATGACAGAGATTGATTAGTGTGAGATTATGTTGTTTATTATAATGCTTCCTGAGGTGTACTCTTAGAAGTTGCAGTCTTTTCTAAGTGATCAGAGGTAGTGGGTCTCTTTGAATTACAACTGTGAGAGCCAGGATTGATGACAGGCTGTTTTAAAGCAGATCTTCTTGGCAATTAAAAAAGACTAGGAGGTTGTTAGAAAGATATCACTGGAAATTTAGGGATCATTCACATGCAGACTTTAGGCACTGCTTTCTGGAGTCATTCTGAATGGATTTAATTTGGTAATTGTTCCATAGTTAGTTATAGTTTGATAAAAATCAGGCACAAAGGCCAACATGTGGGTAAAGTAGTCATCCTCTTCTTTCTTTGTCCACTGAATATTACTTCTCTTCTGGCATGCTGTAAAGTCCTTAGTCAGTTAGAGAGGTTGGAAGTTTATAGGTGAAGGAGCTGGAGACAGAAGGATGATTTAGGATGGATTTTATGGCATGGTATTGTTAAGCAGTGTGCCTTCGGGGTTTTGTGGGAGAGTCTATTAGATGGGAAAATGTGTAATTGGCAATTTGAAGAATCAAGGTATTTTACTGAAAAATGTTAGATTTTCTAATGATTAGCTTGACATTTTATGAGGCTCCCAGAACTCTGGATTGGTACCTGAAAAAAAATGAGAGACATGTTTGAAGAGTAAAAATTGAGTTGCAAAATTAATGCAGATTTGGGTCAAAATGTTTAACACTTTTTAAAGAACTCCATTCCTAATGCTTTTCTTGACAGATTTATTCCTTTATCGAGTATTTATTTGCCATATTTTACTCTCTGGCATTTCCGTACATTCTATAGTGCATATATTTCCATATATACATAAACAGAGCACATCTAATAGAATATTGCTCTTGATAAGTTGATGTGAGTTTTGTCCCTGACTTCAGTGGGAGTAGGTCCATTATTTTTAACTGTTCTCTGTGTGCTATGTGGGAAGTTTGTGATTGTCGAAGATACCAATTTAAATGGGCTTCTTTGTAGAGAATCTGTAGAGACTGATGCATAAAAATGAACAATACATTTTCCGCTCTGCAAAGTTCTATGTTATATGGCTATCCATTGTTCTATCTAATCTCCATGCACCAGCAATGACCAGCAGTGTGGCCTTGTGAACAGAGCACTGGACTAGGACTCAAGAGACCTGGATCCTATTCCTGGCTCTGCTACTTAGTGGCAAGTCACTTTGCCTCATCCATGACATGAGAATAATTACTTACCTCCTTTGTTAAAGTGCTTTGGGATCTAATGGTGAAAAGCATTATACAATAGCAAGGTATTATTATTAGGGAATTGCCTTTGCAAAGAATACCTCATCATATCTTGCGCAATTCTTGCCTTCCAAAAATACTACTGGGGAAAATGGTTACTGAACTTGTTCCTTATCAGGTATGTCATACCAATAGCCTCTGCTGAGTCTTTGTACATTAAGATCACGATTTATAAAAGTAACTTTTCATTCTGGAGCAGAAACTTGAGACATATTAAAGGAGGTTGATTTTTAGAAATTGGTGTTAAGCACTTTCTGAAAATCAAACCTTTAAAGGCATCTCTGGTTAGACAACCAGAATTTTAGACATCCACAGTCACAAGTCACCTCGGAAAAGCTTGACCTAAATACATCCATGTGACAGTTATACTGCCTTATCAGACCTCTTCAGTGCATTCATTTATTCATGTTTTGCATAGATTATCATTAGTTTTGCTAATTTAGAAAGAAAAATTCTGGAGATTATGGATGTATGTCAGTATCTTCACTGAGTTATGGTTGTCTTACCTGACACAATAGGAATCCATAGATTCTTTTGTCTTATGAATTTAGCCTAACATACAAATTCTGTAACTCTGATGAGAAAGGGCCCAGTTAATATTGATTTGTAAATAATTCACTAGAGGTGATAGTTACATGTATTTCCCTTTATTTATGTATTTTTTCTCATCTCTTTGCATGTGATGAGGTCATTTGGTTAAGTCCCTCTTTTAATACAATAGCCTCTTTTTAGCTCAGCAACAGCACCTGCCTTAGTTACCTAGTTTAATAAAGCTATCCGTACAAAATCACAATCATGATTTTATGATAGAAATAAGAGTAAACACAATTAATTATAATTAATTAATTATATTATCTATCTATCTATCTCAATATGGCCATTTTACCCAGCTCCTTATTAATGTAGGATTATTTCCTGTGCCATATTTTTAGTGCATATTTTCTTTCATATGATCTGTGCTTTATGTCAGTATGGTCTGCTTCAATTGAAAGAAAGAGCAGGAAGAATCTAAGTTTCCATTATAACACACCAGAAAACGACACTAGGCTTTGTCCTTAGTGGTGAAATTTATCCCCAGTTCCTATTGGTTCAAACAAAATAAGTCTTTGAACCACTGGGACCCATAAATAAAGCAGTGGTGGCTAGAAAAGTTTATACCACCAATTTGATTAGACTCCTGTCTCAGCAAGATTCACTAAAATAGTTCCAGTCACCACAGCTGAGTCTTCAGTATAATTCCCACAACTGCAAATGCCAAAGTGGCTGAAGCAGTGTTAAAACTGGTGGGAATATCGTGGGAATTTCACCCATTGTGTACACAGCCTCTGTGCCAGATCCTGAAGTCCTTATTCAGTTTTGGCTCGTCCTTAATTGTTTTCTATGAGTTTTGTCTCAGTAAGTACTTTAGGTTTTGGCCCTTTAAAACCATATTTATTTGTGATTCTTTCACTTTGGGTTCTAATTGTACTGTATTTTCTATAGTTTCTAAAAAGAGATTGAGCCAAATTCTGCAGATTTTTTCCTCCTGCTTTTTAGCAGTAATACTGCGTGCGGGGGAGGGGAGAAACTTGTTTGCTCATTGTGGCTGATAAAATAATCTCTCTTTCAATTCTTTGGTGATATAGTGTTTTCAGCAGAGTAGTGCCTAATACCAGATGTTCCATGGGATAGAGACATTGTATTCACATTTTGTTTAATTGAAAACCAAGGAATAAAGCTGTGTTTGCATTTTACAGCTGAAAACAAAGAGTGAATATTCTTGAAGTGACTGCCCTTCATGTGAAATGTGGAATGAGGGAGGTTTTGTTGACTGTAAAGAATGTCACTACCAAGTTTCTTAATCCTTTGTCAACACTGAGCTAATTCAGCTTTCATAAAACTAGGGAAGGGCAATGAGTAAATAGATCAGTTACATTCTTCTAATATCAAGCTATATTACCATTAGCATTTGCAGCTTCTTCTGTGTAAAGGGCTGGCTCTGATTTATTCTTTATGGGGAGGTGTTGTTGTTTTTTATAAACCATTGGCAGGCTCTGCTTTAAAAGATATACAAGGAAACAGTGGAAGGTGACTGGAGCGAACATGAAAAATTTGCAGTGATCCCAACCATGCAGTAACAGCAATTACAAACTACACCACCAGAATGGTCAGTACAATTAATACCATTAAAGTAATTAGACCTGGCAGCTGTACGGTCAAATAAAGGTAACTTTGTAACAACAATACACCAACAGAAAATTACTGGCATTTCCAACTAAATTATATTCTCTAAATTGTTGTCTTAATGCTAAATAAATAAAGTTATGCTAATTAAGGGACTGATTACAGACTGAAATTAACACAATTGCTTGTTCGACAGTCTGCTAGGGTTCACATTCTTTAACATAATTAATAGCTTTTGCTCATTGTATCTGGCTATACATTGTATCTCATTTACATGCTTTTGCAATATGCTGACAGTGCTAAATGTCTGAGAAGACAGATGTCATCCACTGGAGGAAAATGGTTCTTCTTGTTATAATGTTCATAATGGACATGGTTGCTGTACTGTTTTATTAATAATGATCAGAAAAGAAATGTGAAAGAGAGAAGCTCTGTGCTGGTTATTTTGTGTGTGTGGTTTTTTTCCCCAGTTTTGTGTTCCAAGCCTTTCCTGGAGTCAATGTGAAATGTAATTGCTCTTTTGACCTCTATCTTCTCTCTCCCCAGGTCTAAGGAAGAACTACACTGGTTGATTATTGCAGGAATGAAAGGCACTCTGACCTTGTCGACCGAATGCCTTGCTGCTTTCAATGTTGCCCATTATGCTGAAGGCAGGCAACTCCTGGAGAGAGACTGGAATCTACAGGAGAGCAGCATCTGGGCAACCTGCCAGCAAAGGCTTCATCATCAGGAAGTCAGACATGGCCAAACAGCTCTGGCAGCTAAGGAAAAGGAGGGGGGCAGGGAGTATATCAAAACATTGTTAGCACAGCATATAAAGAGCTTTCAGATGCTGATCACAGATTGCTGCTTCATTAATAAGGCTTTGTATCATACACCTGAACTGAAAATTAACTGTGAAGCATACAAAGAAGAGGAGTACAGTAACTAATTTCCTGCACTGGAATGTGGCAGTCATTAAAAAGTTCTCCCAATAATGGAGAAATTGTTCACGTTTAAGGATCAGTTAAAATAGTTTTCTAAGAGCAAATGGGTTAATTATTCAGTTACTCCGTTTGTGCTAAATGAGAAAATATACACCATAAAATCTTGCTAGATTATTTCTGGAGGTGCAAGGGAACTGCATGGTGAACATACTCTCTGTGTATTTAAATTAAATCCTAAACTCTCTTGAGTTTGCAACGATAGACATTTGCTTCATTATCTGAAATGATTTATTAGTACAGTGATGTCACAGCCCTAAAGCCTATGCTCAAACATGGCGTCTGTTTGGCCAATTGTCAGTCAAAAGGTCACATTGGTACTGTGTGCAACACCGTAGTGCCGTGTGCCTATTCCCGCTCTTTTCCCTGGTCACCTAAGGCTCAGGCTAGTGCCATCTGCAAAAATACCAGTGTGCCTGTTCTCGAACCTTCTGTCGGTCAAAAGGTCAAGTTGGTGCTGTGTGCAAAAGCATAGGGCTGTGTGCAAAACTAGTGTGCTGGGAGCAGCTCTTATTGACGTAGAGGGCACCAGCTCGGAACCTGGTTGGTGAAGGAGCTAGGGACTAATCAGACGCTGACACGAGTAAAAGTGTCCAAATAAAACTGTATCTCGCACCAAAATCTGCAGGAGTATCCGCGTGTTAGCTGGAAGGCCTGATCACCCTTCCAGCCAGGGTCTCCTCCAGATTTAGCCAGCTCATGTCATGTCGTTTTGGTTCTTTGGATTACTTACCCTCCCCAATTTGCCGTGTCCTCAGTGTCTGTACTGCTGGTCAGCTGCACCTGGAGTGTGGTATGTGCATTTTAATTTCTGAAGATACTCTGTTTGTTTAACTTCTTCCCTTTTTTCTCTTCTCTTACTTGGTACCAAGTTGTGTATATAGTATATGAGAATCAAATTGTTGTATTAATTGCTATTGTGGTTAGTTGGTTTATTTTTATAGTATTCAATTAATGCGTGTACAGTTTACTTGGTTTGTGTATCTGCTCTGGTTTTTAGTGAGCAGTTGATTATAGACTGGTTGGTTTCTTGTTATTGGATGTAAATAGACTGTTTCAAGTTGTGTGTATATTCTTGTTCTGATAGTATTGTTAGTTGGTAAAAGTGCTCCTCCCCAGCCCAAGTTGCAACTCATTCCCCATTAATAAACAACCACTTGGTTTTGAATTACAATCTGTTTTCGTTTGATTTTCCTCTCTCAATCAAATCCTTACTCGAACCTGCATTGGTCTCGGACAAGTGAATATAACTTCCTGCTCTGATCCAGCCAAGAGTAAGATGTCTGATTTGCCCTGAGAATAGGTTTGGAGACTTGGAAGAATTTGTTGAAGGACATTGACTGTGCAAAATGTCTCCCTTTTAAGAGGAGCCTTCAAAATAAAGATTTAAATAAGAACACAGAGACTTCATGTTTAAATTTAACCTGTACCAACCAACCAGGTTGATAGTATCTGAGAGTCATTACTGTTTGATGGATATCTTGTGTCACATACAAAATGAGTTGGTGATCTCAATTCAGTTCCTGGTAGCAAGTATCTACATCATGAACATGACTACCAAATTTAGACAAATAAACACCCATGTTACTAGTTTCCTCCAACCGAACAGGACCAGATGAGCCATGGAAACTAAACTCCTCTCTCAATACTAGGGATGAAAGCTTCTTGACACATTGGTAGGAATGAGGCACTACGAAGACCTTCATAACTCATGTAACTCTAATGTATCTGGAAGCCCTGTCATGCATCCCCAAGACCAGCTTGATCCTCATGCATCCTGCTGGGCTGCAGCAATAGTTGCTCCTCTAGGCCGCCAAGGGACTTCAGGAGTACTTGCTATGCACACAAACATGTGGCTGATCTTCCTCTCCTCTCGCTGCTCCCGTTGCTTGAGCCCAGTAAGGAAGGAGCTGCTGGGAGGAGCTGGCAATGGCAGCAGCTGTGACAGATTCAGAAGGTGAGGGGTTTCAAAATAGTACCCCCAAGTCTCCCCAGCCAGATTCAGCCACCCAGGGAAACATCATCACCCAGAGATCTCATAAACATGTCCAGGCAGAACCCATCACCTACTTCAGTACCCCCATCAACCTAATTTTCATCTACTCACACACCCCAACCATCACTGCCAAGTTTTATGCAGCTCCATGTCCTGTCCCCATCACTGCTTGGGCAAAATATATAGGCCAAAGGCTGAAGTCTATGATTGTTTTCAGATTAGCTCATTACATAATTTGCATAAATGCTACATTTGGAACTGCACAAGACTTGGCAGCTATACAGGGAAGTTTGTCATGGTGGACTTCTTCTGCAGACAAATAAAATACTTATGTCACAGTTGGCAACCAGCCAGGTGTCATGGGCATTAAATTATCTTTTTCAGAAAAGAAAAAGAAATTAGACCTTTCACTATTCATAGATTAATAGATTATAAAGTCAGAAGGGATCCCTGCGATAATCTAGTCTGACTTTCTGAATATCACAGGCCATAAGATTTCCCTAAATTAATTCTTGCTTGAATTAGAACACATCTTTTAAAAAGACAATCAATTTAGAAATTTTCAGTGATGGAGAATCCAACTCAAACCTTGTAAAATATTCCAATGGTTAACCACCTTCTCTATTAAAAATGTGCACCTTATTTCTAGTCAGAATTTGTCTAGCTTTAACTTTCAGCTATTGGATCTTATTACATCTTTGTTTGCTATATTGAAGAGCCCTCATTTATCAATCTTTGTTCCCCATATAGGTACTTATAGACTATGACCAAGTCATCCCTTAACCTTCTCTTTGTTAAGCTAAACAGATCCAGTTCCTTGAGCTTTTCACTGTAAGGCATGTTTCCCAATCCTTCTTGTGGCTCTTCTCCAAACCCTATTCAGCGTAGCAATATCCTGCTTGCATTGTGGACTTCAGAACTCGAGACAGCATTCCAGCAGTAGTTGCACCTGTGCCAAACACAAGAGGTAATATAACCTATTCTTATTCTATATTGCTGGGTTTATGCATCCAGGGATTGCATTGCCCTTTGGCCACAGTGTTACATGGGGTGCCCATGTTCAGCTGATTATCTACCATGAACTTCAGGACTTTTTCAGAGTCAATGCTTCCCAGGATAGAATCCCTCACCCCCCTTAAGGATGACTTTCCTTCTCTGTTCCTAGATGTATGGCTTTACAATATGGCTAGCTCATTGTTGTTTCTTTGTTGCTATGAAAGCATTAGTGCTGTGTCAAAATGAAAGAGGCTATATTTTAAAGTAACAGGTCTAAAGAGCCTAAATGTTCAAAGTACAGGGCCATATACTGTGTTTGATCCCTTCATACAACTATTATTGAACTCATTAAGAGTTGTTTCATAGCTCAAAGGCATAGTTTCACCAGGAATCATTATTTTGAGACAGAAACTAAGGAGGCTCCTTAATTTGATCTTTTCTTTTTTTAAGTTACTTTTTTCTATATCCCCTACATCTAATGTTGGAGCCTTTTGAGATAACACTAGAATGGGATCATAGTCGAAACACGTATTTGGCACAGACCATTGGCATAATGAGAATGAAAGAAAGGTGAACATGAGTCTGACAAGCAAACAGAAGAGTAAAAATATATTTTTCTCTTAGACACCTACATCGCCTTTGTGTGCCGTGGTACTGGGTGTGTGTGTCGTTTTGGAGTGTTTTTCTCTAGAGTTCAAATCTCTGGCAAACAACTTGCTGCAGCTCAAGTTAATTTGTTTGGAGAAATCTAAAAAGGTTAAGCCAACTAAACCCATGAAACAAATGACTCAAAGGTATTTGAGCCCTGTGGAGTCAAAGTATTAAATAAGCTGTAAGTTCATACTGTATAAGTTCTTAGTTTTCACTGTCTTCAACTAAAAGATGAAGAAAAGTAAATCAACGTCAGATAAAAGAACATGTCAGTAACTTGATACAACATCTGTAAAATAGAAAATAATTGTTTTCAGTAAAAAAGCTCGTCATCTAGAAACCAATAAAACAGGTTTTCTTATACAAAGGTTAGAAAGAAACTTGAAACATTTACATTCTGAACTTCCTCCTCCTCCACCCCTATGCCCCATTCTTTTAAGCCTTGTGTTGGTATGATAGTGTGGCATTGTGTTTGTGTGCTTCTTGCCATGTATGTAGTGGTTTTTTTGCCCACTGTATGGTACTTGTGCTGCAAATCAAACTTTTAGTTGCTAATTTTCAAGTTCAAGCACCTGATTCATACACGGAGTTCATATGTAGCTGTGTGTACATGCAGACCAAAACATGCATGCACACTGAACATTACATATGAATTTGTCTGCATGCAATACCTGAGGCACACAAGATTAATCCTTGACTTGCATGTAAATCAGGCCTTGTGGGTGTACAAATTAGGTATGTGCAAAACTGTGTTTTTCTTTAAATTTGCACCTAGCTGTATGCTTTTCTGTTCAAGTAGGTCCTAGTTCTGTTTAAAAATACCAGTCAAGGTCATTTTTCTAAGGTTTGATGAGGTCACCATGAAAGCAATAGTATCTAAAACAAAGTGCTACTTAGATGATTTGGCTTAGTTCTTATACAGCATTGCAGTTGCTGTCTATTAAGCCTTTGTCAGGACTTAGTTTAGACCAAAATAAGATTAGAATAAAAGCAAAACTGAAAAAAGTATGTGGTAGTTTTCCAATGGACACATTTTTGTGTGGTTTCTTTAGACTCTCCTGTAATCCCTTTCTATTACTTTTGTGTTTTGACTAGAATTATTCACAAAGGCCAAGCACAATCTGTACTTTAAACCTGTAAGGTGCTTTTTTATCTTTTGTAGAGCTAGTGCAGGAAAGATCACCACAATATAAACTCTGAGATAACCAAGTGAAGAAATTTTGGGGCCTTTGTTTTTTTGCTAATACAGAGCCTGATCCTGCAAGGTGCTGAGTGCCTTTAATTTTCATTGGGCCTAATTCTGAGAGATGCTGAAGACCCTGTAACTCCCATTGAATTTAATCCTACAGCTAACAGCATTGGGCCCAAGGTGTACATGTTATCAGTGTTTGCTCTTTGCTTCATTTTAAAGGTTGAAATTTGGCATTTTAAAAATGTAATGTCAGGTAGGCAATACATTTGAATGTTAAGAGGTTACTGAGTATCAAATTTCTATTTTAACAGAGGAGGAAGCCATAATTTCCTTAATACTTGTTGGAACAGGATTTTTGTTTGAGGGGGAAGGGCAGATTTTCTTATAGGGGCTGGAGGCTCCCTCCTAGCAGACAAGTAGGAGTATAAGAAGCTTCCTTGTGTTCAGTATCAGCAACTCCTGCTCCATTTGCATTTGAGGGAGTTTTTTTCCATAGTGTATTCATTTGCCAGTGAGTTAATGTGCCCCTGCATAATCAGATAAGAATGGAATAGAATTACTAATGATAAGAGGAGGTGGAACAAGGGCACAACAGCAATATAGCCTTTCCTTCTCCCAACTAATCTGAATAGAATCTCAAGTTCTTTTTCAAGGTGGTAGTAGGGATTTTTTTTCAAAATTAGGATAAGAGAATTAAATGCCATGGGTTGAATATGGCAGATACTGCTGCATTCCACAAAGCTCTATTTAAAGAACAAAGTGTTCTCTCTAACAAATGGGCAGATATGCTAACTTACCTTCGCAATCCTAGAACCAATTAATTATATCAGAGTGCAAAATACTCAAGAATTCAGCAAAAAATACAAAAAAATTGCTAATAAAAACATAAGCTGTCAGTGTAACATATTTTAATATGCATGCCAATAGTTATACTTGAATTAGAGTAAATGCCATTAGATCTAAGGGTTATTTACTGTGTCTTTTATGAGGCAGAGCTGCACAGGAAGCAGTAGCACTGTCACCTGGCACTGTGCTTTCTGGGCTTTGGGAAAGGGTGGTGAACAGCTTTTCTTGGGATGGCCTGCAGCACTCGTTCAGGAGGCAGGGTGTTGGCTGCACCCAGGAGGTTACAGCATCATTTCTGAAGCAATGCTGCAATAGGGACAGTGTTTTAGACTATTTAACAAAGCATTTGTGGTTCTTTCTTAAACACAAGGGTAGGGAACAAGTAGACAAATAAGCAGCACCAGCTTCTACAATGGTGCCATCGAATCAGGCCCACACTTGGAAGGGGCCCATTCATGCAGGAGTGCAGGGGCAACCAGTTTCTGGACTGTTGCCCTGCTCCCTGCTCCACCCCTCCCTTAAGGCCATTAATCCATTCCCTCTTCCCACCCCATTCCACCTCTTCCCCTGAGGCCCTGCCCTCACTCCATCCCTTCCCTTTCCCCGAGGCCCTGCCCATTGCTCGCTCCTCTCCACTTCCTCACCCCCTTGCTCGCCCTTAACACCGGAAAAAAGTGAGAGGGCACTTTTAAAAGTGATGGGGCCATGGCCCCCGGCCCATCTGTTCCAGTGCCACTGTTGCCCAGGTATCCAGTTTTTGACCAAAAAGACTGGTTACAGGAGTAACTGCAATCAGCCTGCTCACCTGAAGGGTGGGAACAGCAGTTGCTGGTATCTGGAGGAGCTGCAGCTCAGCTGGAGAGAGCGCGAATTGGCTTCCAAGGACCCAGCTCCAGTGGAGAGAGGTAGGTACTGGCTCTGCGCTGCCCTGGAGTAGGGTGACCGTAACTTCTGTTTTGGCTGGGACAGTTCCTTTTTTAAGTCCTGTCCCAGACATCACAACTTTTTTCACAAAAATGGGCATTTGTTCAGTCCAAGAGTGAATGGGACAAATGCCCACTTTGGCCAAAAAAGTGAGGCGCAGAGGAAAGTGCGGAGGGGGTGAGCAGCAATGCCAGCCCTGCGCAGGGCAGGGGGATGGGTTGCAGGGCTGTTATAACATTTTTTCCCAGATCTGGACCTTAGCGTCCAAAATACGGGTGTTAGCATGAAAACCTCCAAGCTTAGTTACCAGCTTGGACCTGATAACGCTGCTGCCAGCCAGGGATTTATACAGTGCCTAGCTCACTGTGGTCTCCCCAAAACCTTCCCTGGGGGACCCCAAGACTCAGATTCCTTGAGTCTCACAACAAAGGGGAATAAAACATTTCCCTTCCCCCTCCTCCCCTCCAGGTGTTCCCTCCCTGGGTTCCTGGAGAGATATACAGAAGCAAGCTCCGTGAATCTAAACAGAGGGACTCCACCCTCCGTGTTTCCAGTCCTGCAAACAGAAGTACCCAGAGAGCTAATCTCTCTTCCCCCCTCACCCAGAGGGTATGCAAAGTCAGGCTTAGTAAATCTAACACAAAGAGATTTTCCCCCTGACTTCTTCCTCCCAACAATTCCCTGGTGAGCTGCAGACTCAATTCCCTGGAGTCCCCACTAAAGAAAAACTCCAACAGGTCTTAAAAAGAAAGCTTTATATAAAAAGAGTGAAAAGGGACATAATATATAGTCTCTGTATTAAGGTGGCAATATACAGGGTCAATTGCTTAAAAGAAAAATGAATAAACAGCCTTATCCAAAAAGAATACAATTTAAAACATTCCAGCACTACACACATGTAAATACAAAAGAAAACAATATAAACCTATTGTCTTACTATCTTTGTACTTACAACTTGGAAACAGAAGATTAGAAAGCCAGGAGATAGAAAAATCACTCTCAGAGTCGAGAGGGCACAGACACAAGACAAAGAACAAAGAACTCACACCCAAAACTTCCCTCCACCCAGATTTGAAAAAGTCTTGTTTCCTGATTGGTCCTCTGGTCAGGTGTTTCAGGTTACTGGTGTTACCCCTTTACAGGTAAAAGAACATTAACCCTTAGCTATCTGTTTATGACAAGGGCTCAGGCAGGGTTTGGGCGAGCAGCGACACCAGCCCCAGCCTTGCATGGGGGGCAGACAGGGCTCAGGCTAGCCCCGCACAGGGAGAGAGGCAGGGCTTAGGCGAGTGGCTAAGGCCAGCCCTGCGAGGGGCAGGGCTCAAGCTAGCCTCAAGCAGTATCCCATTTTCCCTTTGGATCCTGCCCCCCACCTACCCCTCTGTGCTTACCCCTGGCCTCTACCTCCTGCCTCACTTCAGGGACTGACCCCATTCCCACCATGCTGTGCTTGCCTCTGGCCCCTGCCTCGCTCCGTGGACTGACCCCCCGCAATCCCCATCCTGCTGTGCTCTTGCCCCCGGCCCCTGCCTCGGTAGGGAACAAACTCCCCGCAATCCCATGGGGACCCACAAATATATTTGGCATCAGGACCACAAAAGGTTAATCCAGCCCTGCAAATAAGTGTAACAGACTTTACGAGCATTTTAATAAAAACACAAAAAATTAGTGTGTCAACCCATTAATTTTTTCTGTATGTTCTCTTAGACCAGGGGTGAGCAAACTACAGCCCAGGAACCCCATCTGGCTCTCCAGATGTTTTAATCTGGCCCTCAAACTCCTGACAGGGTGCAGCATCAGGGGCTTGCCCCACTTCACATGACTTCCAGAAGCAGCAGCATGTCCCTCCTCTGGGTCCCACGTGTAGGGGCAGCCAGGAGACTCCACAAGGTGCCCCCAATCCAAGTGCTGCCCCTGCAGCTCCCATTGGCCAGGAACCATGGCCAATGGGAGCTGCGGGAGCGGTGCCTGCGGACAGGGCAGCACACAGAGTTGCCTGGCTGCGTCTCCGCTTAGCAGCCAGAGCCAGGGGGACATGCTGCTCCTTTTGGAAGCTGCTTGAGGTAAGTCCTGCCCAGAGCCTGCACCCCTGATTCCTTCCTACGCCCCAATCCCACGCCCCAGCCCTGTTCCCTCTCCTGCCCTCTGAACTCCTCGGTCCGAGCTTGGAGCACCTTTCTGCACCCTGAACTCCTCATTTCTGGCCCTACCCCAGAGCCCAGAACTCCCAGCCGGAGCCCTCACCCCCTCCTACATCCCAACCCCTAATTTTGTGAGCATTCATGGCCCAACGTACAATTTCCATACCCAGATGTGGCCCTCGGGCCAAAAAGTTTGCCCACCCCGTCTTAGATTGTTAAGGAAGGGAAAACACCCAGAACTAAATGTTGTCATATTCTGTTTGTATGTCTGTAACTCATCATAAATTAGTCCTTAATCCAAAATATTCTCATAACCCAGATAAATTATTTTTATAATGGAGAGAAAAATGTTAATGACCAGGATGCAGTAGGTCAAATTTTAACCTAGTGTTGGGAATCTTTCCATTCAACTTTGACAGGCTTTGTTAAATCAACAGAGTTGCACCCATTTATTCATGCAGAGAATTTGTTCAGAAGATTAGATACTTCATATGTGTAGTAATTCTGTTTTAAAACATTTTACATTTTTAGTGCCCAGTTTGAGCATGCACATAGCAGATAGAGCCAGGAAAACACAGAGCCAATAAAGTCCATAGTTATGTGTAAATAATTTGAAGGAAAAGAAGGATTTACAGGATAGATCAATGGCTCTGTTAGTTTTTTGCATCTATAATCAGCATTTACATCCCTAAATACACATTTATATGATAAATTGTAACAACTCTTTCAATCTAAATACTCCCCTATGGGGTCTATTCTGGCTTTCTTTCTTTTTTTTCAACTTATATAAACATATTTTCTTTCAACATATCATTTGCCCAGCAGGATAGATATGCTGCCTATATGGTATTTTGCCTAAGTAACACAAATTATGCAACCTGCACTGCTCTCTGAAACTGATCTGCGCCACTAATGTATTTGAATGAGGATTTCAAACAAGGGCAAGAGTGGTTCCTTCTTTACCTGATTTAACTTTGTGTTATTCCGGTTTTATACTAGTGAAACTCCATTGATGTTGAAGGAACTACACTAATGGATAAACTGGAGCAAAATATTGGTGAATCAGGCCCCGCATGTCTATTTTGCAGACAAAATCAACAGAGACTTGATGGAACAAGGAAAATGGGTCTTGAATCAAGAAAAGTACCCAACATTCTGTTTCTGATAGTATTTGGGTCAGTCATCCAGAAAAAGAAGCACTAGAATCTCTAGGAACATCCCACCTACCAACAATAAAGCTGCCCCTCCCCCTGCTCCTGCCATGACTGATGAAGACCAGCAAAAAAAACCACCCGAGCTGCAAAACTGCAATCATAAGTGCCTGTTTCAAACAATGCAAGCCACTGACCACCATAAAGATGACAGAATTCTGAGCAGTTTTGAAGAAATCTACCGTTGGTGCCAACAAATTCACTAGTTATGGCTCTCCCATGTTCAGCCTCCCATTTCTTGGCAAGATGATTGAGAAGATCTATCGAGGTTTTTGTACTGTGTTCTTCATTATAGTATCTGAGCACCTAATAGTGTCTTGTAAATTACAGTGGTGTCTGTCTTTGTCCAGTATTCCAAGTTTCAGAAAAGAACATGACAAAGAGGTCAATTTCAAACCAAATTGAAACCCAAACTCTTGGCCCTGAATGAACCAGAACTTGACTATCTCTAAGGCCACCTTTATTACAAACAAATGACCTACATGGTTATGGTGTAGCTCAGTGTTTCCCAAACTTGAGACACCGCTTATTTAGGGAAAGCCCCTGTCGGGCCGGGCCGGTTTATTTACCAGCCCTGCCCACAGGTCCAGCTGATCACGGCTCCCACTAGCCGCGGTTCACTGCTCCAAGCCAATGGGAGCTGCAGGAAGCGGCGTGGACCGAGGCGTGTTCTGGCCACTGCTTCCAGCAGCTCCCATTGGCCTGAAGCAATGAACTGCGGTCAGTGGGAGCCATGACTGGCCGGACCTGTGGGCAGGGCAGGTAAAGAAACCGGCCCGGCCCTCCAAGGGCTTTCCCTAAATAAGCGGAGTCCCAAATTTGGGAAACACTGGTGTAGCTGAAGAGATCCAGCATAAGATTCAAGCATTACAGCAGAACTTTCTGAGCAAGGGGACCTCAGCTGTGGCAAGTGGAGAGAGGAAAACACCCCTCAGAAATGTTTGTGCTTTTTACATTATGTTTAGTGCATATATACCAAGCTGAAAAGCTACCTAATACCTAAGATAGACAACTAATCAAATATGAGAAACAACCAAAGTTGTGTGCTTATTCAGTCTAGGTTTTCTCAAAAAAAAAATGAGGTTTTGATATTTGTTTTGCTTTGAAATTTTCATGAAAGAGACTCCAGAATAGTCAAATCCCAGCAGTTAGGGCACTCACCAGGATATGGGAGACCCAAGTTCAAGACCCTTTCTGCCTGATTCAGAGCAAGGACTTGAATCTGCATCTTTCATCTCCAGACTATGGAGTCAGTCTCTTTGGTTCAATTAATATTTAATTTTTTATACAAAGTGGAGCAGCTTCCACAGGATAGATTGAGATAGAGACTGACTCTCTCTAATTTGGTGGTTAGGGCACACACCAAGGAAGATCCATGTTTAAGTTTGAGCAGGGACTTGAACTTAGGTCTCTCATATCACCACCAATGAAGGCCCAAACCACTGGCCATTGGCTATTCTAGAGGCTCCCTCTCTTATTTTACCAAAAAATTCATCCTAGACATGAGACACTTTCCTGACATTTTCATTACCTTTCTGCAAAATGTTTCTGTTTTGATAAATCTGCATTTTCTGAACATTCCCCTGGCTCCTCCACCCCCCCGCCAAATGTTTTGTCAAGAAATTCCCCAACAATTCTAATTCTGTCTGAAAGAGACAGCTTTGATTAGTGAACAGTGCATTTAGAACAAATAATAATAGGTGGTAAAAAATGCTTTGACACAGTTTGACTGTAAAGATGCTACATCTGCATTGTTTTCTATTGCTGTTATTGCACATTCTAGACAGGTAAGATAAAGACATGTTCTGAATGTTAATATACTAGAATGAAGATAATTAATCTCAACTCCCTCATCCTGTCTCAGAGAGAGCTACTGGTCAGGGACTGGTGGAATAAAAAGATCTGCATGCTCCTGCTGTTTAAAGGTCAGTTTATGCCTACTACATTGGAGCTATTGTTCAAGAACTGCTCATCACTCAATGAGCTGTTGAAACTATTAGCAAGCATGTTTAGCCAACTAATAATTTTTCCATAATTTCAAAAATATCTGTAAATTGTTTGCTCGTCTGAGCTTTTCCAAAACTCCTGAGTGCATAGACTTTCCCCATCTGGTATCCCAAAAAATGTCTAGGAATGTGCATGAACTTCAAAAAGCAACTTTCCAATTTCATTTCACTGGAATGAGAGACAATGATATATAAAAGACAATACTGGGCCTAAGTAACCCTGCCCCCCCAGACCTGCAGACCATGCTCCATCTGGAAGCTTAAAAGGGAGCAACTCATCTTAGAAGAGAGAAGTTGAGGAGGAAGCTTCCCTGCGAGAAAGAAGACTGTCTGCTGAGCCCAGTTCGGGCTAGAGGTTTAGTTGGCTAGCTCTTTTGCTATTTTATATTGGACTTGAGGATGATGGGGAAGAGTGTTGACAGATAATGATCCAGTTTTGGGGTTACTTCAGAGTGCCTGATACTTGTCTCTCTTAGGGCCCTGGGTTGGAGCCTAGTGGAGTCGGAGGGTTAGGGCTCGCTTAACAACTGCACTTCTTACAGGAGGGGCATAAGGTGTAAACTTAGACTCCAGCAAACAAAAATTCTTTAGAATGATTGAGAGTAGTAGTGAGAAATAACTTCTAAACAAATCACTTTTCACTGTTGATTGATGTAGCAAATGATTAACAAGTTGTGAAAACAAATCAGATCAATCATGAATTGTGCAATGATGTAGATAGGTGCATGTGTATTTTCTGTAATACAGTTGCTGCCCACAAAGCTAAAGCAGATCATCTATTTTTTTTATTGTCTTGTATCTTAAAAAGCATGGCGGTTGATGTTGCACAAAATAGGAAGATGCATTTGTGTATATTATATTTGTTCTTCTTTCCAGGTTTTTGTCAAACGATCACAAATCAGAATCACGTTATTTGATGAAAATGTCTTGTACATTTTCGCTGTATAATTGCTCCTATTGTATTTCTTTTAGTAGCATAGAATATGTCAATTACTGTTTGCAGTCTTGGTGATGTATGTATTCCTTAATACTATCTTCCCTGAAAGGCTTGTAAATAGAATCGTGATTTCATTTAGTTTATTAACATTGTTTAAATAGCTACATAACTAGTGTTGATTTGCTGCCACTACCTTGGATATATTTAAACATTATAACTTAGCTCAACATTCCCATTTTACCTCTGAAATTAATGCTTTTAGGCTCAATTTATGCCTGTCAACAAATAATGGTCATAGATGTGAGCTGGGCTGGCTCATAATCCAGAAGTACTAGGTTACAATGCATTGCCATGGAAACTGTGTTTTATTGCATTTTCTCTACTTGATTTAAGACATTTGACAATCATAGCAACTGTTTGCCTGTCTTCCCACATCATAAAAAATTCAAAAACACAAACATCCAATAGTGGAAAATCATACAGTTCTTGGACCTCACTATAAAAATAAAAAAGAAATGACAACCTTATATTTAACAAGGACCTTTTGTGAATAGTTTATCTCAAAGAATGTCCAGGAGTGTTGGAAAATTCAATCAGTGGTTAGTCATCGATGGACCTGTCTTGCCTGTGGTTCATTTTGTTTATTGCATCATATATTTTTTATGATCACTGGGACTTTAGCCTGAAACAGCATTTTCTTTAACAAGAACCATGTTTCCTCTAACGTTGTTTATTGCATCTGAAACATTACTCTTTGAAACCATGGTACATTTTCAATTGAGCAAAGGTCTGTAACTGAATACTGCAAGTCTGTGTTTATTCAGCATCCAGAGTAAAAAATATCCCAGTTCATGTAACATTAATCACTTTGCCAGTGTAGCTGAGGTCATTGCCACATTCCTAGCAGTATTAAGGCGAGTCAAGATTAATCACATACATTAAACCCTGCAAGTAAAGCACGTGAAACGGATCTGAAATTAGACATTTGGTAAAAGATTGAGAGCACTGTAACAAAATATGTTAGCACTGCTATAGCAAGCACTTGGAATGATCTGGGTTTTTCTACTATGCTGGTATCAGTTCAGCTATATTTAAGAGTTTGTCAGTGTATTCCATTTCTGAGTTTTTAACTAAAATCTTTAGACAAACAATCTTAGTTTTTTAGAGTGATTTTTTTCTTTTGCTTTCTACTTGAATATATGAGTAAAAAAATGCATTTTAAAAACACACTTGTGCTTTTTTATGTAACTCAAAAATAGGTTGTTGAGTTTTGAAAATAAAAACAGATACTAGGACCATATGATATTTTAAAACATACCAACACTAATACTATCTAATGGACACTAAAAAATCAGTTATTCCTTATACAATTACTCTACCTCAATATAACGCTGTCCTCGGGAGCCAAAAATTCTTACTGAGTTATAGGTGAAACCGCATTATATCAAACTTACTTTGATCCACCGGAGTGCACAGCGCTTTCCCCCCGGAGCACTGCTTTACCGCGTTATATCTGAATTCGTGTTATATAGGGTCGTGTAATATAACGGTAGAGGTGTACACTCTTTATTCTTTTTGTATGCACACATATTAACAATGTAATGCTTCATATTTCACTCAGACATAATTCAGAGTAGCTTTCTCACTGATGCATAAAATATGCATTTTAAACTACATATTTATGTTGTAAATGATAGACTAACAATTTCTGTGTCCATTCTCTATTAAAGGTTTGTTTATATTTAGTGTGTTAGGTTTTCATAAAAGAGTAAAAACAAACAAAAACAAAACATTGCAAGTGCTGTTGAGAGCAAAGGCATATTTAGGCCTGACAGAAGCCTGCTGTGGATTTTAAGAGTCTGTTCTGATAACATTTAACAGTGTCAGCATTGTATGTGTAAGAACTGTGTATGTGTAAGAAATTGCAGAATAATCATTTGTGAGAACAAACATAAATAAATAAAGCAATGGAAAAGATCAGTTTGAATTAACACTAAACCTGTACTGTCAGGGAAGGAGAGTTCTCATGGAAATTAGACTAATATGTATGTAGAAGACAAGATGATAAGAGTTATAAATAGGTTGGGTTTGTTTGTTTGTAACAAAGGGAAGTTGAAGCTGTATTGTCCAGTGCTGGAGATAACTGTGTGATGAGATTGTCCTGTAGGAGCTTCCCACTTGTAAGTAAGTGATCACTACTTGATGAGTGTTTTGCCTTAATAAATATTTGTTAGACTCACCTGAATCTCAGTCCAACAAAAGTTACGCTAAATTTGAATGCATATATTTTTGCAATGAGAATTTATTACATTTAAAGAACATTGAATTTCCTGGGTTTATAATTCTTTTAAAATAGAGTTAATGTTAAACTTAAAAGAAAACTAACTGTGGAAATAAAGCTAAGGTAACCAAACTACTTTAATTCTGCCCCTTTGCCATGCCCTGAGAAAATCTGATACTCTTATTCCCTTCTGCATCAATAACCCCAAAACCTAGAACTGCCTTATTCTACATTGTCTAACGGTTTTACTACTTTATGGCCTGCTTTACAGTCACATACAGTACATATTTATCATCATACCGTATGGTGAAATGCAGTATACATACTTTATAAATTCCTGATCAGGCAGCCAGCTTGCTGATGGGAATCATTCCTCCATCCTCATTAAGAGCCCTATGCAGTGAGGTGCTATATGAAGCATTTCCCCCTGACTTCCTGAGGTGTGCAGGAGAAGTACCTCACTCATGCATACTTCCTACGGTACTTAGGAGAGAAGCCCATTTCCTGCAGACCTTGGGTAAGTGCATCAAGTCTCACGAGTCTCCTAATCCTTGTCAGGGTCACCATCACCAATCTCTACAAGCTTTAGGAGACATACTGAGGCTCCTCCAATGCTCAGTGATCCTTATGTTTGTAATCGCCTCACCTGTGAAACCTAATAGCTTGAAAGTATTGGAGCTATGAGGTGCATAGTGGGGGAAATGGGCTTTTGGCAGGTGGTTATGTGGGGGAGAATGGGAATGGTTACTAGCACCTCAATGCTTCAGGAGAAAGCAGGGATAAGCACTAGTGCTGCCCTGGCTCTTGCAACTAATGATCCTCCTGTGGGTCATCATAGTGGAGGCCTGTTACTGTGAACCACAGGAAATTTATTGTGTAGAGAAGGCAGAAAAGTGGTAGTTCATCCCGTGAGGTGCAAATGAGTGGCTTCTCTGCACTAGAACCTCTCCTGGTAGCCTTCATGCCTGTTCAGCAAAGAACATAGGCTCATGCTCCCATTTCTCCCCATGTTCACCTCACTAAATAGCCAGTGCATTGGAAATGGCTCAAGCAGCTGAAAGGGATAGATGGAGCAGCTTGGTGCAGTAGAAGGCTGTGGGAAACATTAGTGGTTCCATTTCTTTTCCATCTGATGAATGTCCTGTGGCTTGTCAGAGGGGAGTCCTGCTGCTGTGAGAAATGTCAGAGGATTTCAGGAGATACTGAGGAAGAGCAAACTGGCTGAGAATAGGGAGCATTCTCTTCTCTTCCCCCTTCCTGCCCCTACACACACACTACCCGTGGGGCACTTCAGGTCTGCAGGGACTAGGGGAGAGACAACTTGGTAAGCCTCAGGAGGTTCATCAACGCCATTTACAAGCTTTAGGAGACTTGTCTTGGTCCTCCACATCCTCCCACAGCCATTGGTAGAAAAGTTCTGGGATTTTCCCATTGACAGGGCTCCCTTATGATCAGGATGTATTCTGACATCTATCTTTCTAAGAAAAAGGGCTACAGACTTGTTTTATTTTTTAAATGCAAGTTTAATTTAAAAGTAAGATTCAAATTTTGAAATTAAACTTTAATCATCTGAATCTTCAACTTAGACACAAATTTCAGTTAGAGGCGTCCAGTACACAAAATTTTATTTTTCCTCTACTTTTCCTGGTTTTGCTATAAAGTGGCAGAGTCCAAAGATCATTCTTGGCTCTGCCAGACTTCCTGTGTGGACTTAACAGCAAGTTTCCTTAGCTTGCTGTGCTGAACAATGGCTAGGTATTATTATCTCCATGTTTCTAAGTTATATCAAAGGTACCTGTGTCTGTGGCATCTAGGGGCTGCATCATACTTCACAGGGATATTCTGAGGATTGACTAATTACTTGTGAAGTCTTTTGAGCTCTTCATGGAAAGAACAAAAGAAATATAAAGTAGTAAAGGGATTCCATCTCCTGAGCTGCTAGTTTAGAACCTTTCACAGTTACTCCAGTAATTGAATGTTAGAACAAATCTGTATGCATAGTACATTGTACTCTTTTCTCGTGTTCTATTGCTAAGGACTTTTATATGAAAACCATGATGCAAACAGAAACCACACTCTAATGCTAACCCTAATAGCTAAGTATCCCAGATTAAAAAAATGTACATCATGTTTTTCCAGCACTCTATTTGAGGAAAGCTTAATGGTTCTGGGCTCTTGCCATGTTTCTACACAGCCTCAAGTGCGTGCAGGGATGCATTCTCGCCTTGGCACTATTCTGTTGAGCTATTGACTGTGTATTAGGACTTATCCTTCCACATGTCTGAATCAAGGTTCGTCAAGAAGTCTTTGCTGACCAAGGCTACGCTGATGACACTGTCTTGCTTGTGGAGAATTTCAGCCCCACTCTCCAAGGTCTCCAAGATACTGCCTGCACTATTGAGTGGAACATCTCATGACAGCAGACCAAGGTTCAGAACCTCAGAGCTGAGCCACCAGAACCCTCGGTGCAGGTAGGGTAGAGAACCAGGGAGAGAAGTGACAAGTTCATCTCCTATGCTGAAAGCAGTATCTGAATGGTGGCAGCAAACAAACAGGTCTTGCTGTCTCCTACATGAAGTCCATGTCTCGGTTATGAATGCAAAAAAGTCTTTCCACTGAGACAAAGTTCAGGATCTATCAAACCTGCGTGCTACTTGTATTACTATATGGGTCAGAAACCTGGACCCTTTTGCAGGCAGACTTGGGGCAACTAGAAGCATTCCATAGGAACTGTCAGTGCTCAATCCTGAGCATGAAGTGGTTTGACTTTGTGCAAAATATCAATCTTGCAGGACCAGTTCTTCTTTCTTTTGCTCATTACATTCAAAAGTAGCTGTAATACGCTGCTGGAAGCACCCAAAGCTATGAACCACTGTGTTATTTCTCTGCCTCAGCTAGAGATTAAATTGTGTCAGCTTCTTGCCGCACCAGTCTCTCTTCCTCACCAACAAACTTCTCAAGGCTCTCCTGGTCCGAACCTCACCTAGCAGGTAAGAATCAGTGAACTCCAGCATCTCGAACTCCTCAGAGATGTTTCTCTTCAATGCACAGCCCCTACGAGTGTGCATTCATACATGACATTAAGTTAACTGTGCTTTTAAAGAGTCAGTACATTACAGTTTATTAACTTAACTGGGGTATATATACCCTTCCCTTTAAATACAGTACTGAGTGGGTATATAGTAAAAAGTTTATTAACAAAAAGTCATAAGTTAAGTGACACCAGCTAAAAGAAATAAAGGTAGAAATGTTTTCAAGACATGAAAGTGAAAACACTCATCTAAAACACTAAAACTTAATCTAGCAAGACAGTCTTTTTTCTAGATGGCTTCTTTTACCCACAGACTCCTTTCTAGCTTTTATTGGCCAGGATCTATCACAGAGATCAAATCACTTGCTTCTTTGCCTCCTAAGGTGAAGGAGAATCCGAGGGTTCTTTGCCCCTCTCTTTTATAGTCCAGTGAACCTTTGAAATGTATTCATCTGAAGAGTACCTCCAGCTAAAGTTCATTAGTTTATACTGAGTACAATAGCATGAGGTCCGAAGGATAAGGCTCCATGCTGGTTCATCCACTGCTCCCTGCCCCCATTTGCTGGTGATTGCTACAATGCGATCGATCTGTTCCTACAATCTCTGATATACAAATGAATAATGAATTGATTGTAATTGCACCTTGATGGAGGCATCTGCCTTTCCTTTCCCTTGAATAAAATCTGTTTATCAACCACCCAGACTTCTTTGGTTTGGACCATTTTAGTCCCGTATTTCCAGTGCAACTGTACAGTACTTTGGGTGATTACTGTATATATAAGAATAAAGATCAGTGTTTTAATTTTTATGATGATTCCTTACATGACACCTATTGGATATAGGTTATGACATTAGTGAGTTGAGATGCACTCAACTGGTTTGGTCATCTGAAACTCACTGCTAGATATCAGGGCGCTCCTTATCCTCTGACACTGGGATGCACAAAAACACCCTAGCAGACTGGGCTTTCAAACTCTCCATTGATGTGTGAAGGGGCGCATGCCTTGACCCTATTGGCACTGCCCACAAGGCTGCCCCAGAGATTAGTGGATTCACGGGAATGAGTCCGATCTGGGAACTTCACTACTTACCTGATCTGATGCCATCAACTGTGGTCACGGTGTCTGGCACAATGGTCTGCAGTAAATTATGCATGTTTTGACGATGATATTTCGAGAAAGCTTAAAGATGAGCTTCATAGGGAGGGAAAAATAGCTATGGGCCTCGTCCCCCTTCATTCTTGATGATGTATTCATTACCCCAAAACTTAATTAACATAGAGTTAAAGTTGACTGGCAATGGCTCATACCCTTCAAGTGAACCTGCATTTAAGTCTCTAAAAAACATGAAATATAATGAGACATATATCTTGCCCAGTTACCTCAACTTGAACCACTAACACTATCCCTGACCTAATGTGGCATAGTAATATTATAGTAGAAGTGCCACCACAGCTTAGGTTACACCAAGATTTTCATTTTAATGGGATTGAAAAAGATCTACAAAAACTCTTTTGGATTATGGTATCACTTTTAAATGTGTATTGTATTTTGTCCACTGTTCGATTTTTCTGTAGAAGTTTGTAGAGGAAAATATCATTTGAGGTTGCTGTCTGTTTTTAAAAAGGGCCATGTGAATGGCATTTTTTCCAGTGTACAGTGTTTGACCTCTCCTTCACGCCCCTTTTTCCAAGGAACTACAGCACTTTGACGGATAAAATTGATAGGTATGAACTCTGGGTTTGGTCAATTGGATTGGATGAATTATTGTAGAAAACTGAAATTTGTTTTCTGTGTTTATTTTTTACGATAACATAAGGTATTGTTTTGACTGGTGACAGTATCTTGGTGCTGCATTAGTCAATATCTACCACAGGCCACCCATTTGAAATTCCCTGAGAAAGGGGATGGATCTCTGGCTTTAGGACAGTTTTATGGGAGGGGCTGTCCTGGAGCTGCAGACCCTGGAAGTCAAGGGGTCCGTGACTCTGAGGCAGTCCATCTGGTGGACTATCCCAGAGTCATAGACCCTGAAAGCCCTGGGTTCCCCAGCCCCAGGATAATTCACATGGTGGGGTGCTGTGGATTCTCAAACCATGGGCTGCCGAGGGACCAATAGTTGAGTTGGCAGGGAACAACGCAGGTTTCTGTTGGAATCTTGCCTGGTTTCTGGAGGAACTTTGAGAAAATCAAGCTTTCTGTGCAGTATATCTTAACTTTGACTAATTAGAAACAGTTACAGTCAAACAAAAAACTCTTTGTAATTGTAATCTTTTTGCCCAGCTCTATTCAGTAACCCCTTTGATCACATTGATTTGATGAAAGTTGAAGCTACCTGCTTTCTTTGATCATGCTTGGTACCACTATTCAGGAAATAGGTGAAAAGCATGCAGCCTGCTTACATTACCTTAGTGCTGCTACTTACTGGAGTGTTTCATTTTCCCTCTAGTTCATTAATGCTGTTTTCCTTGATAATACTCTACAGTAAAATGAGAGTATGCATGCAAATTTAAGGGTACTCTGAAATACTAAACTCTGCTCTCAGGGCAAAACTTCCAGAAGAAGCCCCTGCAGAATGCAACTAATGTGCACAACACACATTCTCAGAAAGCTTCCCAGGGCATGACTCAAACTTACAGTACTTGGGAGCTCTTTGGGTTTAGTGGCCACACATGTATCCTTGAGCTACTACCCACTTACTCTGAGATATCCCAAATACTGGCTTGGGACAGCTTCAATCTTGCTGTACAGATGCCAATGACTTTCTCTGGCTTGACAAATGGGCTTGAGTCAAAATGTAGATCCAGCTTTTTTTTTATCTTGAAAAACTTTTAAAGTATTCTTTCCCAAAGACCTAATGGGTACTGGACACTAGCTGAGATAAATCCCTGGGTGATACCAGTCTGGAATGGATCAGAGACATAGTTTGAGTCCCAGGAATGTGCAAAAGGAGTTTAGAATTGTAAAATATTTTACACTTGTGGGGACAGGAATGCAGAATGGGGGCTATGAGCAAAGGTTTATTGATATAGATGACCTCATACTTGGATCACTAATCTTAGCTCAGATCCCTATGAGGCACAACAGTTTCCAAAATAAATTGGGAGAGCATATGGATTTTACAGCACTTAGAAAAGTTGTCTAGTAAACAAGAAGATAGTCTCAGCCTTAGCTACAATGGTGCTAATCCCTGACTATAATAAGGAGGGCCAGTTTTATTTTATGTTTATTTTAACAAATAAATTCATAAAATTTTAAAAATCTGCTTTATTTTTACTTAGAAATTCAGATTCTGTTTGTTCCAGTTTTTGTCTAGGATGGGAGAATGACAAGTGGAGAGATTAAAAAAAAATGATGTCACAAGACAGTGAAAGTTGAGCAACTGGAAAAGGAAGGAATTTTTAATCAAATGGTTTGAAATTTTGCTCTTTGTTAACACCTATTTAGTTTAAATAACTAATTAACATTCTGGGAGAGGGACTGCTTGTTTAAAAATTCCACACCTCACCTCTTCAATTCAGAGGTGAAATCTAACAATGTACATCTTCTGAGCTCTGCCCTGCCAAGCCAGAGTTGGCAATGCTACTATTTCTGACTTTAAAAAAAAAAAATTCCTGAAAGAAGAAAAGAGTCTAGAAAGAGGGTAAAAGAGGGTGCACTCACCCAATTAAAAAAGATAGAGAATGTGTAAGTCATTTTAAAATACCAAATGTTCCCCAGTCTCCATGTTGTAGCCCAAGCTGCTACATTTTCATTAGATGGTGGGATAGGATACCAAAAAAAGGTTTTTCTGGATGAATGCAAGTATATTACACATGTTAGGTCCATTAGTTAATTCCGTCATTAACGGACACCACCCAGTTTTCAATTTATGCACCTTTTTCAGTGTATAATGTCAGTGACAGGTGCCAAGAGTGAAAAATTATTTGTTTGTGAATGGAACACTTAAGGCCTGATTCTTATTTTATTTCCACTGCTTATTTTCAGGAGTACTCCTCTGAAGTCAATAACAAGTTCAGTATAAGAACCTTGGAGTCTCTTCATGAGACATCAAGTGCCATGCCATGTTCGAAGTTGGAAACTTTTAAGCTGCAATTAGATATATATTGAGTAAGCCATTAAAACATCATTTCATTTTAATTATTTGTATCTGTGAGAGGATGTAAATTAGTAATGGCCTATTAAATGTTACAATTTAAGTTATTCAAAAAAACACGTGTATATTAGAGGATGAAAAAAATAATTAGCTTTTTTAATATACTTAACCACATCCCTTTCAAACATGAATGAGAAGAACTAAAATAATTTAAGGAAATTTAACATGTTTTTTGTCACTCTTTAAAGAAAAGGTTTGCACATGTTCTATAGCTTGAAAGTTTCCAAGAAAGATGATTGCAAATTATTATTGTATATTTACAGAACATTGCCCCTTTATATTTGGTGCCATGGATAGGAGCATTCCATTCAATACGTAGATTTTGGGATGCTTGAATCCCTAATGTCCTTCTGAAGGCTTTTGTATTACATAGGTTACTTAAAATTAGTTTTTATGCCTGCTGGCTGCTCCTGAAATGCATGTCAACGAGCTATCTCTGAAAAAGGAAAAATCTTAAAAAAAAAAAGAAACAGAAGACACTAATTTTCGCTATTCTGAGTAGGAGGTATAATGTATTTATAAAGTAATAATTAAAAGAAAAACAATTACTGGAGCCTTATCTGGACCCTGCAGCTGTACTTCCTCCTTTTGCATTAGCAGTGTGTGTTCTAAGGTTATGACAAACCATGAAAATTGCATGTTAAGAGGAGTTTTATTCGTTTTCCTATGATTTGATTGAAACAGACAGCTACATTTTGTGTATATATAATTAGGCAGTAAAATAGGCTTTGAAGGCAGATTTCCATTTAGTATGTGAGTCACACGCACAACAGTCTTTCATTCAACAGCCAAAGACTGATCTTTTTAATGCCTCAACTCGCTCAACATGTTTTCTGAATGCTACATCTTGGGGGAGGGGAGAGAAATCAGCTTTTAAAACATATTTTTCTTTTTTTTCTCCCTTCCCAAACAAAAAACAATCTGAAAAGCCAATCTAGCAAGTCTGCGATGATTTAACCTTACAACAAACTGATTTTTATTGTCTTTTTTTTCCAAATTGTTGTCCAGGGCAGCGATGAATGCTGCACCAGTTCTAGGCGTATCTAATCCCTCTCATAAAAGGCCATTGTGGTAGTAAAACTGAGACCAATGGCTTTTTCATTTTCCATCTCTCAGCACTCAAAGTAATGGCACTGGGGTCTCCTCTTCATGTTTTCCTTTTCAGATGCATAGTTTTTCCTATTAATAAGGTGAAAATGGGAAGAAATAAAAGGAATACAATCACATCTTCCCCAGGTTCTCCATAAGCACCTTTTAGAAAACAAAAAATAGAAATAATCATCTGCAATATTAGTTTTTGTAACGTTATGTATGATAAACTTGTTTTTTTTCATAGCAATACGCCTTTGCAATTTTATGGCCACTATTTGAACATGTTTAAACGTTATGCAAATAATCTTTGATTCCTCATCTTTTTCCCCTCAGGGTCAGATTCTGCCACACTTCCTTGCACTGAAGCCAAGGGGACTACTGACAAAGTAAGGAACTATTCAACACGAGCTTGGATATCAGAATCTAGAAGAGCAACGATGTATTGGCATGCCATTCATTTATTTTTTGCCTTTTAGAAATTTGTGACATATTCCTGCAAACCAACAGGTAGAAAGAAGTATCAAGATAGCTGAACTGTAATCCAGTTTTAATGTATAGGACACACAAAAATAGTGGCTATATAATGCAATTTGGCAGGGGAGGATTTTTAGTTTTTTTCCCCAAATGTCCCAGCCTATGTATATAAAGGCACAAATGATTTATGCTAGTATAAATAGTTGGAAAAGAATTTGCCATTTTGAACTGGAATATCAATCTGCATTTGATACAACCTTGATTTTGAAACCACAGGAATGTTTTTTCACCAACAAAACAAAGTGAGGCTTACCAATTATCTGTCTTTTTGTTGTTGTTGTTGTTAGATCCTTTACTAAACAGGTATATATTATGCAAAAAAAATAGATTTATGGCTAGACATATTTAACACAGGACATATTTGCATCTTTAGTAAATTCTTAAAATGAAATTATTTTAGTACCTCCTTTTAATACCACTGTAGTTAAAGATATCTCTTGGTATCACCGTTAAAAACAAACAACCAAAACAATACAAAAACACAACGTTTAGGGGTCATAAAACTTTGCTCCAGGCTAAAACTTGGCTTTAGAAATTTAAACTAGGGCAGTCGCCAGTTATAGGGATCTTTGCTCCTCGCCTGCATCCTTTCAGCTGCTGGGAAAACACAAGTGGCTGTCCCTGAGATCCTGCCCTGTAAAAGAGTTCCACAGGACAGAGGGGTTTCACACAAAAGGTAGTTCAGCCTGGGCTTGTGCAGATTTCCCATGGGAATGATTCTCATGGCTACATCCCTCTCACTTCCTTAATGCAACTCCAGAGGTGGTGCTGTTGAGGCAGCTGAATCTCTCTTCCATGTGGAAGGCAGCAGATCCACCTGCAGAAGTTGCCTTCCATACCTGAGGGAATGGTCCATTCTCTATATTATTATTTAAAAAACAATTTTTATGGCATTTTCCCTGTAGTAGCTGGGTATTCAAAACTACATTACACTTGAACTCAACATACTTTATAAAATCTAACCTCAAACCATCCCCCTAAGGTAGGTAAATCATTATTACCCCAATTTACAGTAGAGGACAGCACTTGAGATGGTAAGACCCACATTTTTCAAAATATGTCTGTAAAGATGCATGCACAACACACCAATGCTCCCAATCATGCATGCACAATGGCAGAAATGTGCATGCAAGTCTGGAATATCTGTATGCTAAACCGATTGTAAATAGACCAGGTGTTCTGTTTATGCAAATTGGATGCAAACACAATAGTACATACAGTTTTAAAATGACAGCCTAAATAACTTACCGGAGGTTAACTCAAGACTATCCTTCTTCCCTCATAAAAATGATAGTTAATTATGATGATTGATTATATTGTGGTAGAGTATAAAGGCTTTAACTAAAGATTGGGTCTCTATTGTTCTAGGTGCCATATATATACATAATGAAAAGACAATCCCTGCCCCAAAGAATTTACAATCTAAAAACATTAACAGAAATAGAATAAGAGAAACAGAGCCATCACCACTCATACTTTGATCACAGAGAAGAATTTGCTGGGGTCTTAGACATCTTCTTCTAGTTTTCATAGAATCAATGAAATAGAGGTCTGTAGTCACTCAAGTAATCATCTGGTCCATTTCCCTGCACGGATGCAGGACTATGTATACCTAGACCAGGGGTAGGCAACCTATGACATGTGTGCCGAAGGCGGCACATGAGCTGATTTTCAGTGGCACTCACACTGCCTGGCTCCTGGCCACTGGTCCAGGGGGCTCTGCATTTTAATTTTATTTTAAATGAAGCTTCTTAAACATTTTTAAAACCTTATTTACTTTACATACACCAACAGTTTAGTTATATATTATAGACTTATACAAAGAGACCTTCTAAAAACATTCAAATGTATGACTGGCACGCAAAACCTTAAATTAGCGTGAATAAATGAAGACTCAGCACACCACTTCTGAAAGATTGCCGACCCCTGACCTAGACCATCCCTGACAGGTATTTGTCTAATCTGTTCTTTAAAATCTCCAATGACTGATATTCCACAACCTCCCTTGGTAATCTATTAAAGTACATAACTATCTTATAGCTAGAACATTTTTCCTAATATCTGACCTAAAACTCCCTTGCTGTAGATCAGGGGTCCCTAACCCGGTTCCCGCGGGTGCTATGGTGCCCGCGGGGGCATCTAAATGCGCCCAAGTCCTGGCTGGCAGTGGAGCATCCGCCGAAATGCCGCTGAATTTCTGCAGCATTTGGGCAGTGACGCCTCTCGATGACGCTGCTTGTCGGTGGCAAGTGACATCATCGAGAGGCGTCGCTGCCGAAATACCACAGAAATTCAACGGCATTTTGGCGGATGCTCCACCGCCGCCACGGTCCTTCGTCTGGCGTCTGCCAGATGACAAGTTGAGGACCACTGCTGTAGATCAATGGTTCTCAAACTATTTTTTTTCCACAGACAGGGCCGGAGCTGCCATTTAGGCAGCCTAGGCAATCACCTACGGCGCCAGAATAAATGGTGGGCGCCATTTTGCTGGAGGGGGCGGCAGGCGGCTGCAGTGGAGCTGCCGCAGTCATGCCTGTGGAGGGTCCGCTGGTCCGCGGCTCCGGTGGACCACCTGCAGGCACCACTGCAGCAGCTCCACCGGAGCCACGGAGCACCGGACCCTCCGCAGGCACCACTGCGGCAGCTTCACCGGAGCCGTGGGACCAGCGCGTGGGGCGGCGAAATTGCCATCCGCCTAGTACACTCAAACCCCTAGCGCCGGTCCTGTCCACAGACCACTTGAAAATTGCTGAGGGGCTCAGCAGACCACTTAATGATCTTTCCAAATGTTGTTTGTACCATTAGCTAACTATTGTAAAGCGCTTTGGATAAAAGTGCAATATAAAAAAAAGCTTAATTTTTTGTTCTACAAATAAAAGCACACAACTCATTTTACTATCAGTATTCTTACCTTTCTAATGCGATGGATGTGCTCTCTTTCCCTCGCCATGGCAGCCCCCAAGCTGGGGCTGGGAAGGAGCAGGGTCTCTCTCCTGCCACAGCAGTCACAGAGCTGAGTCTGGGAAGGAGGGAGTCTCTCCCCTGCAGCCAAAGCCCTGGAGGTGGGGAAAGTCTCTGGCCACTGCAGCCCTGCATGTCCCAAATTCCTCTCACACCACTTCCCCCTCCCACCTACCTCCGATTCCCCCCAAGGCCACCACCTCACCTTATATGTGCATCTTCTCCAGGATCCAGGCACCTAATTAGTGGAGCCCTGCCTGGAGCAGCTCCACTAATTAGGTGGGTGGCCCTTCATTCTCTCGTGTGCAGCCACCCAAGTGCATATCTTAGAGGTAGCTATCTGCGGACCACCTGAATGGAGCTCGCGGACCACTGGTGGTCCACAGACCACAGTTTGAGAACCTCTGCTATACATTAAGCTGATCACCACTTGTCCTACCTTTAGTAGACATGGAGAACCATCAGTTGATCACCATCCTCTTTACAACCACTATTAATATCTTTGGAAACTATTATCAGGACTCCTTCAATCTTCTTTTCTCAAGGTTAAGCATACCCAGTTTTCTTAATCTTCCTCATAGGTCAGGTTTTCTAAACCTTTTTGTGAAGATCTGATGGTGCAGATCTAGAACCTGGGGGGCCTATGTTTCTCTGACACTCCCTTGTCACCAGCAATGGAGATGGGCAAAGCAACATCTTGCCAGTCCTGCAAGGTCAGGCTTATTGGAGCACCGAAGCCTTGCAGCCACTAACTAACAAGGTAGGCCATCTAAACAACTGTAGACTGACTGCCACCGCATCTGACCCTGGTCTTGCCTGCCTCCTGCAATCCACGTCTGACCCTATTCCTGCTCTGCTTCTGCCCTTGCTGCTAATCCTTGCCTCTTCTCCAGTTCCTGCCCTTTTGCCTCACTCCTCACCATTGACTACCAATCCTGGGTCTGACCACTGGCTCTGGCATTTGGTAGCTGACCCCAGCCCCAATCATCAGTTTTGATTCATGGTTCTTACTTTGGCTCAACCCCTGGCTCTGGTATTTGGCAGCTGACTCTGGATCTGACCGTCACTTCTAGTCCCTGACCTGGATGCATGTTCTGCACTCTACTTGACTCCTGTTCTGCCTGCTAAGCCAGACTGCCTATGTCCTGCTTTTTAACACTTTTTTATTATTTTTGTTTTTCTCTGGACTCTTTCCAATTTCTCAACATCTTTCTTAAAATTTGGTGCCCAGAACTGGACACAATACTCCAGGCTAGGTTTTTCCCCCCAGCTTTATCAATGCATAGCTGCAAAACTGTAAGTGGCATAAGAAGTGTATGGAGTGAACAAGCTTTTTGTCAGATTCAGCCTTTCTTCCCCTAACTAAGGCCTAGTATACACTTAAAATTTATACTGGCATAGCTATGTCAGCCAGATGTGTGGGGAAAAAAGCACATTCTCTAGTGACATAGGGCATGGCTACACTGCAAACTTCAAAGCGCTGTCCCAGGAACACTCCTGCAGCAGCGCTTTGAAGTGCAAGTGTGGTCACGCGTGAGTGCTGGGAGCGAGCTCTCCCAGTGCTCCTGGTAATCCACCTCCATGAGGGGATTAGCTTCCAGCACTTGGACCTTGTTTTCACTAGTGCTTTAAAGCACTCATACTTGCTGCACTCAGGGGGTGATTTTTCACCCCCCCTGAGCAGGGCCGTTGGACGTGGGGCCGGGAGCAGGTTCGGGCCCTGGTGAAAAAAAAATTTTGGGCCCCCCAGGAAGGGCGGACTGGCTAAAGAGGGCCGATGAAGCCAGGGAAGCTGGGCCCCCTTCCGGACCGCCAGACCCCAGTAATTTGTATCAGCTATCCCCCCGCACTCGTCAGCCCTGCCCCGAGCCAGCCAGCTAGAGCACTATAAAATGTAAGTGTAGACATGTCCATAGCTATGCCCCCAGAAGAGATGTAGCTCTGCTGACAGAAGATGGCTTCTCAAAGGGTTTCTTGGTGTTCCTACACCGATAGAAAAACATCTGCTGCTGCCATATGCCATAGAACTGTGCCATCGGAGGCGCTGCAGTGTAGACATAGAGTAAGAATAACAATGTTAATATTAATTAATGCTAATATTCTCAAGTGAAAGCAGCAAAGAGTCCTGTGGCACCTTATAGACTAACAGATGTATTGGAGCATGAGCTTTCATGCATGCATCCGACAAAGTGGGTATTCACCCATGAAAGCTCATGCTCCAATACGTCTGTTTAGTCTATAAGGTGCCACAAGACTCTTTGCTGCTTTTACAGATCCAGACTAACACGGCTACTCCTCTGATATTATTCTCAAGTGAGGATCTTAAGGTACTTTTATCTATCTGAGATATAGGTCAGCATTATTGTCTTGTCCCAATTTTAAAAACAGGGAGGCATGGGGAGGTGACAGGATGTTCCCAAGACCATACAGAAAATCAGTTGGAGAAATAGGAAAGTAATTCTCTGGAGTTCTGACTCCAAGTGTTGTGCATTAACCACAAGATCATTCTTCCTCTTTTTCCTCCCTTTCTTTCCTCCCTTTCTCTCTTTTGGTTCCAATCTGTCCTATCTCTTGTTTTTTTTCCCCCCCTCTGCATTGTCTGCCATATTATCTTTTCTCTCCCCACCTTTTCAGACAGTTCTCTTCTTGCAATGGTCCAGTCTCCCTTCTCCCATTTCTCTCCCACAGTCTTCTGTCCCTGTGTGTCTCTACATCTTGTCCCATTGTAGCAAGGGATCCAGCAGACAACCAGTAAGAAGAGTGGAGCAGAGAGGAAGGCATGGTTGCCTGTTCACAAGGCTCATATAGTAGCCTCCAGTAGATTTACTAATTTAAAACAGGATTGCCCTCAACTATAGCTCCAACATCTAATGTATTTCCTTGCTTCTAATGTCATTCAACCCTGCTATCAGGAACTCAGGTATTCATCTTGATTCTGAGCTGCTCCCAACCCACACACACACTTTCCCCCACTTATTAGGCCTGTCAGTCTGCCAGTTGTTACTTTCCAAACATATTCTGATAACTTCTTTGCTGAAATTCCACTGTTACAATTCTCCAAACTGTGTTCTGTCTAAAATGTAGCAGCTCGTCTTCTCCCGCCTACTCAGTGGTAGGAACCCATTACCCTCATACTCAGAAACTTTCACCAATTCACTCTTCATTTCAAACTTTAGTACGCATTCTGCCTCCTAGTCACCATGATTTTATTCCAAATATGTACTACCTGATCGTACCTCTTTCCATTGCCTGTCCATTCCTTCTGTTCACTCAGTGTCAGATTTCTGTCTGCCCTCTTTTCACATTGCACAACACATCCCTCTCCCTCATTTTCTAGTATAGACTGCCTATGCCTAATTGACCACCACTGTGCAAATTCCAATTCAAGACTCATCTCCTCTTTCCCTGGCCTATGACTTCTAGACTTCCCTCTAATAAAACAATCTAATCCTCTTCCCTATGCCTTAGTTTCATTTCCCCATGCTCATTTGTTCTCCCTGAAAATCTAAAATGTGGCACTTAGCCATTGGCCTTTGTATGCTCCTTCACCTTAGCACTACAATAACTATGAATACTATCTGTATAAAATATTGTACCTTCAAACATCACGTGTATTACAGACTGTAATTCACTATGAAGCATTGTGATGTTTTGTATGAAAGATGCTACACAAAAATTGCTTACCTATTAGATCTATAAGTAAAGTCTAATATACATTTTAAAATTTTTATTTATCATGCACAATCTACTGGGTAAATAGAATATATTTTTAAAATTAGCTGAATACTTACACAAAACACTAAGTAATATAGTTTTAAAATTATTTGAAAAAGGGAGTATCTATACCGCTGGGTCAAAAGCTCAGAAGCTCTAATTCTAATGCAAGATATCATAGAATCACAGAAGTTAGAAATGAGGAAGGCTTATTAGATCATTCAGTCCATTTCATTGCCAGCATGGGATTGCGCCCCACATATATTTTTCTAGTGTTTTGTCCAATCTAGTTTTAAAGTCCCAAGCAATGGGATTTAACAACTTTCTTTGAGACATTATTCCATAGATTAATACATCTCACTGGCAGGATTTTTTCCCTGATCTTCAGCTGAATTTTCTCTATTATTTTCAGCCCCCGACTCTTAACTGTACTCTTGTCTATCACAGATTCATAGCCCCTGATAACTTTTGTTGCCCTCTCTAAACTCCATTGAGGTGATTTGTGGTCATATACAATGCACAGCAATACCTACCTGTATCCTGCACAAATAGACGTTTAGATTAGACATTAAACTGAGATACCTTGTGATTATTCAGGTGAAATTTAAAGACTGTTCTAAAGGAACAGGGGATAACCTAGCTAATACTCTCTTTCAGTAAAATATATTCCGTGTAAGTCTGTTTATGAACTATTTTCTAAGTGTATAATGGCTAACTCCCGTTGTCTATATAATCATTGCCCCACAGGTATCGAATTTATTGCTTTCAAAAGTGCTGTGGTGTGCCTTGTATATAAAAGGTACTATATACAACAACATTTCATTCTACTTTTACCTAATTCATCTAGTAAATTAATAGAAAAATATATATTGTCTCCTTTTGGATGCCAGGTTAAAAGAAGAAATGCTGGTTTAGTTACTGCTGCTATGATACTTTTAGCATTGACACTGTCATCACATATACACCTCTCAGCTCCCTTAGTTAAAAATATCCTGCACAATCCTTTTACAAATGAGAAATAAAGAGCAACAGTGGAGTTTTATTTTTAGACAATAAAATAAGACAATAAAAACCGAGCTGAAATTAAGATTTTGTTCATACATTTAAAAAAAAATAATTTTAAATATATATATTTTTTTAAATCAGACATTTCAGAGTGACTAGTATTACAAAAACACTAACATCTTCCCAGTGGGAATACATTCGCACATAGCTAATATGTTTCTCCATGGTTAACTGCTTGTTTACAAAGAATGTTTTGTGGAGCAGGGAATGTGAAAAATACGATGACCTGACTCTCTCCTCCACAAAAGGCATAAACCAGGCTGAGGTCGGTGTGCAGACTCGGCTGTTTTGCTGCTAACTGCATATACTGGCCTGAATATCAGCCAATGAGAAGGCTTAAAAGCGTATTTCCATAATGATGATTGGCTGCCGGACTCCAGGCTCACTTCAGCCTTTAAAGGAAAGAAAAAGAAGAGCTTTGCTGAGAAGATAGGCAACACAATTTTTTGTTGCTTGTTAAATATTCTCTGATTGTACCAATTCATCTTCTTAAAAAGCTGTTGGGGGGGGGGGGAAATGAAACTTTTTTTTACAAGAAATAGGTTTCAAACAGCCAAAGGGTTTCATAAAATAGCCTATAATTCTTTTTGCTAAAAGTAGATGTTTGCTGGTGAATTTGATGCACGTGCCTGGCTACTTAAATAGAGTGAGATTTTCTTCAAGATTCATAACAGTCTACAATTGCTTTAATTAGAAAAGGTTGTGCTATTTCAGACAAACATCACTAGTTTATTTGCCTCCTGCAGGTCTTTTAAAATAAAATAAAATAAAATTGTAATTCAATTGGGAGAGCAGGCAGAAATTAATGAAGGTGGAAAATCTCTGAATATTCATTCATACAGAGGGCGTTAGATTCTTTTAGGATGAAGGACATTTTCCCCTTCAGAAGGGAGTTGTTTTGAGCAATCTTTTCTTTCTGCAACCACTCATGATGTGGGAGTGCTGAAGATACAGCAACCCTGGCAATGGGCTCGGTGTAATTGTTCCTTTCGAAAAAACCTCTTAATAATCAGTCTATAAACGACACAAACTATGTAGCTATACTTTCCCCCCCCCCCCCGACCTCCCGAGATATATGAACTGCCGGGTAAGATGACGCTGTTTCATCTACATAATGTCTGCTTCAGTTGCACAAACATCTGTTCAATAGACCGTCCTTTTAAAAAATGTAGAATGGTTGACTAATTCAGATAAAGCAGTGGGCGCATTTTTGCAATCTTTCCCAGTGACCATTCCTTGGCTACCTAACAGACGAGCCATTCAGAAGCAATTTTCTTCAGCCTGAAATTATGTGCTGACGGTAGCAGATCACTTCCCATAATAACCCTTCCCCCACCCAATGCTAAATACAATCTGTCTCCTACTCACTGTAATAATAACGTGCAAATGACTGTAATTTTGCAGACAAGAAACAGCCCAAAGTGAAACGTGTCTAAACAGAGGTCGATTTTGAAAAATCAGGGCTATTACCTAAATCTGTAAAACACATATTGTAAAAAACTCAGCAACAATGATCTGCGTTAAGTAGCGTGGGGGGACGGGGAAATAGCCTCGATGTTGCTGATTTTAAAAGCTTCACTAGCACAAAGTTAAATCATTAAAATAAAGTTTCATTTCATGCTCTATTTCAGAACCATGCCACAGTATCCACAGCAGTTATGATGTGCATAGCAATTTATAGGACCTATAAGGTAGGAGTAGCTGTGTATTCTTCAGTGTTTACACTGAATTTGCATTGCATTGCTTCTTTGGAAGTATCAGAGGGGTAGCCGTGTTATTAGTCTGGATCTGTAAAAGCAGCAAAGAATCCTGTGGCACCTTATAGACTAAAAGACGTTTTGGAGCATGAGCTTTCGTGGGTGAATACCCACTTCGTCAGATGCCGTGGGTGGGTATTCACCCACGAAAGCTCATGCCCCAACACGTCTGTTAGTCTATAAGGTGCCACAGGATTCTTTGCTGCTCTTTGGAAGTAGGCACTTTGCAAGCACTTACTTTGCTGGCAGTGTTGTGTATCGAGAGATTGCCTCTGTGAGAGGGCTGACTAAAAAGAAGAGTCCACACAGCAAACCCTGCTTACATAACAACCATGCTCAAGAATCCCGCTTCTCACGCACAAGAAGTATTCTCAAGTGATTCTTTGACATTGTCCTTAAATGCCTTTTCCTACTTATTTTAAAAAATAACAGTCTGCGTACACTATAATTTAAAATGTTTAATGCCATCAAGGGCCTTCTTGGCAGTTCCCTTATCTGCGCAAATTAGACTCGTCCCTATCGGCACCAAAAGATGATATGTTTTAAAAGAAAGGGCAGGGGAGCTTACGTCGTTCCTTCCATGCAGTTTTAAGTGTTGCTATGCAAACAACATATGGCGTGATGTGTACTCTTTACTCCCAACAAATTTCAGTATAGCTGGGGAAAGGAGAACAGGAGACACGACCCGTTATTGTAGTTTACGGTCATTAAAATATAGTTTTCATTACATTTAAAGACGATCTCATTTATATGATCCATTAGCAATAATTCAGACGTATTGTGATTTACTATGCGGCCAGAGGGGAAAGAAGTATGCACTCGCCAGTGGCCACAGCGAAGAATGGAAAATGTTGTTTATTGCAGCATCAGCTCCAGTTTGGCTTTAAAGAACAGACAGAGGCTGTCTAGTGTTTTGATAAGACAACTAAATCAGAAGTGATTTTTATTCAGTCAAACGTTTCTTTAACTGTTACTTCTGAAATGAGCAGGTTCTCAAATGTTTACTCATCCGAAAATACTCTACTAAACATCCTTTTGATGTTAAGTGTCGACCATATAAGCACTAATGCACATAATTTGCTCAGCTGGACAAAAAGTCCAAAAGCGGATCTTGCCACATTGTCATTTGTATACAGTTTTACAAATGTCGTGCTTTAACTGCTTCCCGGAAACTATGATTTGGACAAAATTTTCAATTAGCTATTCAAAGATAAGAAAAGTCCAATATTGATTTTCAGAGTGAGATACTTTACATACACAAATACACACACAGAGGATTTGAAATGAGACATAAATGCAAAATAAAAGCGCAGTTAGCCAGACGCCATGGTAGTTAATAGACTTTAATATTAAATTACCCAGACAAACTATTATTTTCATGCTAGACCCCATGAACCTCACGATATGTGACCGCAGAGACGCATTATCTGGGTTATCAGTCTTTCGTCCTATAGTTAATTCAATTCTCGACAAGATATTCATGTTTGTTGGGTCCCTTCAATGTAGAAATTGTTCTGTACAGAGTGAGTGGGGGAGGGATACGCTTGGCAAGCCGATCAATTTAAGCAGCATAAGGAACGTATTCAAGTTTTTTAATAAATTCAAATACATTTTAAAGGACATTTGGCTCTAAGCCTAAACAAAAGAACTGATTAAGGTTTCTTTTTCTTTTTTTGACGCAAGACAAAGCCTGCTAGAAGAGAGATGTGTTACTGATTCTTGTGAACGGGTGTTGTTCACGTGGTAGTTATATGGTCGCTTGCATTCACAGTTCAGTGCTTGCAGCAGTAAATCAGGAAACTGGAAACAAAAAGGTTATGTGTTTTTTCAACAACAGAGAAACCGCACTGTCTCCTGTAAGTCATATTGTAAAAATGAACATGAAATAAACTCTGAGGAAGGGACAGGCGTTAAGCTGAGGAATAAGGACAAACCGAACACGCTGCAGTACCTTGAGTGTCCCTCTAACGCAGGGGTGGGTGAGGGGGAGGAATGGAATCCAGTTCTTTGCTGAGCCTCCCCTGCTTAAGACATTGTTTGCTTTTCTCCTTCACTAAACATGAAAATGATCGCACTCATGTAACAGCCTCTCTCTCTCGGTTTCGTGTCAAACTGTTACAATTTTGAATGAGGGGGCATTTAAAAACAGAGTGAGATTTCAATTTGCCTCTTTGAAACAGAAAAATCATCCATCATTGCTTTGAAAACTGCCTTGAAATTAAATTAAAAAGAAAATGAGGAAATCCTCCTCCCACTGTGTGAGGGTTGGCTGGGCTGCTCGCCTCCCTATTTGGTTGTCTTGACATAAAATGTTATATAGGATAATGCTATAATTGAAATGGGAAACATGATTTGTATTTTGCTGCAGCAGGAGGCTGCCTGCTGTAGCACTAAACGTAATTTGAGGATTGCAAAATACAAGGCTTCTATGTATGTATGCGTGTGTGTTTCTCCCTTTCACCCCCTTCGGAAGCCGAGAGGAGCAGCTAGCCAATCAGAGAGCCCGGTTTCATAAAAGCTGGTCTTTGATTGGGCAGATGGGAAAGGGCATTGGGAACAAAGAAAAGTCCCTTTCAGGTACAGAGTCTGTGCTTGCTTCACACTCTCCCTTCTCCAGTTCTGATTTCTGCTGCTCACTATTGCAGTAAAGCCAGCTTGTTGTGTAGTGTGTGTGTGTGTATGTGTATGTGTGTAGGGGGATTTTTATTTTTTTAATTTTGTTTTAAAAAGGAAGGTTCATGAAATCTGGTGCTCTTTTCTTCCAAACACAATAAATCTGTTGAAGAAATTAGATTTTTTTTCCAAAAATAAAAAGCGGCTGCAACAAAAACACACTCAATGCAGTTAGAAGGAAAAGGTCAACTCGATCCAATACAGATCGTAAGTACGGTTGCGTGGTGTGTCTATAGCACTTAGAGGGGATTTTTTTTTCATGCAAAGGGGAATATTATGAGTTTTGTGCATTGAAATAAGGAACTAGTTATTTGTGTTTTAAAACAGCAAACAAAAAACCACGAGTAGGCTGAGTTATCTAAGGGATATGAAGGTGAGGGTGAAAAGCATTGTAGCCTCTCACACAAATCATACTTGACGGTGCACTCGGCGGGGGGAGGGAGGCGTTTTTACCTTGTTGTTTTTTTTTTTAAACTAATCAAGAGGGGAAAATCAAAGTGACACAACTACAGGCCAGCCAGCATATTTTTTCTCTCTCTCCACCCAATCCCCCTAAAAATGAGCAGGCAACTTTTTAATAGGACCTTAGGGGTACAAAATAGCTTTAGTGGAGCAGGAGGGTTTTTTTTGCTTCTGTCACATATTAATACCAATAATGTAATGCTAAATTAGGGGATAGTGACGCCCATATGTTGTGGTGCAATGACCGTTTCTCCCCCCCCCCAAAAGCCAGCCATCCCCCAGACAGAATCTACCATGGGTTCAGAATGGAGACTAACTTTGAAGCCGTCAAATGTTTAGTTATGTTTTATATACGAAGACATTAAAACCTTGAAATAACCTCTCTATCCCTCCCCCGTCCTGTGTCTCTAAACTACTACAAATTGCAGATAACTCGAGGAAAGCTTTTATAAGGTGTTTCTCTAAAACATATGCTGTGCCATGGTGTTCAGTACATTTCACTCATTCCTAACTTCAGAGACCCAGTTCGCAGAGAGAAATGTTTCACATTCATAACTTGTAGCTGTGCCAGCAGCAGAAGGGGGAGGGAGAGAAACAGACCTTAAGTTTTTTTTTTCCTAAAGACCAGATCAGTATTTTCTTGATACGCTTGTCATCCATTTTTGTTCTCACGACAACCAATTGAGCCCTTGATCGTCACGTGATGAGAAAGGCTTGAACTGTAACAAAATCGCTCCTTTTAGATGGTTGGTAACTCGCCCATCCCCCCCCCCCTGCCCTAACATTTCCAGAAAACCTACTCTCCTTTCCAATCCATCAACAATTCATTACAGCTTTTAGTTTCCAAACGCCAGCTAATTAAAAATACTAAGCCACCACCGAGACAATCTGACTTAAAGGGGATGAAGGCATGGGGTAATAAATAAAAAGACGATGCAACGTTTGCTGAAACAATAAGGAAAAAATCTGTCCAGCAAAACCCAAAAGTCGATTTTATCTTTTTGGTCTCTAATTACTGAATTACTTGCAACATGACTGATTAGCCTGAGCTCCCGGATTCTCCCTCCTTCCCCCTGTAATTTGGATGCTATTTTCTTACAACATACAGAAGAAAAGAGGGAAAAATCCCCAGGTGATACCTTTGGGGAGATTTACTTAATTTTAAAACACACTCTTTCCTCCACTCCCACGAAATGTTCTGATAACTGGTTTATCAGAACACTGATTTCCGCCTCCCTCTTCTCCGCCCCCCCTTTCCCTCCTCATTCTCCCCCCTTCCTTTTCCCCCTTAAGTTAGTTCAAGAAATCAGATCTGTCAGGACCGGCGAAAAAAATGCCACTTCCCGACTAACAGGCGGAATCCAGCCCAGATTTTCAGTCCTTTCTTCTTTTTTCCTTCCTCCCTTTCACTAATTTATCCCGATGTTAGCACATTCTGTCTTGTAACAACCGGACGCCTGTAGGTTTGTTTCATGGGATCATTACTTACTGATCAGGATGGCTCTGAACTCTGGAGTTGAAGACGGAATGTGAAGTTGGAAAACATTTTAAAATTGTTATTTATTATTATTATTACATCTCGGTGCTTGTTAAGAAAAAAACAAACAAAAAACCCTGGTCCTTGATGCTCCTGTTTTGAATGTGAAATATTATCTTCCAGCTTGTAAAGTTGAGGAACAACATTTTTAAGAAAGGAGGAAAACCAATACAAATAAAGGACTCCTGATCCGTGTGCCAAAATGGGGGGAGATATATTTTTGAGCGATTACACTGGCTGAGATGTTATTTGTTTTCTGCTTCTTGATCACTTTGCTCTTTAAGTAAAATGAGGCACACAGTTGTTGCTGAGTCGAATGGGAACAGCATTTTGATTTGCTGGCTTAATTAAAAAATTATAAAGGATTAAAGGTAAGCAATATGCCTATATGTGTATAAATATTGAGACAGTCAACTGTAAAAGGGCTAGATCACTTTAAAAATCGTTTTAAACTAATCTTTGTCAAACACACATCATTTGCGGTCATTGAGGCCACCTTGGTGCAGATCACTTAAAGTGTATGTCTTAATCAGTTTCCTGTACAGTCTGTAATACTATATTTAACAGACTGAGCAATTGTGTAACCTAGGAGTGCATTACAACTGCTTTTAGAATTATCTTGGGTATATTTTAAAAAGAAAAAGACACTTTTTACCCATGGAGTTGGATATTTCTTAAGTAAATGCACCATTTAAAGTATAGGTTGTTGATTTTTAATGGAAGCTATCTTGTGTTAATGAAAAAACAGGCTTTGTGCTCCCTACCCCCCAAGGTTAAGTAAAATTGGGGTAAAAGATAGTATAGAAAAGTTACAAAACTTCAAGGGTCTGGTTTAAAGCCACAAAATCCAAGGAATGCAGTGAGGAGTGAAGCTGTGTCCTTCCTTTCTCGCTTTTGTGTCTAAGTGGTGGTCCAGGAGCTTATTTTACACATGTGCTCCAACAGCTAGTCACCAGCCCGAACTCTGTATCTCTGACTTTGTGGATTTAAATCATGTAGTTAGGGTGGGTTTTTATATATAGGATACATGACTTTTTAAGAGTGATCATGGATGTTGGGATACAACTAGAGTCAAGATGTTCACTATAAAATAATCTCAAGCAATTGCCTCTTATTTAACAACTTTTAAAACAAAATAAAACGTGGGAAATTCTGAATGATCTTGCTTTCCCTCTCCTTTGCCCCCTATATTAATCGTATTATATTCTGGTAATATCCAGACAAGAAATATTCGACTTTTCCCCTCCTAACAGGAAAAAGTGGACCTGGACTTCAGGGTATAAACCTAGACATACCAGGGGCAGGAAGATAAGAAGAATTAAATAAATAATAATTTAAAAAGAAAAGCCCCACGGAGATAAACGAATGTCCCCTCATCTCCAAAGGAAAGTTCATCGGATTTTTATTCTAGAGATCTCATCTTCAGGATGTCAGTGAACACTTCCACTGCATGCAAAGGTGTGGATCCAAACGCGGTTGATACTTACGACAGTGGCGATGATTGGGAAATCGGGGTTGGAAATTTAATAATCGATTTGGACGCCGATTTGGAGAAGGACAGACAGAAATTTGAGATGAATAATTCCACTAATACCACCACCAGCAGCAGCAGTACTAGCTCCAAGGATTGTGGGGGTCTGGCTTCCAGTGGGGCTAATGCTACCTCAGCCTTAGCTGATGGCCTAAAATTTGCTTCTGTTCAGCCCCCTGCCCCCCAAGGGAATTCCTCTCACAAGGAGACTAGCAAATCAAAAGTGAAAAGGAGTAAAACTTCTAAGGATGCTAATAAATCTCTGCCTTCTGCTGCCTTGTATGGGATTCCTGAGATCAGCAGTGCTGGCAAGAGGCAGGAAGTCCAAGGGCGCCCTGGAGAGGCAACTGGCATGAATTCAGCACTGGGTCAAAGTGTGAGCAGCAACCCAAACGGCAATAATAACAACACCAGCAACAACAACCCTATTGCCTCTTGCGGGAAAAACAAAGAGGAGAAAGCAGGTAAAACCCAGGGCAGCAGAGGCTCCAAACGGGATAAAGATGCGGGGAAATCCAGGAAGGACAAGCAGCATGACCTGCAGCAGGGCCACCCCAACGGTGGGGGTGGCAGCAGCCAAGCTCCCTCTGGGCACCTGTATGGCTTCGGGGCCAAGGGAGGCGGTGGTGGGAGCAACAGCCCCTTCCACTGCGCCTCCTCCACGGTGGGGGAGGTGAGCAAAAGCGCCCCGGATTCAGGGTTAATGGGGAACTCTATTTTGGTAAAGAAGGAAGAGGAGGAGGAGGAGAACCACAGGCGAATCAAGAAATTGAAAACAGAAAAGGTAGGACAAGCTCTTATTCCCCCAGCTATCTCCCCCCCCCCATGTTTATTACAAACTTCCCGCAGCTGTGTTCCTGGCTCCTGTTATTGGTGTTATGAGTTTGTGGTATACATATAAACCGTGTGTATAAACCCCACTCCCAGACAGAAATTGTTACGTTGGAGCCTTATTTTCGTCTTGTCTTTAATTTCTCTTCCCCTCCTTCCCCATCCCCGCTGTCTCCCAAATGTGGCTAAACGTGCGTTTCGTGTTGTCGTGTCTCCTCCTTTGTTTATTTTGAAGGAGAATTCGAAGTGACCCTTCCTAATGGGGCTGTTATTAGTGTAACATTCCGAAGTCATGTTTGCAACCCCCGAGGACACGTGTTTGCAGACCGGAGGCTTGTTTGTGTGTGTGGCTCAGACCTAGCTGCCTGGGGTTTGTTTACTATCCTTTTTATTGTGCACTCTAGTATAAAAGCGGATGTTCCTTCTGCCAAGGTGGAAAGGAAATTCACATCCTTTCTCTCCACCTTTCTCTTTAGAGTTTAGATTGAGACAGGGAGGAGAGATGCATTTGTAAATACATTGGCTCTTTCATCCACTCTAGTCAGGGGTCTTTTTGGTATTGGGGGGCTCTTGTGTTTACAGCAGCCAAGAGACCTCAGCACTGAGCCAGAAGACACTCAGTGCCTGTAATAATCGGCCTGGAGGAAGGGAGTTGGGGGAGGGGAGTGCACCTTGTACTGTGATATATCTACAAAATACCTTTCTCTCATATGTGGGGGAACACTGTTCTCTTGTCAAGGCAGTCTTTCTTATCTGAGCCCTATAGGTTCTTGGCTGTGAACTTCTTGTTTGCTGAGTGGTTGAAATGTGTGAAAGAAATCAAGTGGTGTGTGTGTGTGTGTGTTTTCTCCCTTTTCCTTTCTGTTAATGCATAAAGGATGCTCTCTCTAAGAATAAATGGCCTTGTATTGTTAGCGGAGGGTGGGGAGAGAGCTGGTTTTCTTGGCTATTGTTATTGCTCCTTCAGGCAGGTTCTAGTGTCAGCAGCAATTGTTCTATCCAGAGGGCAGAAGGTTTCTTCTCTAGGATCTAGGGGGCTATTGTTGGTCCATAATTGAGTCAAATGAATTCTACAGGTTGGGTTAAACAAAGACACCTTCTCAAAGACACCTCCTTCCTCCCCACCCACCCAACCAAAACCTTAAGGGTATTAGCTTGTGGCATGATTGTCTGGAATTGTTCTTAAATTACCTGCCTTTACAACTTCCCTGACTGACTTCTAAGTGATGGGAAAACTTTCTGGCTGGTGTTAAGTGTCCAGAGTTGTTTACCAGAGTCCAGATGGATTGAAGTCCTTGGAAAAATTTATGCTGTTTACAACATATTATGAGCCTCTTTTTGTGTGTCATTGCAGATGTTTAAGATTGTGTAATGTTTCAACAAACTCTTGGCCTATTGATAGGATTAGACTTTGTGGGTTGTGACATTAAATATGTTAAGGAAATGTAAAGATCATTCAAATTGACCTCTAGATATAGTATCCTAAACGTGAAAAAATACCTACAAATATGAAATTCAAATTTGCTCCTCATACAAGACTCTTGAATCTGTTTTGACTTTTCTAAATACAGATGGGAGAAACTAGGTTGCTTTAATTAATTCACAGGTGTAAATTTGCACTCTGATTCACTCTGTTCACTCTGAAAGGTGTGCTAAAATCCCATGGTCTTTTACTAATTTAGTACATACAGTAGGCATTTACTTTTGTTACCAGTAGTCTTCAAATTGCAGTTCTCTAATCTGCTTTAACTATCTAGATAAATTGCCCTAATCCAGTCTTCACAATGGTTGTGGTTAAAGAGTCAGAGCCATTTGATTGGATTCAGTGGCTGCCTGGAATGTGGGAGATACTGCCCTTTTGCAACCCCCTTAGCCTTTTAATCTTTCAGCCAAATGTTCACATTCAACAATTTTGTTTAGCTGGCAATCTGAACATTTCAGTATCTCAAAGGCTTGCTGTCATGGCAACAGAGATTACAGAGTAGTGTGGTTTCTCAGTTTTTGTGTTCTTTTCACTCTAGTCTCACAGGAAATTGTATGAAGAATGAATTCATATACATGCAAGCAATCTTCAGTCAGTGTAATGTAAATGGGATAATAGGTAAATTAAGAACAAACATGTTAGGAATAGTTTTGAGCCAAAGGTACACCTTATTTTCCAGCTCTTGGCTTTGTAGAATTCTCAGAGCTTGCAATTCCACTAACACCCACTGCTGTTGGCACACAGTGACGTTAATATAGGCTTCACACGTTAGAGTCCTGCAGTGCTGGCCATTGTCTATCACACTGGTGTGCTGGCTTACAGTTTTAAACAACATCCCTTAGTGTTTCACTCCAGAGAGCAATTTCTTTAAAGAACGTCTCCTACTTGGCATATGAAAATAGAACTCACAGCAGACATTGGTTGCAATTTTAGATTCAGCCTGTAATACTATCAATGAAACTTCAGTTTTAAAAAAGACTTGCAAATCATTCAAGAGAATTTTTTTAGGGATTTAAGATTGAATAGTTTTTTTTCTGCTTTGGCTATACACACTTGCATCTATAGATGTGACATGCCCCAAAAGCACCATTGTGACCCTAGATAACTATATAATTTTCAAGCCTGGCTGTTAAAATCAATTTCCATTTGTTTTAATGTTTATGAATGAGTTGTCTCGTAAATTTGAATAATGTCTTGTCAGATACAAATTAGTTAATGTCCACAAATTTAAAACCTGAGTTTCTTTGTATAGTGTTGGAGGATATTTTATTGTGTTTGTTTACTCTTTGTTAAAAGCTTGGAGCAGATTCCCAAGAGTTGCAGTCACTGTTTAATTTTCACAGTATGCTCAAATGTCTATTTTTGGTCTGTTTATTCTGTTTCCTTACTGCAGAAAGTCATGTAAAACATGATAAATTGGATTTCATGAACTCTAATTAAATCAATGACTGTGTTCTGCTGGCTCTTTTATGCAGAAACCACAAGAATGTTGTAAAAGTCGCCATTCCCCTAATATGTGGATAAAGTCAAAGTATGCTGTAATTCTAAGATGTTTGAGCTATATTCATGAAGCCTATTTTGTGGTTAAGCCACCAGTGACACATCTGAATAGGTAGATTTGACAGGTAGGCTAACCACTCCTAAGATTTTTGGTGTTAAAACCTGTCCCCTTTCTCTACCCTTTATTATTTTTTTTAAGCACAATTATTCCGTAAATGTTGGTCAACATGTACACGTCACCCATATTACACACTTTTGTAATTTTAATTGCTCTTACACTGAGAAATGTTCAGATTATCAGTAGTGTTATGTCCTAGATTTTGTTTATTGTGTGTGGGGCCTCACAACAGACCCTAAAACATGGGAATATTAAGCATGGGTTATGAAAACCTTCTGTTTGTTTAGGGTGGGAGGAAAATACAGAAAGTCTACAGCAACATTTTAGCTGTCTTCCATCTTTAAAATTAATAAGTCTGGTAATATTCCAGAATGGAATTTACTTCTCCTGTATTGGTTTATTTTATTTCATTAAGACGATATTTCACATCTGAACGTTGTCTTCAGTGAATTAACCCACATGTGACTGGTATCATTTATTTTATTCTTCTTGTATAGCTGTTAGTTTTACACTTAATCAGGGAATTCTATGCACATTTTATAAGTGCTTGTAAATTGCTGAAGAACATGTTCTGATTAATGAGTTTATAGAGATATGTTTTCCGTATATTTTGCGCCTTACAAACACTACTTCTTGGGTGTAGTCTATTCACTGTGAAATAAAAGGGCAGAAAGGTCACTTGCTGTAATTAAAGAACAAAGTCCATTGTTGTTTGATAGCAAACTGTTTTTTGAAGGGATTTAGCTGTTAAAATCATTGATGACTATGGGTGTCTAACAATAAGCACAGCTCAAGGTTCTAATGTGCTGTAGTGCTGTCTAGTAGTGTGACAATGCTTTCTGAGCAGGGTGAAGAGGTGTTGCCCTTTGGCTGAGGAAAACTTTCTGTGTGAACTTGCTGACCTCTGAGAATATGTATGACCAGCTTTGCTTTTGAATTCCTGTGCAAGGCTAAAGTAGCATTAAAACAATTGAAGGTGGTTTAGAATGTTTATATCACAAAGTATTGACGGTGATGAGGTTATTCTGAACTACAGGCAAATTATATTTCACTTAGGACATCAGTAATTTTACAATTTTAATAACTTCATAAATACCCATTAAAAAGGAAAGGATTGATTGTCCAGATGTCATGAGGTTAAGCATGTTCTTTACGTTAAATGGTTTCGCTGCAAGATTGTTTTAATTAGAGTTATATAAAGACTTGTTTTTCCAAAATAGCATTTTATAGTCCAATAAATGAAATATATGTTAAAAGTGCTAAGCAAAATTCCCCCTAACCACAGAGGTGTTCAATAACCAGAGTCAAGTAACATGGAAAGTACCATCTGTTCCTAGTTTTCAACATAAAGACGAAAATTGAATAGCTGAGATTTACTCATATTTTGACTTTTTTTTTTTAAATTATTTTTAAAAGTTCACCTGGAACTTTATAGAAACTTTCTGAATTGCAATAATACAAGCAAGACTGTGAAAACACATGTTTGTACGTATATTTTAACCAGTTCCACTTTTATTTAAAGACATTTCCAGAAGTTCAGTCACTGAAGAATTTAGTATACTGAATCAGCTCCCGCAAGCAAACACAATGATGGCCATTTTTTCAAAGATCTCATTGTTTAGCTAGAACTTGAATTATTCTGTCAATTTTCCCCAATGAGGGAAAAATCCTTCCGAAGGGTAAATTTAGTAAGCTCCTATCAGTTACCTAATTGCATGTGATAAAACCATTAACTAAAAATTTCCATGCAGAGGTTTTGCTGTTAAAATAAGTGTCCTAAAATTGTTGATAGCTGGATATATTTTTTTAAAGATACCTTTTTAAATTCTGAACTGTTAGGCAATAAGATTCTTGGCTGCAGACTATAAGCCTGGGATAAAACATCATCCGGCTTTTGTTTGAGGTCTTTTATTGAAGCTAATGACTGGTCTTGTGCCGCCCTGAGATAAATGACATTATCTCTGAGTGGGCTGACAGGAAACAGACATGTTAATGGTGAAGCTGCAGGGAGGATCTGCTATAGTTCTGACAAAAGAGTAAAGCATGGACCCCTGGTTGTGATCATTAACACATAATGCATTCCTGCTTTTCCTGTGAGGGGCATGATAATTGGGAAGCTATTTTACCAACAAGCACTTAAATCGTAAATCTGAAACTCCTAGTTTCTTTGCATGCTAAAACTAGTGTGTTTTTTTTTTGTTTTGTTTTGTTAAGAAATGTGTGACCTAGTTTTTAAAAGATGCCAGCTCTAGGCTGTATAATATTGACATCTATATGAGAATCTGTGGCTTGCTTTCCATTAATTGAACATGTCTTTTGGATGTTAAGCATTTGGACTGTGTTATCCTTGTGATTTGTATTTGTAAAACTAGATATGAGGCCAAATGCTGCTTGTTTTATTCAGGCAAAAAGTTACATTGACTTCAGTGGGAGCAGGATTTATTCTGTGTTTTGTAAAACGTATATATTTATTAGGTTCGTGTAAACTGCATTCCTCTATGAAAAAGGAAAAGACTTGAAAGGTGTTATGGGGTGACGGAACTTAATAATACCTGTTAGAAAGCTGCGAGCTTGATGTCGCTCAAGAATGGATAGGTCTGCTCCTTATCTGTAGGAGCAGGCCTCTTGCTCACTACTTCCATTGAGAAGGTAAGTGTGTTCTGTGAAGCAAAGGCAAATCTATTCTATTTGAAAGTTTACAGTGCCTGGCTGGTTCTAATGCATCTCCTGTGCACTTCCAACTTGCTTCAGTTTCTGAAACCAAAAAGAGGGCATGCTGCAGGTTGGCAGGTTGAGATTTCTGTGTAACAGTCATTTGGAGATCAAGTTGAGAGATAAAGTAGGCACTGTGCTCCAGGAGCACTTGGCAAAATCCTTTGAGAAGTAGAGGTGGGAAATCAGAAGACACAAGTCCATCATTTTTCTGGTGCCCATGCTTGAGCAAGGATGGAAGTGATCCAAATATAGTGCTCTATCATGTAATCTTTATTTCCCTTGAAGCCACTGAGACTATGAATATAAGTAGGGACTTCATGTGTGAGTAAAAGTTGCAAGAATTGACCCAGGAAGGGTTGCAACAGAAGGTTAGAGTGAATGCTATAAAGAAATATAGGTATAAGAGGCTGCAGGCAAATATGAAATTAGGCAGAGTGCAGCTAAAAAGATGCATATTGTGTAAGTAATGCCTAGATACACTGTACATGTACTTTCTTTGCAACTCAAACCCTAACTATATAATTTTTCATCTTGCATACCGTGTTTTGGCATGGTATTACTGGTGCATGTGGCATCTAAGCATGCACTATACTGATGCTTATCAGACCTTACTCAAGATTCCTGCCAGACTCTTGACCCAAGCCATCAAGGTTGATACGTGAACAAATGATTGGTTTGAGCAAAATAACATGTAGGAGTTAGACAAAGTGCGGGAAGTAATATATTTTATTGGACCACGTTCTGTTGGTGAGGAAGACAAGCTTTCAAGTTTAAACAAAGCTCTTCTTCAGGTCCTGGGACTGACACACAAACTCTGTATACATGCAGGAGTTTCCACTATCTCACGGGCAGGCTAGACTTCTTTCACAGCTATTTAGGCAGCTGCATACTAGCCCTCTAAATAAAGTTATTGAATCTCTGTTGCTCTGTTTTACTCCCCTGCATAGCTCAAGCAGTAATCAGTAATGCATCTTCCTGACTTGTTCCATGGTACTCAATTGGTCTCCATGAGTATAATCAAGTTTTTGTAGTACTTCAGATTATCTCTTGCCTACTAGCTGGGATAATTCAGAATCTGTTGGACAAAGTCTGTAGAGAGATTTATCAAATGGGAGCATCAGGTTATTCTGCACTTAATCCATTAAGCACAATACAAGCTTTACACAATACTTATATAATGTCATAACATACACTTACGCTAGCCAGAATCCTCAACACATCACTACATTTCTATGAAGGGTTGGTGAGATTGTCCAGGTTCTTATTTGTGCCGTTCCCCCTTTTAAATTAGGAACACCAGGCCAGCTCCTTAGACAGTGTAGCTCTATTGATTCCCTTACACCAGTTGAGGATTTGGCCTATTTATGGTGAAATCTCAGGTCAGCATTGGTATATTTACTTGTTAAGATTTTTAAATAATAAGCATAATTTAGCAATTGTATTTATACACAGATAGGAAAAACAGAGAATATTTCTGTATAACTAAGGATTGCAAACTTGTGTTTGTTTCCTTTTCATTACTTTTAGAGGATTATCTGAATACACAGTATAAATGGCTATTTAGAATTTAGCAATGACTACTTTTGGTTTTTATTACAGAAGCCATAGTTCCCTTTTTTCAGGGCTTGTCAAACTTCTAAGCCATTTTCACTGCATTGAAAAATACATTTAGAACAGAATAGTTGATAAATGTGTCCTATTGGTCGTTTCAGAACATGCCAGTGTAAATCTTCATCTGAAGCATTCAGATTTTAAATCAGATGTATTCTTTAATCTTACCTATGAAAAATCAGCAGTCAAGTGCAAGCAGTGAATTGCTAGTTGAACTGCGCTGTGCTATAGCGGAGGTTGCACTAATCACTCTGGGCTTGTCTACATCAGAAAGTTGCAGCGCTGGTGAGGGAGTTACAGCGCTGCAACTTTGAAGGTGTACACATCTGCAGGGCACCACCAGCGCTGCAACTCCCTGTTTGCAGCGCTGGCCGTACTCCCGTTTTGTCTCGGGTGTAGAGGATCCAGCGCTGGTGATCCAGCGCTGGTAATCCAATGTAGACAGTTACCAGCGCTTTTCTTGACCTCCGTGGAAGGAGGAAGCCTCTGGTAATCAAGCTGGTTTCCTTTCCCGGTTTGCTCTCTCGGTCCCGGAGCCACCCAGCAAACCGCAGGGAAGGAGACCTGCTTGCTCGGGGTTCCGGGACCGAGAGAGCAAACCGGGAAAGGAGACCAGCTTCGCCGCGGTTTGCTCTCGCGTTCCCGGAGCCACCCAGCAAACCGCAGGGAAGGAGACCTGCTTGCTCGGGGTTCCGGGACCGAGAGAGCAAACCGCGGCGAAGCTGGTTTCCTTTCCCGGTTTGCTCTCTCGGTCCCGGAACCCCGAGCAAGCAGGTCTCCTTCCCTGCGGTTTGCTGGGTGGCTCCGGGACCGAGAGAGCAAACCGCGGCGTTCCCGGTTTGCTCTCTCGGTCCCGGAACCCCGAGCAAGCAGGTCTCCTTCCCTGCGGTTTGCTGGCTGGCTCCGGGACCGAGAGAGCAAACCGCGGCGTTCCCGGTTTGCTCTCTCGTCCCGGAACCCCGAGCAAGCAGGTCTCCTTCCCTGCGGTTTGCTGGGTGGCTCCGGGACCGAGAGAGCAAACCGCGGCGTTCCCGGTTTGCTCTCTCGGTCCCGGAACCCCGAGCAAGCAGGTCTCCTTCCCTGCGGTTTGCTGGGTGGCTCCAGGACCGAGAGAGCAAACCGCGGCGTTCCCGGTTTGCTCTCTCGGTCCCGGAACCCCGAGCAGCAGGTCTCCTTCCCTGCGGTTTGCTGGCTGGCTCCGGGACCGAGAGAGCAAACCGCGGCGTTCCCGGTTTGCTCTCTCTCGTCCCGGAACCCCGAGCAAGCAGGTCTCCTTCCCTGCGGTTTGCTGGGTGGCTCCGGGACCGAGAGAGCAAACCGCGGCGAAGCTGGTTTCCTTTCCCGGTTTGCTCTCTCGTCCCGGAACCCCCCTTGAAGCCGCCCAACAGCGCTGCAGTGTGGCCACATCTAACACCACTTGCAGCGCTGGTTGCTGTAAGTGTGGCCACTCTGCAGCGCTGGCCCTATACAGCTGTGCTAATACAGCTGTAACAACCAGCGCTGCAAAATTTTAGATGTAGACATGGCCTCAGTTGCAGTTTCTCTTTAATTCAGAGTAAATGGTCCTTGGCAATTGGAACAAAGCATTTACACTTGAAGAAAGGTTGTAAAACTATTCAGAGTGGTGTGACTGACAATTGAGTTTGTTTGTATTTTTGTTTTTATTTTGTTTTTGTAGAAGAGAAAATTGAAAGCAAAATCAAGAGGGGAGATAGGCACTTTTCTCCTGTGGCTGTTGAATTTTGATTAAAATACCTTTGGGAATAGATCAGTTAACTTACAGATGCATGTGGTGAATTGTGATGTCGGTCTTGCTTGGATTTACACTTCAGGCTGCACAGTCTTGGTGTTTGTGTCCCTTACAAGTGCTAAAATCCTGGGTCAACTCTGTGATTAAAAATACATTACGCTCTAGTGTGAGAGAAGTTTAATAATATTAGTATTCTTATTTAATCTAGGTAGGCAAATACTACTAAACCTGAAAAGAAAGATGTCACCTTTTCCAGCAATTTGCATACACAATGTCTTCAGAGACTCTACAAACCAAAGCTGGTGTCCATTTAAATTTGAAGTTATTTTTCCTAGTAAACCTAAAAAAAAGCGCAATGCTTTAGGTGAATTTTGAATCCTTGACAAGAAATCCTTTCTGACTCATGGCTACAGACACTTGTGTGGAAAAAATAATTATTGTGAACAATGAAATTGTTCTTGATTTTTTATTTAACTTTTTTTCTAATTTTTATGTCCTCTCATTCTGAATATTATTCATAGGAACTATCCCTGCTTGACAACTGCGCTTTCTGCCTCCTGGGAACCTTCACAGTCAACCAGTAACATAAGAAATATGTGCCCACAGGGACATTTTAAGTATATTCCAATCACACTGTGTGAATGCAGCTTTTACAGTTAAAAGCACAGATGAAAATACACAGTATTGATTATATTTATATATTTGTGTAGCAATTTTAAAAAGCTGATGTTCAGGTTGTGGTATTGTCTCATTATGTTAACCAGGAAGCAGATGGCATTGTGCCACAGAAGTATAATTTTACTTAAAGGAACTTTAAAGGTTTTGATGTGTTTTCTTTTCCTTTTATTTCCCTGATGGCTTCTTTTTATTGAAGGGTAACTTGAGGAGAGCTGGTAGCAATTTTATTGCCTTCCCATGACAGTTTGAAATAATAGCTTGGTCTTTGGTTGCCAGTCAACTTTCTACTAGTTAGCTTGATTCTGGTTTTTATCATGTGGCAATGGAATATAAAACGTATATGTTTGTAGTTGGTTCTAAGAGACTGGCTCTTTTTTTATGCTTCAATTAGCAACAGAAGACTAAGCTCCAATTGGTCACACTTTTGTAAACTCCTAGAAGTTACCTTCTTTCATCCTTTTGATTAAAGAAACCTCCCAAGTTTAGGATCAGTTTCCCAGGAAAGCTTGACACACATCTGGCCTCTTTAGCTGTTCACACTATACAATTTAATTTTGCATACTGTTAGTCTTTCACATTAGCCATTGGCTTAATTCAGAGGTTTTGTTTAAGTTCTTTCTATCCAAAAGCATAATCCATTCAAAAACCACCTTCAGTGATATTTCAGCTATGCTATAATGACCTATGCTAGAAAATGTTCTGAGTCTATCAGAGCAGTAGTACGATAGGTGTTTGTTAAATAAACTTAGATTTTATAGGTTTTTTGCTGTTTCTTCCACCTCAACCATTTGGAAGAGTCAAAGCAACTTGTAACCTCCTTTCACGCAGTGCAGAGGGCCAGACCAAATTATTTTTGGATTTCCTGTCAACTCCTTGGCTGATTTTTATGGATGGCTCATGTTAAAAGCAACAATAATGTTTGAATTGGAAGGGTTTGGTCTTTGGGTTTCTATTCTTCATGGAGAACTGTTTATTTGTGTGTGGTTTGCCACAGTACATGGATAATACTATCAAATCTGGACTTTATTATAAGCTTATAACTGTAGAGCATCAGCAGTAGTTGTGTGTTTCTGGGTTTCATGTCATTGCCTGTTTTTCTTTTGGGGGGAGGGAAATTAAATTAGATCTATATCTTAGCAACAAAGAATGAAAATTAGACACACAAACAAATCAGAAATTGACCCCTTTTCTCAACGGGAGTCAGTGGTGATGTTGGAAGTTTTCAATAAGATTGGCCAAATATCTAAGAAGTTGTTAGTTTATTTTTTTTTCCTGAAGATATATGAAAGATACACCTGGAGTATATTTGAGTATTAATTTACTAATTCTCCCTTGATCGAATGTTATGTGATCTACACATGAAGATTAAATTGTGCTGAGATCTGGACGTTGAGAAAAATTATTTCATTTCGGTCATATCTTATGTTATTGCTTCACATCATCAATTACTATAGAAAAAGAAATTCAGATTCCCTACTCTTTTAGCTGGTATGAAGGTATAATTTGATATAACTAGGATAATATTAATGTTGCTGTTAAAAAAATAAAACAAAATATAAAAACATGCTATTTTTTAAAAAAATATAGCCACTAAGCTTTTCAGAATCCAGCTACTTTTGGCCAGTTGTGTACATTTACATTCTTTGTCCAAATCCTTCATCAGCCTTTCCCATGATGCTTCAGCAGATGCCAGACACTGAAGTAGAAGGCAGGCAGCTGTTTCCATTACAACATTGCTATACTATCCATCATAATTGGTGTATTTCTTTTTTGTTCTTCCCCTCTATCCCCCTCACTCTTTTAAATAGATTTTTCCCACTGACATTTGGAACTCTGATTTATCTGTCCCCAGGTTATCTTGTCATTGCTAGTATTTTTTTGAAAAAAATCTGCTCTTATTTTTTTCCATGAAGAGCCTGATTCTGCAACACTTGGTCATGTTGAGTCTGCAATCCTTAGTCACACTGAGTAGCAGTTTCCCACATTAGTTGTCCCTGGGATTACTTGCATTAGTAAATACTACTCAACATGCATATAAATTGCAGAATAGGACCTTAAGTTAATAATTTGATTTATGTCTCTGACAACTGTTGTGTGGTGTTTTTTTTTTTTACATTATCTGAATATATACTTTGCACTCTTACACTTCCCTTTTCTACCTGCTCCACTGAAAATAAGTTTCATAGCTGTATGCTGTTATTGCTGAGATATGACTGAGAGAACTGCATGCAGTACAGTGAAGCACATTCATTTTCATCTAGTATCCGTTTATTGCCTTGAGCACTGTAAATCTGTCAGCTCTTCACGATGCTTTCACCTCTTTCTTCATTTGCTCCAGCTTCTAGTTTGACAATGTTCCCCTGAGGCAGAAGTCTAATCTGCTTCCAATTAGTTGCAAAATGTGACTGAAATTTCCACATTATGACTGCTGTTTTACTTGCACGCACACATCTAGAAACAAATTAATGCTCTTGAATATTTATTTTTTGAGCCCTTGGATTTGCCAACTGTTTTCAAGTGACTTGCAAGGTTTACATTTTTCCTCAAACTCTAATATTTAGCATAGATTTAAAGATGCCCTCTGAATTTTTAAAAACCCTACCGATAAACCTTCCCAGCGTTCTGAGATTATGGAAAATGTAGTACATATGCAGAAGACATAAAAAGAAATTGCTCTAGTTTTATCTCCTTACTTATAATTATCTTGCCAATTCAAAATATAAGAATTCTGATCCTGTGGGGGATCAACCCACAAATCTTTTTTTCTGCAGATTTAAGATATTGTGCAGGAAAAGCTTATTTTCTTCTACTCTTCTTCCATCTGTCAGCTAAGAGTAATTATTTGGTGGAGGAAGAGTCTTAGATTCATCCGATTTCCTCGTGTTGGCAAGATTAGAATAGATATGGCTAATTAAAATGTGAGTGTATTCCTTTTAAATGTATATTGTAATGGACAGGATGCGATCCTGCAAACTTTTCTGACAACAGTACTTATACTCATGTGAGTAGTAAAATTAGGACTACTCCCATTATCATAGGACCACTTGGATGAGTAGGAATTAGTGCCATAAAGACTTTCAGAACCACACCTTAATTTGTGTGGCATTTGGGATTGGGGGAAACACAGGAACCTAAAACTCTAGACAACCTGAATGTGTAGACCTTGTTGAGGCAAAACTCCAATTGACATTCCCACCATATTGCATTTCCACTTCACTGTATTATATCTCTAGTAGCATATCTGGAGAAATGCTGTTTATTTCACTCAAGTATACCGATTGCTAAATTTATAGGTGCAAATCTTTAGTAGAGCTTAGCACTCTGCAGCTTGGCAGATTGATGTCAGCAGCTGTAATAGACTTTAAATAGGCTTGCAGAATTTCATTGAAAGTAAATTGCTGAAGTTGATATTGCTAAGTACCTGTCATTTCTAAATGAGATTTGCACCTGTAAATGTAGCTATTGGTACACTATCAACAATGCTATTATTTATGGACAGGAAAATGTAAAAAATAATTAAATTTCATTAGCTACCTTACACATGTAGTAGCATATAACCGTCACACTCTCTTTTCTGTAAGTTCATATAAACATGACTGTAGATACACACATATATGCAATATCTTTGGGCTCATGCAAAATCTTCAGAGAAGTGATTTTCATTCACCAGGAAATGGTTAAAATAGAGGCAAAGGAAGATGACCTTGATATTACTCAGTTTCTCTTGGATCATAAAGCTTTGATATGAGACTCCTGATATAAAGATTGGAAACCTAACATAATTTTTTTTATTTTGTTTACTCCAGTAACCTCCAATGTTGCACATCATCTTTTTATGAGGAAACAATATTTACACACATTGTGAAATGCTTTAGCAACATTATTTTTTAAAATGAAACGTCAGAAGTCTCTGAGCTTCAATACTAATTCCAGGATGAATTGCATTTGCTATGATTTGTCAATTGTTAAGAAGAAAGTGCACAGACAATTAAAATTCAAGTGGAATGCATGTATTTACAATATACAATAACTGACTTAAAGAAATCCAGAGTGAATAACCAGGGCCAGCACACTTCAAAATATTATTAATTTTGCAGGCAAAAGCCATGGTGCTTCTGAGAAGCATTAAATGCTTTTGTTGATGGCTTATAGTTTTATAAACTCTAAATGAGCTTATTGCCTTTTAACCATCATGAGCACTAAATAACAGAAGAACCTATGAACCTCCGCATTGGACAGCAGCCAAGCAGCCACAGAAAGGAAAAAGAAATGAATGGTTTAATTGTAGAGCAAATCATTTGTTTACAGATTAAGACCTATTTGGTAGCCAAATCCTATGGACAAGGAGGTGAAAGAATGAGACACTGAGGTACAGGAAATGAATGTCTGGCTTTATATTTTGTGACCATCTTCTGCTATTTTTACCCCCTCCTAAACTAGAAAAGGCAAGGAAAAAATGAATTGTTTAATGGTGAGGACTGCTGAGCAAAGTGCACATATTTAAAAACAACAAAAGGGTGGGGGAAGGGAAGTGTCGGTATGCCTTTGCAGTCTGACAGGAACCTGACAACTCGAGCTACTTCCAGCTAAGGGGCACCAGTTGTTGGCAAGAAGAGCTTGCCTCTTTTGTTTGCCTGAATTTGAGAGAGAGAGAGGGAGAAATGCCTCTGCTAATCTGAACAAACATAATACATTCTCTTTAACCTGTCTGCCTGAAATGCAATTTGGCCTCTTCACAGAAGCTTAAAAAAAGAGTTGAAACAAGACCCATTTGCACAATAATTTAGTTCATTTGTGGCCAGTGCTAGTGGTCAGAAAGGCCTGTGGTTATTGCTTTATTGATATAATTTTTTTAAAAAGACCAGTTGACTGGTGGCTTGTGAATTTCAGGATATCATTTTTGTGACTCATTGGTTTAAAGCTCAAAGGCAAGAAAGCATTGTAACAGAAGTGGCATTAACCTCTATATTAAAGATTGCTTAATGTTTCCATTCTAAACATCTGGTTTTTTCAGTTACAAAACTGTCACCTTTTCAGCTGAAATTCTCCTAGTGGTTTAAAGATGATTTTCTCCCACCCCCATCCCAGCACCACCACTATGGACACTTTCAGCAAAAAATTTGATTAGCTACTTTTGAGCATGAGAGAGTGGATCAGAAAAAAAAATCCCTTTCCACTTTTTTAAGCATCCTTTTTTAAAACATCCGTGGTGATAAATCAGATAGCTAGGCTAGCCCTTACTGAAAATATCACTGAGTGTTTCAGTGAAAATTGTTCTGATTTGACTGACTTATGAGCCTATCAAAAAACACACTTTGGGCATGTATAGAGTAGGTGGTATGAATTTTTTTAGCAACATTCAGAATGAAGGGAAGCAATGTTGCACGTGAGCATGGCTAATTTAGCTGCATAGTGAAGCTTTTACTAAAGGTGTGTAGTTAATACCTCTTTCATTAACAGTTTTATAAAGCGATGTCTCTACCATTTAAGAAGGATTTTTTTTAAAAAAAACCTTGGGGTAATTAGCATGTGTGAGCTAAGCTGAGGTAAAAACACAGTGAAGATAAGGTGGTTTTAATTTTACCAAGCAGTAAACTAGATAAGGTCAGTGCTATACACCTTACCTATCCTCACAGTAAAACTCAAGTGCTTTTTTTTCCATTGTGTTTTTACGCAAGAGAGCTGACATTCTGCAGCCTGCTGAGACCCAAGGAAGCTTAAAACACCTGAGGACAAAGGGGTTGATTCCTTCACAGTAGTCTGATGACCTGCTGGCAGAGAGGTAGTTAAGCTGAAGTAAATAATACTGAAGATGTTGCCTGAGGTAGGCATTGAATTAGGGAGGCAGTAAACTAATTTGCTTCCATGTGTAGCCACTGTGCACAATTCCTTGGCTACAATTTGGAGGATGAAACAGTTGACTTTTGAGATAATTGCTGAACTGGGGCTTAAATCAGATCTGCATGGGCATGATCCTTGCAGCCAGATAGAGCTTCACTGGGGCTCTGTTCAGGCCTGTTTACAGATTAGGGCCTTTGGGCTTGGCTACACTCAAAACGTGGCAGCGCTTTGAAGTGCGAGTGTGGTCGCAGCGCCAGCGCTGTGCAGGTACTCCACCTCCTCACGGGGATTAGCTTGCTGCGGCTCTGTTTACTCTGGCACTTTACAGCGCTGTATCTTGCAGCACTTGGGGATTTTTTTTCACACCCCTGAGCGAGAAAGTTGCAGCGCTGTAAAGCGCCAGTGTAGCCAAAGCCTTACTTGATCCAAATATTTCAGCGAATTTTGGCTGGTACTCTCAGCTGTTACTCTTAATCTGTAGCATGTTATGTAAATACATTTTTCTGTCTACTTTTAGGGTGGGATTTTCAAAGCCACCTTTAAGGGAATTGAATTGGGCATTCAGATCTTTCATACAGCTTTGAAAATTTCAACCTTAAAAAAACTGTGCTGCAGCCTTAGCTGCTGTCACTGTTCCATAAAAATCAGTTTTATGAATTCTGTTTGTCCACCAGACTCGATGTGGTATTCAGTACTAGAAGATGTTACACATAAGGGATTATTTACATGCAGTTGCACTGGTTTAATTTAAGGGGTGATTTTAAATCAGTTGACTTTAACTGGTGCAAAAGGTTGTATGGGAACTCTTATTTCTGTTTAAACTTGATTCTGATTTATCTTAAATTAATTTTAAATACAACCTTTTAAAACTGAAATAGTGTCCATGCAGGGGTTTGCAAGACTTTAGTTAAACTGTGTTAATTAAACCAGTGCAAGTTTGTATGCTGACAAGATCTAAGATATAGAAAAAATTTATCATATTCTGTTGCATTTGAGAGATAATTGAAATATTGTATACTTGCAAGGAGAAAAAGTTGTACATGTGACCTTAATTGTGGCATTTTCTGACTTCTGAGAGCTTAGCTATGCAACCTTAACTTTCACTTAACATAATCTTCTTAATGGAATACTGTCTATTGTTATAATTTTAAACATTTCTCCTCTCAATTCTGTTACAAATAAACACATAAGGGAAATAGTCAGTGATGTGTGTTATTAAAGAAGTACTTGAATTTAACAAAATTATAGTCTACTACAGGATTAAGGTATGAACAGGCTTCCTATTAAGACTGTGTTTTCAATATTAGCTTCTACCTATATATATATATATATATATATATATATATATATATATATATATATATATATATATATATGTCTTTTGGGGTGTGTCGTCTCTTTATTTATAGATATAAAGTTATACTCCAACTCACAGGCCATTTTTCAAACTGCATTTAAGGGTTGATCTTGGAAGCATTCGCAACACAGCCACTGACTCACTAGGAGCAGAACTGAGCCCTAAATGTAATCTGAGAAATGATCTGTTATGTGTGGCATAATTATATGCATATTTGTATATGGGTATAAAGTCTAGGTTTTGTTCCTTGGCAATGGAAGGGATATATATATATATCTATATATATATATCTATATATATATATATATATATATTTTTTTTTTTTTGGAACATTAAAACTACAGTCTATTATCTGATATGTACTCGCTACAAGGAGCGTTGACATCATATGTTAAATGATTGAAAGCAGTGTTCTAAGTGACCCTTAAGGAACCTTACCTTACCTTTATGTTCTGGTATTGTGATCTTGTTCACATTGTACTTTTAAATGTGTCTGATATTACTGGCAAGTTACCATGATAGCCTGTGACTGAATGGGGATTTTTATCAGTTTGTTTTTGCAAGCAGTTCCATATTTGTAATAGCATTTGTTGTTACTGAGGCTTCCAACAATATGCAGATGGGTTTTCATCATGCTACATGGTAAAATGCTATTACTGAAGATATAAGGCATAGTTTCTTAAACTCAGAGGGCAAAGTTCGTCCTTTGCGTGCATCTACAAGGTTTTTATTAACTTCTAATGGCTCAAATTCATCAGGCTTATGTTTAATTTCTAACAAATAAAGTATGTACAAATGTATGTTTGTTTTATTAATAATAATACCATGTGGATAAGAGACTAACTTTTATGTATCATCAATCTTGTATATTTCTGTTTGGGAGAGACAAAGAGGAAAAATAAGAAATATTCCCTTGGATATAGGGCCCAGTGAAGTCAAAGGAAGTTTTGCTCTTGATTTCAGTGGGAGCAGGTTTTAGCCCTTTTGAGTTACTTGACCTAGGGATTTTGGAAATTAATTATGTACTCGTGTCATAACTCTCCTACTCAGATCTGAACCTTAGAGTTCAGAACATGAGAAGCTAGCATGAAACCTCCAAACTTAATTACCAGCTTGGATCTGATATCGCTGCCACCAGCCAGAAGATTCCAGTGTCTGCCTCACTCTGGTCTACCCAAAACCTTCCCTGGGGGACCCCAAGACTCAGATTCCTTGAGTCTCACAACAAAGGGGAATAAACCATTCCCTTCCCCCTCCCCCCCCCCAGGTGTTCCCTCCCTGGGTTCCTGGAGAGAGATACAGATTCAAGCTCCGTGAATCTAAACAAAGGGATTCCACCCTCTTTACCTCCTCCCAGATTTCCCCGCCCTGGGTACTCTGGGAGATTCCCTGCTTCAAGTCCTTGAAACACAAGTACCGAGAGATCTAATCTCTCTCCCCCCCTCACCCAGAGGGTATGCAAAGTCAGGCTTAGTAAATCTAACCAAAGAGATTTTCCCCCTCCCTTCGTTTCTTAGCCTTAACCAGTGAAAAACACTCAAACAAGTCTTAAAAAGAAAGCTTTATATAAAAAGAAAGAAAAAGACATAAAAATGGTCTCTGTATCAAGGTGACAATATACAGGGTCAATCGCTTAAAAGAAAAAATGAATAAACAGCCTTATCCAAAAAGAATACAATTTAATACATTCCAGCAACTACACACATGTAAATACAAAAAAAAAATATGAACCTATTGTCTTACTATCCTTGTACTTACAACTTGGAAACAGAAGATCAGAAAGCCTGGAGATTCCTGTGGTCACTCTCAGAGCCCAGAAAGAGAACAGACCAAGAACAAAGGACTCACAGCCAAAACTTCCCTCCACCCAGATTTGAAAAAGTCTTGTTTCCTGATTGGTCCTCTGGTCAGGTGTTTGTTACCCCTTTCCGGGTGAAAGAGACATTAACCCTTAGCTATCTGTTTATGACAACTCCATTTTGGTTTACTGTGGGAGTCAAAGGGCTGGTAAAATAGCTGAGAAATAGCCAGTTCATGAAGATAAAAATGGATGATGATAATTATGGCAGCTTTAAAGTTGTTGGGTTTTTTGTCTTGAAACTGTGATTAACAAATTTTAATCCTTCCAAGAAAACCCTTGTGAATATAGCGTTACCTCCAGAAGTTGAAAGGAGTGATTTAAACCACCAAAATAACCAATATGGTAAATATCACACAGGAGATGAAGCTTTGATGATTTTCAGTTGCTGTGTTTAAGGTATGACTATAGCAAGGCTGAGTGTGCCAGAGCGCATGAAAGCGCACGTGTGTGAGAGCGCATGAGAGAGCTCTGTGTGTGTGAGAGTGAAAAGAGAGAGAGTTGCCCGCACACAGGTAATGACGCTGAGGTCACTAGGGTTACTCATATGAGGAGAGACTACTTCTGTGAATAAGGTTGCAATGCTAAATTTATTCATTCTCATATTTTCCATTTTTGACCTTGAGAAAGTCCGCTGAAGCGTAAAACTGAGTGCCAACAGTTTCTTGTACAGAAATCCTTTTTTTGCATAAATAGGCTGTTTTTATTTTAGTCATGGTTAAATGCGTAATGCTGTTTCTCTCAAAAGTCAAGTTATGAACAGAAGAGGAGATCTTTGTTGTTTTGAGATTAATTGAATCTCACTCTTCTAAATTACAGTTTTACAAATGTTGAATTTAAATATATCTCTAGCCCACATTAACTATGGGTTGGATCAGTCTGAGCTTGGGTGGCTAGCCTGAGTCTTCACCAGTTCAGCAATGACCATGCTAATATCTTTAGTATGCTAGCTCAAGCACCGCAACTGGGAGTCCGTCTCCTCAGGCTGGGAGGCTCACATCCAGGTTCAGTGTAAGCGTACCCTAATTTAGTTAGCAACAAGAAGAGGAAGGTTGGTTTGCCCAATAGTTAGGGTGCTAGTCAAGATCTCAGAATATCCATTTTAATTCCCTGCTCTGCCACAAACTTCCTGTGTGATCTCAGGCAAGTCTGAATGTGACTCTGTTTCCTATCATTAAAATGGAAATAATAGTACTTCCCTATTTCACAGGTGTGTTGTGAGGATAGATCTATTAAAGGTTGTGAGCCACTCACATAGGATGATAATGGGGACCATATAACTACCAACAATGTATAGCAATCCATTATGTGACTGATTAATCTGGCAACCCTTTGATGGTGACACTTTGCAGCAAAGGCTGTGTTCTTCAGAGAGTCAAGGAGAGTACATTCCCAGACATCATCCATCTATCGCAGACTTTCATCAGATGAGGATTTGGGTGGGACACAACTGTCAAAATAGTTGTGGTGGGGCATGTGGAAGAAAAAGGAGATAATATGAGATATTCTCTTTTCTCATTCCATACAGCTTTCTCTGTCCCTTCCACAATGGGCCGTATGGAGAAAGGGGTACTGTTGGGGAGGAATGAGCCACATTAAGCAGCTTGTTTCCTTCCTTCGCAAACTAAAATTTGTCTGAAGTATGAGTGAATACTGCTTAGAGCAGCATTAACTCCTTTTCTGAGCTCCGTCAGAGCTGCCATAGGCTATATGCCTTGTCTCCACTAGGATTTTACCGCACTGTAGCTAACACACTTTAGATCAGGGGTAGGCAACCTAGGCACCTGTGCTGCAGGGGACATGCGAGCTGATTTTCAGTGGCACTCACATAGCCCAGGTCCTGGCCACAGGACCAGGAGGCTCTGCATTTTAATTTAATTTTAAATGAAGCTTCTTAAACATTTAAAAAATCTTATTTGCTTTACATACAACAATAGTTTAGTTATATATTATAGACTTATAGAAAGAAACCTTTTTAAAAATGTTAAAATGTATTACTGGCACATGAAAACTTAAATTAGAGTGAATAAATGAAGACTCGGCACACCACTTCTGAAAGGTTGCCGAGCCCTGCTTTAGATATTCCAAGTAGGAACACATCCTTTGGGAATGAAGACCATTTAAGCCACAGATTGCAGACAGTGGCTAATTGTTGGGGGCAGGACAGGGGACACTGTACAATGGTCCTTCTTGTGACTGTCTAATTCTGTGGCTTTTTCTGACCTTACCCCAACATGCTGTTGCCATGTCTGCAGACTAGGGATGCAACATCACAGCTGCCCTTTCAAGCCCAGGGACACTTTGAATTAATTTGTTTCCCTCAGTGTGTTTTCACACTGGAGAGGAACATATGGTATGAACTAATTACAGAAGAGTAGTTTCTCTTCAGTACTTCAACACTTTCATAAGATGATTGTGCCTGTAGTAACCTGGACTGCAAGCTGCTTTCATCTCACTGGGGTTTACAAGAAGCATTAGCTATGTATATCACCAATGACTCTCTCTCTTTAGAACTATGAGCCGAAAGCAAAACACATTCTTTCCCTGGTTATAGTTAACCTCCAGCTGAACTCTGACAGTTTAAACTGGCACCAGCCCATCTCTCGATTCTAGAACTTCCTCTTCCAAATGTGTACAAAAAGGTATCCTGAAAGTTACCACAGTGATGACTGATGTCATTTTTAGGACTGTGGAAACAACAGCTAGTTTGTGACCTGGACTGACATGGGATCTTTCCTGTAGTCATTCACCTGGAGAGTAAATGTTGAACGAACTGCCAGGCTGTTTATTGTCTTAACCCAGTTCAAGAACTAAAGAAATGTAATAATAAGCCATAAAATCTGATGTGCGGTGAGCTATAGTTGCCTCCATTTTACTTGGGCTTGAATGTGTGTACATAATTGAGATTATTTGCTGTGGTGGGTGTGGCTGTAAATCTCAGCACTGAATATAGCAGTTACTTTTTCAGCTTGCCCACAAAGTCTGTGACTGATTTAGTGACCGTTTAAGATTTTTTGCACATATGTTTGGCTTTGACTGTGGAACTGTTTCAAGTACAATGAAATAATGTTCCATTTCCAAAATTTTAACCTCTCAAAAAGTCACTGTATATCAGTTAATAAATGGCATCATTTTAGATAGATAAGCATGTGATTAAATAATCAAAATCATGACATTCATTAAAATGTGTGTATTACATATTTTAATATAACTATCTGACCTCATCCAATTAATACATACTCTGTGTTTGTGCTATATTTAGCTAGACATTAAAACCTAATAAAGGAGTATATTAACGAAGCTAACTATAGGGGAGTCCTGTCACTGCCTTCCATTTGTTCCTGCTATCTGTTGTTTGTAATAACATTTAAATATTTCCTCCCCAATCATTTCTATTAAAATAGACTTGGTATTGACTGGGAACTTTAGTTCACAGTTTAGCAGTTCTTTACTGCCCATATTGTTCTTTAAAAAGCACAAGGATAGCCTAAAATGGCTGCATATTATGATGTATGGCTGCTCTTGTGAAACTGCAGCTGTGAATCTAAAAGAGGATGTAACCATGCAGAATCGCTCTTTTAGATGGTCATTAGCACTGCATAAGTACAAGCCTCTTTTTCAGATAGCATTTACTCTTCACGGTTCTTCTGCTGGTATTTGATGGCAATGTCATTTGCCAAGCACTGAATAACAATGAACGTTTTGCTGAAGTACAGTATTCTGAACGAGTGCTTTTAAAGCTGTTTAAGTGCTTAATTTTTGTTTGACTGCTCCTTTTCATGCAAATGTGAGCGTAATAGAAAAAGCCAATACCTTCTGCTCTGTTGCGCTGTTGTGATGTATGTAACTGAGCTGAGTCCTTGTTCTGGAGGAGAAGGAAACATAGCTTAATTTGCCCCACTTTATGCAGTGACATCCAGCTCCAGCTCAGTTTTGTTTTCATTTCAGAACCAAGAGAACAGTGAAAGAATTACCTGTGTTGACAGGGAAGGGAAGAGGCAAGCCAAGAAATGGTCTCTGTGAAAGTGGGAGGAATTTACTGAAATACAAATGAAGGGCTAAATTCCAGATTCCTTTGTCTGTCCTTATTCGAGCAAAACTTTTTCACTGAAGTCAACAGATCTTTGTCTGAATTAGGACTATAGGACTCAGCCATAAAATTTTATTTTAAATAACTCTGTTTATTTGTTTAGTTTACTTCTTCCAATAATCCCAAAGCACTTTATAAACATAAAGGAGTAGATTTGCAGGGCGGATTTTTAAGTGCTTAATACACACAATGGCAACCAGATTTATGGGCAGATTTGCAAAGACCCTAGCAGTAGATAGGCTTTGCTCTTTTGAAATCTGGCTACTTGATTTGGTATTTAAATAGGAACTGAGCTATTTTGAAATTCTGGCTTCATTGTGGTTTTTGAGCTCTTTTGAAAGTCTGTTTTAAATCACACAGCACCCATTTTACAGCCAGAAAAATTGAGGTAGCAAGTTCTTGTAGTTAAAGGAGTACTGTCAGATTAATTAGGTCCAAAATTAAGGACCAACAGATATATTTCCAGGACACAGTAGAAACATTTCCACAGAGTTTGATTTGTAGATATCAAGCAAGTGCACAAACTGTTATTTCACTCCTGACTAGGAGAAAAACAAATGTTTTTCAGAAATACTATTCACCAAGACTAATTGTTGTTAAAAAGAATAGCTAACTGGACTTTTCAACTTAGTTACTTAGTATATTGGAAAGAAATGAAAACTTTGCCTAGTGGAGAATAGTTGGCTGTTATTATGCTCTGCCATCAGTATCCCAGCACAGTGTGGTATCCCAGATCCAAGAGGTCTCTGTAAACCAGAGATTTCCAAAGTGTTTTTTTTTTTTTGTTATAGGAAAACTTGTTTACTGTATAAGAGCTAAATATTGTTATTAGGTTCATTTTGTTTATGAAAAGCCCCAACACCATATCCCAGAAATCTATTTACCCATCTCCCCCAACCATTTGGGTCTGTCTTACCCAATTTCGCAGTCCTCAATAGACATGGATAGTAAGTGTTATGCTTCATAGAGGTTCCCCTTCCAGTCTTGTCTGCACAACCATCATTGTAATGATTCTCGATTAACATTTTTAAGAAGGGCCTTTGTTCCCAGTACAGCTATGGCAGTACACATAAGGCCCATATTACATAAACAAAACCTTGTCTGCACCTGGGAAATGTTTCAGAACTTTTCCAATATTAACACTGATTCAGTCCCACTGGTGTTAGCAACACTGACTCCTAACATACTTGCTCTACCGTGCGATTAGATGACATGGTGCCTAAAACACTGGCCAGTGGCAGTGAATAGGCCCATCTCTGTTAGGGCTTCTAAAATGGGTAGTACTGGTGGAGCTGAACCAGTGTTGGCAACAGTGATGAAAAAAACTGGAAAAAGAAGTAGGTACATCTTATGTTTTCTGTCAAAAGCACTAGCAGATTTAGTCATGTGGAAAAGACATTAAGGTTTAGGAACATTTATAAAATTATATATCAAGTACTAGTTATAGTTCAAAGATCACACACACACACACACACACACACACACAAATTAAAGGACTAGTCTATATTAGAGTGCAAATGAATAAAATATAAAAGTAAATAATGAAAAGCAATCAATTTTAAAGATCAGGGTGGGTTTGATTTAAATCACTAGTCAGGAAGACTCGATTGATCATGCATCTCTACATTGAAGTGCATTCAATTGAAGTGGTTGTTATAACTAATACATATTCTTCAGAACTCAGAGATAGATGTGTTTCAGAGTATCAGCCGTGTTAGTCTGTTAGTCTCAGAGATAGATGTAGGTTCATTTTTAGAAGGTACACACTATAACATTTTAAAAGTGATTTATTTTGAAAACTTTCAGATTAGTTTTATAGCTATATCGGAAACCGAATGGTTTGTTTGGTTATTTCATTTACCAAAGGTAATTGAAGCAGATAGTTCACCTCCCAGTGACTTCATAAATATCGCCAATTCAACAGGCTAATCATTAATATTTGGCGGATTTCTTGCTAGGCTGTATTAGGAGGAGAACATCACCAGACAGACATTTAACATTGTTGTTTTTAGTTAAATAAAACAATTTATGCAGGACCATCCCTAGCAATTCTGGGGCCCTACGCAGCCCCCCCATTGGGGGGAGGGTTGTATGGGGCCCCAGGCTTCTGTGGGGGTGTTCCCAGGCCTCTGCTAGCAGGGGGCTGCCTTGAGGGGCAGAGGGAAACCACCCCGCAGCACTCACTGGCAGCGCAGCTGGGGCTGGGTCGCTGCACTTCCTGCTGCTGGTGAGTGCAGGTCCGGCCCTGCTGCAGAGCTTAGGGAAGTGGGGGTGGGGCTGGGGAAGAGCAGAGGCGGGGCCCTGGGGAAGAGCTGGGGCAGGAGCAGCTCACAGCTGCGCAGGGCACCAGGAAATGTGGTGCCCCACGCAGCTGTGTACTTTGCATATGGTAAGGACGGCTCTGATGTTATGTATTCTGGATTTTTTTCTTAGACAGCAAACATAATATTTTAACAAAACAAGCATATGAATTTTTGAATTTAGTTGAACATTCAAGTTTTTTAAAATCACGTTTGTTTTTGTTAAAATTGTTTTTAACTAAAATAGTCTTTTTTTTTTTTTTTTTAATATTTCATTCTATCAGCCAGGTCAACATGAGAAACTTAAAATATTGCCTTCTGCAGCTCACTCAGTCTTCACGTTCATTTTCCTGTTTGTTCATAATCTGGAAAAGAAAAACAAGCTTTTCTTCTTTTTCAAGTTCCAAATGATTTCTCAATTTGGAATGAATTAGTCCAGGGGCCGGCAGCCTTTCAAAAGTGGTGTGCTGAGTCTTCATTTATTCACTTTAAGGTTTCATGTGCCAGTAATACCTTTGAACGTTTTTTAGGTTTCTCTCTCTAAGTCTATATATAATATAACTAAACTACTGTTGTAGGTAAAGTAAACAAGGTCACGGCAGGGGGCTGGAGGGATATGCCCCGCTCCTGCCTCTCTTCCCTGCCTCCTTACCGGTCTGAGCAGTGAGAGTGCTGGGGCTGTTCTTCTCCCCTCCCTTGCAAGGGCCTTTGATGGCAGGGAGGGAGAGGAGGCGGGGCTCGATGCAGCGCACTGGGGAAGAGGCCGGGGATGGGGAAGCTAGCCTGCCATACAGCTAGGGTGACCAGACAGCAAATGTGAAAAATCGGGACGGGGGTGGGGGGTAATAGGAGCCTATATAAGAAAGACTCAAAAATCGGGACTGTCCCTATAAAGTCGGGACATCTGGTCACCCTACATACAGCAGCAGCCGGCTGGACCAAGCTTGCTTCTGTCCCCTGCCCCCGCCAGAGAGAACGGTAGGCGGGGGGCGGAGAAGTGCAGGCTGGGTCGGGCAGCATTTTTAATGGCACGCTACTGCCTGCTGGGGTCCAGCTCAGCCCACTGCCAGGGTTTGGCAGCGGGCTGAGCGAGACCCCGGCAGGCAGCAGCGTGCCATTAAAAATCGGCTCGCGTGCCGTCTTTGGCATGTGTGCCCTATTTTGCTGACCTCTGAATTAGTCCAAAGGAAGAAAATATTCTTTCTATGCTGGCAGAAGAAAAACTACTGCTGTTAAAAGTGAGATTATCATTTCAACAGTCTCCGAATCCAAGTGCTTAAGTGACTTCCACTAGTTTCACTGGTGTGACTTTCTTTAAACCTCATCAGCAAACACACATTTCTTGAATGGTTCACCCTTAACTCTGAAATTTATTATAGTAGACATTATGGAGGGCTGATTGCTGGATGTCCATGTCATAGCCACTCCTCTTCTTTAGCAGTTAAGGTTTGACCCTGGTACCAAGTATGAGAATATTTGCAAGAAAATGAGATGAAGATAATGCTTGTCCCATTTGTTTTTTTAATACTTGTAATTTAACTCTGTCATTGCATATTTCTCTTTTAAGATCTCACTCAGTTCCTTCCAATTTCAACACAGTGTCAGCAATAAAACAGCTATTTCCGTGCATTTTTGTTCAAGCTACAGAAATAGGCGTTCAGGGTACTCAGCATGTGTTCAACATTTCTCTTAAGCCCAATGTTGAGAACTTTGGCTGTGACGGTGCCATCTATTTTTTCATAGTTTTGTTCACCAAACTGTTATCAGATTAGGCCAGTTCTTGATACAGTGATCAAAACAGTCCACTTCTGAGTTCCACTGCACGTCTTGTGGGAGAGTTAGCTTGGTTCCTCTCACTTTTTTCAGAGCAGCTGCTGCCAAAGTGGTTGTTACGAAAGTATTTTGCAATTTCAACAACATTAGCCTTTATTTCTGGAACACTGAAGTCTTTGGCTAGGGGTACATCAAATGAACACTGCAAACATATGTCATTTACTTGGGACTCTCTTCTAAATTTGCAGCATTGTCTGTGACCAAGCTGAGTCTAGCCATTTGAATTTTTTTTCAGTTTGTTATAGCTTTTACTGCTACTTCTTGTAAGTATTCTGCTGTGTGTGCATTTCCTGATGTATCAATTGTTTCTGTAAGGAAGACATTCCCTTCTTCTGTTGTCACACAAGCACATACAACAAGATCATTGTGGACATTGCTCCACCATCAAGACGCAGTTAACAATTTCACCTCTAGACCTTTTGCACTTTTCTCAATTTCTCTTTCATACACTTTATCCAGCAATTTGCCTGCGACATCTGCTCTATTGGGTGGGACTGTATCCTAGTCTTAATGACTGAACCATGTTAATGAAGTATGGGTTCTCAATCATACAGAAAGGAGAGTTTGTTTGCATTAACAAACGGGGCAATTTTTTCATCAGTTACCTCTTTTTGTAATCTGCTGGTTCTTAACACAAACTTATCTGTGGTTTTTTCTGTATGATGGAGATTTTTTTTTCCTTTTTGCTGCATGTGATATACTGTGGCTATGTGCCATACATGATGTAATGAAACACTTTAATTGGCGATACCATCGTTTTCTACAGTTTCACAGTTGATCTTGAAAATGGATAGTCTTCAGAATCTTGTATGTTGAGGAGGATTCTCCTAAACAAAATAAGTCAATGTAGTTATTTAATTATTACCATACTACTTCATTTAGTTTTACTCATTGTACTCACTGACACTCAGTACTACTTTTTAAAGGTGAAATTGTAAAAGGAAGCTTTGCCTATTTATTTTTTATCACAACTGCATCCAAATTATAGTATCATAGAGTAACAGCCGTAGAGTATATTTTTTGCTCAAACATGAGAATTCAAGAATAGTCCAGAAGAAAGACAGGCAGTCCTTAAGAAAGAAGTATGAAATAAAAGTTTTCCAACCTGAAGATCCTGTATGTTCAGACATGTCCTTTCATCATCTTCAGTGCAGCTTCCTCCTGAGAAGGAACACTTCTCATGATGTTGTTTTCATTCGGGCAACCAGACTTTGCATTTCTTTGTTGCACTGTTTGGATTTTGCGCACACACCTTTCTTACTCACAGGTAGAGGAACTTCATTAAAATATTCCCAAACTGGGTCTCTTTACAGCGTGCTGCCATTGTAGGTTTTCCATCTAGTCAGAGAATGGTATGGTAGATCTCAAATCAATGAAGGCTACACTCAGAAAGACCTCAAGACTTCTGGAATTGCTGCTCACAGTTTAACCTTTGTTTCTACTGCCTGTCCCTCCCTTCTCACATTTGTCTCCAGACTTCTTCTCTTTGTCCAGATCTATTCCGCTCCCAACAATCTTCTATTAATTGAACTATTTGAAACTTGAACTTTTAGATAGAGGTAAGGGATTGACTGTGTGTACACAAATTTGCAGAGGGACAATAGGTTTGAGGTCCGTTATTTCTCACCTCTCTATATTATTTATTATTTAAAAAACATTTTTGCTGTTAACAAGCATGTATCTCTGGAGACACAAATCAAAACTAAGCATCTTTGATGGTATCCTCTGTACCCAACACTGAGTTCCCTTTGGGTACATAGAAAGATTAACCTAAATAATCTATACAGAAGCCCCTGGAACCCCATAAGATTGGGTCCCTAATCCATGAACTATAGAACCCATTTACAAAACTTTTCTTACACATTACATGAAAATATTGTCTCATACTATAAAATTAGAATTTATAATCCCTATTGCATGATGAGATATCTTTGAGCTATAATGTATCTTAACTGAAACTATCTTTGACAGATTTTTCGTCAAAAACAATCTTATTAAAAAAATCTGATTTAAATAAAAGAGAATCCAATTTTTTTTAAATCATTGATTTTTTGTCCACCCTGTTAAAAACTCTTCCAGTTTAAATAATATAAGGTGCTAATAATAATACAAGTAAGGCTGTTTGATTTTAAGCTTGACAGTATCCAGGTTTTATACCTAATTACTCCCTCTCTCCCACATAGAATAATAAATGTATCATTCTTTTTATTATCTGAAAACAGCACAGCTGTTTTTGAAATAATATACTCTCTTTATATCTTCAGCAGTGCTGTCAAACCCAATGTACATTGTATATGCTTTATTGTAGTACAGTATTTGCTTTAACTAATTGAAGAGTCCATGCAATGAGCAGGAAGTATAAGGAAGCAGAGGTATAATAAACAGCCATTTAATTTTACAGCACAGTATTTTGTAGAACTATAAAAAAGTGTGACTGCAAAGGCATTAACACTGACTTAAATCAAAATAAGTTGTTAAAATGCCTGGCACAATTGGTGCTGAAAACCTACATATCAGCTACTTGCTAATAGAGAATTTGAAAAGGAGTAACTGGGATTGTCTGAGACAAGGATTCTGAAACTATGCACCATTATGTCTCTGTGTTTTGGGAACATTTAATTTCATTAGCTTCTCATTTATGATTTACATTTGATTTATAATGCACTTCAGTTGTACAAGACAGTGAATTTTTACATAACTTGATTCTTCATATACATCAAATGTACTTACCTCTAAAAGAGTTATACACCTCTACCCTGATATAACGCTACCAGATATAACATGGTTAAAGCAGTGCTGAGGGGGCTCTGAGGGGGCGGGACTGCATACTCCAGTTGAATATAATATGCTTTCATCTATAACGTGGTAAAATTTTTTCATTCCTGAGGACAGCGTTATGAGAGCCTAAACTTGTTAAAGAATGGAGTTGGTGGAGCATAAAAGGGCTTGATCCAAAGCCCACTGAAGTCAATGAGGAGTCTTTCCATTGACTCCAAAGGACTAGGTCCTAAATTCATTTTTCATGTTCTTAGGCCAAGTTTTTTCAATAGTGATTAATGATTTAAGGGACCTCAGCTTTTGGTTGCCCAACTTGAGACACCAAAAAGTGAGTGCTCAACACTTTCTAAATATTAGAAGTCTGGGCACACAAAAATTGAAGAACCAAAATTATTGGTCACCATTGGAAATCTTCTCCCTAATTTTAATATTATTGTAAGAATGGATAAACTATTTCTGATTTGCTATACATTGAGGGCTAAATTCTACTAAACTAATTCAAATGAATACACCCATTGAAATCAATTTTTAAATATTCAGTATTTTTTTCTTCATTTGGATTAGTTCATTCAACTTGAAAACAGTTATCATTAGAGAAAGTAAAGAAGTTAGTTGCTTGAGACAAGAAAACCAAACAAAAATCAGATGGCAGATGAATGTATCCTGTTCTAGAAATCTTCTTGGACACAGTGGGTGACAGAGTTATGGGTAGTATTAACAGTTGTTCAGTCAGTTAATTTTAGGGTCATAATTGCCCTGTGTTTGGGGTGGTGTGAAGCTGCATTGCCCAGCTTGAGGTCAGGAACTCTCCCTGTTGCTCAGGAGTGGCATGGGCCCTGTGTACCCCTTTAGAAATAATGGCATGCACTCCCCTCTGCAACCAGTGAGCTCTCCTACTCAGGAGAGGGAGTTACAATTGGGTAATAGGGGCAACAAGAAGGAAATCAGCAGAGGAATCTGCTTAACCTCTCAGATGTCTTTACTATGATTGGTATAGGCCAGATGGCTATAGTAAAGTAATAATGTTGGGATCCAGGAAGTGGAGCCTGCCCACTGCTAAAAGACTTCCCCCTGGCTATTATCTGGCTCTTAGCATGTAACTTGTTTTGGTTCCAGCAGAGTATCTGCTAAACAGAGGCTGAATTTATGGAGGTTTGGAGAAAACCAGCAGTCATTCTATAGTTTGGCTATTGTATTCTTGACCCAATTTTGCTTGTTAATTGATAAAATAAGCTCTAATACAGTACAATTTGTGTCATGGATCCTAATATGATGGTATGATGACAATTACTTAGCCACACCAGCTATGTAGGAAACTTTATTGGTTCAATATTAAGGTGTTTTTTCCCCCCCTTTATTAACAATTATTTTCAGATTTTGGGTGACAGATAGTTGTTAAATTACAAGTTTGAAACAAGCATAAGTTTTTTGTTTTTGTTTTTTTTTTAAATTTATTTCTGACCACTATGAGAAAGCATTTTGTCATTTGCAGGTGCATGATGCTTGAGCTACTTCTGGTTTTTATCAGAGCAGAAGTAACACAGGCAGAGTTGCCACACTAAATATGACGAACTTAAAGGTATTCTCCCAAAGATATTCTCTTTAAAATAAACAACTAAATATTAAAATGGGTGGCTTATATAGAAAACAAAGGTAACAATAAACTTTCTGAAGTAAAAATGTGTTGTTTTTTGGAGGGGACCTGATGACTTTTGGAAGGGATTGTAAGAGAACTCCTAACACTAGAGCCCAATCCGGTGCCCATGGAAATATTCCCAGGCATTGTCTAGACCGGGATTAAAAGGTGGCTTTTTTTTTTGTTAAAGTTGGCTAGCACATTTTAACTAACAGACTGTAAAATCTGAGTGTAGGTGGGAAAATTGTATTTTAAGGTCTTGTCCTCACTGCAAAAAAAAAATAAATCTTATTTGAGTTAGCTAACTCAGATTAATTAAATTGGGATACAATTCTTGTGAAAATCCAGTTTGTCGTTTTACACCTGCGTTAGCAGGTTGAATTTAAGTTGACCCACTAACACATGTAACTCTTTAGCTAGCTTGAGTTAAGAACACACCTTTTTTCCATAATGAAGACAAAGCCTAAAATGTATTAGCTGGTTGAAGTGAACCTTAGGGTTTAGCTAACACATTTTATTTAAAACAACACCTTTTATCCTAGTCTAGACAAGGTCCAACTGACTTTAGTGGATCAAGCTGTAAGAGTGTGCCTATTACACTATTATTGTTACTGTTATTTTATTTAAGTGCCAGTAATGTGCTGTTGAAACTTGTCTCACAGGGAATGTTTACATTTTTGTGAAAGAATAAATATTGTATTACTTCTCCCTTTGGAGGTGTATTCTTGTCTCGATGCACCTCCCTTACATGATAATGAGAATAGACATCTAGTCGGGCTTCCTCAGTCACCCCTTGATAAGAGAAAATTCAATAAGAAAGGAACAATCATGAGATTTTTCCAGGAGTAGCCAAGTGCCATGTTTTATTTCGTTTCGTTTGAAGAAAAAAATGAATATGGAGATGACTATTTATTAGCACTCATAGTTATTTTAATTCACTTGTCAGGCCTATTAAATGGATGTCTTGAAGACTGATTAATTTGTTTATGATTAAAAGTATCTCTGATTTTGAGGGAAGGGAAAAGCCAGTGAGTGCTGCTGTGTATGGATGTTAATGTGCAAATATTTGAATGATGATGGCTCTTGTATAACTGATGTATTAAAGATAGGCACTTAGAAGTTGTCGCCATTATACACCAAACGGAGCTTTTGTGGCCATTTACAACTTCTCATATGTTAATAAAAAACATTTTCTGAGAAGTTGGCAGCTCCACACTTTGTAGCTTATGCCAGCTTCTTTCATGGACCTGTTCAAGGCAGAGCAAAAAAGAAAAAAAAAGAGCCCTGTTTTAATGGCTGAATTACTCTGACAAGCTTTCACATTGCCCCTCCTCTTATTAATATTCTTTTTGATGTGAGCTTGTAAAACAGAGGATTGGCTGTTAATCTCCAGGATCTCAAGGGCTTTTGGCAGTGGCCCATAACTGATGTGTTCACATGGTTGTTGTCTGACTACTAATGGTTAGACAGCAGTGTTATCTCCTAGCTAAATCAGTGTTGCTTATAAATCACACTTGATAAACTGCAGTTTCATTTCTTCAAAGGGTCTGGAGGTCTACATCCTTTGATAGAACTGGGAGAGGTATTTCATGATTTTATGACAGTTAAGATTATATTTATTTTTCATTTCACTTGGGCAAAGTATTTGCATTTCTACCAAGTGTAAATAAGTGTTTTTGTAGTTCTTGTAATGGATTTATCAGACTGATCTAAATAGAAAAAGGGAGAGAAGGAAATAAAAGGTGCATGGGTTGATGGCGTATTGTACAAGGAATTTACAATATAATTAATTACCCAAAATAGGACTTTTTCTTATGTGGGGAAGATGTACATAGATATTTTCCTCAGAGGTCTGAAGGAGGAGCCTTCAGGATGCTAATCACCAAGTTCAAGTGCCATTCAGGGACCAGGCAATGCACTACTAGATAAATAAACAGTCTCTGCATTAATTTTTATCACACTGTTGTTTGATAAAAATAGTTCATGAAATAATGCAAGAAAGGTGGAAGGATTTTTTTGTGTGGTTAAATTACAGAATTGAGCTTTAGGAGATCTGGGTTAAATTTCTGGCTCTACCGCAGACTTGCTGTGCCTCAGTTCTGCATCTGTAAAGTGGAGATGATAATGCCCTGACAGGAATGTTGCAAGCATAAACTCCAGAAATACTTGGATGCTTAGATATTATAGGGATGAGGTCGTATAAGCACCTTTACAGTATCAGTGAAAAAGCAAAACATTTGAAATATGGGACATGTTTGAGAAAGAGACTGGATGGCATTGGTTAATGCAGTATTTCTCAACCTAATTACCATTGTGGGCCATATGCAGCTCTCTTTGTGTTATGTGGGCTATGTCCACACAGCATATATACACATCTACCCCGATATAACGCTGTCCTTGGGAACCAAAAAAGCTTACAGTGTTATAGATGAAACCGCGTGATATCAAACTTGCTTTGATCTGCTGGAGTGCACAGCCTCGCCCCCCAGGAATGCTGCTTTACCGTGTTATATCCGAATTCATGTTATATCGGGTTGCGTTATATCAGGATAGAGGTGTACTACCCGTATGGCCATGAGGAGGTCACATGATTGGTCTGCAGCTATTTGCTCATTGGGCTTCAAGTTGAGAACCACTGCGTTAATGGGTTCCAATATCTTTACCCTAGGACAGGCCATTGCTTTGAATTCAGCATAGCAAAGAAAAGCTTTGGCGATCAGATGTCTGTTCAGTGACCTATAAAAAATGATCTGGTGATCGTAGTTACTAGTGGACAGATGGTCTTCATATAAACTATAATTACATTTGACATCAATTAACAGCCTTATTGGTATTTACATCAGAGAGCAAAAGAATTAAAAGGGCACAGAATCTCAGGTGTCGTTCCCCCCCACTCCAAAAAAAAAAAAGAAAAAAAAAAAAGATCTTCTAGCTCATAGGAGGCATACTGATAGGTGTGGAAGCTTTCACTGATGTGTGTGTATCTATCTTTATGGTTTAGGGCTATCAGTCTGGCACTTTTCATCAACCAAAATTCAATTTAGAAAGAGGGAGAAAATAAACATCTTGAAGTGGAATGGTTATTAGCAGTTTCTTTTCACATGTAGTATTTTCCAGTTCAAAATCTTCACTGCAGTTGGATTATTTTCAATGTTTCAATAATTTTCAATTATTTTTATGCCCTTTAAAAATCTCTTGAAAAGCTAACTTCCTCCCTGCCAATTAAAACAAACACACTGGGCCAAATTCTGTTTTCTGTTGTACCTCAGTGGAGTTACTATGGACTTACGCCAGTGTAACTGAAAGCAGAATTTGATCAATATGATAATTTAAGATTCCTTAAATACTGCAAACTCTATTGGGGCGGGGGGGAGGAATATTTTGTTATCTATGTATTTCAGCTGTGGTTATTCAGGTTGATAGTTGAATAGTAATTATACAAATCCCTTTTCAGGATTAGAACCAGATTGTGAAAGAAAACAGAGACGACTTTCTTTGTTGTACTTTATTATGTCATGTGGTAGTTTTATGAGTATGTGTCATGATTTACATAACGACAATACTACTATCTAGCTTTTATAATAATATATAATAATAATAATAATAATACTATTATCTAGCTTTTAATTAGGACACTGCCAATGGGCATGGAAAGAAAGTAAGTGATCCATAAGTACACCAGGACACAAGACATAGCATTTCAGAACATATTGAAAGTCTCATCTGTAAGGATCTAGTCAGACAATGCCAAGTTTGTGGCATACATCGGGGGAGCACATGGAGTCATGAAATGTCCAAGGGTATAGAACCCTTGTCTTGGCAATCCACATTGCAGGAAATAAAAGTAACACGATGGACTGACTCAGCATGATGCACCTGAATTGATGGAGACTGGGCGCTAAATCACAGTGTTTGACTGAATGTGGAAGAAAGTGGGGCGCAGACCTCAAGTTGACCCAATGATGCCCAGAAAGAACAGAAAAGTACAGAAGCGTTTAGTGGACGCTAAGGAGGCCAGAGCAGGTTTAAAATAGATTCTGTAGCTATCCTATGAGGCTTCAGCCTCACTTAAATCATTACCCCAGTAAAGGATCCTGTAGAGGGATGGTATGATGAGACTGGCTACATGCCATTGTAGGCAATCTGCTACTGCTAGCAGCAAGTATCTCCATCAGCTGCTGATGGGTTACTAGATGGGGAGGGCTCTGAGTGACTGCAGAGAATTTTTTCCCAGGTGTCTGGCTGGTGGGTCTTGCCCACATGCTCAGGATCTAACTGATCACCATATTTGGGGTTGGGAAGAAATTTTCCCCTGGATCAGATTGGCAGACACCTGGGGTGGGGTGGGGTGGAGGTGGGGGTGGGATCGCCTTCCTCTGTGGCATAGGGCGCGGGTTTAAACGAGTGTAAATTGTGGATTTTCTGTAACCTGACTTCTTTTTAAATCATGATTTGAGAACTTCAGTAACTCAGCCAGAAGTTAGGGGGTTTATAATAGGAGTGGATGGGTAAGGTTCTGTGGCCTACAATATTCAGGAGGTCACTAGATGATCATAATGGTCCCTTATGGCCTTAAACTCTATGAATCTGTGAGAGATAACTGAGTCATAGAGCATCGTCACTGGCTCTGGACTGGCTGAAGAGACCTCTGTCCCAGGATACAGCAATCATGTCAGTAACTAGCTGGATTTGACTTGGAGATCTCTGGTGATTTGCTCTGTAACCCTGGATATTGAGAGTGAAAACCTGAAGACAAGCTTATCAGGTAAGGTTATTACAGTCAAGGTGCCATCATCTTCACATATGTACCTGAGATTGGAAAACCTCATCTTGGTGGTGTGACAGAGCAAGGATGTATTCACTCCATGTCACAGTACCAGAGATCTGGAGTTTCTGCAAGCTAGGCTGGACATGGAGTTAAGTAGCAGCTGCTTCAAGGTTCAATCATCAAAAGTAGCAGCTTTCAGTGGCTGGACAGCAGCATTTCTATAGGCAGGGACCCTCATTTATTCCGGCTTTCTGAAGGCTTTTCATAAACTGAATCTAGTAGCGCATTGCCTGGTCCCTGAATGGCACTTGAACTTGGTGATTAGCGCCCTGAAGGCTCCTCCTTCAGACCTCTGAGGAAAATATCTGTGTACATTTATTTTCCTTGTTGTGGAATGCTTATCTGAAAGGGTTACAGAACTACACCTGTCCGGCCTGAGCGATGCAAGTTTCAGCGCTGTAAAGCGGCAGTTTAGACAGTACACTGGTGCTGGGAGCCACTCCCCTTCTGGGAGTGGATTTTTTTTTTTTACGGCTCTCCCAGCGCTGGTGCTGTGACAGCATAGCCATGTTAAAGTGCCACTGCGGCAGTGCTTTAATATTGGTAGTGAAGACATACCCTTAGATTTAGGGAGTTTCAGAGACTGTTTATTTTGCACTAAGTTCTAAAGAAGAGTCTGGCAGCCTGTGGTGACCATTTTGGAGTGGATCAGGAAAGCTTATGTTACCATGGAGATAGGTTGTGACAGAGACTTTTAAGGGATACTCATCCCAATCAGTGGAATTTTCTTTGGTTGGGACAGGAGAAGTATCTTTATTAGAAATTGGCAAGGTGGCCATTTGGCCAGCATCCCATGCCTCTGCCAAACTTTGGAGTTGACAGACAGGCTTCTGCAGATGCAGTCTTTGGCAGCAGAATATTGCAGGCAGCTGTCAAATGCTAATCTGTCCCATCCAAAAAGGCGTGAGCTGCTTTGGGAAGCCCAAGCATCTGGACTTGTATAGAAAATCAAAGAAAGAAGAGGATTTTTTTTTTTTTTTTACCATTGCCTGTTAATTTTTTCTTTTTCTTTTTCTTTTTTTTCTTTTTTTTTTCAAGATCTTCTCTACAGGTCTTGAAGTGCTATCTGTGTAGTTTAGCATCTATTATTCAAGTTCATTTCTGCATTAGAATTTATTGAATTTATTTAGAATAGATTTTATTAGAATTAGAATTTATTGAAAAATATTATTTATTAGTTTGTGTTGTGAATTATCATTAACATAGTTGGTTTCCTATGTTTTCAGTCCAGTTTCTATGGAACAACTTTTGAAGTGCTCATCTCAAATCTGAGAGACAGAGCCATAGTAGAGCGGCGCTGGGGCTCAACCCTCCTTGCCGGCGGAGGGGAGCCACACTGGCCCACCGCTCTCCGTCGACTCGGGGCCTGTCCCTTGCTGCGGGGCGGAGTGAACCCACAACAGTTAGCAAGTGACCCAGGCCCTTAGGCAGGGCGGGGCAACACACACAGTCTACGCTCAGGCCTTTCAGCAGGGCTGAGCGACAAGGTAACCGTATATATATAAGCCAGGCCCTTAGGCAGGGCGGGGCAACACACACAGTCTACGCTCAGGCCTTTCAGCGGGGCTGAGCAACAGGGGAACAGGTCAGGGGAGGGGGAGTCTGCAGGGGGAACGCAGGCCCTCCCACTCCACTGCATTCCAGCCCAGGGCCCTAGTAGCGGTCAACACCGCTAGCGGTCAGTGGGGGATCCTGACGGAAACACACTGCCTTCGGCTCAGGTGAGCCTGCAGCCTGACTGGGGTCGGCTGCCCCCGGGCCACTTCCAACCTCCCCCTCGCTGGGTACCTGCCCTCTGCCAGATCCCAGATCATGGGTTCCTCAGGGTGTCCAGCGTCGGGAGGGTCCGGTCCACTCCTCGGGTACCGGGCGATGGGAGGTCCAGACAGCTCCTCCACAGGCTGTGCGTCGGACTGCTCAGTTGGCTCCTCTGAGTACTGGCCCCAGGGGAGGTCAGGCCAGTACCCCTCCGGGTACCGGGCACGGGGTAGGCCGGGCCCAGCAGGAGCTCAGGCCCTAGCATCTACCTTCTCTGGCAGTCTCCTCCTAACTGAGCACTGGGGCCGGGCTTTTGTACTTCCGTCCCGCCCCCTGACTTCTGGGGGGCGGGGACAGGTAGGACGGGCCTTGGACTTCCTGTCCCGCTCCTTGACTTCCGGGGGCGGGGACAGGCGGCGGGGCCTCCGCTCGTGGCCGCCCCTTCTCTGACCTATATCCCTCAGGAGCGCGGGGGAGTGGGGCCCCCTCGCTACAGAGCCTTATATGTATATGAGGATGTGTTATCATCAGAATACTTTTGTGTATTGTATCTATTTGCCACCTGGGAGGAACTATAACCCAGCTGTTGGACTGTTACAGTAAATCTTTAAGATGGGGAAATTGACCCTTTTTGAACAATATCAAACTTGTACAGCACTGAGGTTTTTAAGCAGCATATGTCGCTTACAAAAGATTTCTTGATATTTCCCATATGTAGAATCATAGACTATCAGGGTTGGAAGGGACCTCAGAAGGTCGTCTAATCCAACCCCCTGCTCAGAGCAGGACCTAATCCCCAACTAAATCATCCCAGCCAGGGCTTTGTCAAGCCTGATCTTAAAAACCTCTAAGGAAGGAGATTCCACCACCTCCCTAGGTAACCCATTTCAGTGCTTCACCACCCTCCTAGTGAAAAAGTTTTTCCTAATATCCAACCTAAACCTCCCCCACTGCAACTTGAGATCATTACTCATTGTTCTGTCATCTGGTACCACTGAGAACAGTCTAGATCCATCCTCTTGGAACCCCCTTTCAAGTAGTTGAAAGCAGCTATCAAATCCTCCCTCATTCTTCTCTTCTGCAGACGAAATAATCCAGTTCCCTCAGCTTCTCCTCATAAATCATGCACTCCAGTCCCTAATCATTTTTGTTGTCCTCTGCTGGACTCTTTCCAATTTTTCCACATTCTTCATATAGTGTGGGGCCTAAAACTGGACACAGTACTCCAGATGAGGGCTCTCCAATGCCAAGTAGGGGGGAATGATCACATCCCCTGAACTGCTGGCAGTGCTCCTAACTATACAGCCCAAAATGTCGTTAGCCTTCTTGGCAACAAGGGCACACTGTTGACTCATATCCAGCTTCTTGTCCACTGTAACCCTTAAGTCCTTTTTTGCAGAACTGCTGCCTCCTTGCTTGGTCCCTAGTCTGTAGCAGTGCATGGGATTCTTCCATACTAAGTATTTCATATTTCATGCTGCACTGACATTTTTCTCAATGTTGAGAAGAATATTGTTTTGTTTCACATTGTCTTTAGATAGAACTGCAGTTGAGGAGTGACTAAGGGCTTGTCTACATCAGAAAGTTGCAGCGCTGGTGAGGGAGTTACAGCGCTGCAACTTTGAAGGTGTACACATCTGCAGGGCACCACCAGCGCTGCAACTCCCTGTTTGCAGCGCTGGCCGTACTCCCGTTTTGTCTCGGGTGTAGAGGATCCAGCGCTGGTGATCCAATGTAGACAGTTACCAGCGCTTTTCTTGACCTCCGTGGAAGGAGGAAGCCTCTGGTAATCAAGCTGGTTTCCTTTCCCGGTTTTGCTCTCTCGGTCCCGGAGCCAGCCAGCAAACCGCAGGGAAGGAGACCTGCTTGCTCGGGGTTCCAGGACCGAGAGAGCAAACCGGGAACGCCGCGGTTTGCTCTCTCGGTCCCGGAGCCAGCCAGCAAACCGCAGGGAAGGAGACCTGCTTGCTCGGGGTTCCGGGACCGAGAGAGCAAACCGGGAAAGGAAACCAGCTTCGCCGCGGTTTGCTCTCTCGGTCCCGGAACCCCGAGCAAGCAGGTCTCCTTCCCTGCGGTTTGCTGGCTGGCTCCGGGACCGAGAGAGCAAACCGCGGCGTTCCCGGTTTGCTCTCTCGGTCCCGGAACCCCGAGCCAGCAGGTCTCCTTCCCTGCGGTTTGCTGGCTGGCTCCGGGACCGAGAGAGCAAACCGCGGCGTTCCCGGTTTGCTCTCTCGGTCCCGGAACCCCGAGCAAGCAGGTCTCCTTCCCTGCGGTTTGCTGGCTGGCTCCGGGACCGAGAGAGCAAACCGCGGCGTTCCCGGTTTGCTCTCTCGGTCCCGGAACCCCGAGCAAGCAGGTCTCCTTCCCTGCGGTTTGCTGGCTGGCTCCGGGACCGAGAGAGCAAACCGCGGGGAAGCTGGTTTCCTTTCCCGGTTTGCTCTCTCGTCCCGGAACCCCCCTTGAAGCCGCCCAACAGCGCTGCAGTGTGGCCACATCTAACACCACTTGCAGCGCTGGTTGCTGTAAGTGTGGCCACTCTGCAGCGCTGGCCCTATACAGCTGTACTAATACAGCTGTAACAACCAGCGCTGCAAAATTTTAGATGTAGACATGGCCTAAAGCTTTCAAAACGATTGAAAAAGCAGCTGCACTTTACATTTGGTTATTTGGTACCTGCTTCTGTTGAGCTATTGTGTCAGTCAGTTTGGGTGGATTGTTGAGAGTTACAAGGCTGATAGTTATTTAAGTATGAGATATGTGAACTGAAATTAAATTGAGATTTTTTTCAGATGAGCCTGAGATGATTCTTCTGTGATGATGAAGGAATTATTTCATATGATCAGTTTCATTAAGTGGGAGAATTAGTAGGGGAACAATGGTTTTTAGATCTATATCTATAAATGTTTGGTCAGCTTCTCCTCTCACACTTGTTTTCCCATAATTTAATTCCATTAATTTCAACAGAATAGTTACCTATTTACATGCCGTAAATGGGCTTAGGATCAGGTCTTCTAGGGCCATTGTTGTTTCAGTGCTCCATTTGAGGGAGGACAGGCATACTTTAACTATTATCTCTGCTTGGCTGTGGAATCTTGGAAAGCCACCTGGCAAAAAGGAGAGTTGCTTCAAGGACCGATTTTCGACCTCCCCCAGCTCTACTTGAGAAGCAGTGGTTTTATTAAGCGTGAGCTCGTAAATCTGTAAAAAAGGTGAATGCCACTGCCAGTTTTAATAATTGGCATTTCTTGTACATTGCAGTCCTCCTTACAGGCCTTGGTTTGTTTTTGTTTTGTTTTGTTTTGTTTTTTAAATGGAGGATGTGTTTTGGAAAGGGTCATGCTTTCATTTTCAGGCATGCCATAAAATGATCCATAAAATGTCTTAGAACCTTTCCTGCCTGAAAAAAAATTGTCTCTTTCCGCCAGTCATGCTGCTGCAGTTATCACTGGAAGTGCTCAAGCTAGATTTGTTATGATTTAGAAGAGGAGGTTTGGTGGCAGAGTGTTCTCCGTAAAGGGCTTTCAGCTTGGAACCTGCTTGTCTACCTTGGTCCGAAATACTTCAGTTCTGTTGATCTTCAAAGCATTCTCCAAGGGACATCTATTCACTCAGCCTTTTTCAAAGGGTGGGGGGTGAAGGGGGTGGGACCATGATCTGTGGATCCTAATTCAGCAAAACGGTTGTCATGACTTCAGTGAGACTATTTAAATACTTATAGTGTGAACCTGCTTATGTGTTTTGCTGGATCAGGGCTGATAGGTTGAAGGTTTGTGGCTATTGTATGCTGCTAATAATTTATCGTATTTTTGCAATTTGTGTCAAGAACATCTAGAGTTTCAGCAAGATATTTAAAAAAAATAATGTGTTTAAATAAATAAATTTAATATCCAGGTAACAGGCAAAGACATATTTAATAATTTAAAGTCATCTATTTACAATCTCTGAAAAGATCAGAACATTTTCATTAGAACAAAATTCTAAGTCACTTTTCAGTCACCACAACCCTAGGATCCATAGGTTTGTGTACAGTCCAGATTATTATTTCATCAGCATGGGTTTTCCGCAGGTGTAGTGAGGCCCTTGGAGACATGCTGCCTTCGTATAGGACAGAAGGCTTTATCTTTTTTCCAGGAACTCAGTGTTGTTCAATGGAATCCACCCTGCAGGGCAGGAAACCCACCTGTGGGAGAGGCAGAATTTTAAAGCTCCAAGACTGTACTTCTAGAGATTAATGACTGCATCAGAAAGACGGCTGTCATGCACAGAGCTTAATTTCAGTATCTAAAATAAAACTAATGAGAAATTGAAGGAAATCTGCATACATCAGAGCCTCACATATTTCCACTTAAGATGACATTTCTTCTCTCTTAAAACTCTCCGACCCAAATACAGTCATCAATGCATCCATAGTGCAGCCACCAAAATGTCTTTTTGTCATCTTCAGATTTTGATGTGCTCACTGGAGCACTTACTATCCCTTCATTGGCAGACATTCTTCATTTGCAGTCAGCTTTCTAGTCCTGAGAACCACCACTGCTTGATACAATCAAACTTTCCGCAATGGAAAGGCTGCCACAAACAACACTCCTGGTTTTTTAGCCTTCATTATTAATCGCTGTCAAAAGCCCTTGAAATAAGGTGAATGTAAAAAATATTGCTTTAATATTTTTGTAGATTTTTTTAAAGCCCTTGATTATGTACATTAAGAGCTACGATCTGTGTAATAACCTTCCTGTGTTTCAACTCCCCCCAACCCTGGAATCTCTGTGTGATAAATAGCAAGGCTACTGCTCAGCATGTACCAGCACCTGGGAATAATCATGCAAAAATAACAGTGAGAAACGGCAGAGCGTCTGTTCTTGACATTAACTTTCCTCAGGTTGACAGACTGCCGCCACCAGATGTTAAACTTCTGTGTCTTTTTTCCACTGGAGATGGCGGCCTTCCTGCCTCTCTCTTTTTAACTCTAATAGATTACATCAGTTCCCTTTTGAGCATTCATAAAAAAAACTTGTGACACCACACTGATCACTGAGAACTATCACTTTATGATTATCAAGCAATCTGTTAAAATAATTTTAAATTATTGGAAACTGGAGCACTATTGAAGCTACACACAACTTTTATTATGAGTGAGGAAAGGTTCACTTCAAGCACAAACTGGGAAGGACAGTAAAATCTTTCTCTTTACAAATGAGTTTTTTTTATATAATTCCATAGAGGAATCTTTCCTTTTACTGTAGTATTCACCTTGCAGCTTTTTCCCCCCTCCTGGTTCCTTATGGCTGTATTGTATTTTTAACAATAGAATCTAAATATTTATTAGTAAGTGGAGGAGAAACTAGAATGAATAAAACTATTTATAAACAATAGCTAAAGGGGTACAGTATCAGAATGTGCACTTTGTTCCCTTTCAATTGTTTGTTTTTCGCGTTTCCAAAGTATTACAAAGTGTGCCATATTGTCTTTGTCCATTTAAAATATGTCCTTTTTCCTCCCTAGCTCTGCTGTAGCAAATATTTAGTGTTTCTCCTCTCTTTGTGACGAGTACATCCTATAGAAGAATGATGTCATCTTTGAAACTGGAATTTTCCCAGCTGCAATTCATTTAGCATTTTTTCAATTTTTATAAAGGCACAGGGCTCAAATTCTCCTTTGCAGCTGAGCTGCACTCAGCATAGGAGGGAAATAAGTAGAGGCTTGCGTGTGCCAGTTACTACTTTCTGGTTCTGTGCACAGCGTGAGTTAGAGCTATTAGGAGCTCCTCTACTTTAGTCAATCGTATATTGATCCCTAAGGCATCTTATACTAGGAGTAGAGATTTACATGCAGAGATACGCTTGGATGGCAAGAGTAGCATGGCAGGAGCCAGGTCCATGTGCTCTACCTCAGCTAGTAGTTCCCCTCCACAAGGGAATGCTCTGCTGGCAAGCTACTGTCAGGATCTGTGTAGCACAGAATCAGTGTCTTTTGAATGCTGTTCATACATAGCTATTCTTTTATTTAATATTTTAGTTCAGGGAAATCTTGCAGTGATCAAGCTGTTGGGGAGTCAACTGGTATTTGAGCTGCCTGCTCAGCCCATGCTGCAAAGCTTTTTTATTATTGCCTCCCTCTGCAACTTTGATGGCAGAAAGATAAGTGTAAGGATGCTAGGATCTGATTCTGTAGTGTATCACATCATTTTTATGCACAATAACTCCATTAAAGTCAGTAGACTCACCGTGGTGTAAACATGGCGTAATGAAATGGAGAATCAGGCCTTCAGTTTTACAAATTGCTGTAATATTTGTATTCATTTGATTATTTTTTCCCCCTCCATGTGTAGTGTTATCTTGTATGAAACAAAATTAATTTTTAAACCATTACTGCAAGACACTAAATAGTGTTTAATATTAAAAAAAAAAAGTGTGCAAATCGCTTTTCTGCATGTAGGTCAGACCATTACATATCCTGCTTGTACCTGCAAATGCATTTTACATATATATAGCTAACACATGTTGAGAAATGCAATTACAGCAAAAAATGTATACATGCTGAATTGTGGGTAAAAATTTAGACTGTGCTTTTCAGAAGTTTGGTCCACTATGTTTTTAGCTCAGAAATGTTGTTAGTTCTAATGTGATAAGTATGTTGGACAAGAATCTGATCTCAATTACATCACTTACCCCAGTGTAACTGAGATGAGACTCCAGCCAGTTATCTTTGCATTTCATCTGTTCGTGCCTTGCAATCATAATTTTCTTCCTTTTGTTTATGAACAATTAAGATGAAGAATAAGTGATTTTTAAGGAAATACTTTCAGTCCTTACATATATATTTAGAGTTGTGGGCGTAGCTAGATAGTGTCAATTTTCAATTGTATGAATGATGCTTAAAGAGAAATTGGATGTCTTTGTTGTTAGAGTGGAACAGATTAAAATTTTAAGAAGTCTTTCTTCATTTCATATTTTCATTAGATTTTTCTTATCATGAACATTCTGGGATATAAAGAATATAGATATTAGCATGTGCTCTGTAATCTCCCTCCCTCTCTGTGCATTTGTCAACTTGGCTTTAAAAGAGTAACCATCAGTGTGATCTGCTTTAAGCTGCATTTACATGAAACATAAATCAAAACATATAAGGATGTGACTTCTAAATGCCTTTATTATCAGGGATGCAGAACAGTAAAGGAACACAGAAGTAAAGAAATTTTATTACAGGTTTGAAAGCAGGAAACTTTTAACATTCAAATGGGTGAAGTGTTTCTTGGTTGAGTCTTGACTCAGATGTACCAAATGAACATTAGTTTATCCTTTGAATGTACAACTGTATGCAGGATTGTTTAACTGAGATAAACAAAAAGCTGACAGGATGCTTGGTTCAGCTGTTAACTGGAAGCTCATTTCCCTCATTTTTTATTTCCTCTTGATGTGATGAAGAGAACATTATGTCCATAGTAAAGTATTGAGCTTCTGAAATGCTTAAGGGTGAATATGTGACTGAGCATGCAGAATGGAAAACTAAACAAATTCCCATCACATAACTAAGGACTTTGCTAAGGTTAGACCAAATGCTCAGCACCTTGAGTATCAAGCCCCACATGCAGAAAAATCTCCTGTTGCACAGGTATAATTAACTGCAAAAATGTGGTGCTGTTTTTAAATCAGCATATAGCGTAACTGTCTAATTTTATTCTTCTAAAATGTATGTGTTGATAAGCCTTATAAATTAGCAGGATAGTTGTGTTTTTTAAAAAAAAGTCATACTCTCTGACATTGTATGTGCGTAGATAGTAGATAGAATTGTGTCCGAGTGTTATCAGCTGGATGAGCCTAATGTGTTTTAAAAGCTGAATGGCAAGAGATCATGTTTCACGGCATAGGGGTATTTGAGTTGTTCCATGTACATCAGTGCTGTATGGTGTACAGAAGAACATGGCATTTCTATGTCTTTGTACTGTGTCTTTATAACTTCTATAAGTGTCTTTCTTAAGGAAGAAAAATGCTGTTCCCATTTTGCAAAACTAATTTCCATCCACAAATCAGTCTTCTGCCAGAGGCAAGAAAACAGTGGATTTAATTCTTTTTTTATTTCATACTAGTAGTCTAAGGCCGCAGGGAATATTCTGTTAGAACTTAGTGTTTTGTCTTGTTTAGCAAGACAGATTTCTATAATTTTTCATATGCAGCATGTGGAATCCATGTAAAAAAAAAAAAAGAGAGAGTGCAAGACTGAAATTATCCTATGATATATTAAATACCTGTGTACTCTAAAGTTGATTTAAGCTCTAAGCAAACTGATTTAAAAAAAAAAATCTCTCAGCACCATTATAGTAAGTTTGTCTGTTGTTTTCAGGTTGACCCCCTGTTTACAGTGCCTGCACCTCCACCTCCGATTTCCAGCAGTATCACGCCTCAGATTCTGCCTTCCTACTTTTCCTCATCTTCATCCAATATTGCTGCACAAGTTGAACAGCTTTGGTACGGACTCGTTCAGTGGGTGTAAATACTTGCGAGGTTGGAGTAGTAACAGAACCCGAATGCCTTGGACCCTGTGAGGCCTGGGACCAGTGTGAACTTGGAAGGGATTGTGTGGCATGAAACCGAAGAAGGTAAATGTGTTTGTTTGTTGTGATTTTTTCATTGGCTTGTATATTAGATAGGTTATAGCAGAGGACTTACCCTGTAGTACCTGTCTGAGGTGGTTCAAGACTATTCAACTCCCATACCTGCAGTGTCTGTCACAGTTTATAAATAAGTTAATGAGGGCTTGTCTACACTTACATTTTATAGTGCTCTAACTTGCTGGCTCAGGGGGGTGAAAATCACCCCCCTGAGCACAAGACGTTCTGAGCGCTTTAAAGACGCTAGTGTAAACAGGCTCAGAGACTGGGAGCTCGGAGCTAATCCCCTCGTGGAGGTGGATTACCAGGAGCACTGGGAAAGCTCTCTCCCAGTGCTCGTGTATGACCACACTCACACTTCAAAGCACTGCTGTGGGAGCGTTCCTGCGACAGTGCTTTGAAGTTATCTTTGTAGCCATGCCACGAGCCTGTTCATATCCTTAAAAACATTGTTAAAGTGTTGTGTTAACTGACTTTGTGTAAGATTGAATGATCTATTAATGACATAGTTAATCATAATGTTAAGAAATTATTAGCAAAATAGAGTTTTATTATGTGTCTTTCTTGAGGGGTGTATGTATTATGAGTGTGCTCCTATGAGTGGGTACAAGTGAAAACAATAAAATGAAGCAATTCCGGCACCAGGCACCTTGATCAATACTGCATGTTTATATAATGAAAGCTATTCCAAAGACCTGTATTAAAATTATTCCTAAGTTATGTTATCAATTATTTGCATTTTGCTTGTTTGAAGTGCTAGCTAACCAGTCTGATTTCTCCAATATCCTTAGATGGCACTTGGCCATATAGGAGTGCTGTAGAGCTTTGGGGAATATGAGCTGCTGATTGGCTGGTGATTTAAAATAAAGTAAATAGAGAGAGGATTATGCTGCAATATGCAGATTTTTCCATTTTCATTTCTAAAAGCTCAATATTAAAATTTGAGTTTCCTGTTGTTAATTACAAATGCTCCCTGGGTTACGTAAACCCGACTAAAGGAAAAAGTTCTGTAAGCTTTTTTTTTTGGCACGTAATTGTTGGAGATACGTTCCTGACTTACACAAAATTCAGCTTACGCAAAGAGTTCTGGAATGGAATGCTTGCGTAAGTTGTGAAGCTTCTGTATAGAAATACTGTAGGTGTACTTCAAACCATTGCAATAACTATAATAATAAGGTATTTCCCAAATTATGGCTAAAAGCTACTTCAAGATCCTATTGTGAGTATTGTCTCCTGTTTGTTTTCAGGTGTATTCAGTTTGTAGTGGTTTAACTTCCTCTGCAATGAAAACCAGATTATTTATAAAAGTACATAATGAAAGAATACAACAGTGCATCAGTTGATAATATATCCTGACATCCTTGAGATATATGCACAATGGCATTTGGTCCTTTGCAATGATATATAAGACCTCACCAAAGTGCTCTGCAGTGTCCTCTGAAAAATCAATATAGAGAGTCAGATTTACCTGCTTTTATGTGCTCTCATCCATCCATCTTTCTCTCTCGGTATGTCTACAACAGATTCATAAGGCAGATTGATCCTTTTAGATTGTTTGTAAAGCACAGTATAAATTCTGTTTTAGAATATTCCAGCAGAGATGGCTGTCCTTAGCAGCTCCAATCTTCTCTTTACTGGTCTGCATTAACCAGTGTTGAAATATGTGGGTGTTAACTGTGGTGACATGAAAGAGCAGTAGCTCTTAATAGTGTTATTCTTGCTGAATAAACTAAACTTCTGACCCCCCACTGACTTTAAGAAGCCCTCCTTGTTAAAGGTCTAGGGCCAGAAATATAGTATTTTATAAAGTTGTAGCACACTTGCAAGGATGACATTCCATCTGCATTCTCTCAGTGCTCTACCAGTTTAAAGCACTTGTTGTTTATTAAAAATTAATGCTCAAATATCATTAACCTCTCTCCATCCTGCATAAAACATTCTTCTAAAACAATTGAGGAAACAATGAAATTGTGAAATAGTTTTGAATGCCTATGAATCTTAATATGGGTTTACGGATATTATGTGGTAGGGTTACAGGAGTAAATGTCTTCATTCAGTGCAAAGAAGTATAGAATCAGGCTCTTACAGGTAAACTCTCCAGGGCAGCGGCTGTATCTTCATGTTAGTGCCTAACAGGTTTGTGGATGGTGCTAGAATAATGATGTTATGCCCTATCTAATGCTAGCAACTCAATAATGGTAGTGTAGCTTGAGGCTAAATTGCGTGAAAGGAGTAAGATAATCTGTATGGTTCGCTCTAGGGAAAAAAAAATCAGACCCTGCTTAATGGAATATATGATTACTAATCTGGATGTTTGGTTATTCTCTTACCCTTTCCCTAAACAGTGTATGCATGCAACAGTGTATTATCAAAAAGTGCCTACAGATTATTAGCTTTCCTTTATATTTTAGTTTTGACATTTGGAGCACAGATGCATGCATTTATTTAGCTGTTTTCAAATTTGCTCAAATTTCACATTTTCACAGAATGTCTATATCATAGCTTGCATGAATCCATGCGTGCTGAAATTTGTCACAATCCTTTTATGAATGCAGAGTGCACATTTAATTTTAACATTGGGTTTATTGTCAGGCATCTATTTTCTCTAGTTATGATTTTGACTTTTAATTAGGTCAAAGCCTGACCTTTTGCACTACCGCTTTAAATCTAGAGGAACTCCACTGATGTCAATGAAGTTATTCAGAATTTTCACCAGTGTAACTGAGATCAGACTCTGGTCCATTGTGTATAAGGCACAGTTGAATTTTGGGTTTCTTTTGTCGCCCTGGCCTCTTACGTTTTTTCATCTTTCTTTCCCCTTTGCTTCAAAGCCCATTACAAAAAATAAAAACCTACAATGTGGCTTTTGCAGGGCACGATGAAAGAGTTGTAACAGACTAAGATGTGAGAACTTGGACAAAGGTCAGAACTTATGAGAAATTTGAATAATTTTGTGTGTGAGCTAGCCATTTGGTAAAATGAATTGTTTAATGATCAGCATGTGCTTGTAGGATGTCTGCACATCCTACATCCTTCTGCATGTGGGAACTATGAACCAAATGTGCTTGCTGAGGAGCTTTCAAATGCTAGCTGTGGGAATGCAAACACAGAGAGGATGTGGCGGTTATAGCTATAATGAGAACAGTTACAGTGGGTAAAGGAGATGAGCTGATATTTTATTTGGAGTTCTTTGCTAAGTCTAATACATACTTTTTCTAAACAGGGGGACGTATACTTGAGAATTAATGTTTTGAAGATGGCTAATATTTGAAATAACTGGTTCCCTTTTAGCATCATTACACAAAATGTCACATTCTGCACGTTCTACTGCGTTTGTTCTTTTTGTCTAGGGTCATAAGAAGGCTGTGGTTTCATTAGTCTTGTTTTTAGGGTAGCCGGTCCAAAGCGAAAAAACACATCGGGTTTCAAGCAATATTGTGATACAAAGAGAGAGTTGTTGTTATCCTATTTTTCATTTATCCCAGGCCAATCAATCCAGTCAGTTTGATAAGAAGATTTCATACATAAGACCATTTTTTCCCCTGACTGTTTCAATTTTAGGATGTGGGAAGTAGACAGTTGAAATCTGTCACATTTTATAATGGGGCTTTGTAACTAAATGGGGCTATGATTTCACCAACTATAATTTTTGCCAAATGATGATTATCATATGGGTATTTTTTAACGGTCTAAGGGTGTTAAGTTTGGACACGTGTGCTGTAGGCATTTACTGTTCCCATCTCATTGTTTGGCTGGGACTTGGAATGTTTTCAATGTGTTTTTAATTGTTGTGGAGGAAAAAGAAAAGAGGAGGAACTGGCGGGGCTACTTTTTAGTAGTGGTGTGAGGAATAATTTATAGGCAAGTCAACCTGAAACTTGGCAGCTGATGTGGATATTTGGTACTATAATACTATAAACTACAGTTTTAGGAACATTAAGAATCACTGATAAACAGCAGTGTGGTGTGTTGTGGTTTTTGGTTTTTGTTTTGTTTTTTTGTAGCTAACATTGGACATTTTCCTTTGGAAACAACTGTTGAGTGTGTATTTTTAAATTTAGAAATAAGGTTAACCTTGAATGCTTTAATTGACTTCTGTTAAAATGCTTCTAAAGAATGCAAAAAGGCAGTGAGCTTCTTGGTTCATACTGCTTGGAGGAAATAAAAATCGCCTAGAGAAAGGGAAAACCACTTACCAACTTTCTAAACTGCTTAGAGGTTGTTTTAATTATTTTGTTTCTCACAGTCAGTTGCCCTGGGTTATGTTCTGCTTTTGGTGCTGCATCTAGTAGTGGAGTCAGCCGTTAGCTGTGAGAAGTACTTATACCGATGATTACTTGTTTGCCTGAAAATGGATCAGAAAACAACCATCACTTACTTTGCTGCCTTTGTGTGCAGAACAAGCTGTCAACATGTGGTGTTCAAGTTCTCACCTTGCTGGATTGACAGTTTTACTCTTTGTGGAATTTGGGTACAATTTGTTTTTGTTGTTATATAATAAATAATGGAGAAATGAATTGTATTTTTGAAAAGAGTTCTGTTGTCAGCGCTGGCATGTTCTATTTATAATTGAGTTTTGTTCTCAAATTTAAATCCTAGGAATCTGAGGTTTGTTTTCATTTCATTATTGGTTCTTATTAGAGATGAAATGGGGTCTGCGACTAGGGAATTGGGCTAAATATTTCTCAATGTTTATTCTGCAGCCAGTTCTGCCAGAAGAGCACATAAGGAAACACCTTCATTCACATACAGGCATTCCCAAATCTATTATGGAAGGCTTTTCCAATTTCCCCATCCAACTCTTCTGAGTGTAGGTATGGTTTTGAAAATGTAGTTACAATACAAAACTGAGAATTCCCTTTCCGCATGGTCTTGGTTTTACAACAGTATTTAAAGGAACACAATCAATTTAAAATCTATTCAGTTGAAATAAATGTAAAAGTTGTTTACCTGTCCTGAATCCCCATAGCAATTTTGAAAAATTTTTTCTCTTCTTTTTTGTGTGCAAGACCCACATGTGAAAAACTCACAAATACAGTCACTTGACTATAGTAGAACAGTGAAGATCACAATACTGAAAGTACTGTCATGTGCCCAAGTAATCAAATGCAAAAAAAAGAAAAATTTTTTTGTTTCTCTGACCTCTTTGTCAGAGGAATCTTAGGTGCAGGGTCGTCCCTAGCCATTTTGGTGCCATACACAGGCCCCGCCTCCGTGCGGGGGTGGGGATGGGGCTGGCCCCAAGCCTCCACGGGGGGAGCTGGTCCCAGGCCTCTACTATGGGGAGGGAGGGAAGAGGGAGAGAAGGTGACAGTCATGGTTGATAATGCTTCATGGAAGTGATAGATAGTTATATTTTGCCAGCTTCAGTCAAAGAGCGTGGGCCAAATCCTGCTCAGTTCACTCATGTGAGTCGTCCTGTTGACTATATAGTAAGTAGGATTTGAGCCACAAGAGGTGTTCTAAACACATAAAGCTCTTCCATATTTAGATTTGAAATTTTATCTGTCATGTTTTTGCAACCTGTAACAGTATCTGACCAGCAAGCTAATGTACCTAGAGAGAGTGATTATTTTGCAGACTGTTTTCTTGCTGTGCATTGTTTGAAATTACTATATCTGTAAATAAAATGTCAGCCCTAGAAATGACTTGAGTCTAACACCTAGTGAGTGTTATATAGAAACATATACAGAAGTATAGATGATGTACCCTCACAGTGGGGAGACAAAGATAGTTGTATAATCACCTATGTCTCAATGGAACTATATTGTGCAAAAGAAGGCTGGGAAATTATGTTTGTGGACAGAAATAGAGCATCTGAGGAAAGTCTGTTTAAGAGGCAAAGGTGAGCACAGGCTAGTCATTGAGTTGAAGATATGACATGGAAGAGGTTAGGTAATACAGTGAGGTTGAAGATATGGCATGGAAGAGGTTAATAGCAATTAGGCTGTTCTGCTTAATTGACAAATATCATATACATTTCTCTAATCAAAGTGTTTAGGAAGGGATATAGACTCTCATGATCTGGGCATAAGCCAGCATCTAACCAGTCCAGGGGTTAAGAAGAAACTTTTCTCTGTTAAAAGATAATTTGATAACAGGAATTTCCATCAGGGTTTTTTGTACATTGCTCAGAAGCATTTGGTGTTTGGGACAGGATAGCGGGCTAGTGAACCCCTGCTGTGATCTAATCTGGCCAGTAATTATGTTCCTGTATATTTCATGGATATAACAAATCTGTCTAAAACCCAAGTTGTCTTATTGCTAGGTCTTAAGCAGAATGATAATTACCTCAGACCAAACCAATAGTTAAGTGCACAACCATTGGTTTCCAAATTAAAATGGTGCTTTTATTTAAGATTTCTCCAAATTGTTTTGATCGGAAATGTATGTTGTAACAAATTGGACCAAACCATAATTTTAAAGCATAAACCTTTGGTCTTCATTGGAGCCTTTGGATCATGCTTTTTGCAATACAACATTTTTAAAACATGAAGGGCAGGTCTACACTACAGTTGGGATCGACGCTCTGAGATCGATCTACCAGCGGTCGATTTAGGGCGTCTAGTGAAGACCTGCCACATCAACAGAAAATCGCTCTCCAGTTGACCCCTGTACTCTATCCCCAATGAGAAGAGTAAGGTAAGTCCATGGGATCCCCCACGGTAACTCGAAGTAAGGTACGTTGACTCCAGCTACGTTATTCTCATAGCCAGAGTTGCATAGCAAAAGTCAACTTACCGCAGTACTGTAGACGTAGCCAAAGAATGACTCTTCGCTACTCCATTCCTGTACTTGCAGCAGGACTGGAGGGTTGTAGGTGGATGGGATAAAGGCGCGTTTAAGCCACCCCATGTATTCGGGGGCTGCATGGGAGCCTGCTCAGCTCCCTTTGGAAGTTGAAGCAAAATAATTTACATTGTTTCCCAGAACCACCTGTGGGCTCTAGGAAGCAGAGAATAGTGGTGGAGCCGTACACTCTGGCCATGCCGGATATGGTCCGCAATTTAATTCCCCCACCAGAGATTTGAAACAGGCTGAGAGTAGAGCCCATCGCATCTTAGGCCATGGCTATACTGGCGCTTTACAGTGCTACAACTTTCTCGCTCAGGGGTGTGAAAAACACACCCCCCTGAGTGCTGCAAGATACAGCGCTGTAAAGTGTCAGCGTAAACAGTGCCGCAGCGCCGGGAGCATGGCTCCCAGCGCTGCAAGCTACACCCGTAGAGAATGTGGAGTACGTGCAGCGCTGGGAGAGCTCTCTCCCAGCGCTGGCGCTGCGACTACACTCACACTTCAAAGCGCTGCTGCAGCAGCGCTCCCGCGGCAGCGCTTTGAAGTTTCGAATGTAGCCATACCCTTAGTGTGTGATGATATAACTTTGCATGCCAAAATTGAGAGCCATCCTGGCCATTTATAAAGCCAAAATTGGTTTCTCTTGTGTGACATCTGGTTAATGCAGTCATTAGCATTACCCCCACTGCTGGTATTTGTTATTGACTAAAAATTAGTGCACATCATGGGTGTAAATAAATTGAATTAACAGCATAGTTTTAGGTTTTTCAGTAACATAGAACAATGTTTTCCAAGCTGAAACACTTGATGGGTAGTTATAAAAAGGCATGGTTTTCCTTCAATTACTTTTTTTTCTTCTTTTTCTTTCTTTGTTAGAGATGACCTCTATTTTTTAAAAACTGTGTGTGCGCCCTTTTTTTCTTTTGCTACTTTGTTGTTTATAAAGGAGGCCTGAAATGTGTGGTGGTGTATTTTTTTTAAAATTCCCTTTCTAAAGTTGTTTTTTCTGCTTGAGTTTTTTTTAACTATAGAAATGGCCGAAATGTCAAGTTGGGTTTTCCCTGAAGTAGCAGGAAGAGCCCTTCTGTGTGTACCAGAACTGTGTATTTTGACCTCCTATAATTTCATTATGGGTGTTGAGTCTCTAACAAAGATGTCCTTTTCTAAAATACTCAGTCATTAAAATTAAATTAGTGTTAAAAAACAAAAAAGTCAATACAAATTTTAAGCAGCCAGTTAAAATTCCTTTCTCCTCTCGGTTGCCCAGGTTTCAGTCGGTTAAGTCTTGTAATATCATCACAAGGCTATACCATTGTACATGTTAGACAAGACCTGAATGCCTAATGAAAATTTTTTTTAAAAGGAAAAAACCTTTCATGCTTTCTTCTTGTGCTATTAAAAAAAAAAAAATCCCTCTTCACTCTCACACCTCCCCTAAAACCCAACCATACACAAGGGCAGTGGCTTTTTTTTTTTTTTTTAAACTTGACTAGTCACCTTTAAGGGAAAAGTATGTAAGAAACGTGCGTAGCCACATTATTGCTAAATACATTAAATTCAACGTCAAAATATTGCTTCTCATTAGCATTCTCATTTTCCTTCAGCCAATTTATACTAGAGAAAGAAATCCATATGACACTGTTTAATATGCAGGTTGTGTATCCATACTGATTCATATTCATATTGACTGATACAGATGTAACACTAAGCAGAGCATAGCCACAGTTTTTACTGACTGGCTATGCTATTTGAAATAGCTGACCAAGAATATCTAAGGTGTCTTATTTAGCAAGGGCAGTAAAGGCCAGCTTCTTTAAAGGGAACCAGCAAATGCCACTTTTCACAGCTCAGTGAAAAGATTTAAGTGCAGCTAAATGGGTATAACCCAAGGCACAGAATGTGAAAAGCTAACAAAATTGCAGACAATAGTTACATAAAAACCTGCTTCTTGCAAGACTATTGCAGTGCAAGACTCCCTGCTCTGCTCATACATACATAGAAAATTATTTCTTGTTCAAACAAACATATGGGGAGGGTGCCTAGAAAGAGGAAGGAGGATGATTGAGATTGGAAACATTGGCTTGGAGCTATTTGAGCATGAAACTGATCCTGCTCCACCAAACAGCAGTTCCTTTAAGACCAAGAAGTCGGTCAGTATTCTAAAGCAAAATCACACACAGCAGTTTTTTACGACTGATACCATTTCATTATAACATACTCACTGCATGTTCTACTCATGTTTATAGCAGGCCATCAGGGCAGAGTGACTGCAAAGCAGGAATATGTTTTTAATGTGCATGAGTATTTTTTAAACTAATGAATACCATCAAAGAGAGGAATGAAAACATAGCTGAAATAGCGTATGCACCTAACTTGTTACAGAGATTAAACAACTTCTTTAAGAATTACTTACTGTCACCACTACTGTGCAGTATTTTTTACAAGTGATTCAACTATCTTGACTACCTTTAGAAATGTTTAATCTCTTCTGAACTGCATGTTAAGCTGTTGGTGTTGGGTTACAGTAGGCAATGGGGGAGGGAGAAACAAATTTGGTTCCCCTTATTCCTGGAGGTGTACATCTACATTAATATGAATTAGTATGTAGATCATACAGACAGTGGTTCTCAAACTTTTTTTGTTCACGGACCACTTGAAAATTGCTGAGGGTCTCGATGGATCACTTAATGATCTTTCCAAATGTTGTTTGTACCGTTAGCTAACTATTGTAAAGCACTTTGGATAAAAGTGCTATATTAAAAAAAACTTCATAAAATTTTTTTTTGTTTGTTCTACAAATAAAAGCACACAACTCATTTTTTAATAACAGTAGTCTTACCTTTCTAATGTGATGGATGTGTCCTCTTTCTTGCTGTGGCAGCCCCCGAGCTGGGGCTGGGAAGGAGTGGGAGAGTCTCCCCCGCCACGGCAGCTACAGAGCTGAGACTGGGAAGGAGGGCCGTCTCTCTCCCCAGCAGCCGCAGACCTGGAGCTGAGGAAAGTTGCCTCTTTTTCTGGCCACTGCAGCCCTGCACATCTAGGGTGACCAGATGTCCTGATTTTTTAGGAACAGTCCCGATTTTGGGGTCTTTTTCTTATATAGGCTCCTATTACCCCCACCCCCATCCCGATTTTTCACATTTGCTGTCTGGTCACCCTATGCGCATCCCAAATTTCCCCCACCCCCTCTTCTCACCCCACTGCCCCCTCCCACCTACCCCTTATTCCCCCCAAGGCCACCACCTCACCTTACATGTATGTCTTTTCCAGGGTCCAGGCATCTCATTAATGGAGCCCCGCTTTCACGCCTTCACTAATTAGGTATGTGGCCCTTCATTTTCTCGTGTGCAGCCGCCCAGGAGTGCACCTTAAAGGGAACTATCTGTGGACTGCCCATTGGTGGTCCGTGGACCACAGTTTGAGAACCTCTGCACTAGAGAATAGGAACTTTTCCTTTTGTAATTCTCTTCCCCCACTCCCAGCCCTCCCTTTTTGGCCACGTAGTCAAAACCTGCTGTCAGGATAGCGACTGATTTTCATGCAGTGAGGTGAACAGAATTTGGCCCCTAATATTTTAGAATTAGCAGCAACTAGCTACTGATTTTTTTTTTTTTAAGCTTTAGGGCATATTAATAATGAATCTGGTAGTAACCTCTACTTGGCAGGAACCGCTGCTGCTGACAAAAGAAAATCCAACGGCCATGAGGGACAACTCAATTCAGAATTTTAAAATAATGATGAATCTTTGGCCTTCAAATTATGTTCTTGCTCTGAAAAAGGGAGTGTGAAAAAGGAGAATGAGGTGGAGAAAGAGAGAATATCAACTGAAGAAAATTTCAAGGGAAACAACTTGCTTTGATTTGGACTGAAAAACTGGGTCTAGTTTTATTAGTCAGTCATAGAGTGTAAGGCCATTAGATCATCCAGTCTCACCTACTGTATTTCACAGGACACCAACATCACCTGCACCTGCACACTAAACCCAACAACTAGAATGAGGCCAAAGTATTATAGCCCACAGAAGACTAGAGCATTAAGTGACACAGGCAGAGAAGTGGAAGGGACCCCTAGTTGCATCAGTGCCTGCGGCCCCTGCAATAGCAGAGGAGTGACTCAGTGAGATATACCCAGACAATCCTGGCAAGTGACCCACAGGCATACTCATACCCATACACACCCATACACTGCAGAGGAAGGCGAAAAACTCCCAAGGTCACTGCCAATCTGACCTGGGGGAAAGTCCTTCCCGACCCCACATAATTAGATCCTGAGCATGTGAGGAGAAACCAGCCAGCCAAGCACCTGAAAGAGAGAGAGAATACTCGGTGCCGCCTCAAAGCTCGACCTGACCCACCCCACTCATGTCTCATCTCCAGCCGTGGCCATCCGTGATGCTTCAGAAGGAGATAAAAATAATGTTCCCAGATTACATGAGGGATAGGAGGGTGGAATCCCTTCCTGAGCCCGGCCAGTGGCTAACTGAAACCCTGAGGGCATGACCTTTACAAACAAAAGACATACACTGGAAGTGAGCCCCAGGGCTGTTGAGGCCTGTCCCCTACCATCACAAGCAACCCATTCTACAATTTCACTCATAAAATTAATATTGCAATGGAAACTTCAGTCAAGGTTCATCAAGTCTTTTGTCCTAAATTCCTCTAGATTTGTGGAAAAAACACAACATAAAATCTGATTAATTTACAGTTCTTTCCAATATGACTAAAATTCTTCCTAATCCTTTGTTCTAAAAAAGGATTAATCCGCTTTGAAGATTTTTTGTTTACATCAAAACTCAAAGGGTTTGTTTGTATTTTCATTTAACTTTTACCTCGATGCAGACTTTTGAATCTCATATAGACATTTTTAAGTGAATGTAAATACAGAAATGAGGAAGTTGTCCTCATGTTTCCATTTTTTTAATAAAGGGAAAAAAAGTATTTTAAAAATCTCTTTTCTCATACAATTTGTAGCTGTCATTCTTTTTAATGAGTGTGACTTATTTGCTAAATAATCGCTTTTCAGGAAGGTCAGAGAGGGATAATGACAGAACACATTGCATTATGTTTTTCTGTATTTAAGTAGTTTGACTAATTTAAAAGCAGCTGTAGGATGTATTTTGTTTGTTTTCATTCCAGCAGAAGTAGGTCAAGCTGTACAAAAGAGGGAGACTTTATCAGTAGCATGAAGATCTCCATTCATAAAACTGAGCTGAAGCTAATTGTCAATAGATAGTGATTCTTCTGCCTGCATATGAGCATAAGAAGGGACAAGTCAGTAGAGTAAGAAACACTATGATACATGCTACATCATGCTACATGATGCTGAGAACAAAAGACTTATCACATAGGTCAGTATTTCCAAACTTGGGTCCTTGATGTTAGGCATCTAAAAACTGAGATGTTGAGAACCAGAAGCTTCCATTGACTTGGTGCTAAAATATAGACCTGCATACTTAACTGTATACATCCAAGCTTGAAAGTATTTGCTTAAACCTCTCTTTGCCTGTCTTTTCTTTAGTGTATAAAGGGGATACACCCAGCCACCCAGGCCTGTTGTGACTATTAAGAATGTAATGATTGCAAGCACATCAAAATCCCCAATGGCTGAACTTTCCAGTCACAGCCTCAGAAATGTAGCTTATTTGGGTAACTGTCCCTTGCTAAACTTGCTGAAAGTTGACAACTATGCAACTGGACTTCACTTTTTTTGTAGCAAGAAGCTAGTTAAGATGGGAGATAAACATCATGTTTTTTCACCAGTTTCTTTGTAACCACGCTGGCTAGCCAAGATTTGTTAGAAACCATATTAACTGGAACAAAGTTGAAACACTGCTCCTTAATTTGTTCCAGTGCGGAAAAAGCCAAAGAGAGCAAAATAGTTCTCCCCACAAAACGCCGCCACCACCACATGTCTGAAAGTATCCCCACGCTGCTTTTTCAATCCAATATGAGCCTTCCACATTGCACAGGGCACTGTCCAACAAACTAACCTATTTGCAAATTTCGTATGGACAACTGCATTAAAACTCTCATATCTCACTTGACAGGAGTGTCCCAGAGGCCTATTATTCCATCTGAGCACTGCATGTCTTAGCAGCATGAGCTGCTCCGATTGATATCTTTGACTTTTTCTTTCCCCAGCAGATGAAGGTTCTGAAGGGCCTCCACCCTCTGTTTTGTAAAACTGGGGGTATGGCTATACTTGAAATTTCAAAGCGCTGCCGCGCCAGCACTGTGAAGTGTGTGTGTGGTCAGAGCTCCAGCGCTGGGAGAGAGCTCTCCCAGTGCTGCACGTAAACCACATCCTCTATGGGTGTAGCTTGCAGCGCTGCGGCACTGATTACACCGAGGCTTTACAGCGCTGTATGTTGCAGCGCTCGGAGGGGTGTTTTTTCACGCCCCTGAGAGTGAAAGTTGCAGCGCTGTAAAGTGCCAGTGTAGCCAAGGCCTAAGATATGTTTCAAACTGCTGACTAGAGAAGCAGTGGGCTCCAGCATGACATCTAACCCATGTTTTGAATGACTGTGCTATCTTACTGCTAACTCTTCTCTATTAACAACAAAAATGAGTTAGTGAAACATTTCAGTCATTTATTTCCTGATTTCAGCCTGGAGGTTTTCCCACAAGAATAGGTAGACAGCCTCTTCTTAAGATAGAGATTAAACTAAAAGGTGACAAATGATTACTCTCAGAGGTTCGGATTTTTCCACTGATGGTGTATTTTTATGAAACAGGAAACTAAGTTAACCCATTTTATCATTCTTATCTTAATTCTGCCAAACCAAGTGTCCCAATTAGATTAGTAGAAACAAAGTGGGGGGCTTTTTCAGAGGAGGTAGGAATTCCCAACCTGGTGTTGCTCCGGGGGGAAGGTGATGCTTGGGTTACAAACTGTTCTGTTGGTCTAGACAAGAAATGACAGGAAATAAGCTAGAGAAAATGTTTTTGTATCCCTAAAGCGTTATCTGAGAAGAGCACAGTTAGTAATGTCTGTGTGAAAAGCAGGCTTCATTTGGACGGACAGCTTGATACAAGGAAAACTGCTAATTTGTTTTCGGCTTCAAGGAGATTGAGAGTCTTTGCATCCTTGGCAGTAGCACACAGTGTAATTGTTTCCCTGCTCCTTAATCATCAGTCTAGTTGCATTGGATTAATGTAGCTAAGAAAGGCTGAAATGTTTACTGAATTTGCTGTACCAGAGTCCTCATTCTGAAGGACATGGAAAAGTTGTATAAGGACTATTCTGACTTGATGGTATATTATGAAAACACACTTAGCTTGTGTCTAATAACAGAACCTCACACAGAAAGGGGGGAAAAATTCAATTCCAGGGTATGAAGAGGTGACAGAACTATCATCATGTGTTGGCGACATTATTTATATCTTGCATATTTCACATAGGGGCATTCTGCAAATAATACTTTTGCTTTAGTCTACAGTGCATTTTTTATCCCCCATTTCCACAAACTCATTTGATAACCCTATAATTCAAACACTTTTTAGAACCCAACTGTATCCTGGGAGGTTTGTTCATACTCCATTATTCACAATTTGGCATTGTTTGTAGACAGCAAGTGTTTATATTTTTAGAATTTGTGCTATTACATACCATTGGTCATCAGCCTAGATATGCTCACCAAAAATGGTCTTTAGAAAAGGGAGATAGCATATTATTGAGCAATTACTTTGTTTAGTCAGTCCAATGGTAAAGCTTGAGTTGGCCTTGAAGGGTAAATTTCATTGCTGGGATACATTCTTGCCTATGAATGAATGCAATAATAATTCTTGCTTTGAACCTTAAAATGCACAATAGACACAATAACTCTAGAGTTCAACTTTACAGCAGAAGGGGCTGATTTATGGGCAGCTGTTGAAAATGCTTCTAGGCAAATTATTTTTTAATCTATGAATTAAGAACCTGTAGTAAATTAGTTATTGTATATTGGTGCAGTGCTAAGTTGCTTAGAGCTATGCAAGACTTTTTATTTTTTAATCTGTAAATTAAAAACTTGTAGTAAATTAAATAATGTATATTGGTGCAGTAATTTACTATGAATTGATAATAACTTTCAGTTCGCTAGCAGAGAGATCAAGATAAAACTGTTTCCTGGTCTGTGGTAGCTTCTTGTTGCAATGCCTTTTTAATGGCGGAGGAAGGGAACAGTTTTTCTTGCTATTCATTGTTGAGATGGTTTTCCTAATCTTTGCAGTGCTAGAAGGTTTATTGATCATAAGGCGTCCTGTTTTATTAAAGCTGTATCATGGAATCTGCTTTCTAAGGAGTCCTTCTGAGAATTAGTTGGAGAAAAAGCAATTTGCTTGTATTTTACAATAGTTAATAGGCCAAGCAGATGGGAAAGCAGACCTGAAATAGTTTGGTTGGCTGCCTGCCACCACTCTGTGACTTTTGGTTTGTATGGCTATGTAACAGTTTTATTTTTCTCTTTTTGGAAGTGTATGTCTGTGAGTCTTGGGAAAATTAATCCTTGGTTTCCTGTGAAATGTGCACTTGTAAAACAAATGTTGTAGCAATGCGCCATGCAGACCTTGCATTGTGTCAATTACCAGGCGTGACATCAGCAAACACCATAAGCTGTCAAAGGCTAGAGTAGTTTTCAAAGGCATCGACTGTTCATGGGTTTTTTCCAGAAAAGAAATACAAAAATGACAGCATTACAGTACATCACAGTTTTATTGTTTCTTCTCCTCCTCGAAAGGTTTGGGATTATTGTTTCTGCCATAAACTTGTAATTCTATTTGACCCTCCGTATTTTATGAATATGAAATAAAACAAAACATTAAATGTGTAAAAATTGGCACAAAAAGCAAGAGTGATTGACTCATGAAACTTTGGGGTGAGCAAGAAGATGTTAATGAATCTAACTTTTATTCACCCCTAATATTTGCTAATTCCCGTCCTCCCAAAACCTTTTTAAAAAGCAATAAACATTTGATAAGGTATTGACAATGAAATTGCCATTAAGTACAAGCCGAGAGCCCTATGTTTCAACACTAAAATATGCTAGGACTTTAGCATATGACAGACAGCTTGGGTCATAATTCCTTTCTGTAGTTTTTCCCCTGGAAATCTAAAGCATGCAGATTCTTATCGTTCACCGTTTGAATCTTTGAGATCAGAAGGCCCTTCCTTTAAAGAGTTTCATATTGTTATTTAAATAGAAATTGGCTTTATCCTCAGTTTGACTATGAGCATTTTACGTTTAGCAGCTTTTGGACTTTCATTATTTCAGTTTTGTGTTTCTGATAGAGAGGGTGATTTGGGAACTGACAAAGACTAATTGCAAATTTGGAGCCAGTTACTTGTGGTACAAGTTGACAGCTTTTTGGTAAGGGCATACAAGTTCTTTGAGAAACATGTGTTTTTAAGTAAATGATTCTGCTTTTGTAATCATCTGTCTCTCCTTTACTATAAAGTTTCACATCTGGAGTAGTTTTCTCTCAGACAACTGAATGTTTTCATATATTGTGGACTGTACGGTAAGCACAAACCACGGAACTGGATCAATTCATTTGCCTTAAAACATTTAGTCTAATATAATAATCTCTGGAGAGGCAAAACCTGGACCACAGAACTTTGAATCTGGTTCAGATTGACAGTGTTTTGATGATAATCATTTGTCAGTGTTTTCTGCTGTAATCCCCAATACTTGTGGGTGAAAAGATTATAGTTCCATATTTTCAGAAGACAGATATAGCAGACATTGACTCATTATTTCTTCATCCTGTCTTTGTTGAATTGGGCTTCCATCTCACTGTGCTGTCAGGACTATTATTTTCAACTGCCTCCTTTGTGTGATGAGGAAACGAAGAGCTTTTACAGGAGATATTTGTTTGCCAGGAAAGGCTAAAATATTTTCGTTAGCAAACGGATTGACAAAATAAAAGTAGGCAAAATTGATCTTGAAGGGGTAGTAGAAAATTGGTCGTGTTTCCTGTGTCTAGCAACTCAGTACTTGTTTTATAAAAAAAACTGTGATTAATATGGATACAGATGCCTGCATTTAGGATTAAAATGTCTGTCTTCATACTAAAATGTTAAACAAACCCCTGAAGATTAGGTCAGTCAGACAAACAAATTTATGTTGTAAATTCAAGAAGAAAAGATGAACGTGTAAAAGGATGGGAGGTGATTATGGATCCTAGAAGAGGTGATTTAGCATCAATGTGTTGGATGTCTCTACTGTTTCTTGGTAATCTTAGTTGCATCTTTCCATTCATGTGTTTACCCTATGGTGGGTTTAGACCACCCAGCAGATCTAACCTGCAACGTTTTTCTTCATTTCCCCCCTCAAATCTACAGTGCATGTGTACTCATGTTTTTGCTTTCCATTCATGGAGGTATCCAGCTGGGAAAATATAGTGTGTACAATACTCTCTGCCTTCAACTGACATTTCTCATAAATTGCAACAGAAACACTGCTATCAGCAGCTTAATAGCAGGTAGAATACAGCTCTACATATCAAGTCTCAGCAGGATACAGAAACTATGGTTACCAAATTTCCAAAGAGAAAGCGGGTGTGGGAGGGAAGTTTCTATATAAGAATAACTGAAAAAACATTGAAAACGGATTCATTGAAAGCTGCCTTTTAGAAAAGGGCTTATAGGGGCTGACTCAGTGGCTGCAACACTCTCATTTTTTGCTGAATTGTTATTTTTGAAGACCTCACAAGAGGGTTTAGTGGTTAAGCAGTGCAGTAAAGCCAACAGTCTTTCCTCTTCAGTCCTTCAAAGGAAAAGCTCTTTGACAAACTCAGTGAAAAAGGGTAATGGTTAACTGCAGTTCTAATATGGGGTGATTATGGTGAAGACAGAAGTTGTACTCAAGCTCAGCCAGAGATGCACACCTGCAGGAAACATACTTTAGTGGAGAGGTGACTAATAAATCTCCCTGCCTCTAGTAGGGCTTAATTAATTCATCATCATATTGCCCCATGATCTGTTTAGACCCTTGTCTTCTATAACCAAACAAGATGAAGGAAAGTACAATGGTAGAAGAGTATCAAAAATTATCACAATATTTGAAGTGCATATTAAAATGTGAAGTTTTAAATCTGCTTTTCATAGATTTCTTTTGCAAAGCATTCATTATTTATTTTTTATTGCAGTCACATGGTAAAGTTCATTTAGATCTAGATGAATTTTCTGAATTAAGAGGGCCCTGTGATAAACTGACGGTTTATTCCACTTTCCTTTGTCATACAAGGAGTTACTGTGAAGGTAGTATGTAATCCTTAATTTTTTTTAGACCTAAAACTTGTCATATTTTAAAACAACATTGGTGGAGGGGAGATTGTATGCATGTAAGAATGACTATTGTGAATTAAATAGAATGGGAAAGATATGGCTAAAATTCTTAATAGATTAATGTGGACCACGAATTACAACAATAGAAGGTAATAAATGTGTTTACTGGACTTTAATCCCACACTATTTGCCATGGTGACTTCTTTCTGACCAGCTTTTTGTCCAGCGTGCTTACAAAAATAAATAAATAAATCTAAAAGATGTAATATTGAATGTGTGCTTTTCTTCATCACTTCCCTCTTTTTTCTGTAAACCCCAGCAGACTCCAAATGGAGTGATCTGTTTTATGTTAGGTATAAGAATGTTGTTTTGCTGAATACTATTCTGCAGTTGGACTGACATTCAGTAACCCTCCTAGAGGGTGTGACAAGTGTGGCTTATAATACTTAAAGGCTAGATGTAAAGATTGCTAAAAATCAGAGCATGAAAATTATACTAGATACCTACCAGTCAGAATATTTACTCTACTAGCCAGTGTCTGATAGGAAAAATAAGACCCACTTTCTGTGGGCAACACACTGATGAACAGCCCAGCTGTCCTAAGGAAGAGGGTGCTGGTATTTCTACTAGAATGCTGTGCCTGGCCCCTACTCGGGCCTTCATCTTTCATGCTAGCTTCAAGTTAGTATGTGTCTCATAAATTTTGAAGGACTCTTCCCCAGTTATCCACCCTTCTCAATAAAGTAAAATAACCTTTTTGAGTTATGTTATAAATGGCAGAAGAAGGCAGAGCTGTAAACATGGCAGCCCATATTAAAATCTAAGAAATGAACTGCTGATTCTGACCAAAGCACATAAATAATGCTAATCCAGGCTCAGTGAAGATGGCTGTTAGTTTTCATTTGGCAGAACGAGTGGAATTTATTGTTCTCCTTTAGTTCGTCAGACTATCTCCAACTGGATATTTTTGGAAAGCACCAGCAGTAAGTATTTATTGGTGTTTGTCTGTTCTTTTAGTGGTGTTGGTTGCATTTTGAGTCTCGATTGGACCAGAAAAAACATTTCCCTCCAAGGTCTCTCAGACATAACCTAGTATATTTTACTGAGGCCAATAGGTGTTATCTGTCTACATCAGTAAGGAAAGTGGCAGTCAATCATATGATGAGGTTTTTATGTCCTCCAGCTTTTTCCATGCCTCTTGTTCCTTCCCAGTTATTTCCTGTCTTATGTCAAGGCAGCTCATGGTGGGTCTCAGTCACCATCTTGTTTTTCTCTTAGTGTTACTTTCTCATCATGGAGAGAGAGAAGAATGAAACATGCTCGGTGCAGCAAAACTCTTCCTTTCATCATGGAATCCTTTGGTTCCTTCTGTAGTCATTTATTACATCCAGTATCAGGATCAAAGCAGCAGTACATACAGCTATACTGAGTAGTCATTTCTGGCAGACTTATCCCAAATGCAAATCATGAGGAAAACATCCTTTCAGGTTCCTTAAAAAACAGCATTAATCTGTCTGTCAATCCATAGTATTTCTGAGGCATGAAGAATTTTGGTGTCTAAGCACTAAGAAGTAGTGACAAGACTTCTTTGTTCATAAAGTATGACAGCCCTGGGCCACAGATGTCCATTGTCTGGGTTAGTCAGGTTTAAATTGTTCATGTGACTTTATGGGTTGGTACACCACATAATCTCCCATCCTGAAACTGATCCACAGCTGGCCAGCGAGTGGGCTCCATGCATGTTTGCTTCCTCTGCCACCCCAAGAAACTTAGATGCAAACTCACTATAAAGGATTCTATTTCTTTCTCTCTTCAGAATCGCTGTCAACGGAAAGGGCAAATTTGCTCAGAGTCAGTACAGAAACCCCAAATCCCTCTAGAAGCGTTTCCTTTTAGAATACGAATAATTTATTAATCCAAAAGTCCCGAAGAAAAGAGATCCTCAAGTAATGACAGCCTGAGTTACCCTTGGATTCAACTATGCTTCTAATGCATCCACTAGACAGGAAAGAGAGGGCTGTACAGTTAGAAAAAATGTTGTTTGGGGCAGGTCAATTTCAACACATCATAGCAACTAGTGAATGGATGTCTGAAATCCAAAGGAATTTGGAGGGTTCTGTCTAAAACAGTGGCGCTCAAACTTTTTTTACTGATGACCCCTTTCACACAGCAAGCCTCTGAGTGTGATTTCCCCCTCCCTTATAAATTAAAAACACTTTTTTATATATTTAACACCATTATAAATGTTGGAGGCAAAGCTGGGTTTGGGATAGAGGTTGACAGCTCGCGACCTGCCATGTAATCACCTCGTGACCCGCTGAGGGGTCTCGACCCCCAGTTTGAGAACCCCTGGTTTAATATGTCTTTGCCATCAGTAATCTCAGTAACACAGCTCACTGACTGAATCAGGTCCTCTTCGAATCAGGGTCTCTAACCCAAGGAACTCTGTTATGACTCTCAAAGCCCCTAGATCTGCCCAATGAGATGACTTTGTTAGAGCTGAGAATGATCGTATTCCTTTTCAGAGACTCCAGGCTTTTCAGGAAATTGCTACAAACAAGCTGGCTCTTTCTGTGCAAAGCAAAAGACATGTGAAGGTCTCTGAATTCCCTCCTGCAGCAAAAGTGGCCATGTCTCACATTCTTCTCTTAAAGAATGAGAGGGGTAGCTGTGTTAGTCTGTGTCCACAAAAACAATTAGGAGTCCGATGACACCTTAAAGACTAACAGAGCCCAAATGAATCTGTTAGTCTTTAAGGTGCCCCCGGGCTCCTCGTTGTTCTCCTAAAGAATGGTATCCCAAGAACAAGACTCCTGCTGTTTTGTGTCCCAAAAATTATTACTGTGTGTTAGCAAGGCTCAATATTGTGCTTGAAATGGTAAAATCAGTGAAATCGCTAAAATTTGGGATGGAGACATTCTGTACTACCTTGAAGGCTACATGCCTGAGAAAACCACCTATTGGTTTGAAGGCTTCTTGCCTCTACATACAAGTTGCCCAGGATCACCATCCTTCCTGAGCAACTAAATTACAGAGAAAACAAGTTACTGTATTTCTTACTGGCTAATTCTTCTTCTTCTTCTACTTTTTTTTTCCCTGTAGCTTTGGAAAGCCACCTAAAGGTCATGTTTGCTGAAACACTCACAGAGGCTGCTTTCCATAAGACAAGGTAGACATGATAGGTATATCACTTTAGGATTTTTTGACAGCTATAATAGGAGGACCAAGATGAAGGAGAGGGATGCAAAACTCTCTTCTTGTGATTTAGCTACCATGTGTAAATATATTGACAAGTAGGGAGAAATGTGTTTGCTCATTTTATTGTTAAGAAAAATAGTTTCCTTATGCACTTGATCTATCACCCTGCCTTTGATGAAAGGAGAGCTACCCATGAGATATGTGGAAGATTCTATATAGCATAATGATGGCATCATCTCCCTGGCTTCCTTCCTGACAGAAACCATTAGCTGCAGTGGATTAGCTGCTGGCTGAGTGGAAGTTGTTCTGACTAAGATGATCATGTACGGAGTGAGCTGCAATTTTATATTTGGAGAGAGGTCAGAAAATGAATGCATCCTGGGATTTGCCATGAGGGAACAAATCATGGTTTGTCAAAAGCAGCTTTCCTCGTGTTGTCAGGGAAAACTTAAATGACAATAAAACATGCAGTAAAGACATATACTTAATCTGTCTGAAGTCTTTACCATTCCGTGTACCTACTCAAACATATAACAGTACATATATTATGCTCCTATCCTACAATCTCAAAAATTGAAAATGTATAGGCAGAACTTCCAGGAGTCCAAACAGTTGTCTAGAAATAGAGATTGTGCTGGCATGATCTTCCTAAGCTTATTCAGTTTAAAAAACATGATTTCAGTCTTTTTAAGATAATTAGACTGAACTACTATTAAGTCAGAAATATGGCTAAGTATAAGATGACGTGTAGGCACTACCTCACCATACTTTAAAAATCTTTGAGAATGGGGAATGGAAATGAGAAGTTAGTCTTTGAGGGGCTGGTGATTTTCAGTTTTCTAAGTATTCAGCAAAGGTACTTTTTAGTGTAAAATTGAGTTAGTTTGAAGAAAGAATTTTGGGGAAGAAAACTCCCTTTGTCAATTATGTGACAAGGAAGTGAAACAAAACACTCAGCATGTACTACAAAGTTTTGTATTGCTTTGTAAAAATTATTGAGATAGAAATGAATCCATTTTCTTTGTGTTTTAAGTGCAGGCAAATCAAGAAGCCCATCTGTGTTCCAGAGTAGATTTTTTTTCTTCCGTCTGTTGGAAGAAGCAACAATTAGCATCAGAGATATTTAATACCAGGCTACTATGTTAAAGGAACACATTGTTTTGGATTTCTGAAGTTAATTCCTCCTCCTAGTTTCTGGGATTAGTAGTAAACTTTTGAAGTATCAAAAATATATTTTTACATGACAGTTTGTACTAAGAATGTCACTGTGGAGACTCAGAAGTCACATGTTGAAGACAAGAGCTATATTTACATATTTCCAGTAGCACTTCAGGGTCTCATCCTCACTAGGGTGTACTGCCATGTTTGCTGAAGCAGTTTTGAACTATGTTCTACTGGTCATTGTAGATGGGGCATAACCATGTTTAAACAGTGTTTTTAAAAATGTGTTCTAAAGCTGGTTGAATTTAACTGTATTATCCTTTAGCAGAATTGAACTGACTTAAACCCGACTGAACATACACATTTTGTCCCTTAGGGGTGGGGGGAACCTAAGATACGCAACTTCAGCTACGAGAATAGCGTAGCTGAAGTCTACGTATCTTAGATAGAATTGAAATTACTTACTTCACATCCTTGCAGCGCCGGATCAACGGCCGCAGCTCCCCCGTCGACTTTGCTTCTGCCTCTCACCAAGCTGGAGTTCAGCAATCGACGGGAGAGTGATCGGGAATCGATTTATCGTGTCTGCACTACACGTGATAAATTGATCCCTGATAGATTGATCGCTGCCCGCCGATCTGGCGAGTAGTGTAGACATACCCTTAGTGTAGACAAGCTTAATTTTAACTGAAATCTTGATAACCTGTGTGTGCCTGAAAAACTGCAATATGTAAACAGATTCCTTAAATGTCACCTAGATTTTTCTGTTTTACAGTAATGAATGTGTTGGATGGGATTTGCATCTCTGAACAATAAGTTAAATACTTTAAAATCTCCTTGAAATCAATTTCTAGTGATCACACATGCAGATTGAAAACCATGGCTTCAAGATTTACATTCTGCAAATAAAATTTACATTCCCTGAAAGGCAGAGAGTGCTGTCATTTCATGCTTCCTGACCTTCATTGTCTGTTTCCCTTTTGGTACACACAAGCACACGTGTGCACACACATAGACATGCACATTATAGAGGAATAGCTTTCTGCTCTGTCGACTTTGTTTTATAAAAGCCCTGTTTTCTTTATTGCCTTTATCTATTACATCTGTAAAATTTATTTAAGCAATGACAAATCTCTCTTTTGGGCCCAGAGTCTAAGAGAATAACTACTGTCAGGCTGTTGGAAAGAGATTTGTTGGATATGACTATTCATTAAATTGCAAGGAGATGTGGGTGAGGCTAACTGTCTAGAGCTGCTGTGGGTTGTGGGCTGTACTTAGTGCATATACTTCAGCTGAGAGACAAATGCACCTCAACAGTCTCTTGTTGTTTTTGTTAAACTAAAATAGGTTTTTATTTTGGAAAGATCAGCAAAAATGTTCTCATTCCTCTAACTTCTATGTTACTTGCTTTATGGGGTATCCACTAAAACACCGCACTCACATTGAATGCTTTATCTCTCAGCTGAAAATTGATGAGAAGCTTCCTTCTTGATGTGGGTTTGGTTTTTTTTAACACTTTTATTTCTCTTTAAAAACACATACATACAAAACAAAGAATGTAATACTTGTGAATAGTGATTGACAGTGCTGGAAACTGGAACCCACTATATAGCTTCAGAACAAATACAGTTCAGGCTACACCAGTGCAAGCCTCTTCACTCTGCCTCAACCTCTCTAGGGATGAGAGAGCTGTTCAGTCTCTACTCCACCTAACTGCTGATTTCCAGTATCTTTTAAAATGTATGTAAAAGTCAAGATGGAGTTTAGTCTTAAAGGACAAGAAACGTGATATGTCATGGGGCATTTAGTTGTTGTTTTGGGATAGAATAAAGGATAGAATAGGTATAAACATAAAAATTGTTTATATTTACAATAATTACATAAGTAATTTGAAAAGCCTGCCGTACTCCGGTTTTTGTTATGCTCCTTTTAAAAAGGCTAGTGCTTCACTGACTGTGGTCAGTTTCTTCGGATGTGTTTCTAAATAATTGTTAAATTCTGTGTTTGGCACTGTCTGAAAACACATTATTGGATGTATTATACAATATGAATTCTTTTCATTCTTCAGGGTGTAAATTTGCAAGATGAAAGGGGGGAATCCTTAATTTGAAACAAGTACACAATATTCTCTTGTTTTGTATGAGAAGCTCTGTGATATGACAGCTGAAAGGGCAAGCTGCTGTATCCAGAGGAGGTAGCAGAAAGAAACTGCTGTTTTCTCAACCAGCACCTCTCCAGAAAGCTCACTGAGGGCTTGTCTACATCACAAAGTTGCAGCGCTGGTGAGGGGGTTACAGCGCTGCAACTTAGGAGGTGTACACATCTGCAGGGCATCACCAGCGCTGCAACTCCCTGTTTGCAGCGCTGGCCGTACTCCCGTTTTGTCTCGGGTGTAGAGGATCCAGCGCTGGTAATCAAGTGTAGACACTTACCAGTGCTTTTCTTGACCTCCGTGGAATAAGCAGGTATCCCAGCATACCTGAGGAAGCCTCTGGTAATCAAGCAGGTCTCCTTCCCCGGTTTGCTCTCGCGTTCCCCGAACCCCCGAGCAAGCAGGTCTCCTTCCCTGCGGTTTGCAGGGGGGTTCGGGGAACGCGAGAGCAAACCGCGGCGAAGCTGGTCTCCTTCCCCGGTTTGCTCTCGCGTTCCCTGAACCCCCATGCAAGCAGGTCTCCTTCCCTGCGGTTTGCTCTCGCGTTCCCTGAATCCCCGAGCAAGCAGGTCTCCTTCCCTGCGGTTTGCTCTCGCGTTCCCCGAATCCCCGAGCAAGCAGGTCTCCTTCCCTGCGGTTTGCAGGGGGTTCGGGGAACGCGAGAGCAACCGCGGCGAAGCTGGTCTCCTTCCCCGGTTTGCTCTCGCGTTCCCCGAACCCCCGTGCAAGCAGGTCTCCTTCCCTGCGGTTTGCTCTCGCGTACCCCGAATCCCCGAGCAAGCAGGTCTCCTTCCCTGCGGTTTGCAGGGGGGTTCGGGGAACGCGAGAGCAAACCGCGGCGAAGCTGGTCTCCTTCCCCGGTTTGCTCTCGCGTTCCCCGAACGCCCGTGCAAGCAGGTCTCTTTCCCTGCGTTTTGCTCTAGCGTTCCCGAATCCCCGAGCAAGCAGGTCTCCTTCCCTGCGGTTTGCTCTCGCGTTCCCCGAATCCCCGAGCAAGCAGGTCTCCTTCCCTGCGGTTTGCATGGGGGTTCGGGGAACGCGGGAGCAAACCGCGGCGAAGCTGGTCTCCTTCCCCGGTTTGCTCTCGCGTTCCCCGAACCCCCGTGCAAGCAGGTCTCCTTCCCTGCGGTTTGCAGGGGGGTTCGGGGAACGCGAGAGCAAACCGCGGCGAAGCTGGTCTCCTTCCCCGGTTTGCTCTCGCATTCCCCGACCCCCGTGCAAGCAGGTCTCCTTCCCTGCGGTTTGCTCTCGCATTCCCCGAATCCCCAAGCAAGCAGGTCTCCTTCCCTGCGGTTTGCAGGGGGGTTCGGGGAACGCGAGAGCAAACCGCGGTGAAGCTGGTCTCCTTCCCCGGTTTGTTCTCACGTTCCCCGAACCCCCTCTTGAAGCCACCCAACAGCGCTGCAGTGTGGCCACATTTAACACCACTTGCAGCGCTGGTTGCTGTAAGTGTGGCCACTCTGCAGCGCTAGCCCTAATACAGCTGTACTAATACAGCTGTAACAACCAGCGCTGCAAAATTGTAGATGTAGACATACCCTGAGTAGTTTACTGGTTCCATTCACATTTTGAAGTCAATACCCTAACATACATGGATAAAATGTCCTTCAATGGCTTTGTAGTGGTGTTCAGGTTTAAGAAAGTAAGTAAATATTCATGTACTGCTATAAAGTTCTATTTTAGAATTTAAAATGACATAATCCTTTCCTAAAGGCTGGAGATTATACAGCAGAATGAGCCATTCTGTTTCTTCTATTTCTTCAGCATCCTGCAGAATTGATTCATAGAATTACTTCATCTGATTTCTGTCCTTATGATCAAGAGTTCCATTCGTACCAGAACAACCCTTTTTTATTATTATTTTTGGAGTTCCAGCTCTAAATTTGATAAGAAAAGAGTATATTTCCAATTTTTCATTTACAGATGAATCCTCCCCAGCATTAGAAATTAGAGTTTTGTAAAGAGAGACTGAAATCCTTACACAAAAGGAGTCATGTACAGGATTTAACTGTGGTGCATCATGACTACAGCCTGTTGGTAATAAAATTTTTACATACAGCTAGAGTGACAGACTGCTACTAAAAAATAATTAATATTAGTGCATAAAGTGCTTAAACTACAAATTCAGTTATTCCATATAATAGTTGAAAATGTTTAATCTGAAAAAGACATCTAGACCTTCATAAAGAATGTTAGAAGGAAATAACACCATCAAATCATTCCTAAACTGTTTTTCCCCACGTCATTTTGAGGAAAGGATAGTATAGAACTTAAAATGCGCTAGTCTTAACAGAAAAAATATCCTTTTGTCTGTTGTTTATCTAGTATAATGCGACGTGCATTTGCTTTTTTGGTCCTATTCTTTTTTTAGTCTCTATAGGGTTTTTTTTCGGTGCGTTAGGTATTTTCTGTTAAACATTCCATATTTTTACAGCAAGCCAATGTAGCTGATTGAAAGCTTATAGTCTTTATTTGTGTGCATGGTTAGTGTATGGAATGTGCTATGTAATAAATGGAGACTTATCAGAAGAGATGTCTGGCTGTTTATGTTACCTTCCCTTCATGAGAGGATGTATAAGAGATTATTTTTACTGACTATTATTAGCAATTAAGAATGTGTTACTTTCCGGGCCATTGTTCCACAGATCAGAGTCAATAAACTCTGAGCTGCTCATAATAGCCTTCTTTCTCATTGAAACCTTGGACTTGCCCTAACTTCATCAGAGCAGAGAAGAAAAGATAATAATGTGAACAATAGGAGCTGTGGAGTTTGACTTAGGCCTAATGTTAAGAGGCTGTAAAAACTGTCAAGGAGCTTGATTGATTGGCTCTCACGCTGCAGTCCCCTGTGCAAAGCAATAATGTTCCTGCCTCAACTGAGAGAACTTGATGTGCCACCTGGGGTCATAGCTTATCTGCCTGAGGGGCCAGTGTTTCAGATGAGGCTAAAGTTCAGCCAATAATTTATACAGAAATTTGTGCATAGACTCTCAAGTAAGGCAAGTTTTATCTTGACTTTGTTTGTCTGACCAAGGTAAGAATTAAGTCATGGCTGAGAGTTCAGCCTCTTCTTGCTCTTGCTGAAGCCAGGCAAGTTTTCATTAATACTGAAACCTGTTTCTATCATAGTGTCAATGACATTTTCACAGGAGAGAGAGCGAGAGAAATGTAGGGTCATCTGGGCAAAGCTTCCCAGCTAACATGATCTGTAGAGTTTTTCAGCTGGTTATGTTAGGGCTACTAACACACAAACTATATAAGATTCTGCTGAAATGTTGGGTATGATTTGTCCTGTGCTCAGTGTCTAACACAGTTTTGTTTCTAAATCTATGAAAGTCAAAGGTGGATCAGCTTTATAATCAGAGTGAAACTGTAGTAGCTGTATGGATCACAGAAGGTCAAGGAAAGCTAGCCTGTCTCTTGCTAATAAATGGAGAAATTGGGATACTGTGCACAAAAGGGAGAGTTAGGAAAACTGTCCATGCAGTCACAGTCAAAAGAAGAGATACCTACCTTGAAGTGTACTGATCACTAAGGGGAAATTGGTTTTCTGGTAGCTTCCCACTGCATTCCATCAATATTGGTGAAGAGCTGGGATAAGCCAACTGGTTAATCAGAGAGTACCAGTTTCACCCACTTGTGGGGTAATTTAAAGAAAAAAGTTGAACTGGACTATGACACCTACTGAGGTTGGTCAGTCAATAACTAGCTAACTTTTGTTCTGCCCCAACAAAATGCCTACTTTGCTTCAGTAAATGCTAACAAAGGCCCTTTTTGCCTTTCCTCTGCTCAAGGAGAACACTATTAGTCACACGTCATTAGGCTTGTTTACAGAAAAGAGCTGGTCTCTAAGCATGTTATTGAAATACTTGTAACTGTGTTGGGCTTCTTTTCCCCTACTAAAAGATAAGAATTTTGGAATGTGGACAGCAGGGGAAGGTGGCTAGAAAACCACTATTAGTTTCTAGAAAAACCGGTTTGTCAGAGGGGAACTGTAAAGATTATTTAGCATTTAACCATCTTTATTTTTTCCTAGAACCCTTCTTGAGAGCATGATTATTGGATTCATGGTAGTCTGTAATATTTATTTTGTGTGGGTGTGTTTTTTAGTAGTTTGTTTGTTTGGGGTTTTATTTTTGGTAATCTAGAAAGTGGAGATTTCAGGCAAAGCTTTTGTGTGCTGTTCAACTGCTAGCTGTTGCATCATGAGGCTTGCAATAACTGCTTCAAATTCCAAACCAAGCTGGTGGTTGTAAGGAATTTTACATAAGGGATTTCCTCAAATTCGCAAGCCTCCCACTCTACTTTTTCTAGATAGTCCAGGAGATGGAACAGGTCAAGCTTAGTAGGTTCTTGGTGAGAGATGTTTGTCTTCTACTGATCTGAAGAGGGCGTAGGGGAGTGGGGTAGAGGGAGTAAAACAGCAAACTGGAAGATGAGTAACCTTAATAATTTTCAGTTACAATGTTCACAGTGTTCGGAGGCTAACACTGTGAATCATTGTAACCCTGGAACCATTGCAACTGGAAATTACTAAGGTTACTCTAGTACACATTTTATTGTTGACTGTTCTTAGCTAGAGTTCATCATTTCCTAGCTTTGGTTATTTTACTGTGACATTTCATTATGTGATGTTACTGCCCGAAGACCTTGAAAGATTTCACCCGCACAGACATGTAAGATGTGGGCCAAAGCCTCATGACAAATAAAAAGGGGGAACTGGTCTTTTATTAACGGTAATAGGAATTCCTTAGAGACTCATGTATGAGAAATCCCATACAAACTCTGTCCCGTTTGTCTTGAGAGCATCTGGCTCAGGTGTTTTCCCCATTACTTACCCTTTCCCCAGACTGAGGACAATGAAGCCTTTAAACGATATGTGAAACTTAATGCAGACACGCACGCTGGTAGAATGCAGTTCAGTGGCTTTCAGTATTTTCAGCTGCTGTTTTAAATTCCAGTGAGTAAAATAATAGAGAAGTGATCATGTCTAGTAACTGCTGTTGGCCTTTGTAAAGAATGTCTTGTAGGAGGCTTTATGATTTAGTGAAGCCACAGCTGGCTGCAAACAGAGCTATAGGAATGTGTTCTCTCTTGGGCCTGGTATCTAGAGATGAAAAGGCTTCAGAGCTGGCACAAAAGCAAATAAATGTTTTGACTTTAAATAAAGCATCATCATTTATATCAGGCTCTGCTTTGGTCCAACGAGATACATGGATCAGCAGCAGCTTTTTGAGGTTGAGCTGAACTATCAGCCTGTTCCCACTGCATTTTGGTTTCTGCAGTCCATAGATTTGGTTTTTGTGGGGGTTTTGTTTGTTTGTATTCTTAATCCTCTCTTCCTCCAAACTCCGCTTCCTTCACTCCTGTCCGCTGCTGGCTTATGTTTCATTAATTGTTCCACACTTTTGACAAATAATTGTGCCTGTGTTCACACCTGGCAAGCTTTTATCACCATAGATAGCAATAGGGGACTAATCACTGAAGACACTTGAAGGTTTATTGTTGGTTGGTGGTTTTTTGTTTTTGTTTTTTTGCATTTACACTCCAGTGCGTTTTTCCTACAGAGGCATAACTTAGAGCCAGAAAATAAAGTTCTGTTGATGTGTGTTAATGCTGGCTAGCTATTTGTTTGTTTGTTTATTACTATGAGCTCTTTTGGCAATTTTTTTTTAAAATAATGAGCTTCTCTATTTCTTCAGCTGTTTCTCAACAGTTTACTGCTGAAAACAGCGCTTTTGTGATCTGACATCTGAGAGAAAATAGGAAGGAGGCAGATAATTGTTAAAGGACTCCTGAGTGCCTGACAGTGTGTGTCTTACATTATTTTCATTTAAACACTATTGCTTTTTTACCTCTAATCTTGTTTTGCTTTTCTGTTTACTTGGTTTTTAAGGTGAAAGAGTTTGAGGGAGGAGTAACTAGCTGAAGAGCTCCTGTAATTAATATAGACTGCAGGAAGTGAGTGTGACAGAGGAGTTGAAAGGCCTTGCATTCTGTTGCTTATCTCAAGTGACATGTGGTGCTGGGAGTGTAAGCAAAGACAGTGGATTTTTTTTCTTTCCTCTCTAGTATAATGCAGAAGACTGGCCATGTGTTCCACAAAGCAATAACATAGTGTGGAAAGCCGTTGACCAAAATAACTCTCCTTGAGAAACGAGTGGTACATTTGGGAGATTACAAAAGAGGGTGTCCTTTTCTATATCAAAATTGTTACCATATGACTTTTTTTAATGTTAGAGAATATGAATAACAAATTGTGATTATTGCAGTTAAAGAACAAAAAGTGCTGCTGAAGAGAAAATTTTTTTTCTGAAACAGATTTGATCTTGTTCAGAATATGCGGATATTAAAAGATTTTTCAGCTAACTTTATTTCAGTTGGCACCAAAACCTTAGGTCTGCAGCTTTGTTTTTAAACTTTAGAAGAACAGTGAAGTGGGTCAGTTGCTCTGACCAAGGAAAAGATAGAGATTAAAAACAATAAATCTCAGGTTGCACTCTGGAGGTCAGATAACAGTACACCGCTACCCAGATATAACGCGGTCTTGGGGAGCCAAAAATCCCTACCGCGTTATAAGTGAAACGCCTTTATATCGGGGTAGTGGTGGCAGGGCTGCAATGGTGATTTAAAGAGCTCCGGGCTTCAGCTGCTGTGGGGAGCCTGGACCCTTTAAATCACCAGCCCAGCCCCGCTGCTGGAGCCCCGAGGTAGCGGCGGCAGGGCTCCAGCGGTGATTTAAAGGGCCCTGGGCTCCCCGCAGCAGCTGGAGTCCTGGACTCTTTAAAGCACCACTGGAGCCGTGCTGCTACTGCGCTATATGTGAACTAGGTATATTGGTGGCTGTGGCTTCATAGTTTTGGAAACCATTCTTCCAAGTGGCTCATATTTTCGTGTAGTTGTTCAGTTTGCATTAAGTCTACCAGTCATTTGGGGCCAATCTGCAGTGCCTGTTGCGGGTGACTCTCACTCTTCATTAAGTCTTTTGCTGCCTAAGAAAAGAATGCAGGATTTTGCCCTCAATTAATTAGGAATTTCTGCATTATCAGGTATCTACTCACATGTAGATGGTGGAAATAGAATAATAGAGTTCACTTATACTTTAAGCAAGGCATATTTTAAAAATTATTTAATGGAAACCTACAGTGAAAATATAATACAGAAAAGTCAATAAGGTATACTAGGGTTTGGCTTTTACACTGCACTAGCTTCTAAAACTACACTAACATTAGCATTTAGGTGGTTGCTTTGTGCACACAGACATTACCATTTCATATCACCCTTAGCAACAAGCCTTTCTAACATGCTGTTGTATTTTATTCTAGAGCTGGGAAAGGATAATGTTACTAGGGAGGCAAGAAAAAGAAAAGCAGCAAAAGCTTCTTTTGGCTGACCAGTCAACTGAATATTGACCAACTGTCTTCATGAGAAAGAAATAGATGGTGGTGAATAAGCTAGAGTCTAGTTTTCCAAGAAGCTCAATGATTTTCCCAAATCAATACAGCTCATCAGGCTTCAGAACAAAGGCTGCAGGGGATGTGACAGTGATGGAAGTGGCTGTGTGTTCTTTTGTGAATTAAAGCATGCGGGCCCATGGGGAAACGGGCTTTCTTCAGTTATGGTTTTCAATGCTTGTTCTGTACGCTTTGGGAGAAATCTTTAGGTTTTTGTGCAGTTTTTTACATGGGATAAAAAGGTTGTCTTCTTGATGGCCAGAAACAATTGCTACAAGAAATAATCTTTGTTGTGTAAATGTTGCAACTAGCCAAATGAATAACAAATCATTTCAAGTCAAGATGCTTGTTGTTTCAAGTAACTTGTGGTGATGACTTCACAGTTAAGGGAGAAATAAAGGCACAGTATTTGGATTAAACACCTGGCAAATGTAAACTGACATTATTCAAAACCTACTGGAAATCACATGAATGAATTGAGTCTGGTACCTTGTTGACGAGGCTATAAATTAACGTGAATAGAATAATGCCAACCTACCCTAGCCATCGACAAGGCAACACTATCTAAACCAGAAATGTTTGTTTAGTCCTTCTTCAGACCTTTAATCTTTAAGATCACTGTGCTTTCATAAAGTAGTACATTAGCACTAGAGTGATGTATTTCAAAGGTTTATGACTACAGCAGCAGCACACGAAGGCATAAAGTGTTTCATTACAGTTCTCTTTGTTAATGCTGCCCTATCTCCTCTGCTCCATTGCTGTACATTTGTTCAGATAAATCCCAATGTTCAGGGTGACTAATCACAGATCTGTGTTCCAGATGGTTTGATTACATGTTGTGAGTAAAGTGACTCTTCAAACATTGAACCCAGCAGTAGGGCTCTCTGGGGAAAAACTAAATAAATAAAAATCCCCCATCTTGCATTTTCTGTCACCTGACAATCATTACAGTTCCAAACTTGTTGAACTTGGTTTCTGCAATATATGTACCTGTTGTAGCTGGTGAGATTCTTAAGTGGTGTTACATTTATTACGTGATAAAACTAGCGAAAAATATAGTGTTTCTGGATCACTATAAGACAAATTCACTTTTCAGTGTAGATTTATAAACATTTCCTGTGACTTTTAGGCTATTGAAAAAATACTTGGAAGTCATGGAACAGGAAAAAAAGTGTACAATTAGCTTTGAAAGTATAATATGAAAATGTTTAAGGGTTTTTGTTTTTGTTGTACATGGATGGATAGATGGAGGGTTATATGATGGATGATGCTGTAGTATAAAATTTTTAATGCCAGTCTGGGTTGACTGTTTATGGAGCACAGGAGTTATATTGGTCCTCCAAAATGAGTGAAAATAAAATGTTCAGACCATATATGAGTCTTAGTGTCCTAAATTATGGCTTTTCCTTCTCCTTTCCTTCCCATACTTTTTGACACTTGAAATACTTTAGTTACTGTGGACAATTATGTCAAATAGGTATGAGCGGAACTTACTTGATGGTCACAAGTGTAGAATAAAGCTAGTTTAATCCTTGGGCAGCAATTTATTTGATGGCTGATAGCCCAAATTATGGCAAACTATCTTAGGTGTATCTGTGTTATGTATATTCATCAGAGAGGGTGATCCATCTGAATTGGATTTGTGTACAAATTTACAAATTCACTGATAGTGAAGATATTCAGAATTGATTTTTGTATGATTGTGTGTGCGCATCAAGTGACAATGTGGCTATATGCCATTTGGAAGTCCAGCGATTGGTCTCTCGACATTCAAGAGGTGCTAAATCAGAAAAGCTTTGGTATAAAAAAAAGTCTCTCCAATTTGACTTTGTTTGGGACACAATGACAACAAAAGAAGTGCAGTACTTACTGTCTGGGAGTTTTTCTCTGCGGCTTCGAGTGAGCAATAACTGTCTGAAAGTGGAAAAGTCTCCATGGTGCACCAGCATGCCAAGGAAATTAGGCATGACTATCATTCAAATAAATATTTTAAACAAGCAGAACTCCACTTAACCCATATTTAGGCATTTGATTGAAAAAAATGGTTCTCACCTTTGGAAAATCATCTGGAAGATATTCAGAAGATCTTTGTGTAAACCTCATGACTTCATTTTGCTGACCAAATTCTCTGCTGCATTAAATGGAAACAGTACTAATGGAATCAATGCTGCATCCATTCACACCAGCAGAGAATTTGGCCCTATAATCTAGCCCTTGAGTTATTTAGGAAGATAGGTTAGAGTTGATCTCATAAGTAAATTCGCATTTCTCTGGTAGGTGCTGTGATCTATATCCCCGGTGAGCATTTATTGCTCTCCTATTATAATTGATTTAGTGGCTACTTGTGCAGAGCTTTGAAAGTATGACCTATTTTATAAAGTTGTGATTTTCAATAATTGAGACCTAAAGTTAGGCTCCTAAATTGTTAACTCTGAACCTAAATAAGTGACTTCATTTTCAAAGTTTTGAGCACTGTCATCAACAAATCTTGGCTTACGTTTATTATGATTTATTAACAGAACTATGAAAGCAAATAATGTATTATCATAACCTTACATATATTGTCTAGTCCAGGGGTCAGCAACCTTTCAGAAGTGGTGTGCTGAGTCTTCGTTTATTCACTCTAATTTAAGGTTTCGCGTGGCAGTAACACATTTTAACATTTTTAGAAGGTCTCTTTTCTATAATATATAACTAAACTATTGTTGTATGTAAAGTAAATAAGGTTTTTTAATATGTTTAAGAAGCTTCATTTAAAATTAAATTAAAATGCAGAGCCCCCCAGACCAGTGGCCAGGGCCCGGGCAGTGTAAGTGCCACTGAAAATCAGCTTGCTTGCCGCCATCGGCACCCGTGCCATAGGTTGCCTACCCTGGTCTAGTCCTTTCCGCTGCAGGGCTGTTGGGGTGACTGCAAGGGTTTCTGAAGCTACTCAGAAAGTAGGCTTGAGGTGGCCCCATTCCTAATCTACAGTCTGGGGGAGAAGAATTACTCCTTCCTTCCTGCCACCATTACCTTGGCGATTCTCAGTGCCCAGTTGAGATCCTTGTGTTTAACAGTGTAGACAGTATTTATGCTTTCTCTCTTTTTACTAATGTTATAACCGGTCTCCTAAATTGTATACAGTGTAGATAACACTAAGAGAATTTAGTGTTATATGTATTGTAATGCTTAGCATATATAGCACTGCTATGATATTTACTTTTACTGATTTTTGTTTTTAAATCACTGCTGAAATAATATAGACTTTTTCCCCACCAAAATTGTGTTACATACCTTATTATCTAGATTTATATTCAGTAGCCAATGAATTTCAGGCCTGCTATTTGGTATCCAATGAGTGAAAAGAAGGAAGGAAAAGAGAGGTGGGTTCACCACATCATGAAAACATACAAAATACTTCTTCCTTATACTTGCTGATGAAGTGACTGTATTTTAAATTTTCACTTTTCATGTCATACAATAACAAAACTCCAGTACATGCTTACAGTTTCTACCCTTCATATGCACTAAATTGACTAATACTATCCCAAAATATTGTTGGGAAGACCTTGTTGTGTTGTTGGGGATATTTATGGATATTTTGTTTTCACAGCTGGTTTAGCTTTATTTTTGCCATAATTATCACTTCCTACAATGTGGCTGTGAAGCTGAAGAGCAGTGAAAAGCCCTCAGAATGATGCAACAAATTTGAAATAAAAATAAATGTCTCTCATATAAGATCTTGTGCCACTGCTAAAGGCCTGATCCAGAGCCCCCTGAAATCAATGAAAAGGATTCCATAGACTTCATTGGTCTTTGGGAGAACACCTAACTATTCTTTGCCATCTCTTACGCTTACATTAAGGCCTATTTGTAAGAACTTGACTGAGCTATTGACTAACCGGTCAATGGATGTTGGCGCAAAAAAAATATTGACCAGCTTAGGTAACATGATCCTATCTCATTCTATTGGATTGTTTTTGAGAATCTAAAGGTGTAATACACTTTCTTTCTTGGAGAACTGGTTACTTGTGTCCACTTTGCAATAAAAAACGAAATCTACAGCAGCAGGAGTGTCAGTGTCTGAAATATTGAAAAAGACTGTTTCTTACAATTGGCTGTTTTGATTTTTGTGTGCTTGACACTGCTTGGTGTCCAGCATATATTGCTTGTTACAGAAGTATCCTAATTGTGAATGTCCTTGTTACCTTGAATTAGAATAATACATCCAAATTGTAAAGAGAATGTATGCTCCTATTTAGGGGTTATGTTGTTTGCTATTACATACATACCTTATAAACTGTGCTCAAACCCTAATACATGGAATTAGTAGTCCATCTACACTAGGTTGGAAGGGGTATTTTTATTTAACCTAATCACATTTTTATTTTTTATTTTTTTTGGTACGACTGCATCAAAAATGTGCTAGGCACTTTACAACTAAGTACTTTTAAAGCACAAGTTCCCTGAAGAGAGAATTATCTATTTATAATCTAAATGTTTTCTGAGATAAAATTGCACTATAAATGTCTGAGTTTTTTTCCCTCCTTGAATAGAACACTAATTTTCCCTTGATATTTTTGAGCAGTTTTGTCCTTCCCGTGGAAGGAATAACAATGTGCAGATAGCATGGTACCCCTGGTTTCCTCAAAATATTTTCCTGTTGTGTCTCCTGTTGAAATAATGCTAAAGAAATGGGCTGAAGAGGAATAGTATAATGAATATAAAAAATAATCCTCCTTCTTTGAGTGATTGCATGTCCATTCCACTGAAGGTGTGTGCGCACCTGCCTTGTGCACATTTATCAGACTTTTTCCCCTAAGCAGTACCTGACGGGGCAGTATGAGTGCCCAGGTATGAAGAGCCATGCCTCATTTCCTACCTATTGCCAGTGATGATTGTTGGAGCACTGATCTTTGTGTCTGTAAAGCTTCCCTCTAGTAGTGTTTATAGTATATAGTCTAGTGTAGTGTGTTTTGTCTATATTTAGAGATAAAAAGAAGCTTATAGTAGTAATTTTCTAAAGTGGGGTTCCTGGTTGGATACCGGGCTCTGTACCAGACTAATGCCTTATTCTCCTAGCTTCAAGGCCTGTCAGTCATGTAATAAATTTATTCCAGTGAGCGACCCACACTCTAGCTGCCTTGAGTGTCTGTGAGAGGCATATGTAGAGTGACCAGACAGCAAGTGTGAAAAATCGAGACTCGGGGGCGGGGGGGGGGGGAATAGAAGCCTATATTAAAAAAAAAAAGACCCAAAAATCGGGACTCTCCTATAAAATCGGGACATCTGGTCACCCTAGGCACATGTGAGTGACATATCACATTTTTAGGGGGTTCAAACCCCAATAAAAAAAGGACAGGGCTGCCAGACTCAAGTACTTGCTATTGAAGTCTGCACTTCACCTGACGCCAGAACTTTCCTGCTCAGAACGGGTACTGAGAACAGCTGAATCAGTTAGGAAAACTCCCCCTTTTCTGAGTCCACAGGCAGATCCTTGTTGCCGGTACCTAAGAAAAGACATATAAATCTCCCAAAGGCTCTGTACCGCAGCCTTCAAACTCTACAGTGAAGGCACTAAGCGGAGGCAAGGACTCAGAGGTGCGCTCAAAGAAGAGTCACCCCCTGACACAGTCCATAAGCCAGGAGGGATTGCTGAATCTGGAGCATCATAATTGTCCATTGAGATCAATCCCGAAAGGACTGGCATTACTTTCAGAACTGCAGACTCAGGAGCCCTTTCCGGTGCCATCTACACCTAAGACTTTTGTGGTAGCTAGAGAGTTGAGTAACCCATCAATGCCAGCTTCCCCTGCTGTTCAGGAATCTCTCTCGTTACTGGGATTGGAAGCCTATGCTTCTGCAGTCCCAGCTCCAGCCCCAGAGCACTGTTCAGTACCAGTGGCTTCTACAGTAGTAGCTCTCTACGTAGGATTCCATTTAGAGGGAAGCCAGCAATGATTTTGTTGGTACCCCCATCTCCAGACTCAGAGCTGGTCTCCCCGGTACTGATGGGGTCAGCTCCACTGAGATCTGAAAAAGCGGACTCCTTATCAGACTGTAAGGTCAGGTCATATGAGTCTCGACCTGAGCATACCCAGCAGCCCCAGTAGGGTGCCTGCCCATTGTGGTACCAGCCTTGGCACTGTATAAGCCAAGGGCTTACACGTAGCTGGGTCCTGCTTCTGTATCAATGGCTCTTTTGGTCCCCTTTGGGCTTCCCTCCACATTCTAGAGTAGAGATGGGCAAACTTTTTGACCTGAGGGCCACATCAGGGTTCTGAAACTGTGTGGAGGGCTGGTGTAATGTATTAAATTGCTCCCTGTAGGAATGTGCTACTTACTTACGGCTGCCACTCCTAGTGCTCTGAGTGGCATTGTAAGGGGGTGGGGAGCGGGAGTGGTTTGGATAAGGAGCAGGGGGTTTCAGGGAGGCAGTTGGGACAGGGAACAGGGCATTTGGATAGGCATGGGAATCCCGGGGGGGGGCCTGTCGGGGGCAGGGGTGTGGATAGGGGTCAGGGCAGTCAGGGGACAGGGAGCAGGGGGGTTGGATAGGGAATGGGGTCCTGGGAGGACGGTTAGGAGTGGGGGGTCCCAGGAGAAGGCAGTTAGGACAAGGAGCCAGGGGGGTTGGATGGTTCAGGGATTCTGAGGGGGGCAGTTGGGGCGGGAAGTGGGAGGAGGCAGATAAGGGGAGGGGGCCTGGCTTTTTGGAGAGGCACAGCCTTCCCACCCGGGTGTAGTGTATTAAATTGATCCCCATAGGAATGTACTACTTACGGCTGCCAGTCCTTGTGCTCCATAAGTAGCACATTCCGATGGGGAGCAATTTAATATACCACTTCTGGCAACTCTCGCAGCCCTGCTGCCCAGCAAGAGCTCACAACCCTTCTGCGCAGAGCACTGGTGGCACAGCAACCTGAGGCTGAAGGGGAAAGGGGATAGCAGGGGAGGGGCCAGGGGTAGCCTCCCCGGCCTAGGTGCTCCAGGGCCAGGCAAGACAGTTCTGTGGGCCAGATGTGGCCGTGGGCCATAGTTTGCCCACCTCTGTTCTAGACTCTCTCTGCTCCCTTTCCATCCTTCAATACTGGCTAGATGCAGGGATCATCTGCAGCAAGGTCACCATCTTCCTTCCCCCAGGACTGGTGTCGGACAGTGGGAACCGTGTGCTCGGGACGCTCTTGTGGAGGAACTGAAGTAGGGACCTCTTCAACAACCCTTAACCTCTTCTTCTTCATGGCCTGATGAGGTGGTAGTAACTGAGTCTGCTTTTCCTCCACTTAATGATTTCAGAGCTCATCAAGACTTGTTGAGGAGGTGGCTGCTGCTCTGTATTTCCACCCATATGAGGTGCAGCAAAGGTCATTCAGGCCCATGGACATTTTAGCCTCTGCAGGACTGTTTAGGGTAGCCTTCCCTATTTATGAGGCTAAGCTGGAACCTGTCAAGGTTTTATGGCGAACCCCATCTTCCCTGCCTCCCACTGCTAAAAGGATAGAAAAGGGATTTGAGCACTGCGTCTATAACCAATGTCATCCAGGGTCCCTGGTAGTTGCTGCTGCTAACAGAAAGAGAAGTAGAGATACCAAGCCTCTACCCTGAAAAGAAAAGAAAAGAAGCAAAAAAGCTAGACCTTGATTGCCTCAGGATCTCTGTCTCCATTATAAATGTCAAGGAAGCACTGAACCATCTGTTTAGCTTGGGTGAAGTTCCTTCTGCATATCAAGGGGCAAAATTTGTTGGTATTCATAGACAATGGCAGCAATGGTCTGTGTAAACAAACAAGGGAGACCCATTTGATAAAGTGGAAAGCTTTACTTCAGAGGAATTTTATAGTTGAAGATCATGAACCCAGAGGCTCTGCTGGGTCTCTACGATTTCAGCTTGTGAGATAGTATCGTGAAGTTCAAAGACAAGGCCCCGATGAGGTAAAGCAGGAGTTCAGTGCTATGGGGGAGATGGGGGAAATTAATTTCCAAAACATCATTGCAAGCAAGCCTGGATGCAGCGGACTCTGTGGCTTGAGCTATGGCTTTCTCCATCATTACGTGATGTTAATCTTGGCTGTAGTCATCAGGTCTTCCCCCACAGGAGCAACAAACCATCCAAACCCTCCCATTTGAAGGTCTCTCTCTCTCTCTCTTTTCCAATAAGACCAATGAGAGGCTTCATAGTCTTAAGGATTCCAGGGAGACCCTTAAGTCTCTGGAGATCTATACACCAGCGACAAAAAGAAAGCTGTTCCTCCCACAGCAGTCTCAATGGTTTCAGTCCTTCATTCCTCATTCCCAAGACCTGTTCAAAAAAAGGAGCAGAAGTTACAAGAGGCATCCTCCTCCTTCCTCCTCTTCTACAGCTACCAGTTCTTCTAGGCAAGCTGGGTCCTCTCTAAATAAGCATTTTGACCTGTTGATTGAGAGCAGTTTACCACTCACCAGAGAACCATCTCTTATCACCCCAATTTTTGCCAATTATGTATCCCACTTCCTAAGTGTTCTGACCCGCATTGCCACGGGTCATTAAGTCTTAAGCAGGGTGGAACTGGAATACACCCTTCTGTCCCCCCTTTCTACCTTCTTCCCTGTCTTCAGGGATCACTCTCATGAAAGCATCCTACATCAGGAAGTCCAGTCTCGCCTCCTCATGGGGGCCATACAAGAAGCTCCCATTTCATTCAGTAGAAGGGATTTTATTCCTATTACTTCTGAATTCTGAAGGCAAAGCATCTGTGGCGGGGGGAGAAGGGAGGAGCGCTCTGAGACCTATTTTAGATCTAAGGCAGCTAAACAAGGAAAACAAAAGGTTGTATGATTACTCCAGTGCAGAGGTCAGCAGCCTTTCAGAAGTGGTGTGCTGAGTCTTCATTTATTCACTCTCTAATTTAAGTTTTTGTGTGCCAGTAATACATTTTAACATTTTTGAAGGTCTTTTTCTATAGGTCTATAATATATAACTAAACTATTGTTGTATGTAAAGTAAATAAGATTTTTAAAATGTTTAAGAAACTTCATTTAAAATTAAATTAAAATGCAGAGCCCCGCCGGACTGGTTGCCAGGACCTAGGCAGTGTGGCCACTGAAAATCAGCTCGCGTGCTGCCTTTGGCACACATGTCTATTACCCTTTCCTTAGATCCTGGGGACTGGTACATTGCTCTTAACTTAAAGGAATGCTTCTCTCACATGGAGATTGACAGAAAGTTTCTCAGATTTGTGATCAACAGATTCCACAACCAATCTACAATATTGCCTTTCGGCGGGAAGCGGCGGCCAACACATCCGTCGGCCGACGCCGCTTCCCACAGCCCCCATTGGCCTGGAACAGCAAACTACGGCCAATGGGAGCTGCGATTGGCCAAACCTGTGTACACTGCAGGTAATCAAACCGTCCTGGCCCGCCAGCAGATTTCCCTGATGGCCCGCATGCCAAAGGTTGCCAATTTCTGCCCTAGCCTATTCACAAAATGCGTGGCTGTAGTAGTGGCATTCCTGCAAAAGTTGCATGTCCATGTGTTCCCCTACTTGGATGACTGGCTACTAAGAGGCTGCGCCAGGTCTCTTGTACTCTTCAACCCTAGCCACTATTCAGTCCACTTTTGACACTCTCTGGGGGGCTCCTAATCAATACAAAGAAATCTATCCTCATGCCTTTCAAAGAACAGAATTTATTAGGGCAGCTCTGGACTCTACAAAGGCTGGGGCTTTCTGCCAGAACAGAGATTCCAAACAATGCAGGTCACTGCTGTAGAGCTAGAAGTGCACCCTGTCACTGTAGTTTTGGAATTGTCTCAAAATTCTAGGACACATGGTAGCGGCATGCACTTGTGTGGTGTAGCATGCTACGCTACAACCCAGAGAAGGACATGGTTGGCTGGCCTTGGTGTAGTCGCAGGCCCATCATCATATGGATATGGTGGTTCAAGTACCTGCGTGAGTCTTATCCTCCCAGGACTGGTGGTTAGAACCTGCACATTTTGTGAGGGAGATACCTTTCACCCTCAAGAACAGTCACTCATTCTAGTCACAGATGCATCAGATCTAGGTTGAGGGCTCCCTTCAGACTCATGGCCTTTGGTTGCCTCAGGATCTGTGTCTCCATATGAATATCAGAGGTTACTGGCCATGTAATGCTTCTGAAACCTGGCAAGAAGATCCCTTCCCCTTCAGTCCCCAGTGAATTCCCTTTGGGCCATCTGTTTAACTTGTGTGGAGTTCTTTCCGCATATCAAGGGGCAAAATTTGTAGACAACCTAGACCACCTGATCAGGTCATTCACAGGTCACCACAAGTGGTCTCTTCATCCAGATGTGTTCACATCCATTTTCCAGTGGTGAGGAACTTCCCAAGTGGACCTGTTTGCAACAATAGCAAACAAAAATGTTATTTTTTGTTCGCAAGGGGATCACAGCCCAGGTTCACTGACAGATGCTTTCCTCCTACCCTGGTCAAAAGGTCTGCTGTATGCTTTCTCTCCAGTTCCACTGCTTCCCAAAGTTATGTCTAAAGTCAAGAAATATTCTGTTTACCTTATTCTAATAGTCCCAGCATGGCCCCATCAGCATTAGTTTTCAACTCCACTAGCCCCATCCACCAGAGCTCCACAGCTGTCTCCTTCATGCCAAATTCAGGACCACCTCCTGACAGTGTGGAAGTTTCATGGCTGACAACCTCAGAATGAGATTTTCTTTAAGGGGATGCAGAAAGTTCTTCTAAATAATAGGACGCTTTCAGGCGGGTCTACGTATCTTGCTAAATGGAAGAGATTGTCCATTTGTTCCTTTTTAAGAGACATCCCCTCAGCTCAGGCTCCAGTTTGCTATATCTTGGACCAATTTTTGTTTCTGAAACAAGGGTTAGCATTTAGCCACCAAATGGACTCTAATGGAACTAACTCAACCTTCTCCCCTCCTGCGTATAACTGATCAATTTTTTCAACCCCCCGCTCCCCATGTCCCTCAGATTTCTAAAACGTTTGCTCAGATTATACCCTCCACAGTGGAGTTTAAATTTAGTTCTATGAAGGTTGATGGGTTCACCCTTTGAGTCACTAGTGACTTGTTCTCTGTTGCACCTGTCTATGAAGGTGGCTTTCTTGGTTGCTGTAACCTTAGTTAGGAGAATACAGGAGCATCCCTATACAATTTTCTTTAGGGACACCATTTTCCTTCGACCTCACCCAAAATTAAATGATTTCCAATTTTCACATTAATCAAGCAGTTTATTTACTGACTTTCTTTCCAAAGCTTCATTTGAATAAAGAAAAGTTCCATGCTTTATATGTTAGAAGAACCTTGGTTTTTTCACTTGGATCGGACTAGGCCTTTTAAGTCTTTGTCTCAGATGTTTGTTGCTGTTTCAGAAGAGTAAAGGGCCATGCAGTATCCACTCTAGGATCTCTTCCTGGATTTCCAGCTATATGCATGTAAGATACTGATTACCCTGAGGTGCAATATCAGCCAAACTGGTGGCTCGCTCAGTCAGGTCACAGGCAACTTCCATAGCCTTTCTGTCTGGTGTACCCATCCTGGACATTTGAGTGGTAACCTAGTCATTAGTCCATACATTTACCTTTCACTATGACATCTCACATTAATCTAGAGATGATGCCAGATTTGGACAGGTGGTGCTGCAATCCCTGTTCAAATAGACTTCACACCCATCTCCAGTTCGAACTGCTTGTGAGTCATCTACAGTGGAGTGAACATGTGCTTATAACTCAAAGAACTATAAACAGTTACCTACCTTTCTGTAACTGGTTCTTAAAAGATGCGTTGCACGTGTCCATTCCACAACCTGTCCTCCTTCCCCTCTCTATTGGAGTCTTTCTGGTAGGAAGGAAATGAGTAGGTTCAGGGGCAGCAGGGCCCTTTATATCTGCTTGCAATGGTGCAAGGCACCAGACGGCACTCGTGCTGTCTCGACAGTTACTGCTAGGGGATAAATTTCCGACAACTGTGCACGAGGTATGCACATATTGACAGTGAAATGGACATGTGCAACACATCTTGAAGAACAACAATGATGGAAAGATAGGTAACCATTTTTTTCAGCTGTTTCCTATACCTTGGCACACACCTAAGGTGAGATATTGTGCCACACCTCTAAGAGTTTGTCTTCACTAACTTTCCATCCACAATTCCCAGACAGACCAAACCCTTTCTCTGATAATACCTAGCGGAAGCATTCACAGAGTGGCATAATTTGTAGTAGTGCTATGGCTCATGAGATGTGCACACAGACATTTTTTTCATCTCGGTCAGTTGAGTTTCTTCTGAACAGGAAGAAGCATCTGTCAGGATGTGAAGAACCACACAAGAGTCTGTAACCACTAAAGCACATGGGCTCTCAGCATACGGGGGAGTTTTGTGGGTGAGGTAAAGGAAGAGCCAGTGGATCTGCGGGTACACTCCATGTGGATTCAGATGCAGCAAGATTAGAGGTTACTGGCCATGTAATGCTTCTGAAACCTGGCAAGAAGATCCCTTTCCCCTCAGTCCCCAGTGAATTCCCAGTTATGTAGCTCTGTTACTTGAGTTGTGTGCCAGGATAAAGATTTGGACTAAAGTAGCCAATTATACTACATCTTAGCTAGATTCAACAAGTCTTTTTTTCCTAGCTATCCAGTGTTTTGATCACATCCATTTTCATCTTCCAGAGCTTTGCTGCAGTGGGCCTTCCAGTTGTATGTCTCCTTATGAGGCATTCCTAAAATCCCATGTTGCTTCTGTTCACTCAAACCATGTCTGTTATAATTTTAGTTGATTAAAAGTGCTTCCTTCACTGCACATTCTTAGAGGACTTCCCTGTGGCTAAAAAGATTCTGTATTCTGTACATGAAGGAATGAGAATTCATCCTCTTCCATACCTTTCTTAAAGAGCGAAGGCTTCTTTTCTACAGATGTGTCTCTGAGGTGACCTAGATCATTCTGTTTTATTCTGGGCATGTTGTTACCAAAAAGATATTGGCAAATTAAAAGGAAGTTTAAACCCAATTCCAGCAAAAAAAAAACATAAGCACATCGTTAAGTTAAGCATGTGAGCAGTCCCATTGAAGTGGGACTATACACATGCTTAAAGTTAAGGATTGATGCCTTAGAAATGACCAACAAAAATGAGTAGGATGTTAGTAGAACTGATTTATAAGGAAGGAACGTACTCCTATTTGCTTGACACATGATTATTTTAAATATACAGTATTGACTTTCTTATACTGGAAGGTCATTTGAATGTCTTCTAAGAATTATTGAATTACTTATTGATTTCAATTATTCTGTGCTTGCGCCTTCTTCTGATGCCTGTCTCTGTGCTTTTTCTTTTTTTTTTTTAAATGTAACATACATATATTCTATATACACAATAAAAAAACTACATATATTTAACATTATTAAGTACAGTGAAATATGATGGTATACAAGTATATAAACACCAAAGAGGGAGAAAAGCAACAAAGAATTCTGTGGCAGATGAAAGACTAACAGATTGCCACAAGACTCTTTGTTGCTTTTTACAGATTCAGACTAACACGGCTACCCCTCTGATAAAAGAGGAGGAAGAATCATTTAGAATGATCCATGTGGTTTTACCAAGAAGTAACAAAATTAATTTAACTAAGTTTAAATTTTAGACAGAATATGAGGAAAATACAGAAGAGTTCTAATGCTTTGGCATAATCTCCTAAGAGAAGACGTAGACGCCCAGTTGCCTTGTACATTTAGAACAAGACTGGACAACATACTGAAAATGTACTTTAGGGAACAATTCTGTAGTAGCAGAGAGAGATGGGCTAGATAGCATAATAGAATTTTAAAGATTGGAAAGATCTATGATTTCCACTCACAGTTATGGTCATTAGAACAAAATTAGATGGAAAGCATTAACTTTACCACTGAAATAGTATTTTAATGTATCCCCAGGTTCAGAAATTTAGAGTTGACATTTAGTTTGGAGCTTCTAGTTTGCAGAAACCAAATTTCCAGTGAAAATCATTAATTTTCATCATGTGTCTTCACTGGCACTTTCTTCCTTCTTTTAAGTTTTTGCCCATTCACTTGAGTAGGTCCAGGGATCACAAAACATGAAGTGATTTCAGCACTTGAGTAAAATGCTATACCATTTATTTTCCCAAAGCCAAAACTTGCCATTCTCATTTGGCTCTAGTGGCATATGTGATCTGAATGCACACTTCCCTATATGAGAGCAATCCACACAGGGATTTATATGCAAGCAACTCTGGATATGTTTGTTCTGTTTTTACACACACAGTTATAAATAGATATTTTTATAGAGGAATATCAATCTGCAACTATAAAGCTCCCCTGCAGAGGACCATTGTAGATGGATGAGATTTCTCAAAGGGTAGAACTACTCTCTCCTCCTCCTCCTTCCTGAAGATGAAACTACCTCATTTATTTGTTTTTATCAGTCACAGTATAATACTGTTCTGGTTTTATTGACCACTCAGCTAAAGCTACTATAAATGATAACAGATTGAAATGGTTTACTATTTGGAGGTATCAGCTTCATTTAGGCCATTATTTATAAAATCTTACCCTGCCTTAAACAGCGCCACAGATGATTAATGGTTAATGACTTCTTTTTAAAATAAACCTTTTCTTAATCCTGTTTTCCTGTGAGCAAATTCAGTTCTTACAGTTTTGAATAGGTTTGAATGCTATCTTAAACAGTTTAATGACATGAGTCTCAGTGTATAAACACAACGCAGTTTAGCAGACAGTAACCTTTCATCACATTGACAAGCCTAGTTAGTGCAAACAGACCAGTGTTTGATTTACAGAGTCAAGAAACTTTAGGCAAGCCTCTCTCATTGTTGGGATTATTCCTGCCCGATAAAAGAGTTTCTGCATATACAGTCGCTCTCACTCACTCAGGGCTTGGCTACACTGGAGAGTTGCAGCACTGGTGATGGCTTTACAGCGCTGCAACTCACTCACCGTCCACGCTTGCAAGGCACATACAGCCCTGTATCTCCCTGGCTACAGCGCTGGTTGTACTCCACCTCGGCCTGGGGAATAACGACTGCAGCGCTGGTGATGCAGCACTGCTCCGCCAGTGTGGCCACCAAAAGCGGTGTTGTTGGCCTCCAGAGGTATTCGGAGGTATCCCAGAATGTCTGTTCAGCCACTTTGCTCATCAGTTCGAACTCTACTGCCCTGGCCTCAGGTGACCCGCCCTTTAAATGCCCAGGGAATTTTAAAAATCCCCTTCCTGTTTGCTCAGCCAGGTGTGGAGTGCAGTCAGTGAATCTTTCCAGGTGACCATGGCTCCACAGGCCAAACGAGCCCCAGCATGGAGCAATGGTGAGTTGCTGGACCTCATCAGTGTTTGGGGGGAGGAAGCTCTGCAGTCAGTGTGGCCACACTCCAGCACTTTCCCTACACAGCTGTACGAAGACAGCTGTAACTCCCAGCGCTGCACACCTGCAAGTGTAGCCAAACCCTCAAGTCACCCTCTCACTTACTTACTGCTCCGTTCTGTGGTGTTGCATCATTTTTCCCCTTTGAAGCTCATTTATCATACCATTTTTGTGGTCTGTGCTGCAGTGCTCAGCCCAGCCAATCAGATAATAATGTTCGCAACAGGAGTTGGCCAATCGAAAGCCTGCTTTTGCTGGAAACGTGAAACCCTTAGGGGAATGCAATAACAAAAGCCTTTCACTGCAGACAAATGTTAAGTGTCTGTGCAGACTTTTCCTGGTTTTAATTTTATTACTCTAAGAATGAAGGGCTTGTTGTTTCTTTCATGTTTCCTTTCAAGCAATTTTAATTATACATTTGTGCTACATCAGAGACTTGCAAACACAGTGATTCAGCCTGTTGCATCTAAAGCTAAAATGCAGTAACCTTCTGGCAATACAACTATATTCCAGTGCTGTAAATATAGCTGACATGCTGAAGAATTTTAAGCAGCTGGAAATGTATCTGACACCACACATGATGCCCTAGAGAGCAAATGATGAGAAAAACATCACTTCCCCACCCCCAATAGCTTTGTCAGGTGTCTGTTTCTTTTTTATTTTAAGGGGGTCGGGATAAAATATATGTCCCCAGCTATTCCATTTTGTTAGTATCAAAGCATAGATGACGATAAAAAAAAATTGTTTAACTGATTGTCTAAATAGGAATTTTAGCCTGATCTTTTATATCCCGGGAACCTGTTTTTAACCTTGGTTGAAGAGTGATTTATTTTTTGTCTTTAGACCATGTTACCACAATATATGGTATTCTACTGTCAAGTTATAATAAAAGCAACTTAAAACCATATGGGGAACAATTTTCAAATCTGCTATTGAGAATTTTCAAGGAAATCCCTTTTTCCCTAGTACTTTAGCTAACAGCACTTCAAATACTTTCCTGCTGTTAAAAGGGCCCTAAGGAAATAAGCTGGGGGTTACATGTTTACTTTACATTGGTGCTGCAGAGTGAGATAGTTTTAGTGTAAAATTAGAAATCACTCTGGTAACACAAAGCAAGCAGACAGGCTGGAAACATATTTGGCACAGTGCCATTATTATTTCCATTGTAGGAAAGCTAGAGCTAGCTAGAACAAGGAGAGTGTAGAGAAATACAAACCATAAGATTCGTGTGTGTAGTTTTAGTTAAATATTTAGTTCTTTAGAATGAATTTTTGTGAAACTGCTAACATTTTGCACCATGCTGCTTCCTCTGCCTAGGTGAAATTCATCTTTTCATCATGCATTCTAAAGAGAAATGATAACTGATTCAGAATATTACCTTATGTTTATCTACAGTATCTAATGAATTAAAGGGGTAGTTATGTCTACTAGTTTACAACATGATTATAAATTGTCTCTCTGTGAAAGTGTTTGAGAGAAATCTGAATGGGTTTGAATGATACCCTCCATTACATTTTTTTTAAAAGAAGCCCCTACACTGCATATTTAATACATTGATTTTTCACATAAAACAAAAATTTAAGCCTGCAGTTATTGTGTAGATTTATTTAAATTTTAACAGAAGTATTTTTAAAGCAAAGCTTTAAATGATGAAGACATTAACATTGAAATAGCACATTTATTTTAATAATAATAATAATAATCATTATTATTTGTCTTCCCTATCTAACAAAATGTGTGTGGTGATTTGGATATTGGTAATTTCAAATAAATAATATCACTACTATAGTATTGTTTTAAACAAAGCGCATTCTTCTGAGTCACTTACTGATTTGGCACTGGTAACGTGCTCAGTTTATGCTGGCTGCCTGCCAAATGAAAGCAATTATGTGCAGTAATAGCAAAATTAAGAGGTGAATGTTGTCGTTTTACAGCAGGACATGGCAAAAACCATTTCCTTCTGTAAGCTGTATCTTGATCACACATGCACGCACACACTCTTTCCTGTGGGTTTTAACTGAGGTCACTGAAACCAGAAAAGAGGAAGAGTGTAGACCACAGCTTTTGAAAGCAAATAAGAATGGGATTCTGTTCGTTGTTGGGTTTTTTATTTTATTTTATTTTATTTTAAAGTTGTTGTAACTGTGATAATATTTTGTTTCTCTTCCTCCTACAGGTGTCCTAGTGGTAAACGTTACATGGCGGAACAAGACTTATGTTGGGACCCTGCTGGATTGTACAAAGCATGATTGGGCCCCTCCCAGGTAGGCAGTCATTCTGGGACTGTTTTTTCTCTACTCTTGCCCCTCCCCCCCAAAAAAAATCTTCGGCAAGAAACTGTACAGAGATTAATAAAGAACAACTGTATATAATTGAAACCATTCAGAAGAGGAATGAGTAATTCTTTCTTACACACTGCAAGATGCAGATGTTGAGCTGGCAATTTGTATTTTCTAATTGTTATGTTACTGAAAAAATATCTCTGGAATTAAATTGAAATTGAGTTTATTTTAAAATATTTTCTTGGATACTAAAAATACTTTTTTTCTCTTTGTGCGTAATATTCCTGAAGCAAATGTTTTTTTCTTTCATGATGTACCTATTTGAAAGAGAGCACCCTTCCTCTAATAGCATTGCAGATTCTGTTACATGAAGCTGTGTCATTCTGATGGTTGAAATAGCTGATGGTTCTTGGTGGTGATGTTTTAGTCTCTGTTCTGACATCTGTTCTTCCTAACTTAGGTTTTGTGAATCTCCAACGAGTGACCTGGAAATGCGAGGCGGTCGGGGGAGAGGAAAGCGAGCAAGGTCTGCTGCAGCTGCACCTGGAAATGATGTTAGCTTTACAGAGTCAAGAGGACTGCAGAACAAGAACAGGGGTGGTGCCAATGGGAAGGGGAGGCGAGGCAGCCTTAATTCAAGTGGACGCAGGACACCCCCAAATTGTGCAGTGGAGGATGTCAAAGCCAGCCCTTCATCCACAAATAAGAGGAAAAATAAACCTCCAATGGAGCTAGACTTGAACTCCAGTTCAGAGGACAATAAATCTGGAAAGCGCATTCGCACCAATTCTAGAAGCACTCCAACTACCCCACAGGGGAAACTTGAGACTACTTTTTTGGACCAAGGGTGCTCTTCTCCAGTATTGATTGATTGCCCTCACCCCAACTGCAACAAAAAGTACAAGCACATCAATGGACTGCGTTACCACCAGGCTCATGCACATTTAGATCCAGAAAACAAACTGGAGTTTGAGCCTGACAGTGAAGATAAAATTTCAGACTGTGAGGAAGCATTAAGTAATGTGGCACTTGAATGCAGTGAGCCAAGCACAAGTATATCAAGTTTTGATCAGCTAAAAGCACCAACATCTCCCTGCCCTCTTAATACCCCTGGGACACCCAAAGGGAAAAGAGAGTTGACCAGTAATGGCCCAACTTCAATCATCAGTTCTAAAACTGGCAAGAATTCTGGTAAAAAGAAGGGCCCAAACAGTGAATTGAACAGCCTTCCTGTAATTTCTAATATGGCAGCCACGCTGGACAATTGCTCAGTAGCAGATGGCAGTTTGGCCTCTGAAATGCCCAAACTGGAAGCTGAAGGATTAGTAGACAAGAAAAATGTGGGAGATAAAGACAAGGGCAAAAAGGCCAATACCTGCAAAGTGGATAAAAATCTGTCAAAACTTAAAACAGCCAGGCCCATTGCCCCAGCTCCAGCTCCTACTCCTCCCCAATTAATAGCTATACCCACTACAGCCTTTACAACCACCACTACAGGGACAATACCAGGATTGCCCTCACTCACAACCACTGTTGTTCAGGCTACACCAAAGAGCCCTCCATTAAAACCTATTCAACCAAAGCCCACAATTATGGGAGAGCCAAGCACTGTAAACCCAGCTCTCACATCACTCAAAGACAAAAAGAAAAAGGAGAAGCGAAAGTTGAAGGACAAAGAAAGCAAAGAGACTGGAAGTCCTAAAATGGATTCTAAGCTGGGAAAGCTAGAGGATTCAAAAGGGTCTGGGAAAGATTTATCTGGGCATTTTTTAAAGGACCATCTCAACAAGAATGAAGTGTTAGCTAATGGACTGTCAGAGTCTCAAGAGAGCAGGATGGCAAGTATTAAAGCTGAAGCGGATAAGGTTTACACTTTCACAGACAATGCACCCAGCCCTTCTATAGGGAGTGCCTCCAGAATGGAATGCAGCACTTTGGTGAATGGACAATCTTCTTTGGCGCCACTGCATGTGTTGACACAAAATGGTGCAGATAGTACAGCTGCTAAAACCAACAGCCCAGCTTACTCTGATATTTCTGATGCTGCGGATGATGGTGGTTCTGACAGCCGGTCAGAGGACATGAGGTCAAAGGCCAGCTCTCCTTCAGATATTATTTCCAATAAGGAAAGTGTTGTAAAAGGCCATTCTTCAATCACAGCACAATCATCACAAGTGAAAGAGTCCCATTCTCCCTATTACCATGGCTATGATCCTTATTATTCTCCAAGTTACATGCACTCTGGACAGGTCAGCACCCCTGCAGCTGGGAACAGCTGTACCTCACAGGGACTGAAGATCAAAAAGGAGGCCGAGGAAGAGACTGAAAAGAAAGACAGGACAGAGCCATCAGATTCCAAGAAAAATGATACTAATTCCACTAATTTACAGCCTCAGCATCAGTCAGTAATAACTCAGAGACATCCTGCACTTGCCCAGTCACTTTATTATGGACAATATGCCTATGGGCTTTACATGGACCAAAAGTCCTTAATGGCCTCTAACCCTGCCTATAGGCAGCAGTATGAAAAATATTATGAGGACCAGAGACTGGCAGAGCAGAAAATGGCACAAACTGGGAGAGACTGTGAAAGGAAGAGCGAACCTTCACTGAAGGAACTAGGAAAGGATGACAACAAGCAGAAAAATATCCCCTCTGCTACTATCTCAAAGGCTCCTTCAGTTCCAGAGACAAGCAAAAGTAACACTAAAATAGGGTCATCAGTCCCCAGTAAAGCTGAAGAGACAAGCAAATCACAGATTCTTTCAAATCACCAGCAGCAGCTTCAGTCTGATAGCTTCAAAGCCAAACAAATGGAAAACCATCAGCTTATAAAGGAGGCTGTGGAAATGAAATCTGTTATGGACTCAATGAAACAGACAGGAGTAGATCCTACCACAAGATTTAAACAGGTGAGGCCATTGGAACTTGAACATGGATAATCTTGAATTATTTTTAAGGTTTTACTGATACGATTTTGTTGTATTTTTCTATCTTTCCTAATGGGGCAAACTCTGCCACCCTTTTTTTCATTGAGTTTGTACCTTATTCCTTGTGTAGATCTATTGCTTTCAGTGGGGCTTTTGAGAGAGGGAAACCGAGCATGAGTAGAGGTGACAGAATCCAGGTTTAAGAAATTAATTAGAAAAATTTTAATCTTAATTAAACAGAATTCATGTTTTCATATAGAACCAAGTAAAATTAAAACTCTTAAATGTAAATTTCAGTCATTCTGCTTAGTGCAGCAGAGTGAAATTTTAAGAAATAAGCACTTTTCACTATGAATGAAGTACAAAGTAGATTTGAAAAATGGCTTGGGTTTTTTGTTTTTGTTGTTTTTTGTTTTTTAATGGCAGCTGACATTTACTAAAGAAGGGCGAGCAGATTCTTTGTTGCTCGACTCTTTATCCTAATCCAGCGTGACCTTTTCAAAATCGTTAAGGGGACATCCTTCTCTATCTGTCCTCAGTAAGCTCCTAACCTCTGTGGGTCCACACAATGGGTAAAAGCCTGGCCCCACTGAAGTCAATGATAGTTTTACCACTCTGACTCCTCCTGGCCTTCCCACATCTTAGACAGCCTTCCAATCCAAACCCCTGCCAAGACATGTTACTCTTTCTTTGCTGTGACCCAGTGCTCCCACACTGAATATCCTTATGCTCTGGCACAGGGGTAGGCAACCTATGGCACGTGTGCCGAAGGCGGCACGCGAGCTGATTTTCAGTGGAACTCACACTGCCCGGCTCCTGGCTACCAGTCCGGGGGGAGCTCTGCATTTTAATTTAATTTTAAAGGAAGCTTCTTAAACATTTAAAAAAACTTATTTACTTTACATACAACAATAGTTTAGTTATATATTTTAGACTTATAGAAAGAGACCTTCTAAAAATGTTAAAATGTATTACTGGCACTCGAAACCTTAAATTAAAGTGAATAAATGAAGACTCGGCACACCACTTCTGAAAGGCTGCTGACCCCTGCTGTGGCATTTGGCACATCCCAGAATTCATCTTTTATAAGCCATCTTTCAAAGTAAGGCTGAGGGTCATGGAACTAGATTGAAAGTGGGATAGTTCTGGTCTGGATAGGAGAAGATTTCTATGGACCATGATGAGTATCCAAACCAAAACTAATCCAGTTTACCTATTACTATTTCTTATGCTGTGAACATTGACCATTAAAGTAAAATAACAGTAATTAGCCCTTGTATATCTCATAAAAAATAATATTCTTTTGTTATTCAGTAAAGATGTGCTGTTTTAGGTAACCCTGTAAAGAAACCACATACTCACTCTTTAACATGTTTATAAACTGTCAGACATATTCTACACACATTTCTCAAACCCTGACCTCAATCCTGCGAACAGTGATTTTATAACTTTACCCATGTGAACAGTCCCACTGAGTTCAGAGGGACATAGAGTTACTCAAGTGTACAAATGTTGGCAGGATCAAGGCCAAGGTAAGCACCTTTCCAGCAAAATCCATTTTTCAGGTTCATCATTCCAGGTTATCAAAGTCCTTTGACATAGCATTAGCAATGTTGTAGTTCGCAGATGGGAAAAACTCTCTATGGCCATTAATCAAAATACATATATAGTATAATCACACAATTTTAACACCTAATATGTATGTAATTCATGATTGAACTAGTCAAAGGCATGGGAAAGGATATAAGATGAAATAATTCAATCAGATTGTTAGAAGTTTATTGCTATTACATTGTAATGTTGCCTGGAGTTTGAGCTTAAAAGTATAGTGAATTTATAAGAAGCATATCTGTCCTACAATATCCATAATCTGGGTGTATTGTTAACACTTCTATAAAAAAAGACATTTACAAAAGTATGACAAATATCAATGACTATCTTGTTTCACAATGTGCATTTAGAACAAAATGTATTTCTCCCTCATATCAGGACGCAGATTCAAGAACATGGCATCATTATGTCTACCAGCCCAAATACCTTGATCAGCAAAAATCAGAAGAACTTGATCGGGAGAAAAAACTAAAAGAAGACAGCCCTAGAAAAACACCTAATAAGGAAGGTTCCATACCCAACCTCCCTGTCTCATTAACAAGCATTAAAGAGGAACCGAAAGAGGTCAAGCGTTCTGATTCCCAGTCATTGGAGGAGAGCAAGATTAAAAATGATGATCGAAAGACTCCTGTAAACTGGAAGGACTCTCGGGGTGCTAGAGTGGCCGTTTCCTCACCAATGAGTCAGCATCAGTCATATATACAGTACTTGCACGCTTATCCTTACCCACAGATGTATGATCCCAATCATCCTGCATACCGTGCAGTCTCTCCTGTTCTAATGCACAGCTATCCTGGTACGTGTTCTGTAACTGGCATTGTACACTAGTAAAGATTTACACACTAACAGTGCTGTAAAACCTACATTTTAATATTGGCTGTTAGCAGCTTCACGGATGACATTTGTTTTGCTTGTTCTTATGCTAGGGAAAATTCTGCAGATTAAACTGATTTAATACAAGATGTTCCTTTTATGAACTGTCAGAGTTCCCAGTTACAGTTTCCACTACCCCTGACAGGCTGCTGTTGCTGTTAGACTGACAGATAGTTTATTGCCTATAAAAATATTCTAAGCACTTACTGTCAGAACCATTATAGTTACTATTCTTTTCACTTAAGAGGATCCATAAATGTCTGAAATGTCTGTAAGCTCAACCCTCTTTATAACCTCCGTTCATCAGGGTGAATTAGCTGAAAAAATGGAAGAACAAAGATACAATTTTATAGTCACATGATCCATTTTTGGTGTAATCCCCTGTATAGGAATCTCTCCACCCTACATTGGTATAACCAAATGTAAAAACAGTAACTTGATGTGGCATTTATTGTTTATCTGCAGGGGCCTATCTCTCGCCAGGATTTCATTATCCTGTTTATGGGAAGATGTCAGGGAGAGAAGAGGCGGAGAAAGTCAATACCAGCCCTAGCATCAACGCAAAATCAACCACTGAATCTAAAGCACTGGATTTGCTCCAGCAGCATGCCAACCAGTACCGCAGCAAGTCCCCTGCCGTAAGGCTTCATCTGTTACTGAACAGCAACACATTCGGGGTTGGCTAGGGAAAGGGCAGAGAATGTCATCTAAAAATGTGCATAGTCAGGCTATGAATTCAAGATGATTTTTATATCAGCATTTAAATCAAAAGTAATTTAAAATCAGGGTGCTTCCCTGGCATATACTGCAAGTGACAAGTATAACAGGCTTCCTGCTAATATACTTCCTAATATAAGTAGTAGATTCATAGATAGCTCTTGGGACATGGTATGCTTTATTACAGTTTACCAAGAAGCTCCTGTTTGAAAACAGATAATGCGATTAAAAAGTTGAACTATGGGATTTGATAATATCTCTTCAATATATTTGCTGCAAAGCTGTTATCTTCTAAATAGCAAATTACTAAAATCCTGTTTTGGAGACATCCATGTCAGAGTAAACAGTGTTACTTTGCCTTCAGATAAGTCGTCATAAAAGTTTTAATTGATGAAAGCAAGTTGCTGACCTTAAAGATAGTTTTGAAATAGCTCTCTGATGAAAGAAATAAAAGAAGTCCAAGGACTGATTTACACCAGCTGCCACCAGCTCAAATAAGCTGTTAGAGCAGCCGGGAATCAGCCCAGCATAAGGGAGCCTAGGCCACCCCCCCCTGCAGATTTGGTGGGAGAAGAGGTGGTTTGTGGCTGCTATGTGATGCCTGAGGATCCCTTTATCCTGAGAGTATGGCTACACCAGCTTTAGGGCACCTAAGTATTCTGGGGAGTAAAGCAAATCCACTCCAGTGTACTGGAGAATCTGTCTCATGTTTTGTGTTTAAATGTCCATTGCTAAATACCCAGAGTCAGTGTATTGGTTGTGATATTCTCAATTTTAAAAATATTATATACCATTTCTTTTATCTTTTTATTGTCAGCCTGTGGAAAAATCTACAGCTGAACGTGAGCGGGAAGCAGAGAGGGAGCGAGATCGTCACTCCCCCTTTAGCCAGCGGCACCTTCATACACACCACCACACACACGTTGGAATGGGCTACCCACTTATACCTGGGCAATATGACCCATTTCAAGGTGAGGTGTGGCTTCTAACGGTAGGATCGACGTGACTTTTTAAAGTTGTTTAGTTGATGTTGCAAGTATGAGGTGAAGCTATTTTAATAGAAACCCGTGTTTTACGGAAACCAGAAAAAATAGTTTAGGGAGAAAGCTTGAAAATGCAGCAAGGACTAAGCTGGTAACACCAAATTACACTATAGCTACAGCTTCATGCTTGAGTAATACTGTTTTAGAAATCACCACTGATTGCCAGTAAATTATTAAAATTTTACTTGTCAGCTAGGATATCATTCACATGCATATTATCAACCATAATAAAAACCGACATTAACTGATTAACATTAGAAAGACCCAAAAGAGGTAAAAAAAAAAACACCTTTTTGACACAATTAGTCTTGTGTAAACAATGGAGAGAGCATAGCAAAGAGAAAAGCTCTTAATTTTGAACCAATTTTATGTACAGCAGAGACCCTGCATTCATCCTTGAGATTATCACAGCTACAGCTTCTCAAATAGCACATGATCTGTTTTTATTTAGGTGAATACAGCACATATTGTTGCAGTCAAGGAAAAAAGAACCACAAGAAGAGATGCATGAAAGATTATTAATTTTCTCTTGATTTACACCAGTTTTTCTTCCTTTTCTGACACTGTTTTAGCAGAATTAAAAGATTTCCTCCCTGCAGTGAAGATCACACTAGTACAGTTTGTAGCTAAAATGACATTAATTCATCTCAGTGCCTTAGAGTCATTTTCCTATACAAAAGTCTTAAATACTTCTAAATTTGATTCAGTGATTCCATACGTCTTATGGGATGCATTATACTCATTCAGTGGGAGAAATTTAAAAACAAGTTACTATGGAAGTATTGTATTCCAAGCAGCTAGTATTCATTTCTATAATTCACTTTGACTTTTGATTCTTGTTGTTTCCTGGTACCCATTATTTCGACTGAGCTTCCTATTCAGGAATTCATACAAACCATTTAGCACCATGCAGTGCAATGCTTGGAAAGAAATACAATAAGGTAGAATGCCATATTTTCTTGTAAAATGCCTGTTAAGGAGAATTCAGTACATTATATTAAGGCACACTGATCAGACCAGGCAAATTGTCTTACCTGTCTTGCCTGAAATATTTGATGTACGCATCCTGCAAAAAGTGATTGGCTGCTATTTATGGTTTTTGCACTGACGACTATACTTGTCTCTCTGAACACCATAAAATCCAGAAGTATATCCACAGTCTTTTGTTTCTTCTTTCCTTCAGGATTGACCTCTGCTGCCCTTGTTGCCACTCAGCAGGTGGCTGCTCAGGCATCTGCATCTGGTATGTTTCCTGCACAAAGAAGGTAAATATCTTGTAAACCTTGAATTATACTTACATAGACATCTTAATAGGGAAGGAGGAAGCAAATTATAGGTTTCTAAGACTGGAGGTCTGCATCCCTATAGACAGCAGCTTTTATTGAGAGGGGAGAGGTTGTAGGGATTTTTTAGTTAATTGTAGCTCTATTCTTCCTAACAAGACACTTGTCTCTGACACTCGTATTATAATCATAATGTAGATAATTAATCAATGAAATAGACTGCCTGTCGTCTGAGATTTTCAGAGACTATCCTTTACCTCTTAGTACTTATTAAAGTAAAACAATCTGTTATGAAGTATATAATTAGGATTCAAAATGTTTTCATAAAAGGCAAGTAAGGGATTAATTTTGGAATAGATCCATCTAAGGTTGAGTAAACTTCTGCTGTTATGTATAAGTACAAGTATATCTGGCTTCCTGATTTGCAGATACTTTTATTGGAAATAACATATTTTCAGAAGGTACATTAAAGATTATATTGTTTTAAAGTTATCTAGGAATCAAATGTATTTGCCTTTCAACTATTTACTTGCTTTTAAATAGAATTTACTTTTCAACCTCTAAAAGAAATGAAAACCCTATATATAATAAAAATTCTGTCTTAAGAGAAAAGCTCAACTCTGCCTTAACAGTGGAGTCTCCACCAGCACCTCCAGAATAAATCTTATGCAGTAAAATTAACAACTTCCATGATTTTATCACAAGTCCCATGATATATGCTGTTTTTCTTAGTCACAGCCGCCCAGAGGCAAGTGATTAAATGAGAATCTCAGCTTTCATTTGAATAAAAAGCAAGTTTTTAGCACTCAGTGTTGCAGAGAAATGCTTGAGCATGTGACTCAAGTGCACCCTAAAGGTTCAGAAATTAGAAGAGACACAGTATTCCTCTCCCCCTTTATTAGCATCTCATGATTTGGAGCAGAGGGCTAGGGTTGGCAATACTAATTAGATGTACTTAGTTTCTTAGTTTTTGTGCATTTCAAGAGTTCATAATTAAATGTTGGAAAAGGATATCATACTAAAACCTCTTCTTTTTTTTTTTTTTTTTTTTAGAGAATGAGGAGTTTGGAAATGTACATTGTCATGTGACTGGATCACATGAGGAAGCGCTTTATTACAGACATCAGTTCCATGGTGTTAATTTGAAATGCCTTAATGGCAGGCAAAAACCAGTCATTTCATTTTTGTAAATTGCAGATTTTATCACAGAGTAACAAATGTTGCTGTAATTAGACTTCTGTTTTTTTATATATCTATATATATATGCGCGTATATATATATATAAATATATATAGATTCTTTACTTTTTTTGTATCGGTAACCAGGCTCGCACACAGGGTCTGCTGCTAAATTGCAAACCACACAATAAAGGAAAAATGTATTTGTCATGTTTAGAAAAATGTTAACCACAAAAGGCCATTTTTTTCTTTTCTTTTTGCTTTTTAATTGTAAATAAATAATACGATGTATCAGTGTGCCTGATCCTTGCATACACTTCTAATATTGCCCACAAGCCCTCAGAGAGGCTAACTGTGATGATGACACTTTGGTACAATTTAGATGTCTATTTGGTGGCTCCTGTTAAGATGCATCAGTGTAAAATGTTACTGTACTCACTGTTTCATTGTAATTGTGTATTGTGAAAAATATACATTTGGAAGGCATGGGGTTGCCAGTACCACAAAAACTGTGTTGTACATAATGTATAGATTTTAAATGGGGAAATAATGAGTATCTGTGAATAATGAAATGTCTTTTTTTGATAATCTTGAATGGCAAATAACCCAATAGCCTGCATACCAGAAGACATCTGTGATTGTTCTATTACTTGAATAGTCCTGCAGTCTTTTTTTTAATGTTTACAATTATCCAGTTTTAGAAGAGAGACTTTAATGCCATTGCCTGGTTACTTGTTTTATGCTGTAATCTAGTTTATTTTATGTAAAATGTATATTGAATGCTTTCATTTTTATACCTGCCTTAAATAATTTGGCAATCAGAATTAAAAAAAAAAAGTTGTTTTTGTACTTTTTGGCGTCTGTCTCACCTTGCTTTCCTCTGCCCAGCTTAGAGAGAGATTGTGTCCTAATTACTAATAGGTATGTTTGATAGGCTCTGGAGGCACCATACAGCTGCTAGTGTCCCCAGAAGGACTTTTGGCTTGGTTTCCAGGCAGTACTCACCAGTTTGGCAGCTATGCTGTCCTTGAATAAGGTGAAGCACGAATCCACACCCTCCATGCCCAGTCTGTTCCATTTTTACCTTACGCCTTCTTCCTTTTGGGCACATAGGGCCTGAGCCAAAACTGCAGTTAAAGGAGGTCTTTGATTGACTTCAGTAGGCTTTGGATCAGGTACCTAGTACCCATGAGTCATCTTTCTGATTCTTAAGCTACTGATACCTTCAGCTGAGAAATGACTGCCTGTGTGCACTAGAAACACTAGCCAAACTTTGTCCTGGATTTAACCTGTGCAGACCCGCTGTGTGGAGTTGATTGTGTGTACCTGTGGACAGAATTAGCCCACCTTTATTTTAAATGTTCCTACCCATACTACCCAAAAACATGTTGTACATGTTATTGCATTAACAAGAAGCAATGGGCTTAAACTGCAGCAAGGGAGGTTTAGGTTGGACATTAGGAAAAACTTCCTGTCAGGGAGGTTAAGCACTGGAATAAACTGCCTAGAGAGCTTGTGGGATCTCCATCACTGGAGATTTTTAAAAGCAGATTAGACAAACAGCTGTCAGGAATGTTCTAGATAATACTTAGTCCTGCCATGAGTTCAGGGGATTGGACTAGATGACCTCTCGATCCCTTCCAGTTCTATGATTGTCCGATAGTTTTGTTCCACTGCAGTAAGTAGCGTACAAGATGATAATAAAAGGACACCAATTAATGCATGAAAGAAACAGATGGTTAGCCAGGTTATTTTGGGTGTCAACTTTATCCTTGATTGCGTACCACTGATTCATTCATCAGCAAATACAGGGGTGTTTGAACTCTCATTCTTTATTCTGATGACGACTTGCACTGTCAGAGGTCAGAGCTTGTATATGAAGTGGGTACCATTTTTCTTGCTTAGTGGATACTAAATGCACAAGGGTGGATTAACGATTCCCAACAGACAAGCATACTTGAATTTGTTATTACTTTGAAGAATCTGCCATTAATGTTGCTATAATTGTTTTACTTTTATGGACATAAAATCAGCCCCCTTAGTGGCTAGTAATAAGGTTTATTGATTTTACTATACATTATTCATCTCTGGGCTGTTCTTATCGTCTGGCCCTAAACACATGTGGAAAGCTTGTAGTGCTGATATAGTTCAAATTAACTTAATCAAGAAATGGGGGAAAAGGGTGTATTCCTTGGGGAGGGAGGTGTCCTTCAAATGAAGAATTCTTGACCACTTAAATAAGTGTCATATTACTTCTACATTAAAATTTCAGTTGGTTTTGTATTGAAATGTGCCATTGATTTGCAGCCTTTGCCTTTAACACTTCTACAGCAAAATAGATCTCATACATTCACACTGTTGGTCATTCTGATTTAGTGTGGCTTAAGAATGAGTGTCCGTAAGTAACAAAATGAATTACACTGATTGATATGGGGTAAGCAGCTGTTTAAAAGATGATTAATTACATGGTTTCATTACAGTCTTTAGGCTATAAGAGAGACTAGCAGCCCAAGCCATTCATTTTTTCCCTCCACTGACGATTAATCTGTTCTTCCTTCTCTGAGGCCTTCCTTTAGCTTTAACACTTTGAGAGACTAACACCTTGCATGCTTTGCAACTCTGAACAGCTAGAAGGAATACAGCATGGCTGACATCTTCCAAAGCCAGGAAGTGGCCATGCTGCCAAGCATCAACAGTCAGGCACAATATACCCTTCTGCCTCAGCTATGTGAAGGCTGAGACTCCAAAGAATTAATGAAGAGAGGAAATAATATGGGCCCAGAACCTGTCTGAATGCAAGAGAAGCTGACCCTTCCTGCTAAGCCTTCTCCTCACCGGGGGCTTTATCTCTCAGGCTATGTCTACACAGCAAAGATAGTCCCCCCCAGCTGGCCCATGCCAGCTGACTTGGGCTATTGCACTGTTTAATTGCAGTGTAGACTTCTGGGCTCAGGCTGGAGCCTGGGCTCTAGGACCCTGCAAGGTAGGAGGGTCCCCAAGCCTGGGCTGCAGCCTGGACCCAGAAGTCTACACAGCAATAAAGTAGCCCTGTAGCCCAAGCCCTGTGAGTCTAACATGACTCCTCTGATGCTGCAGATTGGCATCTCAGGCAGTGTGGTGTACAGACACAGGGATAGTCCTGCCCTTGTTGCCTCTAGTGAAATGCGTCCCACTCTGTTCACTCCAGCAGCAACAAGCACCTGCCCCATTCCATCTCCATCTTCCTCCAGGGTGACTGACGTACCCAGAAGTCGGTGCTGCCTTTGCGTTTCGTTGTGATTTGCATCCCAGTACATTCTTGGACCTGGCAACCTCTTCATGAGACCTGGAACCTGTGGAGGGAGTAAAGCAATAAGCCAAGGCTTCCCAGTTTGTTTCTTCATGCTCCCAGGTGCTCTGTGGGAAAGTCCACAAAGGCACAGAAAGTCCCAGAAGGGGCACTATTAGTATCACTACAGGTGTACTGACAATTTCAGCATCTAACTCTAATTCCTCATTGTCGTTCCTCATTGTCGTTTCCGTCAATCTGTTGAAGGACCACAGACTTCCATCCTTGGTTCCCCTTTTTTCTAAATGGACTCTCTTCTGCTAACATCCATTCCCAGGGTTTCAACCAGAGATTAAATTATGGGATGCTTTCTCTCCTCTGTTAGAGAAACTCCCTCCTCTTGCTGGCTTGGGGAACAGTACCTGCTCTCTAGCTGATGAAGTGAGAATTCCCTCTTGTTTCAACCTACATTAACCTTTTCAACCTTCTTTAACTAACCTATTTTCAACTACAACATCTTTGTGTGAGGTTACCATATGTATCTCCCTACCTTCTACACCTCCAGAACATCTCTCATCTGTCTCCTGTTGGAGGTCTTACTGTCATCTCGAAATCAACACTTAAAAATATGTATGTATGAGACCAGATTCCCTTCTTTCATCTGGTCCCTTTTTGCTGGTCCCACCAGTACAAAGGGACTGTAAAGGTACCAGAACCAATTTACTGGAAATTCTGCCTGGTATTGGGGAATCTTAAGAACTAGTATATCTGGCTCTATGCCAGTCCCTCCAGGTACCTGATATAGTGGTTTGGTTGAAGATAAGCCCTGGAGAATCACTGCTCTGGAAATTCCTAGGTGGTATATCAGCCCCTGGGGACCATAGCAAGGCAGTATAAATTAGGGCCTCCCTGAATCTGTGTTTAAAATATGCCAGGGATGGGAATGGCATAGTACTAGACCCAAGATTGGGGAGCAGCACAGACCTCTTTCATGTCTCCCTACTTCAGGTGCACTCAATGGAAACTGAGTGTAGCAGAGAATGCAACTGCTTGCCCTCATTATTCCTCTCCTTCCTGTCTTCTGTATCACTATTGATGTCTACTGCTTTTCATCTGCCTGACTCAAAATCTCAGTGTAATCTTCACTTTTTTTTTCTCTTCTCCCCTACTCCCATCTCCTCACAATAAGTCCTCCAGCTTCTTCCTATTTAATATCTACCAAAACTCACCCTTTTCTCACTATCCTCACTGCTAAAACTGTATATGTATGCTTGGTTGTTTCTCCCTTTGATTACTTCAACTTTCTCCTTTCTGGCCTCTCCTATTGTTACCTCTGCTTTCCAAGCTATCCATAACTTCCGCTTCTGCCACACTGATTGTACCTCTCCCACATTTTTCCATAAGTATTAATAACCCATCTTTTCAAGTAAAGATGTGTGTTGGTAAGGCATAATATCTTGCTGAGATAAGAATTATGGTTTTGCAGCTGCGCGTGATCTAGAGGAATTGTTTGTATGCTGAGGGTAGTTGTATAGTGGAATCGAAAGGAAATGTATTGTAGATTGGAGGAGAATCTGGGTATACAGGCAGTCCTCGGACTTGCAACACAATTGGTTCCTGAAAACCGCGTCTTAAGTCGAAATGTCGTAAATTGATTTTCCCATAGGAACAATGTCGGATCGAGCACTGTAAAGTCGAAACCAATGTCAGAAAGTCAAAACGATGTCAATTTATAAACGTATAAGTGCCGTTCGTCGTAATGCAAACATCATAACATTGAGGACTGTCTGTATTTAGATAGCATGATGTCTAGGTGGCAAAGCATATGAATTGAGGTTGGATTGGATGTTAATGTTGCCTTGACCATAGTTCTTTGATTTTAGTGTCTCCTTTGCTACGAAATGCACTAAAGCAGGCGTAATTCTAAGTTAACGTAGTGTGTGTGTGTTTGTTGGAGCCTTTCTATGTTTCTGTTACTTGTTAACCTGCAACCTACGATGACTACATCAGACAGCAAAGAGGTGCGACTCTAGGTAAGTACAGTAAACTATCTGTGTTAGTTTAACATAGAAAAGCCTATGCATGTCATTGTACTTTTTCTTCATCCTTTTTCATTTTCTTTCAATACAGGACATGAAAAATATTGCAGATCCGTATTTTCACTAAGCTTTGGGAAAATGGGGTACCCTATTACCTGTTTGTGCACTAATTGCTCATTCCAACTTTGGACCATTCCCTTGAGTCACTTTGCAACTCTCATTGGCCCCAGTGAGAGCAGCAAATGACCCTTTTTTGTGCATACAATGTTTACAAGTTGAATCTGCTTCATTATGGAAAAACTGCAAAGACAGTGAATGTTTCACTTTCTTATCTGACTCTTTCAAGACCACTGATGCACACAGAAAGCCATTAACATGTGCAGTGATGGGATGCTAGACCCCATTAAAATCCTCACAATGGGTGTTATTAATTTTTATGCAGAATGTACTAAATTATTCTTTCAACATCAGTGGCAACTTGAAACTTCTTAAATGTTCTGATACATTAGCAAACTTTAGGATTTAGCAAAGATAATTATTACTTACAGACTAAAGGTGTTAATCACTCAGAAAACTTATTTCCACCATAATACTATATAAATGCATTGGGGACTTTCAGAAGCAGTTTTTATTACAGGTGAATGAACCTTTAAACACTGAGCTAATACATGCAGTTCTATATCAGTGGATTCATGTATATAGTCCTTTCAACACCGTTTCCAAGCATTTTGAATTATATAATGTTGTACCTAAATTATATTATTTCCATTATTTGAATTTGCTGATGCTAGAATAGTGCTTATTTATTGCTTTCAGTGTAGTGTTACACTATTTGTTCATGTAAGTAAATGGCATAGCAATTCCACTTAAACATAAGGAAACAAAGACTCTGAAATCCAATTCAAATCCTGGAAAAAAAAAGTTTTAAACATTGTTTTTGTGAAATATACAGTAAGTGATTTCTGCTTTTCTTTTTTGATTTGTGAGCAGAGTTGTATGGATTCTTTTAGCATAGGTCTATTTTCAGGCTATCTTTCTAATAGAAGGATGTATGTATTGCTAATCTCTATAAATTCACTGCAGGTTATGTTCTTCAGCAATACACTTTCTTGAGTAGCATTAGCTAAGTGTAAAGGTGAAAAAGTGATTTTGTCTTTATTATCCGAGCAGAGTTTTATTTAAAGTACATAAACATGAAGTGCCGTATAAAAACATCCTGGAATTCTCTGGTTGAAAAATCTGCCAAACTGTTAAGGAGCTGCTGTATAAATTTAGAATTTTCTGCTTATTTTCAGCCTCTCACTAGTGAGATACTGTGTGTAAGTGTCTAGATCAGAGGTTCTCAAACTGTGGTCCGTGGACCACTATTGTTCTGCAAGCTCCATTCGGGTGGTTCATGGATAGTTTCCGATAAGGTGCATGCCTGGGTGGCTGCACACCTAATTAGTGGAATCATGTAGGTGGGGCTCCACTAATTAGGTGCCCTTAGAAGACACACATGTAAGGTGAGGTGGTGGCCTTGGGGGCAATATGGGGTAAGTGGGAGGGGGCGGTGGTGTGAGAAGAGGGGTCAAGGCGAATTCGGGATGTGCAGGACTGCAGTGGCCAGAGAGAGAGCTAACTTTCCCCAGCTCTATGGTTGGGCTGCTAGGGAGAGACCTCCCCTCTCCTTCCCAGCCCCAGCTTGAGGGCTACTGCGGCAGAGGAGAGAGGACAGATCCATCACATTAAAAAGATAAGACTATTGATATTAAAATATGAGCTGTGTACTTTCATTTGTAGAACAAAAAAAGTTAATAAAGGTTTGTTTGTTTGTTTGTTTTTATATAGTGCTTTTATCCAAAGTGCTTTACAATAGTTAGCTAATGGTACAAACAACATTTGGAAAGATCATTAAGTGGTCTGCCGAGACCCTCAGCAATTTTGAAGTGGTCCACAAAAAAAAGTTTGAGAACCACTGGTCTAGATACTATCGTTTACTTGGATTTGATGGTTAGCATGCCCATCTACAAAAATATCATCTTACTAAGGGTAGAAGTAACTTTTGGGGCCAAATTATTTCCTTTTTGTGTGGAGCACAGAAAATCAGAGAAGTTTTGTAATTGCCTTTCATGGGAGCTGGATCATGATCATGATCTGTGGGCTCAGTTGTGCCTTTTAGGTACTGGGTCACACTGAGAGCATTATGAAAACTCACTGCTCTCGGGGCAGCTCGCTAAGAGAATATAGCATTCTGGTAAACCTGCTTCTTGACCAGCTGGTTATAGGGGCTTGGCTCTACCTCCTCTCTGCTCCCTTTTGGGTGCTTTGTTTCCCAGGGTGCAGTAGGATATAACAGAACCTGGGGGGGGGGGGCGGGGGGGGAAGCAGGGATTGTGGTTGTACTTACTCATTGCACGGGGATGGAGGAGGGCGGCTTTTTGTATCCTTCCCCTGGCAGTCTCTGCTGCAGCTGAGCCTAAATGAGTAAATATTTAAGTAATGCTGGGCCATATCATGCCATTGATTTTTAAACAGAACTCCCCAATGAAAAGATTGCTTAGCAATCAATGGCATGATAGGCCTCTCCCCTCCATTTATTGTAACATAATAAGTTAATGCTTATTCTTGCCTCCAGTTTCTGCTATCCTAATTCAGAATCATCCCACTTCAGAATGAGTTGCCTAGTTCTATGGTTTTCTTTATCAGAGACAGGTATTTGTTTGCTGGATCCTCAGCTTGTGTAAATGGCCAAAGCTTCATTTATGTCAGCTAAGGACCTAATCTAATGTTTGGAGTAGTAATTCATTGCTCCAAAGGGTAAGGAAGGTTCAGCAGGAGTTAACATAATCAGTTGGAAGTCACTGAAAATAATCGGTCAAACTTTGCTGTTTATTATAGTAGTGAAAACTCCTTTAAGAAAGGTGGGATTACACGGGTGTAACTAAGGGCTGGTCTACATGAAAGCTGTAAGTCAACCTAAGTTACACTACTTCAGTTGCTTAGGTTGACTTGCTGCAGTGTCTACACCGTGCTGTGTTAACGGAGGTGCTCTCCTGCCAACTTAGCTTATGCTTCTCGGGGAGCTAGAGAACAGAAGTCGACAGGAGATTGCTCTGCCATTAACTTAGCGGGTCTTCATCATACCTGCTAAATCGACGCAGTGACAATTTAGCTGCAGTGTAGACATGCTCTTAGATATGAATTTGGCTCACTGAACTAAGATAACCAGTGCAATTAATATACTTTTAGTATGTACATGTGAATAACAAAGGGAATAAAGTTGGGTCATTAGGTGAAAATCTGGCTTTTGACTCCTAAATCCCCAGAGTTCAGGACTTTTGATCCATAATTTTGGATCAGCCTATTATAGAGGTAGGTAACTGTGTGCTCAGTTTGACACAATTTAATATTTTGCATGTAAAATTGGATTACGTGGATGCAGCTGGTACAGATTCAAATTTTGCAGGTGCCATTCAGTCAAGCATATATGCAAATTTAGCCTTACATGTTTGTTCTGGGGCTCCATAATGTAAAGTGCCTTCCAATTAAAATGGCTCACATATTCCCTGGGGTTTCAGTCCTGCATATTGCAAATGTATTTTGCTGTGGGATTTAGGTGTCTTTGTTACATATACACATGGATAAGGGAGAGACAGCATTTAAGAAAATCTACAACTATACATTTTAAAAAAACTTTTGGTTGCCCACAAGCAATGATGAATTTGTCAACTACCTTATTATTAAACAGTAAAGATACAAAAGAGAACAAAGAGTTATTTTCAAAAGACAATGGTAGTTACAACATAATGGTTTCAGTATCTAAAGCTCAGTTACAACAAGGACAAAAAAATCCCTCTTGTGTACATTGAAGTGCTTTTCGTTTTTGAAAAAAAGTCAATACCATATTCACACTGTTTGCTTGCATAAAATATTGACCAAAGTCACATTGGGTTTTACATAAAGACTTGAAAGCAATCACAATTTGTCTGAAAGGTTCTAATTGTTTTTTTTTCCCCCATCCTGAAAGAGTAATAAAAGGACAACATTAAAAAAACAGAATTACATAGTTATTTTATAACTGGCACTAACAAATTTCACCCATTACCATGTCTATTCTGTAAGCAATGAATGTGTGGCTCCCAATTAATCTAGTGTACCTCCAGGCAAGGTCTAAATCAGCTGTATACAGCTAAAGCAATTTGCACATAGCTACAAGCAAATTGGAAAATAAGTGTTTCACACTACTGCTGATCTTTTCAAGCCAAATACACAATCAGTATTCTGGCAGCAGCCTTTTATCATGTTCTTTGCAGCTATCAATTTTAATTATAACAATTATTGATTAGTTGGGAAAGTGAATAATCTAATGTTCATATTAGGTTGGTGAGGCTGCTGGGATCTTTTTTCCTTTTATGCACAGGTCCCTTCAGTGTTAAGAAACATCTGCCGGAGAACATATCTATTACACTGCTGAATTTATATAGAGGCTGTGCCAGTGGATTTTACACTGAACATCTTTTTTTAGGATTTTTAAAATTGTGCTGCAAAAATCTGATATAAACTGAATCATGGCATATAAGAGATCAATCCAGAAATTTAGGTCCATATTTTCAAATGTAGGGGCCTAAAGCTATGCAACGAAAATGACTAGGGGGCTGGTGTACATGACTTACAAGGAGAGGCTGAGGGACCTAGGGTTATTTAGTCTGCAGAAGAGAAGCGTGAGGGGGGGATTTGATAGCTAGCTGCTTTCAATTACCTGAAGGGGGGTTCCAAAGAGGATGGAGCTAGGCTGTTCCCGTGATGGCCGATGACAGAACAAGAAGCAATGGTCTCAAGTTGCAGTGGGGGAGATCTAGGTTGGATATTAGGAAACATTATTTCACTAGGAGGGTGGCGAAGCACTGGAATGGGTTGGAATCTCCATCCTCAGAAGTTTTTAAGGCCCGACTTGACAAAGCCTTGGCTGGGATGATTTTGTTGGTGTTGGTCCTGCTTTGAGCAGGGGATTGCACTAGATGACCTCCTGAGGTCTCTTCCAACCCTAATATTCTATGATTCTATGCACCTACATTCATATTAAAGCACCTAAATAAGTGACCTGCTACATAAGTGATGCTGAACTCTCACAGCTCTCATTGACATGGGCGATTTTGTTAATTTATCTAATTTTAGGCACAAATTATTTGTTCTTCTGATTTGATCCCTCAGTTAAAACAGAGAGGAAAGAAATATCCAACCCTTGCTTGAAAATGCATGGGCATAAGAGAGTTCCTTCAATTCAATTTAATTAGCAAGATATAAAAAAACCTAACTAGAGCTGGCGCTCAGCCACTAAGCTTGTATCTAAACTTTTCCAAAGTCTGGTCCCAGAGCTTTGATCTATCCTATCTCTGCCATCCTCTTTTCCACGTTGTTGAAGATCTCTTTCTTACACTTTAATTTTGGTTTGAGTTATTCAAAATATTGAGCTGATGTTACTCTAACACAAGGAAGATGTTCAAGGATACTGTAAACAGTCTGCTTCTGCCAAGGCTGGAGATATTAGCATGACCATGAGAATCTCTCTGACGTCTCCTTCTACATAACCATAACCTTGGACTTAGATTCTAATGCTCAATTCCATGATGTGACTTGCACCTTCTGCAAGGTAAGGAGTTCCCAGCTCCAACTGAAATCAATGGGAACTGAGGAGGCATTTTGCAGGCTCAGAGAGCGCTCAGCAGGATCAGATTCTTGACTATCAAATTAACCATTTTGATTGATGTTGAATTTAAGGCAATGTAATTGGTAGATGTGACAGACAGCATTTCAGGTTCTGCTCCAAATACGTGATATGCAACTTTGGAGCTGCTGCATTGCACAGCAGCTCAGAAGCTATGGCAGGCTGTGACATCAAAGAGGCTAGCCCCGTCAGAAAAGAAGAAGAAGAATATATTTTCAAAGAGTAGTGCAAAGTTTAAGTCATACAGCTCCCACTGACTTTGATAAGAGTTTGGCAACTAATAATCTGCTTTCAAAGTGTAAAGGAATACATCCTTGAATTAGGCAAAATGCCACCCCTACCTAATCAGGAACAGAAAAATGTGCTTACAGCTTCTGATCTTGCAATGAAAAAAACAAAAGAAAAGAGATCAGACATGAAAAAATCTGAACATACACACATATACCATGAATTAGTACATGCACATATACTTTTAAGACCAAAATTAACTTCCAATAACAAAAAATATTAATAGAAACCATATTTTGTTTTTTATATATATAGTAGAACCTCAGAGTTACGAACACCAGCACTATGAACTGACCAGTCAACAATTTATCGCATTTGGAACTGGATGTACACAATCGGACAGCGTCAAAGACCAAAAAAAAAAAAAATTAAATAACAAATAACAAAGCAAATACATTACAGTAGTGTAAAACATAAACTACTAAAAAAAGGGAAAGTGGCATTTTTCTTCTGCATCCTAAAGTTAAAAAGCTGTGTGAAGTAAATGTTCATTTGTAAACTTTTGAAAGAACAACCATAACTTTTTGTTCAGAGTTATGAACATTTCAGAGTTATGAACAACCTCTGTTCCCGAGGTGTTCATAACACTGAGGTTCTACTGTATATATAAGATCACATTCTATAAAATATCATAGAATAATAGGATTGGAATAGACCTCGAGAGGTCATTTAGTTCAGTCCCCTGAACTCATGGCAGGACTAAGTATTATCTAGATCATTCCTAAAAGGTGTTTGTCTAACCTGCTCTTAAAAATCTCCTATGTTAGTGATTTCACAATCTCCCTACAGCAGCGTATTATTGTCTAGGCCGACAAGGCCTAGGCCTAGAGTGGCAAATTTGAAGTGGCGGCAAATTTGAGCACCCATGGAGATGCTCCTCTGCTCCAGCTCGCCACCTCTGCAAGCGTGCCACCGTGTCCTGTTTCTCTCCCCTCCCTCCCAGCGCTTGCGCCGCAAAACAGCTGTTCCGTGGGGAAGGGAGGGAGGGGGGAGGAGGGGGAATGCAGTGCGCTGGGGGAAGACAGGGCAGGGATTCGGGGAAGGGATCCAATAGGGACAGGGAAGGGGTCGAGTTGGGGTGGGACTTTGGGGAAGAGGTTGGAATGGGGGTCGGGAAAGGGTGGAGTTGGGGCGGGGCCAGGGGCGAGGTGACAATTATTTCAGGGCCTAGGGGCGGCAAAATCATTAATCCGCCACTGCCTCCCTAGTCAATTTTTTCTAGTGCTTAACCACTCTGACAGTTAGGAAGTTTTTCCTAATGTCCAACTGAACCCCTTTACTACAATTTAAGCTCATTGCTTCTTGTCCTATCCTCAGAAGTTAACAAGAACAAATTTACCTCCCTTCTACTTGTAACAACCTTTTATGTATTTGAAAATTGTTCTCATGTCCCCTCTCAATCTTTTCTTTTCCAGACTAAACAAACCCAATTTTTTCAATCTTCCCTCATAGGTTATGTTTTCTAGACCTTTAATCATTTTTGTTGCTCTTCTTTGAACTTTCTCTAATTTGTCCAAATCTTTCCTGAAATGTGGTGCCCAGAACTGGACACAATACTTCAGCTGAGGCCTAATCAGCATGGAGTAGAGCGGAAGAATTACTTCTTTTGTTCACTATCAGGAATGATCAAGTTGCAAATTTTCGAGACCAGAGATCAGTGCAGGGAGCGGATTAAGTGGCTTAAGACTGAGTACAATAAAATCAGGGACCAGAACCACACCTCAGGCAGCTTCCCGACATCATGCCCATTTTATGAGGAGTTTGACCAAGTTCTGGGCACTGTGCTGAGCGTGAAGCCAGTGGTAATGCGCTATAACCTAGTCAGCTCAGGGTGGTGACTTGCTGGCCCCATAATTCAGCAGCAGGTGCCAAGTGAGGACAATGAAGTGACAGTTATTTTAAGGGGTCCCAGAGGACACTTTGGAGCAGGCACAGAAGAAGCACATCCTGGGGCCATACTCTGAGGAGCTGTTTGATGCCTCCCAAAGGAACAACCCACCATGGAACCTGGTAAGTTTCTGACTCCATTTTAGTGTTTCTTGCTATAGTAATGGGTGGGATTCCTGCTCTGTGAACCAAACCAAAAATTATTATAAGCCCTGACTAGCAGCGTTTATCCGATAATGGCAGATTGTATGCCAGCAACTTGGCTTCCTACCGCACCATGTGAAGTTCAAAATGTTGACCAGGAAATGCAAACAGTAAAAAAATTGCCTTGAAAGTGAATTTTGACTGGAAAGGTGCAGATTTTTGCTAGGGCCATTCCTGTTTCTTAAAAATAATAACCTTATATTGCCATGCTTGTAAATATGCCACTCTGTAACCACTCAATGGTCTATTGGGATGCTTGGAAACTGCAAATTGGGGGGTGGGGGGAAGGTGGAAATGTGTTTTATTTACAAATCTAGTCCATTTCAATTAGAGATATCCATGTAGTCCAAAGGTGACAAAACTATTCGTCCCAAATATGACTGGGCTTTGAAATTTTGTCGAGAAATGTGCTGGAGGGGGAGTGGAGGAGGAAGGCTGTGGAGTTCTGAGTGTTTGCATTCAGCCATAACAGTCTAAGCCGCGAGGCAGCTAATGCACCATTCTCTTGATTCGGAGAAGGGTGTATTTCCCAGGGCCACGTCTGTAGCTGACCAGTCCAGTCCACTCATAGATGTGCTGTTCAGTAACTACACATTTGAATACTTTGGTTGCATGCACTATTGATTTCTCATAGTCACTTTGGAATAACATCTCCTTTTGCCCATGGGGCATCCTTTGTTATGTCCTCCAAAATGTGGTAGACCTGAAATGATAGAAAAAAGTTTATCATCAGAGGGGTAGTCTGGATCTGTAAAAGCAGCAAAGAATCCTGTGGCACCTTATAGGCCACGTCCACACTACAGAGTAAAATCGAAATTAATAAAATCGATTTTATAAAACAGATTTTATGAAATCGATTTTACTCATCCACACTAGGGCACATTACTTCGGTGGTGTGCGTCCATGGTCCCAGGCTACCATCCATTTCCGGAGCAGTGCACTCTGGGTAGCTCAGTAAAAGAATGGGACCAATAACTTCGATTTCCGTCCACACTAACCCTAAATTGATTTAGTAATATCGATTTTAGGGTTACTCCTTTCATTTAGCTGGAGTACAGAAATCGATTTTAAGACCCCTTAAAATCGATTTTAAGTGCCTTGTAGTGTGGATGGGTACAGCGTTAAATCGATTTAACGCTGTTTAAATCGATTTAACTCTGTAGTGTGGACCTGGCCATAGACTAACAGACGTTTTGGAGCATGAGCTTTCGTGGGTGAATACCCACTTCGTCAGAGGCATGTAGTGAAAATTTCCAGGGGCAGGTATATATATGCAAGCAAGCTAGAGATAACGAGGTTAGTTCAATCAGGGAGGATGAAGCCCTGTTCTAGCAGTTGAGGTGTGAAAACCAAGGGAGGAGAAACTGGTTTTGTAGTTGGCAAGCCATTCACAGTCTTTGTTTAATCCTGAGCTGATGGTGTCAAATTTGCAGATGAACTGAAGCTCAGCAGTTTCTCTTTGAAGTCTGGTCCTGAAGTTTTTTTGCTGCAGGATGGCCACCTTAAGATCTGCTATACCGTGGCCAGGGAGGTTGAAGTGTTCTACAGGTTTTTGTATATTGCCCTTCCTAATATCTGATTTGTGTCCATTTATCCTTTTCCATAGAGACAGTCCAGTTTGGCTGATGTACATAGCAGAGGGGCATTGCTGGCATATGATGGCGTATATAAAAGTTTTTGTAGCACAGTCACTGATGACACTCCCCCACCACGTAGTTCTGCAGTTTTTAGAAATCAAAAGACAGCTCTGAATTTTTAATTTACCGTTGTCTCTGCACTGCTTTCACTTCAGTTAACCAGGCTTTGTCCAGGTAGCTTCTGTGGACTGAAGCATCCCTCTCACAGTATACTGAAGTATCATTTTATGCCCTTGAAATTTCACAAGGATTTTTAATGTGCTCCTGAGCTATTTGAGACAATAGCAGTCTGTGTCTCATCCTATTCCAGGCCCCGCAGCCTCTACAGCCTACAGCACCTCCAAATCCCCCCCCCCCCGCAAAAAGCCTGGGCCAAGGTACCTGCATGGACTATTCCAAGAGGAAGTGTTTCGAAGGATGAACTTATGGTTGAGGTTCTGAATAAGGTCAACAAGCACATCCAGTATCAAAAACAGAGGGATTTAAGGCTAGAGGAAAGGCATGTTTGCAGGAAAGAGGAAAGGTTCAGGCTGGCTACACAGCTTGAGGACAGGGTTTCAGCACGGGAAAGGCACTCACCCCTCACTGTCATAGGTACATTCAGGGGAAATGGCTCACCTCTGGCTTCACAAAGATTGTGAATAGCATAGCAAGCCACATTAATGCACATAGCTGTGATGACATTGGTATCCAAATAGGTCTGTATACATCACCAGCTGGATTTCAATCTGCCAAAAACACATTCAACAACCATTCCACACCTGCTGTGAGTATAATTATACCATTTATTGCCAGGGCCTCATAAATCAGGGTACAGTTTCATAAAACAAGGCAAAAGGGAGTACAGAGGGCCCCTCAGATTGATGGTGGGGACCATAACTCCATTTATGACAATGTCTTTTGGTGGGAATAGTAACCCAGTCTGTCCATGAATGTAGACTTCCGATCAGTGAAAAAACCTGGCATCATGCAACCCACACTGACATTCATCAATATGTCTCTGTGGTCCAGGAGGGCCTTCATAACAATGGAGTTAATACCCTTTGTGGTTTAAGTTCTCATGTGCTCTTATGTAGGGCAAACTATGGGCACGAGTCCCATCAATGACCTAACACAGTTCAAAAACTTCATTCTGGGACTGCTACAGTAGAAAAAGGGAGCACCCCCATTTGAGAGCAGGTACTGTGTAACTTGCAATTGTTACTGGGGATTCCATCGGGGATGGCCAGCTTTACAATAGGGCCTTGTCTTGCTAGAACAAAAGGTGTGTTTTTGACACATATTAGTTAACTAATCTGTTAAAAGCCTATTGTAGACAAAGGAAGTTGTAGCTTTTCAAGGTGAGCCCTAGGCTCCCCACTTAAGGTTTACCTTGAGATGTTAAAACTAATATTGCCTTGTCTGCAATCAGGATGTTAGCATGGGTTCGTTAAACTATGTTAAAATACACCTTTTATCCTAAAGTAGACGTGGTCTAAGTCTCCAGCACATTGCCCTGGCAAGTCTCCTTCCCCTCAGTTAGCATCGCTCAGCTTGGTGTGAATGAAGGGCTCCTTGGGACTGGTGGTTGTGTGTTTTTTGCATCCACTCCAGTCTCCCTTGAGACACACCTGCTACCTGTGCAGACCCTTACATTAATGAAATTAAAATGACTATGTTAATGTATCACACCCAGTGAGAAGGTGGAAGAGGGGGAGTTGTAGAAGGAGATATGACCAGAAGGAAGTTGTAAGAAGATGTAGGATAAAACTGTAAATTGTCCTACTTTATTTTGTACTCTCTTACCCCTTTCTATTGGTTGCTTTTCCTATTACAACCCCACCCATCTGTCCTCCAAGCATGTAAATTACACAGATTTACACTCACAATGCCAGAGGCTCTGCCCTCACTTAATCAGTTCAAATCCTGAGTAATGTCAGGGAAGTCAATACAAATACACTGGAGTAAGGGGGTGTGTACACTACAGAGACTATAGCAGCATAACTACGTCACCATAGCTATGCTGATGTAATTCTGTAGTGTAGATGCAACCTACACTGATGTGGGGAGGGGAAAAATAGTGGGTTCATCACTGAAGGGAAACCACTTCCCCTAGTGTTGATAGCTATGCTGAAAGAAGCATCTTTCCATTGCCATAGCTGTATCTACACTGAGGATTAGGTCAGCATAGCTATTTTTGTCATGGCTATAGATTTTTTCATACCCCTGAACATATAGCAGCCTAACTTTAAGTGTAGACGAGGCCTATGGGAGGGATGAATTTGGCCAAGTGAATCAAATTCAGGCCTGGTGCCATTCCCATAAAAATTAACAGGTGTTGCTCCCAATTATGACAGAGCTGACTTTGCCTTTTAATAAGGTAGACAAACAGAAAGGATGTCGCTGTGAAATCTTATCACTGGGGCCGGTATGCAACAGTTGGCACTCCTAGAAGCCAGAACTACTCCCCATTCAAATTCGATTTGCTATCAGTGAGGCCAGAGCACACACAAATGCCATTTTAATAAGCCCTGGAGAAGTATTCTGTTTTAAAATCAAATCTGCTTACCATGTTTGCTATCTACCACGTTGGTTGCCAGATTTTAACTTAAGATTTCACTGAAAACAAAAGGCGGGTTCTGACTACCAGGCCCTTATACAGTCACCGCAAAGCAAGGGAAACCATGCTTGTGTCACGTACTTCAGACCTGAGTCACAGCACAGTCACCAGGAGTTCGGAAACACTGCACAATGCAGCACTGAACCCTGGTGCATGAATGATCTGCTTTAACTAAAGGAAAGAATGCCCCTATTAGCATGTGAGCAAAGGAAGTAAAAATGATCTCATTCATGGGCCTTTCTTCCATTTATGTGAGGGGAGGTGGCCCCCACAGAACAGCACATCTTTCTCTTGGCCACACAGGATAGTCTGTCTCATTTTCCTCAGTCTTAACCTTTGCCTCTTCCTTGGATTGACATGCGAGACAATGCCAAGGCTTTGCATTCTTCCTTTATATCTTAGTTACAATAGCGAGGTGGGGTGAGGTTAAAAATGTGTGCACACCCGGAGCGTACCTTGAGTGCACACAACCATTTTGGAATTATTATATGTGATTTGTAAAACTGGTTAAAAGAATAGATTGCAGTTTGAAATTCAGGGCCCAGCTGCAGCAGCATTAGCTTAAACTTAAGTTATCTCTTTTAAATTAATGATAAAAGATAGCTTCTAAATAATAAAAGTCCCCAAAGCAAAACTTTCAGCTAATACTACTAATTGCCTTTGAATAAGTTCTTCTCTATATTACCACTTTAGCACAAGCAGCACATTAATTATTGAACAATATGTAAATCATTGTGAAATGAGTAATCCATTAATTTACCATCTTTTTTAGATAGGAAATATCTCTTTTCTTTTTAAAAAACCAAATAACTATTTTTGAGAAAAAAAAACAACTCTTAATCCTCCTTTGTTTTCCATAGTCACAAATATTTGAAAATAATTATGCAAATGAACTGAAAAATGATTTTGTTCCTGTGTTTTTTATTTAACAATTAATAAAATACATCTTTCTAGCATGGCCCTCACTAAAGATTTAACTGGTGTGTTGTAGCTGTTTCACTTGATGGCTTAGCACATTGTCTTTTAAAAGGGCTTGTTTTGAATTAATTATTGATGACTCTGATAAACTAAGTATTCAGAAAGCTATATTGATCCTGCCAGCATGTCACTTGAATCAGTATCAGATGCAAATATCTTCAGCTGACATTTCTCAAAAAAAAACAAAAAAAAAAAATTGCAGCCCTTTCCTTGACTTTTATCTTACAACAGGGCTTAATTTGTAATGAAGGAAGTGTTGGGGCTCAAGCAATTAGGTGCTGCGGCTTAAACAATTTTCTTATATTCATAACTGATACAGCAAGCCTGCAGGTGCCAGGGCTCAGCCCTGGCAGGGTCTGGCACAAATTTACACAGTGTAGACTGGTGAGCAGTGCTTAAAGATGGAACTATCATGCCTATCAATAAGAGGAGAAATGTACTAGACTAGAAATATATTCAAAAAATAACCTTGCTCTTTCACAATAGTTTTCTTCTACACAATCTACTCTTCTTTCAACAAATATTCATTATAAGGTTCAGTTGTTTTTATGAGACATTTAGTTTGCTTCACAGAAAGTGTATCCAGGTATAAAATCTATGGAGTTTATCAAATGAGCATTCTGTTGCATTTTGTGTTTTAGTGCACTGGAAATACGTTGTTTTAAAGGGGCTCTGGTAAGGGACAGTGCCCATCAAGACAAAGATCTTAAGGTATAAGGTCAAAGCACTTTTTCATCCTGGTCTTCACAAATAAAAGCACATAATGCAGACACACACATACACACACATGCCTGCATGCATGCACACGCCACACTGACCAAAACAGCAAACAAATATCCAGATTGCCCCCTTGGGAACCAAATTAGAGCAAGAACCACACATGACAGATGCTAGTCACATCGCTTAATGCACTAAAATACCACGTGATAGTATACACCATATAAAAACTTAATTAGAATGGAAACAAATGTAAAAGAACACTGGGGAAAGGACAGAGTGGCACTATCAGACCCTCAGTTGCTTTTGAGCAGGTAAGTACATTAAAAAAAATATATTTAAAATTCCCATCTTGGGTTTCTTGCCTTCCTCTTCCAGATAACTCCATGAGGATTCCTGCTGCAGCCTTAGATATGCAGTAGCCTCTGATCAGACTTGCAGTGAGCTACTTAGGAACTGAAGAACTTACTTGCCTTTGCTTTCCACCCCAACTGTACTTATTTGCCTCAGCTCTTCATAGGTTCCAAACATGAGCTGTGCAGGGAGTCCTTCTGTGCTCCTTTCAACCCAGACATGATTGGTCATTTCAGCACTGAGCCAGTATACACACCACTAGGGAGCTTAAGGTGAAGATTTGGTTCTAATGATGATTTGTGTTTGTTTGTTTTAGTTATGTAAAGAATAACGTCTCTCCATGAACTCATCTCTTTTTTCCTGTCTTGTGAAAAGTAAGAAGTCATGGCCAATTGTAGAATGGTCCCAGTCCAATTCCCATTGAAGTCAATATTGCCTTTATATGACCTCAGCCAACTTTCTGCTTTTCTGGATACTCCCCAGAAAATTAGCTTCCAAGTTCTCCACAATCTCATTCCTTCTTCTTCATACTTCCTCATGATCCTACCTTCATGCCTGCTTGGTCTGGTCTGATGCTTCCTGCCTCTGTCTTTGTCCATTTTTGGTTGCAGAATCATACCATCCATTTCTCTTCCCCTGAACTCCTCCTCAGCATAACCCCTTCAAACATACCTTTAACAAAGCTTCCTTTATTGTAAATACTGGGGATGGCCACATCTATTCTCCCTAATAAATGTCTGACATTTAAATCTCCTGGGCAATATTCTCTTTGTGACAAAATCCTTTAATCCTATAACCTCAATCTTTACTAATTTCTGGATTCTGGAATCTCTAACCCATTCCCAAAATTGTAATTCCTCCAAGCTATGGCTAATAAACCATCTCAGTACCTGTAGCTTATAAAATTGTTAACTAAATCGCTCGTTGCCCAATATATGGGGACAGGTATTAAAGCTAATCTGAACCTAGTTTTTGCAATGCACAAGTTTTTCTCAGATTCATTACAAATGATTAAAAGGCATTTTGAAATGCTGTATAAATATATATATGCCCCAGTCAGAGTTTCTAGCACCAAGGAAGAAAGAATAACAGAAGACTCAATGAAATGCACCAGAGGCTTCTCAGTACAGATCTAATTATTTTGGAAGACACTATGATGATGGGGTCTATAAAAGAGCTCAAAATGGGTAGGATAATTGCAAATGTAGTATATTTTTTAAAGATATGCTAAACTATATAGCTTTATGTAATTAATAGAGTCACAGACTTCGCAGCCAGAACAGACCTGGCTACACATGGGGTAACATTGGAACATACGTGTTGTAATTCACTCTCTTTAAAATAGGAAAGTATAAAAACTATATTTATTTATTTATTTATTTTTCTCCCAGCCTATAGAATTTGTTTTGATGACATGTAGCCAAAGCCTGAAAAACATGCTAATCTTCATAGGTCTGCAACTCCTAAAAAGTGAGTTTTCTCTAAAATCTCATTACACTTGTATTATTGGATCGTCTACACAGACAGACAGACAGTAGTTGAGATTACTTGGCATATAGAACAATAGAAAGGAGTTGACATAATTAGTGTTGATGGTTACCCTATTTTATTTTTTCCCAGGTTGCTCTTCCCCAGACCGAGGTTCCCCCTAGTGTTGGGCCACTTTAAATTTCAAGGCCCAAGTGTTTTATTAAAGGAAATGTCCAGTTCACTGTAAAGAAAACTTTCAAAATATAACTAATGACTAGAAAGTAAAGTGGGTCATGATGTTTTTTCTTTTAAAAAACAGCATATTCATTTGGCCCTAACTACAGCCACCCAGCTTGGCCTTTAGGGCCAAAAGCCAATCCTCTCATCATTTTCAGGGCTGGCGCTGTTGCTTCTGTTCACAAAACAGGAAACAATGAGAGCTCAAATTAAGGCAGCCAACATGAGGGCAGAAGAGGCAACTCAGGCTCTCTACAATGTAACTGACCTCACTGCAGGGTGTTGCTACTGGTGTTGTGGTACTCCAATCTCTAGGTGTTGTTTGGTAATATTCTGGGTGTAGCCTTCAGTGCTCCCAACAGTAGGCTCTTCAAACTTGAGCCTTTGATGGGTCCCCAAGAATGCTCACACACTTCAGCAACAGAGAGGTTTTCTTTACAAGGGCTGCTAGAAATAATATTTGCAATACCTCAGGCAAGATTACTTTTGATTATAAGCTAAAGATAAGCAACAGTTCATCACTCAGCTACTAAGGGCAGTCCAGACCAGTAGTACAAAGGTGGGGTTTCCTCAATATAGTGCTAGGGAAACTCCCTTCCAGAGGCAATCACATACTGGCCTGCAGATCCCCTAGCCAGAGTTCAGTTCTTTATCCATCTTGTTCTGAACTGTTTGCTCTTGCCCGCCATGACTAACCACTGGCTTCATTGCCAGTAATGAGCTGCTTCCCAGCCCACCTTTGAGTCCCAACACCCAAGTAGGGTTGCTATTGCCACCTGTGAAGCACAACAAAAATGGACATTTTGGATGATCCTGACCCCATCACACTGGACATCTGATAGTGTGTACTGAGCACCTTTACAGATTTCCTGGGACATATTGTAGTTCAGCCTCCATTTTGAGTATAACCTTAATTATGTCCTTCACCATAAACTGTAACTGTTGAGTTGGACTGCATCTTACATTTTTTTAGGAGGAGGGGTGCCTAGATATAAGATCTTAAATGTTAGCAACATCAGGGACTCATCAACTTTGAACACATCTTCTCCATGAGAACCATGGACTTGCTAAAGAAGAAGGGCCAGGCTAAAGGAAGCTGGCTCTCTCAGTTTCTCTCCAGGAGGCTGGGACATCAGTCACCTGACATGGGATTTGAAACCGGACCTGCTGTCTCTCACTGGCTAAACATTGCCAGGAAGCAGAAGGACTGTAGGAAGAAAAGAAAAGGAGAAGTCTACCTGCTTCACCCATAGACTGCTTCACCCATAGAGGGCCTGAGCACTCTCAGAGAAGGTGAGTATAGATTCAGGAGGACAGTATATAGGTGTTTGTTGGTATTGCATAGATTTGCATGTCTTGTCTACATTGTGAATTTGTATGTGACAAGCCGGGTTGTTGATCTGCAGCAGTCCAGCTTACCACACACTAATTCACCATGTGGGTGCTAAGCTGCACTCTGGGACTTTTATTGCACATAACAGGGTACACACAGCAAATTAATGAGCAGCAAGCTGGTGCACTATAAATTCACACCCTGGTTTGCTGTGCACTGATTCACCATGAAGACAAGGACTAAGAGTAAAGTGTGTGTATGTGTTTAAGAAGTTTCTTTGCTTTAACTGTCACATGGTCTCTAAAGAGTTAAATCTAAATGGAAGTGTCCCTGAGAGTAGAGCTCTGGGGGAACATGCATAAACTACTTTGGAGATTTTGGGAGTTCAGTATAGGTCTTAGGGCTTAGGACACCTGGACTGAAGGGTTCCACATCCCAAAGGGGTGTTAGACAGGGTGTCTGCACCCTGGGACTGGGCCTGAGAGGTCAGAACTAAAGCGTGTGTCTGGCCGCTGCTCAGACCCAGTTGTTTTGGAAGCTGAAAGCTGTGGTCACCCCATCTCAAAGAATACATATCACAGTTAGAAAAGATCCAGAGAAGGCCAACACAAATTATTAGGGGTATGGAACAGCTTCCATATGATGAGAGATTAAAAATACTGGGACTTCAGTTTAGACAAGAGACGACAAAGCGAGGATACAATAAAGGTCTATAAAATCATAAATGGTAAGGAGAAGGTGAATTTGGGGAATGTTATTTGCCATTTCCAAATAATACAAGAACAAGGTCTCACTGTGCCTCAGTGGGTCACAGCTGAGGATGCCAAATTCAGGATGAACTGCTGAGAAATACTTATCTCAAACTGGTGGTTATTCTATTATTAGATATACAAAGCCAGAATCAAAAGTAAACTTCTGTCTTACCACGCTGGTTAACAAGAAGTCCAAACTATAATCTCTTAAGGCATCCGAGGCCTTGTTTCACCACTCAGACACTAGACTTAATGACGAGTGGTTATTTAAAACCAATTTAATCAAACAGAGTGCTTCTAATCCCAAGAGATCAGCCACATAGCTGGGTGAATATATAACTTAGATCTTACCCATAATCACGTTGCCAATCCTTTAGTATCTAATATCTAAAGATTTATTTATAAGAGAAGAGAATGTGAAGAGCATTAAAATGCTTAAAAAAATCATATACATACAATTGTTGCAAAGGTCTTGAATCAGGTTTGTAGCAGTGATATACAGTCCGCTGGCCTGTAAAGTCTCTGGTAATATGCAAAAGATTGGAAGGTCCTCAGTCCATTGGTTGGAATGCTCCTTTTAGTGTAAATGTTCATAGTTCAGAGATCAGAGCAGGAAAGAGGTAAAATAGAGATGCTTTCAGGGTATTTTATACCTTCTCCCATGTGGAGGGAATGCTCTCAGTCTTAGTTTGTGGAAAATTACAGGCACAAGATGGAATCCAGGGTCACATGAACTAGTCACATGCCCTTGAATACTTTGATGACTCATAGAATCAGTCATTACCCATATTCTGGCTAATGCATCCACAGTAAGGCTCACTGGACAGGGGAAAACTTCTTCTGTAGCTCATTGTGTTCTCTAATGTGTCATCAGCTTGAATGATCAATCCACAATGTGCTGGCTAGACTGGGGGTTTGGCTACACTTGCAGGTGTGCAGCGCTGGGAGTTACAGCTGTCTTTGTACAGCTGTGTAGGGAAAGTGCTGGAGTGTGGCCACACTGACAGCTACCAGCGCTGCAGTGTGGCCACATTTGCAGCATTTGCAGCGGTGTTGGGAGTGGTGCATTATGGGCAGCTATTCCACAGAGCAGCTCTTCCCATTCTGGCACCGTGGGTTGTGGGAAGGGGGCGGAGGGTGCAGGTCATTCTGCTTCCTGTCCCAACGCCCCGTGGTGCATCGCTTCACATCCCAACAATCCCTGTTTTTCCATCCACGTTTGGCGCCATCTTGATGCTCTCAACGGTTTCTGTGCAGCGCGATTTCTGTGGGAAATGGAGCCTGAACTGCTGAGGAGTATGCTGACAAGTCTCACCAGCACATCATGTTTGGCAGTTGAGCTATTCCTTAAGATCCAAAGTGATGAGGAGTCCGACAATGATAGCAAGTCGCCTGACGCATATGATACTAAATTGCTTGTGGCATTCACGGAAATGCTCAGCACCGTGGAACACCGCTTTTGGGCTTGGGAAACAAGCACTGAGTGGTGGGATCACATCGTCAGGGAAGTCTGGGATGACAAGCAGTGGCTGCAGAACTTTCGGATGAGAAAAGCCACTTTCATGGGACTGTGAGAGGAGCTCACCCCCACCCTGCGGCACAAGGACACGAGATTGAGAGCTGCCCTGCTGGTGGAGAAGCGGGTGCTATTGCACTCTGGAAGCTGGCAACTCCAGACAGCTACCGATCGGTCAGGAACCAGTTTGGAGTGGGAAAGTCGACCATTGGAATCGTGTTGATGCAAGTTTGCAGGACCATTTGCAATAGGCACTCTGCAGCTCCTTCACTTTAACCCTGCACTGCAGCGCGTCTCGGTCATGGCCCCTTTCCAGCATGGCCCTTGATATCTGCCCATAGGTATCGAAATTCCTACAGCTGGAGCGCAGCTGTGACTGCACAGCTTCCTCACCCCAAACACTGATGAGGTCCAGCAACTCACCATTGCTCCATTCTGGGGCTCGTTTGGCGCGTGGAGGCATGGTCACCTGGAAAGATTCACTGATTGCATTCCACACCTGGCTGAGCAAACAGAAAGGGGATTTTTAAAATTCTTGGGGCATTTAAAGGGCGGGTCACCTGAGGCCAGGGCAGTAGAGTTCGAACTGATGAGCAGAGAGGCTGAACAGGCATTCTGGGATACCTCTGAATACCTCTGGAGGCCAATAACAGCGCTTTTTGGTGGCCACACTGGCGGAGCAGCGCTGCACTCATCATTTGCCAGGCCCAGGTGGAGTACAGCCAGCGCTGTAGCCAGGGAGATACAGCCCAGTATGTGCCTTGCAAGTGAGGATGGTGAGTGAGTTGCAACGCTGTAAAGCCACCACCAGCGTTGCAACTTTCCATTGTAGCCAAGCCTGGATGTAAACTACCTTGTGAGTGTTACCCCAGGAGCAAACACATTTGAAATACTGGTACGTCGTCAATATTCATAACTTTAGATACAAAGATGATACATGCATACAAACAGAATAATCATATTTGATAGGTTCTAAGTTTTCCATTGATACCTACCATGATCTACTTTGTATAAGATTTGTTGCAATTGTCTAACAGTGGCAATATTAAATACATAAATGGTTATGTTTCAATTATACAGCATCACATTAGAGTTCATCTGATTAAATTAATAGGCAGCTGGTTTAAAACAAAAGGAAGTATTTTTTCACATGATGCACTACCTGTGGAATTTACTGCCATAGGATGCTGTGAAGGCCAAAAGTAATACTGGGCTCAAAAAGGAACTGGATAAGGTCATGGATGATAGGTCCATCAATGGCTAGAGGCCAAGATGGTCAGGGATGCAACCCCATACACTGGGTGTCCCTAAACCTCCTACTGCTATGGATTACTTGAAATTGCCCTGTTCTGTTCATTCCCTCTGAAGCATCTAGCACTGACCACTGTCAGCACTAGAAGAATCAGTGCTCTGACCCAGTATCGCCATTCTTTTATTCTTATGCTTGTAAAGAATCTTCTACTAAAACTATAGGAAAAGATGAAAATGATGAAAAATGAGAAAACCACACTCATTACTTTAATTATTCTTTGGGAGTTGAACTGAGTTCAGTTGTTCTTCCAGTTAGAAGACATAAAAAAGTTGATGTCTCCTCAGACACCAATTTTTAAAGTCTTTTTTCTCTTACAAAGATTATTTACAGTCCATCTAGAATTTTAGGTTTGTCTTCTCTATTCCCAGTGATTTACAATGGAGCAAAATCAGCCAGTTTACATTTAAGATATATTCATTCCTTTCTCAGTCTCTCACTAGTGTACTTAACGCAGAATGATTAAAAGCTGTGTGTTCTGTTAGACCTGTTATGGTGTTTAAACAAGGAAGTCTGTGTTTGTTTAAGAGAATGGGGAAATGGTTATCTTGAAAGATTAGACTGAAAAAACAGTACGGCCACAGTCTAGCACAGATGTCCAAATTTGCCACTTGGCTGGTTTTCTGAGGTACTCTAAACAAAACTTGCATGTGTTTGTGCCTTGGTTCTGTTTGACACCTGACTGAGGAATGTGATTCAGAGCTACTGCCAGGGCTTACATGTCTCTTGTGGGCAAATGTTTACAGGACTGAAATTCTTGGAGTCTATTTAACTGTGTCATAATTAAACTAATGGAATAAAAGATAAATTTCTTTCAGTATCTCAAAGCCCTTGCTAAGAAGTCATTTCTTACCATATTTGAGAGACTGTATTGTGTAGAAATCTAAGCAAAGCTCTTCAGAGGTTCCTAAGATTATTTAGCAGTGCTTCTCCTTTCATTCAGTGATGGAACATGTGGAAATGGAGGGAAAAGGACCCACATTCAGGTCCCATTGGCCACTGGCTTTTCAATGATGCAATTAGGAGCCTAAGTCTCACTGAAAGTCAATGGGACTTGGGCCCGAATCCTCAATGGTATTTAGGAGTCTAACTCCCATTTTAAATACATTTGAAGATCTGGATCTGAGTCACTTTTGAAAACAAGACTAGCTCCTAAGTCAGTTAGGCATTGAAACACTGAGTGCAGCAATGCTTAAATATATTTAAAAGTCTTCCCTGAAGTTCTTTTGCAAGACACATTACAGCCTAAGAGATGTAGATCACCTTTTGATAAAAAGAAATGCTTACATAATTTTGAAATGATCACTTTCTACACAATTTACCAGGCATACTTGCTTTGATAAGTCCATACAGCACTCTGCTACAATACATTATCAGCTTTCTTTATTATCATCATCATCATCTTGGATTAGTTGCCTTGACATTACTTCCATGACAAAAAAAGCACTTTTTTTAAGCCAATGGCAACTTCTCTTCTCTAAAGTCTACCTAGTATTATATGGAGTTTTGCTCAGCATTTTTTGTTATTAATTAGAAAATTTAATATTTAATTGCACTTCAATAAGGTTAAACCACAAGTTAAGGTTGATAAATGCAAAGTAATGGGCATTGGAAAACTTAAACCCAACTATATATACAAAATGATGGGATCTAAATTAGCCACCCAAGAAAGAGATCTTGGAGTCATTGTGGATAGTTGTCTGAAATCATCCACTCAGTATGCAGCAGGAGTAAAAAAAAGCTAACAGAATGTTGGGAATCATTAAGAAAGGGCTAGATAATAAGACAGAAAATATCATATTGCCTCTATATAAATCCATGGTACGCCCACCTCTTGAATACTGCATATAGATGTGGTTGCCCCATCTCAAAAAATATATATTGAAATTCAAAAAGGTTCAGAAAAGGGCAACAAAAATGTTTGGGAGTATGGAACAGTTTCCATATGAGGAGAAATTAATAATGCTGGGACTTTTCAGCTTGGAAAAGAGATGACTATGGGGGGATATGATAGAGGTCTATAAAATCATGACTAATGTGGAGAAAGTAAATAAGGAAGTGTTATTTACTCCTTCTCATAACACAAGAACCAGGGGTCACCCAATGAAATTAATAGGCGGCAGGTTTAAAACAAACAAAAGGAAGTACTTCTTCACACAACACACAGTGGAACTCGTTACCAGGGGATGTTGTCAAGGCCAAAAGTATAACTGTGTTAAAAAGAACAATTAGATAAATTCATGGAGGATAGGTCCATCAATGGTTCATAGCCAAGATGGTGAGAGATGTAACTCCCTACACTGGGGTCCCTAGCCTCTGACTTGCTAGAATATGGGAGTAGATGACGGGATGGATCACTGTATGATTGCCTGTTCTGTTCATTCCCTCTGGGGCACATGGCACTGGCCACTATTGGAAGACAGTATACGGGGCCAGGTAGACCATTGGTATGACCCAATAAGGCCGGTCTTATGATAGAGGACAACATTTAAAAAAGGGAATACTCCAAACTATTTTCAGATATAGACACGTGTGTGCAGTGAATTATGCCTATGTAAATCTCTGATTGGTATTCATGCATACATTGTGCACATGCAAATTCTGTATACTCACACCCAAATTTGGGCCACAATGTATTAGAATCCAAGTGCAAAAGAGCTGCAATCTATGCACCCAAGAATGGTTTCCACCACTCTGACCTTCAGGGATACTCTAACTTGAGAACTGGTATCTGCCACCAAAAGGAAATGATCCAGTAATCAAGACTGACTGTACATAGTGTGTTCCTGCCCCACGACTGATACATCCCCAGCCAGTGTCCCTTCTGCTTAGGGATTGAAGGTGAAGCAGAGGAAATATCCCAGCCCCACACCATCTGAAGATTTTCCCTGCATTAGGAGAATCTTCGGTTGCTGCCTTAGAAGTTTTAAGTCCCTTTGAAGTGCTGGAGTGCAACAAAGTGGACTCGAGGTGTTGAGTATCTGACCCTCTATTCTTTACTCACATTGTGTTTGGATGTTGACTAGCATATGTGACTAGCCCAGACTCTACTAGAGCTGGTCAGAATATTTTTGATGAGACATATCGGTTTCCGTGAAAGTTTTATTGGAAAAGGTTTTGGGTCTGGGGTGGAGAGAGAAGGAGAGACATGAAAATCACCTTTATTCACCATAAAATCACATTTAAAACATATGAATAGTGTTATAAAATATTATATATTATACATTATAATGTACACACAGAAAGAAAGAAATACATCCCAAACAATTATTAAATTATTACACCTGGATCACCAAGGTCTCACTGGCCTCTAACTGTTTGCACAATGGCAATCCACTCAGTTCACCTCAAATATTATAATGCATCAGGTTCGCAAAAAGGAATCCAGATTGAGTTTAGAAAAGGTGGAGTCAATCTGCCACCAATGAGGGGAAAAAATTGGAAAACTTGAACGTTGCCACGAGACAGAGCTGTCACCTTTCGGTCAGCTCTACATGGTACTATAGAGGCTGAGTAAAATTTTCACAAAGTGAAAATTTTCACGTGTTCCTAGGTCACTTTTGAAAATGAGATGTAGACTCCTGAGTCCCATAAGTTCTTTTGAAATGTTAAGTTGCTGTGAGTAAGCGTTTTGAGATTTTGGATCCCTCAATTCCTGTGTAACAGATAAGGACAAGGAAGGATTAATTGTACCTGCTTGGCATTTTGGGTTTCTCTGTTCCTACATTTGCCTGTAACTATTTCTCAGAAGATTAGGCTTCTACAAGGATCCACTATTTATGATTTACCTAAGAATGGGGCCCTTTTTTGTGAAGGAATTTTTTCATGTTCTCTGTGTGTGTGTGTGTGTGTGTGTGTGTGTGTGTGTGTGTGTGTGTGTGTGTGTGTGTGTGTATAATCTTCCTACTGTATTTTCCACTGCATGCATCTGATGAAGTGGGTTTTAGCCCATGAAAGTTTATGCCCAAATAAATTTGTTAGTCTCTAAAGTGCCACAAGGACTCCTTGTTCTTTTTGCTGATACAGACTAATCACGGTTACCACTCTGAAACCTGAAACCTTATTGTATAATACTACTGGACCTCTAATACTACAAATGCTGCCAGACAGATATTCTGTTTGTCATGAACCAGTGGGGTATGATAATGGAGATATGTTCCATTATATATTTAAGTTCAGCAGTTCTTCCATCCATAACTTGGATCAAATAAAGTATGCCCATTGTGGATATGAGTCACAGGATAACATGAGACAGGGACTATTTTTGATGTACTGATAACCCCAATGCATTACAAAGTCCCCACATCAGTTACTGAATTTCCTCCCTGCTGTGGAGTTGGACTTACTGAGACTAATTATACTCAGTAATTTTAATGTCCACAGAGATAATAAATCTTCTGAGTTCCAGAGGTATTCATTTTGTCTTTCCTTTTTCTTTCAATGTGTATATGAAGCTGTTAGAGATGTAGTAAGGGTTGCAGGCTCTTCAGTACGGCCAGTCAGAAAACAGAATGGATTTTAAATGAATATTTTACTGTTGACCCACCCAGGTAGTTGGTTTTGGTACCCTGCAGATACGTAATTAAGCTCTGCTCATTTCATGTGGAAGGTGTAGCTCATTAATTCACCATGGATATCATTGTGTCTTCTAGGTTCTGGGCCTGAACATCCTAAAGAGGGAAACAAAATAACAACCAAACCTGAGGAAAATGGTTGGGCTGGAATTTATATTCATTTTTTGTTAGCTTGTGAATAAAGGGAGGGAGTAAATTTTAAACTTAAACAGTATGTGTTAACTGTGTTGTGATATGTAGGAACCCCATTTGCTCAAACTGGTTTCTCCTTTCTTTTGAGTTCACAATCTGAAGCACAAGTTTTGTAAATGAAACAAACACAGACAAGTCAGACTGATTTCCCAGAAAAAAAACAGGAATGTAAGCAAAAGCCACCATTCTGTCCAGGATAGAAACACCTAGTGTTTCACTTCTAGACAAGAACACTCTTTCTCAAAGATGGGGTAACTGACAAGTCACTGGCATCTAACTGTTTGCACAATGACAATCCACTCAGTTTGTACATGACTGTCCAGTTCCTTTTATGACCAGCACATTTACTGGCGAGAACACAAATACTCACCAAAAGGTAATTATAGAAAAAAACTCATGGAGTTCTTCTTTCATTTCCCTTTCACAAAGGCCAGCATTGTCCTGTGTTATTTAACATGTGATTCTACAGGACTAAGGACAAAAGCTGGAAAACTGCAGTAGTAAATGAAGGTTAATAATATCTTAGCACCAACCACAATTTTTAGCACCGCCATCCAATGAATCAAAGGAAAAATATATTGTAATTGGCAACCTATATGCAAACTGCCACCCCCAGCAAAACTAGTTATCAGCATTGTGCTGTCAGCAAAAGATTTTTTTCCTGATTAGAGCATTCTGCTAAAGACTGACATTTTCTAACAGAGAGAATAATACATTCCCATGGAGACTTGGGATTTAACCTTGAAAGAATCTAACATGATTGAGCAAATAGCTATCTGTACATCTGAACATATCTCTAGGTAAATGCAGAAAAGGAAAAAAACAGCCTTTTTAAAATAAATTTTTGACTTACTTTTCTACCAAAATGTTAATATGGAGATTCACATCTTAGCTCAAAGGAATATACCATATCTTTGCTGATAGTACATTTACCCAGAGACTTGCTTTATGATAACAAATATACTATTCAAATTGCCAGCAAAGCTACAATGAATTAACTTAGCACAATTCAAATAGACTTTTGGCATATAATCAATCAATTACACTTCTCATGGTGCTCCTAGGTTAATATAAAATAATATAGTACCGTACTATTCATTTTATTTAGCATCCTTCAAACAGTGCATCATAAAACACTTTGCAGAGAAAGTGACTCCCAGGTAACATTTAAAGAGGGGAAGTGACTCTCTAGCTCCAAAAAAGGAGAGAGGTTCACACAGATGGGGCAGCACAAAAGACAGAGCAATCCCCATCTGTGAAAGTTCACAAAGAAGGGACAATGAGGTTGCCAAGGCTGGATATGAAGAATACTGTGGAGCAGACAGTAAACTAGTTTCAGACCATATCTACACTCTGTGTTGTAATATATTTCTTTTACTATAGCACAGTGGAGTCCTGGTCCATTACTAAGGCTCCTAAGCACTATGGTAATACAAATAATAATAATTAATTCTAATAATGATTGTAACATGATTTAGTCTGATCTACACAAGCAGAATCAAACCATGTTATAACAAGGTGGAGACACAACCATACCTGTATTTGTAGTGCAGACAAAGCGATAGATGGGAGTGAGGGCACCTTTATAGAACCACTGAAACACTGCACTATTCTACAGAAATAGTTCCCAAAACCATAGTGAATCAATGATAAGCCATTGTGTTCAAAACAATAAAGTTAGAATAATTTTATAAGGGCCTTTTTGAAAACCAAAAGAGCCTCTGAAGCTAAATAGGATGCTAACAGTGGCAAAGCAGTATTTTGCCCAGTAGTATGTTTGGTTCAGGTTTGTATTTGCAAGAATCAGAAATAAAAAGGTTTAACCCAAAAGCCTGTGTCTAGTTATGTTTTAATAGGTCATTTGACATTAATCATAAGATATACAGTTACTTTATTAAAATTATGGCCTGATTATGGAACCATTATTCATAATGATGGGCACTCATTCCTACCAAGAGCCCCTTAAAGTCAGAGGGTCTTTTCCTGTCAGGGCTCACTGATGCAAAGGTTTCATAACCAGACCTTAAATAATTGGAGAAGGGGGTAAAAAGTAACTTTGCCTTCTTTCATGTTCATGCAAATATTGTCAGTTCAAAGCTCAATCTGAACACAAATGTTATGGGGTTCATGACTTGCTTAGAAGACATGAGGAAAAGATGTATAGAGGGGAAAAGAGGAAAAAAAACATGAAATAGGTGAAAATAGGAGCAGGAATTTTGGGAAAAGAAGTAGATATGAGAGAGAGAAAATATTTCTGTATAAGTAAGTCATACTTCATCTAAAATTATTTTTAAACAAGTATAATTGTTTGTGTCCTTTAGAATTCACCTTCATCATGTTTCAGTGGTACGGACTGCTTCATATTGCAGAAAAGAAAGTCTAAGACATATGAAAATACTTAAATAATTGTACATTTAGGTATGTTATTGACTTTTTGTTTTGATTGATGATGTGAGAGTGCACACCTCATTGCAAAGTAATGCTTTCAACTTAAATCAAATCAGTTTCAAGTGAACATGTTTTACACATTCAAGCTCAATAGTTTGGAAAAGCATTTCCTAGAAACCAGTACTTCCTTTAAACCATGGAGCGAACAAGTCACTGGATATGCCTGCATGTCTCAGCTAGTGAGCATTTACTTGTATTGTCTTGAAACAGCTACAAGTTTAGGGCTCACGGTGCAGTTGTAGTCTTAATGAAGTGGTTAATGATGTGTGAATTATAGATCCTGACAGCCCCTTTAATAAAATCAACAGGGCTGCATCCACGGTCGACCATGGCAGCTAATGACAATACTGTCTGTTTAACATAACGGAGTATCTTTGAGTAAAGCACCCTTCTTGCAAGGTAGTACTGAAAATTTCTAGTCAACACAAAGAAGAACGTGAGCAATGAAGAACAAGCTGATATACATGCACTTCACTTCTATGTAGTCTGGGATTCAAATGCACTAGACACAGGGTATTCACAAAAGAAGCACCATATAAAGCAATATTATGCATTGTTATTATAACTTAGCTTTTCTGTGAGATTCTCCAAGTAAAGAACTGCATAATGCATAATGAACTTTAATAGTGAAACCTTCACTGTTTTCTTTCTTTCTTTTTTTCTTTTTCTTTTTTAAGGCACATGATGTTTATCTTCCAGTAGCTTTCAGTGACCCAGTTGTCTTCCCACAGCACTAACAGATTTGGAATGTGATAACACTACACTTATAGAATGGTAGGTACTCTGTGTGTGGCAAGGGATTTTTCCATGCACTTAGCCAATCAGAAAAGAATGAACCTTAAGGAAATAAAAGGTCTTTTTGCATTTATTTTGGTGGTCAATTTTAGGGCCCACTAACCATTCAAAGAATAGCCCAAATGCTCTTTTTTGACATGTATTCCCTGAAGAAGCTTCTGGATTTATGTTCAAATGAACTGCATCCAAACATTCTGATCTTGAGCAGAAAATTCAGTCTGCCTTTTTTATTTCTATTTTTGTGCAGGTGCATTTATTTCTTTGAAAAGTTCATGGAATTATTTGTCTAACTCTAGCTTACTTGAGTTAATAGATATTGTAGCAAAGAAAAGGAAAAAGAACAGAGTGCATTCAGTAGCCTACACAAACATTTTATTTTGTTCCTAGAGCTCAGACAGTAGCATGGCTATGAAATACCTAGAAGCTGGGAAACCACTGAAATACAAATGAACATCCCACTTTGCTTCAGAACTCTTATATAAAGCTCTCTCATCAGCATCTTTAAACTGAGCAGGATTTATTTAGCCCATTTGTGTAGTTGTGAGCACATGGATTGGTAAAACAAACCTGGTCTGGTGGAAGTGAAGGGGTATGAATAGAATTTTTCATTAAGGTAAGGAGGCTAATAGTGATAAAGCTGTCTTCAATATTCACATACAAAGCAAACAAAACAGAACTGATTGCTTCTGCAAGCATAATCAAACCATTCAGTAAGTTCCGAGAAGTTCAAGTCAACTTTCCTATGTTACTTTAAGTGGTGTCCGTATTAGAAAAAATGGGTATTAGTATTCTCTTAACCCAGACATGAAGACTTTGACACACACCTTCTGATTCCTTTTTCAGCACCTGCCAACCCCCACACTCTTTCCTACCATAAATCCTACACATACACACCTACATGGGTATCCTGGCTGCCAGCATTTCATGTCCTGCACCTCTTCTACCAAATTCAATTTCCACCCCCTCCTTCAGCACCTCCTAAATACAAATCCATCCCCTCAAATCTCATTGCCAGAACCTGTAGATAACTATCCAGTCCATTTTCTCACTCACATGACTTACTTCTGATCCCTGATATGAGTTCAAAGATCCTGCCTCATATATGACCATTCAGGCCTATTGTCATGAATTTCATATCTCTGTCCAACAACTCCACTTCACCTTTCCCACAAATTAAGCTGAGTTTACCATTTAAAACAGATTTTGAAGGGAAGACATGATGTAGAGAAACTTGGCCCAGTAGTAGAGTCATCATTTTCCCACCAAAGATAAACCCTTTGGGATGAGAGCAGGACAAAGTGCTGATTTGATGTCTTCAGTTATTGAGATAATGCAGTCATATCTACTATAGGTTTTTCCAGTCCAGAGTTAAACAACTTTGTAGTTAAAATGGCATCCAGTCTACAATATTGCTTCTGCCCTTGTTAGTAATAGTGGAACTGCACCAGCAATGGTGGGGAATTTTAGGAAAGCAAAGCTAATGCAGTCACGATCTCATAGAGATCCTGAATCTATTCCTGTCTGTAATGCAGATGGCAATTAAAGCACAAACGGAATGCATCTCATCTAAGGGACCAGATTCTGTCACCCTCACACATGCTGAGTAATGCTATACTCTGCAAATAAATGCTCCATTAACCTCAGTGGAATTCTTTGGGGAGCAAGGTAATACTGATCCTGAGAAGGGTGTCAAAGTAGGCCCCTAAATGAACAGTAATCAGGATAGGAAAACAAGTAACAACATAACAAAAGGAAACCTGAGTCTTTTCATTAAACTGAAACCAGGTCCAGCATTACACTTTTTTTTTTAATTTCTAGAAAATTCTGATTAATATTTTTTTTTAAATTTCTCCATGACCTTATGCTTCCTAACTTTGCTCAGAAAACCAATCTGAGACACCAAAATACAAAAAATGTTGTACTTCTGGTATTTCTTGCCCATCAAAATTAGGAAGAACTATAATTTGCATAAGAGAGGCCTGATCACACATGATTTCCAATCTCATTTCTAGACCAAGGAGATTCAGAAAAGCTTAAGATAAGCATTGGGATTTTCTGAGTGCTTCTCTGAGGGCTGGTCCACACTACGGGGGGAAATCGATCTTAGATACGCAACTTCAGCTACATGAATAACGTAGCTGAAGTCGAATATCTAAGATCGGATTACTCACCCGTCCTCACCACGCAGGATCGATGTTCGCGGCTCTCCCTGTCGATTCCGCAACTCCGTTGGGGTTGATGGAGTTCCAGAATCGATATAAGCGCGCTCTTGGATCGATATATCACGTCTAGATGAGACGCGATATATCGATCCCCGAGCAATCGATTTTAACCCGCCAATACGGCGGGTAGTCTGGACGTAGCCCCAGTCAAACCTTCAAGCCTTTTGGGGTTTGCTCACAGCTAATAGGAATATGTTGGTCCTTTCAGCAACTCATAAATTGACAGTGCTTCGGGGGAAGGGAAGCTACTGAGTGATTCAGTACTAAATTAGAAAAGCTAATATTAATATCAGCTGAAATTGTGTTTTAGGGATTCATAAATCATATTACCTAATTGGCGAGAACACTCTTTCCCCCGTTTTTTAAAAACTCTCTTTAGATCTTAAAAGCGTAGTTTTCTACTATTGCAGCTTGCAGAAAAACAATCATTGTATAAGTAGGTCTTGCTTTTGCTAATTGCAGACATTGCTTAAAGGTTGGAGAGGGTAGATATATTACCAAAGGTCAATATTTTGTGTTCAGAATAAAAAGCTCTACATGGAGATGAATATTTGTGATATTCTATGAAAGATGCAGGGATTCTGTTTAAATGGGAGAATAATTATCTTATTTTTAATATATATTGTATGCCTATGGTTGTTTTGTTGTTGTTATAATTTGTTGTCTTTTGGGACTGCGGGGGAGGGAGGCCAAGTATGGTTGATATGGCCTGGGGATTTTTAAAACAGAGTCCCAATGATATCAGAGCAGTTCACAGATCACTTACTGACTTAAGAAGGCCCAGATCTATGGTTCACGTAAATTGCCATAGCGCCATTAAAGTCAATGGAAATATGCTGATTGATGCCAATAGAGGATTTTGTCCTTGGAATTCATTCAAAACCTGCTACATTGCATCTCTCAGAGGAAGATATTGACAGCTATTTGCATAGTGAAATGACCTGATCAGAGCTCTAGACAGTTTTCATTTTCTAATTCATAAATTGTTTTAAAGGAAAGTGCTTGATTGATTGCAGCCAGTTTATTGATATTCAGAGCTGTTCGTATTGCAGGGGTTTACTATAAATGGCATATCACTATTAAATCCTTTCAAAATAAAGCATTTTGTGTTGTCTGATGGGAGTTTACATATTAATAATGTAATAGTAAAAGACTAGAAAACAGATTAATTACTGCTGTACTTTTGAAAGAAACATAACATAGAAATACCTACAGAAGTGTCCTGTCCAAGTAAATGGCATCTCCTAGAAGTACTCAGCACCTTGAAGGATTGGTCCTTGGTTTGTATTACAAATCTTCTGAAAAAAAGCAAACAAAATAAAACAAAATACTCTGAATGGATTCAGATTCATTTTTGTTGTTGTTCAGAGTCCATGGAAATTCTGGCTTTCAGTTTGAAACAATCAATAAATCAAATACAACATCACAAGTAGCAAAGCATTCCCTGGGAAATGTGCCTCTTTGTTGTTTCCACCATGTCATTTAAAACTGAGTTCTTTGTCTTTGGCTTGATGAGTTGGTATAAAAGCAATTCCAAAGCAAACTGTCAGATAAAGCAAACTCATTTCATGTCCTATAATGACAAGGTCGAGCACCACATAGAACCACTTTTAGATTAGCTTTGAGTAAGCTCAGATGAAGAAAAGCTTGCATCACAACAAAAAAGAGACATTGAAGGGTTTGGATGAGTCACATTCAGCCTCACCTGAGAATACATGTAGATAAGAGTGCAGCTTTGATGGAAGCACTGGTGAATTGGTTATGTTTTCATAATAACTTCTTTACATTATTGAATACAATGGGAACTTTAAGGCCTACTGAAATAACAGTTTCTCATAAAAAATTAACAAAGAATTTATGGAAATGTAGCAAAAGTCCCAAAGCAATTAGCTTAGATTTCTCTAGAGTCTGAGAAAAGCCTGGATAATTGCAGGCAGAAACTGCATAAAGTGGCTGTTTTCATTATCATAGGATACAGAAAGTCCATTTTCATCACAATGGGACATAATGATGTTAAAGCTAACATGGAGATATGTTTAAAAAGGTTGAGACATAGTTTACAAAATGGTTTGATTTACGTGACTTTTGAGATCCATATTAAAGACCCTTCTTAAAGGGACTATGGAGGTTTTACCTACTATTTTCAAAGACTCCTGCATATTAGGAGAAAAAAAATAGATTGCTGTTTCAGGAAGCTAATTACCAACAGCCTGCACAAGAATAATTTAATTTGTCCTTGAACTGGAAAGAGCTGAATTGTACTGCAAATTAGCATATGAATATACATTTGAAAGCACCCATTATGTATGTTTATAGATTCATCTATGACTTGTGTATTCTTGTGCTGAATAGCTCCAAAACAGAGCAATTCTGGCCCCGAAGGATTGCACCAGAAGTTGACCTTAAACCCTAACAATGCTCCACAATGCACCTGTAGACATATCCTAAAATTCTCTATTTTTGTTGGTTTTATATATAGTATATGCAGGGTATTTTGGTTACTGTTCTCTCTGTGTGAAGCAATCAATAAGAACTTTTCACATGAGCAGGATAGCTATATTCTGGTTGGTTGCCTTGGCTCAAATGGTTTATATTAGATAACATAAGCAGCCTTTCATAAGTGCTGTTCGCTGTGTCACACACACGGCTCTGGGATAGTAGAAATTGCTACACCAATGTTGCAACCCAGTGTAATATTTGCACCCCGGTGCAAATTATTAGTGTAAGCAAGCATAAGTTACTGGTACAGTGGTTTTTCTCAGTGCAACACCACTACAGCTACATGAGAGTAACTGCACTGGTCGATAATTTAGGTCCCCCTTCCCATGGAGTAAACAAAGTCCTGTATATACTTATATATGACAATAGAAACTTTGTTTTATAACCATCTTTGCATAAATTACAGTCTTGCCATGATAGCCTCTAATATATTTATTAGCAAGAAGCCAAAACAAATCGTATGTTTTAATTTGGAGACAATTAACTTATCTCCAAACATTGCACATATATGTATATAAAAATACACTCTTCTCCATTAATGTATATGTATGCAAGTGTGTTTGTAGTATCAAAAGAACACAGCATTTTAGTTAGGTACATTGTGCTATCACACAGTTACCTTAATTCTTAAATAATATATAATAAATTACACTTGTATGCAATGCTTACAGTATTTCAACAACTGGTTAATGTTTTGATATCTTTTTTGAATTAAAAATTGTCTTTTAAAAATAAGCTGGCCAGAAAACAATGTTACTCATTTGGGAAAGAGTTTGCTTGAAACCATTCTACATATGCCTCATTGACATTAAACACCTTTGGACCTGAAACTTCTGGATGTTTTAGATTCTAGTAGGTCAAATACAATTATTGCTTGGGGGGAGGGGTAGTTTAAATCTACTTGTAACATATTTTGATTTACAGATTATAAATTCAGTTGAGCAGCAGAGGAACATATTTGGGGAATCGCATAAACAAATACTGTGCATTAACCTAAAGTGACACAGTTATTTAAAAATCTGCCTACTACTTGTCCTCATTGATTAAATGCTCTTAAGAAAGTGAGTCTGATGAAATGGAAGCCATTAGCATTCAGCACACCTCCTCCACTCCTTTTGATGGTTGACACATTCCCTAGAGTGGGAGATTGGACGGCTGATAAGCTAACACTGAATTATAAACACTTTGTGGAATGTCACTGGCAAATGAAAGATCTACTGTTTTGCTTGCAAAACAACAGTATGCCTTAAAATGGGACATGGTGCAGAATTATTTCATCCTCTGTGCTCAGAATAGAAATAAATATATACATCATGCATGCATTTTTATGGCACAGATCAGCTCATAGTGCAGCACGGCTTATTTTGAGGTACAGTATCATTGATCAGGAAAATAAAAGTGTCTGTCTAGGACTTTTTCAGCCTTGTCAGAAACTCAAACAAGCATGGTGTGATATCTCCATTGTATGTGCTGGTGAGGGATGTTCGGAAGCTGGGTTGGGAAACAGAGAAAGGGCAAGGGAAAAGCCTATCTGCCCTGGGATTCAAACTGAATAAAGAAACTGTGCTCAAACTTTAGTAGCCAGTGTGGACTGAGTGAAAACATTTTAAAACTGCTTTGAAAAAATGTGCTTTCCTTTGACAAGAAGCTGACGAAATCCCTAGTTTGATACATGCCCTTAGAAACCGATCTAAAGAGCCACTGATCCCTGGGGTCATGTACAAGTTCACTCACAGAGCCAGATGTTTGGGACTGATGTTTGGTGTAGACTTAAAAGTTAGGCTGATGTAGTTACATTGGGGAGGGTGTACATTGGACACCTGAGCTCCATAGCTATGTCGACCTAACCCTTGGTATAGATGCAGCTATGTTGATGGAAGAATGCTTCAGGGAGGTGATGTTCCTGCACTGATGGAAAACCCCCTTCTATTAGTGTAGAATGTGCCTATTCTGTGGGGTTATGCCAGCATAGCTATGCTGAAGTAGCTAAACCAGTGTAGTATCTATATTGTAGACAATCCTGAGAGTCCCTATTCTGTTTCCATTATTCTAATGACACCGACAGAGGACCCAACCACATCAGCCACATCATCAGGGACTCATTCACCTGGACATCTACTAATGTGATATATGCCATCATGTGCCAGCAATGCCCCTCTGCCATGTACATTGGCCAAACCAGACAGTCTCTATGCAAAAGAATAAATGGACACAAATCGGACATCAGGAATAGTAACATACAAAAGCCAGAAGGAGAACACTTAAATCTCCCTGGACATTCTATAACTGATTTAAAAGTAGCCATCCTTCAACAAAAAAACTTCAAAAACAGACTTCAAAGAGAAACTGCAGAACTAAAATTCATTTGCAAATTGAACAACATTAATTTGTGCTTGACTAGGGACTGGGAGTGGCTGGCTCACTACAAAAGCAATTGTCCCTCTCCTGGCATTGACATCTCCTCATCTATTATTGGGCATGGACTACATCCACTCTGATTGAATTGGCCCTGTCAACACTGGTTCTCCACTTGTGAGGTAACTCCCTTCTCTTTATGTGTCAGTATAATAATGTCTGTATCTATAATTTTCACTCCTTGCCTCTGAAGAAGTGGGTTTTTTACCCACAAAAGCATATGCCCAAACAAATTTGTTAGTCTCTAAGGTGCCACCGGACTCTTCATTGTTTTGTGGATACAGAGTGATTTGAGGATGGTTTTTATGAGTCCTACTATTTCCTCATTAAGAGTTGCATGGATAGATATTTTCCTTGGTTTGTGTATTTTGAGAAGCATGTAGAAGGTATCTGGGGTGGATTCATGGGGGATGAGGTTGTAGAGCTTCTCTTGGAGTTGTCTGGGGAAGAAGATGATATCCTTAAATTCCAGGTTAAATTGTGGCATGGAGGTCTTCTTTGAGCTTTATAGTAGGTGTTGTTGGAGAGTTGTCAGTTGGCCTTGTTAACATAGTCATGGATGAGGACTGTGATGGTGCCCCCTTGCTGGATTGATCGCTAGCTGGATTGTGGTTGGATTTCAGGAAATGTATAGATGTCTTCTCGGTGTTAGAGAGACTGTGGTGGAAATGATGTTTGTTAAGGATTTCACAGTTATTTTTTTTCCTGAAGCAATCAGTGCAATGATCAAAAGTATATTGTCATCCATTGTCGGGTATCCAGTCAGATGATTCTTTTTTCTTGTGACTGTCAGTGGGGATATGGTAAATGTGGGTAATGTAGCATTGTTGTGAAAAAAAATTCTTTGAGGGGGAATCAGTGGAAGAATTCTTTTAGATCTCAACATATTGATATGGTGTCAGGTTCTGTGGTGGGGCAAAAGTTCGGTCTCTTGGAGAGCACAGATAATTCAGCTCTGGGTAGGGGCAGTCTTGATAAATTGATGATGGCAGGGCGTTGTGTAGTATTCATGTAGTGAGTCATGCTTCCACGATTTCTCTCAGAGGTGGTCTGTGGGTTGTGGAGTTATTGTAGTTGGTTTCACTTTTTGTTTTTGTGTTGGAAGGCTGTCATCAGGGATTTTTGTTAGCTGTTTTGGGTTTCTTGCATGATTTCCTGGTTAGTTTCCTGATTTTTTTTTCTTTCAATGTATGGGAACATGTGGACCCTTCTGGAGTATGTGAGGTGCAATAATTAATTCCTCAGGTTTTTTTGATGTCCTTCTGCAGAGTGTTCAGCATATTTGCAGTTGTATGTAGTGGTCAGAGGGTTATACATGGTAAGAACTCTGGGGATCATGTTTTGTTTCTCTCATTTGCTGGGGAAATAGATGTCACTATAAAGTTTTGTGTCCTTTTTCTTCATATTGTGAAGTTTCCATTTCAGATAGCAAAATTCAGTATCTTCCATTGTTATATGCAGTGTTACAGCAGCCATGATGGCCCCAGGATATTAGCTTTTTTTTCCTCTTTCACTCATATGACTGGAGGGAGGTTAACTGGCCATTTCACCTTAAATGGTTCTTTTAGATATGTTAACTACTTATGCAAAACAATCTGTTCCACCTCATATTTAGCCATGACACTTCCCAGACCTGAAGAAGATCTCTGTGTAAGGGTATGTCTACACTTAAACTCATAGACTCATAGACTCATAGGTCAGAAGGGACCAATATGATCATCTAGTCTGACCTCCTGCACAAGGCAGGCCACAGAACCCCACCCATCCAATTTTATAACAACCCCTATCCCAGGACCGAGTTATTGAAATCCTCAAAATTGGTTTGAAGACCTCAAGCTGCAGAGAAACCACCAGCAAGCGACCCATGCCCCACGCTGCAGGGGAAGGCGAAAAACCTCCAGGGCCCCTGCCAATCCGCCCTGGAGGAAAATTCCTTCCCGACCCCAAATATGGCGATCAGCTAAACCCTGAGCATGTGGGCAAGACTCACCAGCCAGCACCCAAGAAGGAATTCTCAGCGCAGCTATAGGACTTCAGTATATATGTTATACTGCAGGTTCTCCCATCAGCGTAGATAATTCATGTCCCCGAGAATTCTTCTGTCAACCTAGTAGTGTCTACACTGAGGGTTAGGTTGGCATAGCTATGTCTCTCCAGGTGTGTATTTTTCACCCCTGAGAGATGTAGCTCTGCCCATGTAAATTCCCAATGTAGACCAGCCCTCAGCTTGAAACCTTGTGTCTCTCACCAACAGAAGATGATCCAATAAAAGGTATTACCTCACCCACCTTGTTTTTCTAGGGTCAATATAGGTTGCTCAATATCTACACTTGTACTGCGTCAATCACAGTACCATTACCATGGCTTAACTCCATTTGAAAAGGTGGTGTTACTGTGTCACCATAGTGGGGTGCTTACACTGGCAGAAGACAAATTTGAATGTAGACACTTGCACAACTAGGTCGATGCAAGGTGACTTATGTTGACCTAACTTTGTAGTGTAGACCAGGCCCAAGTTTTGATCTATTTGTGAAGCCCTTACAGATAATGGTAATATAGAAAAAGTATTTGCTCATTGTGATTCTGCTGTTTCTCATCTTTTTGTTTTTTCACTTTTGCACACTGTTAATATATGTACCCTTTACCTAGTGTTAAGTAATATATTTTCAAAATGGGAGTCCAGGTCCTCTGAATTGTAAGATGCGGATTCTTATATCATACCCATAAATGCAGGATCGAGGCGCCGAATATCTAGCAGTTTTTAACGTCCACTTGGGTTTCTTACAATCCAGTAAGAATATTCACACAATATTATTTATTGCTTTAGAATGTGAATATGAAAATATTAAGGGTAACAGCAAGAACTTAATAAATTCACAGTCCTACTACCATTTTTATTATATCAGTTTTCTCCCATAAATATATCTGTAGTTCCTGCACATTGGTAAGTTTTTGTGAAAAGCAGATATATTTGTTTGATAAAATATTTTGCGGTCTTTTACTGAACAGTATACACATACATCATTCTCTTGTGGAGCTAACAAAATTTATATGCATTCATTATTGCACAGAGGCTATACTACGAGTATGAGAGCATCTTACTTTTGGTCCAGTTTATTTTGAAGCCTTAGGGTGGTCCAAAATCTTCTACAATTTTCATCAAATCTTTGACAGATTACCCTGAATCATTCATTAGTAACGATATGTCATCTACTTAATACATCTTTTTATGTTACTCTCCTTTAATATCTGGATTCAGTTTTATTGCAATAGCCATAATAGAGAGCCAAGGAGACAATACACAGTTCTATTATGTTCCATGTGCCAACTTTGTAACTAAGAGTTATTTTACCATTACAGATAGTTTTAGCAGATAAGCTGCAGTAAAACAAATCAGCTCATTAGGATCTGATCCAAATAAGAGTCTTTCCATTTACTTTGATTACTTTGGATCAAGCCCTTAATAAAGGATGGACAAAAATTGAACTTTCAAAACCTGAAATAATATTTCCATTCCACCATCAAATGATTTCTCTGCAAGCAAAGACATAGAATGATAGATTAATCTAGCCAACTAAGAAATCTCACTAAATAAAGCAATGTATCTAATTATTAAAACTTTGTAACTGCTTAAGTACCATTTAAGCAAAATCCTGATTTGCCCTATTAATTCAGTCTTGCATGTACACAGCATATAAATTTATGGGGGAGGACTAGCTCAGTGGTTTGAGCATTGGCCTGCTAAACCCAGTGTTGTGAGTTCATTCACACAAACAGTCTTTTACAGAGACCTTCAGATAGGATAACATTTTGGAAAGGCGTATATCGTTACTAAAGAACCTTACACCTTAGTTTGCAATACATACAAGAAGCAAGACTTTACAGCAAATACTGTAATGGAATCTTATCCTAAAACAAAAGGTGATGATAATCAGACATTAGGACTATTCTGGTCTATTCCTGCCTTGAAATCAAAAAGGGAGGCTGGCAGGATGAAATCAAATCATACATCAATACATTTAATACATACTATATTATTATAACTGGCAATCATTATAACCTACAATACAAATATAAAATCCTACTCCTACATGCAGCTCAGAAATAGAATTAGTACATAGCAGTCAGAGAACTGGGAAAGAGAGAAGTATTTAGGAACAGAATTAAAACTTTGAAATTGAAACTGCAATGAGGAGTGAATACATTTTAATGGGTCAGAATGTCAAGGTTAGATGCACACAGTTGGTCACATATGTTTTGCAGAAGCCTAAGTTATGAGCATAAATTGATAGATGTGTAGAAATCAGGTATTTAGAAAGGCACCAAGACAATCACCTAGCTTTCTACACAGATGCATTTCAGAAAGGGCCATTCAAATGTATTCATGCAGCTAAATATACTTTGCTTTGAAAATAGTGTCCTAACCATTAATCCAATTTTGTTACCAGTTTTTACATAGATTAGCATTTACAACCTCTTACATTTAGTAATGCCTCTACCCAACCAGCATCACAAAAGACATCATAGTCTTAGTAAGCTGTCTCCTACTAGTACTATATTCAAAAAGGCCAGTTATGATTAAAAGTTTTATTTTCAGATTCATTACACAATTTATTCTCCATGTGGAGCACATATTGTTTGACATTTCAGATTGTGGGGCTTAAAAGAAATGAGTGAAGTTTAATGTAATAGGTGTCTTAGTATGCAGTGAAGAAGGGAAGAAAGCTGATGAGAAAACGAAATGCTACTATAACTCTTGCTATTGAAGAACCATTTAAAATATATTTAAATGATAATAGTTGAAAGGAGGGTGTGATCAGTAAAAACAAACTCAACTAAAGAATGGTATAACATTTGAAAAAGTGATTAACTCTTCTTTGCAGTTGTGACTTATTATAGTTCTTCAGCATTGCACTCCTTGGTACAGTCCTAGAAGCTAATAGGCACCTCAAACGTGTTACTGACTAAAGTCAGTGGGAGCACCTGAGTTCTCAACACTTTTGAGTATTAGACAACTGGATTTAGAAGCCGAACTTTATTGAAACTCTTGGTCAGCATTCACAGATTCTCTCTGTCATTTAATGGCTCATGATCAAGAGAAACTCTTACTTTTAATTAATTTAATTGGTTAAAGGTCCTGAGGGACTCACAGTAAGTGGTATGAAACTGAGTGAGTGTAACAGTTCTTCCTTCTTTTATCTTTTCTTATCTACTTTTTTGCCTTAACCCTTTTTTTCTATCATCATTTTTTTGTCTAGTCCTTCAAGGTCCTGATTCAAAGCCCTCTCACGTCAATGGAAGTCTTTCCATTAACTTCAAAGGGATTTGGATCAGGACTCAAATAACATATTTTAAACATTTGTATCAGGTATAAAGCTGATGTTTTTATTGCTTTATGAAATTCCTTTCTAATTGAGTCAGATGCATTTGGAAACTATAAAGTTGGAGATGAAGAAAATTACACTATTACACTGTAGAGGATATATTCCCTAATCAATGAGTAAATTTAACTTCTGTTAATGTTAACAGGTGTGTATTAGCTGGATAAAGGCTACTCTACATTAATATTAGTATTGCTCCTACAGCGCAGTTCTCATTGTGAAAAACAGATTCTGTAGCTTGATCATAAATGATATAATCTGCCAGGGATTGCCACTTTATGTTAGTGTTTTTTAATTAGATTTGTTGTTGTTAAAGCACTAAGATCTAATATTTTACTCTCACATGTAATCACAGTCTTCAAAACATCTGAAACAGGGAGTGGATGATACAGTAGGTAAGGCAAGGGTCAGCTGAAAGTCATTGGTTTGAAATTAGCTTAGCTTGATAGCAACTGACAAGCATGTGTTGTAACCAATATTAGATAACACAGTGATAAAAAAGCAGGCTGCTTGACCACACTACCCCTCCCATTGTTGCTTGGGAGATTTTCTTAAAAGTCTTAGTGATCAGGCCGTCACTTTGATTCAATGCTGAGCCTGACCCCACGTATTTTAGTCAAGTCAGACAGAAGCTCAAGAACATAGTAAAAGCTAATTTTCAGTAACAGTTTATTTAATTCAGATTTTAGTGGCTAACAGGGATCTCCACAAACAGCAAATCTGAAATCAATGTAATATGAAAATCTTAGGTAGCTCTTTGTCTTAACACTCCTGGAATAAAGGGGTCTTGGCTCCATCTTACATTCTGAGGTGCTCTAGAACCCAACATTTCTCCACACAACTCACAACACTTGATTTCTTTGGAAAGTGCTACTAAAGGATGTGCTGTGTATGCTAATGAGAGATCATAAACAAACACTAGACAATGCACATTTTAAAAGAACCTTAAATCAATTTACAGAAATGACACCAGTTCATTACCTCCTATTATTTAAAAAAAACTGCCAATAAGAAGCAACATATTGTTTTGTATGGTTCTTAAGATAAGCTCAGCTGTGGTATATGCTTACAGTTTGTAATATGGACAGCATATGCAACTTTCCTGGGATAGGCGAAAGTGCATTGTAGCAATCTGAGACTAAATTCCAAATAAACTGTGCCATGCAATTAGCTTTAAACCATCCTTTGTTGTACACTAGGCAATTATTTCAAAATACGTTATATCAGTATGTGCTGGAGAATGGCAGACCAGATTTACATATTTCAAACATTTCTAAAGCTGAACTGGCTAATACATATCCTGTTACATTATTCCATTATTATAGTGCCTTTCTTTGTAAACATGATTTTTAAAGGAGTAGTAACTTGTCTTTAAAAATTCCCTCCAGGCTAAAGCTTAGTATAAAAGACTACATTTCTGCCAATGAATGATGTTTTTTAAACTATTATATTTTATAAGCTATTTTATCAGTGAAAGTATAACACAATACAAATATGTTATGTGGTTTCACATGATTTCTTGTGTTGCTGTTACTTTTTGTAGACTGTATTTTTTGTAGTCTGTTATCCCACTTCGTGAAGTTTTGAGCATTAAAAACCTAAACAAACCTAAAAATGGGACAAGAAATTGGGTTCTGAAAAGGAGCTACTGCACATATTATCCTAGTAATCTGTAACTAACCACTAAGGCAAGATCATACATGCTAGGCCCGGGGGTCTCACAAGAAATTTTTTGTGGTCTTAGAGTGCAGGCACAAATTCTTGCTGGTGGACGCTTTGACAATTTTTCCTAAAATACTTTATTAACTTTAGGAAAAACAAAACAAACAAATATCGCTTCTCACAGCAGACTTACACAGCCCTGGCAAGCCAGGGGACAAATTAAGCTGTTGATGGAGAGGTATGTATGGAGGCAGTGGGGGCCACAGGCAGTGGGGTGGGGGAGCCTGGGGCTGGAGCCTGAAGGCCGCCGGCTGGAAGATAGCACCTGAAGTGCTGCTGCTGGGGGATGGTTCCTTCCACCACAGGGCTGAAGCTGGAAGCCTGAGCTCCACTAGGTGGGGAACTCAAGAGCTGCCTGCTCCTCTGGCATTTGTGGCTCCAAAGGAGGGCAGAGCCCAACTCCTGCTGGCAGTCCCGGGAGGGGCCACTGCTTCCCTCCCCCATCACTGCCCAGGGGGCTGTGGCCACAAGAAAAGCCTCTGGTGGCCGCATGCGGCCATGGTAGCTGCATTTGAGAAACACGATGTTAGGCACATCCTAAAATAAGGGGCTGTGTGGCGCTGCACTGTCTCAGTGACAACACTAGGAGCAGTGCTTAAATTGTGCAGCGCTCAGCCTCGGCACCTCTAGGCTTGGTAGTTCATAGTCTCGGCACTTCTGGACTTGCCGCATCAATTATGAAAGTAAAACATTTTCTTGAGCCCTGGCACCTTTCATTACAAATTAAGCACTGACCTGGAGACACCATGTCTACTGGAGCCCCAGGGCATGCAGACTATATGTGCCTGCCCTTACACCTTTTGTGAGAGGTAGCTTATTCCTTCCCAGATCAGTCAGAACCTATCACATTAGGGTGGGTGGAGCCATGGCCTTGTCTCCCATCCAACCATCCAGGACCCCATTGGAGTTCCATGCTCCACCATGGAAGCAGGGATGGCTCAGTTCCTGTGTTCTCCAGTCTAGCCTTTATGCAGGACAGACAAGGAGAGGAAGGGCTCCTACACTTTCTACACCTACTGGGCCTCTTCATAAGGGCCAAGCAAAATCTGACTTTCAGTAAATAATATGTGCTCTTTGAAAATCAGGTGTGCGGGTAATACTTCAATGTAATTCTGAGATTGCACTAAAGCAGATGAAGAGCAGCAATGCACCCTGGTACTACTCAATAATACCCTTGAGCAAATACTGAAAAACATGTTCTGTGAGTATTCACTCAAGTTGTTTAAATGATTTAACTCTGGCCATGTTCCACTCCATTTGTTTTCCTTTTCATGCGCATTCATGCAATTGAGTTGTATTTCCACAAATATTAGTAAAAAAAGAATTTCAGATACACTTGCATGAATTTTGGAAAGAATAGCATTTACATTGGCACACCCAAATGCTCATGCAAAAAGTGCTTGCATGCTGACCCAGAGAAGAAAAACCATGCCATGCAACTACTAACCAATGGAATTACTCATACGTGTAATTTGAGAGGGACGGGGGCAGGTTTGCATCTTTTAAATGCTCCATTTCACCTGTACTTTGGGCCAGATTGTGCCCATTACATACAGGCTTAGATTGGGAATAACGTGGAGCCTCTCCACCCCCAAAGGGAGCTTGAAGAAGCTTTATGTTTCAGGGATACACTCCGGAATACATGCCCACAACAGCAGGCCTTGTTCTCTTCTTCTCCTCTGATAGTTGCCTCATTCACAGGGATATGCAGCAAAGGAAGTTCTTCCCACTCTCCTCTTTTGTGCATAGGGTCAGATACTAGTTGGCCTTTAGATCCTTTAGGATCCCACATACACTAAAATAAAAGGGATGAGTTCAAAATGGTTTCAATAAATGTTGAACTGAGGAATTTTAATAGAGCAAAAAAGTTAATCAATGATTATATTAGTATGTGTACACATTATATACAGCAACATGTATTTTGTTAATGTATGATTATCTTTAGTTTATACAAACTGTAGTTTGATTACATATTTTCATTCTTTCCCTCAGTCTGCAACAATAGATGAGTTCAATATGCTACTTCATGCTGCTGCTTGCAACTTAATTAGCAATAGGGAATATTTTAGCTATTAAAATGATGAAAAGAATTTTAATAAACATGTCAGAAATGTTTGGAAAGGCTGAATTCTGTCATTAATATCAGTGAATCTGTGAGTAGCGGGTTGCCAGTTTTTTCTGATTAAAATGTGAAAAGAGAAGTTCTTTGTTATAAACAATGCAATTATTATCTACTCTGTTCCTTTGCAACTTATCAGGTTAATGAGGCAAATTTCTCCATGATGGGAACCATAAATAACAAGGCTCACTTTGATCTCACATTTTATCCTAAATAATGTGAAGGTTGTTGCTGGTCAAGACTTATGATAAGTTCAATGAGATGCTTTGGAACCCTCATGTCTGCCATTATCAACCAAAGACAGTCGTGTGGGAAAGTATCAAATGATTCTGAGTAGTCAATGAAGGACATGATCAACGGATGGTTGGATATTTGTGATTTGATCACATGTGCCTTGGCTCTTCTAACAAACCAGCTTATTGAGGAGGTAGTTCTGCTTCTATCCTTTGTGCCTCCCTTCTTCAGTAAAGACAGAAAAATTCTCTTTGTACAGTTCTCCAGCCAATTTCTAGTCATCCATACATCATTACAAATTTTCCACCTAAGATCAGTACCATCATCAATCGCTTTTAACAGTTCTGCAGGCACATTCTCTTCCCCTTGTGCTTTTCCAGGTTTCATTTTCGTAATAGCATTTACCACTTTTTCTTGTAGGATTGATGGCTTGGGCTCTGTACTTTTCTGTTGTCTTGTAATATGAGTGGCTTTACTGAGGCATACAGACTGGCACAGTAATCTCTCCATCTGCATTTAATAATATCTCCTTAGTGAGGACTCTGGCATCTTGATCTTTTACTATGTTTGATTGCAGGGAAAATCTTTTGGTGAGAAGGCTCACCACTATGAAAATACTTTTTATATTATTACTCTCTTTATAATTCTCAACTTCCATACTATCTGCTCAGTTCCTTATATTCTCTGCATCTCCAAGCCATTCTCTTTCACTCTGAATTATATTATTGCCATCTCAAACACCTTCTCAGTTAACCATGGTGTTATCCAACATTGACTTTTCAAAATGTGTGCTTTGGTGGTATCAAGCATAATAGTTTTCATTTTATTCCAAAGTTCATTGCGGGGCGAGGGGGGAGTCTCCTCTTTTACCTGGACAGAAGTCGTATAATTTTAATTGATTCAGACCAAATCCAAGTGCAGTGGACTCTGTATAAAACAGTTAGCGAGGAATATGGATTATTACTGAATGTGATAAAACCAAAATGCATGTACAAGACTGTGAAGATCCTGATCTCTCTCCCTCCTGGGAGGAGTCCTGGGAGGTAACTGTGACGCTAATAGGTCTAGTGGTCTTGTCACCTGATACTAAACATTATCTTGGACTTCTTTTAACTTTCCACTAAAAGGAAAGGGTGGGAGGGGGTCAAGTTTGGGAAACAAAGGATTCTCTCCATATGTAAATCTTATTTCAGGGTGAGGAGAAAGGCAAACAGGTCTATCCTCCATGGACTGTCCAAGAAGAAGGATTGCTGATAGAACCTGAAGGGACCACAGCTGCCAACTTTCACGCAGTAAATAATCACCTCAACTTTCACAATAAGCCAAAAATCAAGCTAATCCCATTTCAAAACAAGGCCAAAACAAGTCAATTCCTAAGAACCCCAACAATCTAAGTGACTAGATGCCCCTGGCGTGCAGTCTGGGACTGTGGTGGGCCCGCTGCGCACCTCTCACTCTCTCTCCCCTGCTTGCCCCTGCTTGCTGAGAGCTGATAAAAAAAAAAAAGACCAAAAAAGCAACAAACTACAAGCCAAAAACTAGCCAACAAGCAACTCACAAGCCAATTCAGCCAAAACCAAGCCCAATTTCTGTTTTTTTTTTCATGGGTTTGGCATGACTGGAAGACACAAAAGAGTCTAACCTGAAGGGAAAGGCAGGGGTGAGTCCAGTTTGAGACGGCGGTCTAGCCTGTAAGAAGAAATAAGAACTCTGAGCTACAGAAATGCTACACCCTGCCTAATTCAACATTTAGGATGAGAAATTAGATTTTGTAACCTGTTTCTTTAGTAAATCAAGCTTAGTCTGTGAGTTTTGTTTTATTTGCTCAGTAATCTGCTTTGTTCCGTTTGCTAGCCCTTTAATCAACTAAAATCTGCCTTTTATAGTTAATAAAATTTGTTTTTTTTATTATTAAACCGAGTGTCTGTAATTTCTAACTGGCAGTGTATGTGTGTGTGTGTGGGGGGGAAGTTGTGCATATCTTCCTCTACATTGAGGGAGGGGGGCGAATTTATGAGCTAACATTGTATAGATTTCTCTACAGTGCAAAACAATATACCTTTTGTTCTGCACTCCAAGGGAGGTGAACATCTGAGTTCTGGGGCAAGTCCCTTAATCTGAGTCTTCCCAGTGCTGATCTCAGTGTCTATGGCTTTCAGCAGCAGGATATGGCCCTGCCTGTGTGTGTGCTGGAGGAGACTTAAGAGCCAGGCTCAGCAAGACAGGTTAAAGGGGGGCCCATGCTGGGAGTTAGATGGAAATTATGTAATTGGATGCATTTGAAAATCTCATAAGGCATCTATCTGAATCTTCAGGTATCTCAAGGCCAGATTTTTAAAGGTATTAAGTTCCACATTTTTGAACCAGTGACCAGAATGCCCTATCTCCTACCAAAGATACTACAATGATGGGCACTCTAGGAATATTGTAGATAGAAATCTCACAAGAGAGTTATTCCTGTGAGATTTCCAGTCCAATTTTCCAGAATCAAGAGATTTGGATGGCTTTTAAATAAATCCTAGATAAACATTTATTTGGGGCTAGATCCATAAAGGGATTTAGCTATTCAATTACTGCTTTAGGCACCTAAGTAAAAAAATTAGATCCTTAAACCCCTGCTCAGTTGCTGGCTAACTCTGTAGGTACCTAAATTCCCTAGGAGCCTATTTCCATGGGTAAAGTTACCTAGACACCTAGATTTTTGCTGGTGGGGTTGTGCAAAGCTTCTAAATTCTGGCATAGCCAAGTGGTTCAGCATTTAAACCTGGAGATCCTCAAACTAGGTGTTCCAAGGCCTATCTCATTTGTGAGGCCCAGTCCAACAGGTATTCTCAGTGGCACCTAAGAGCACACCTGCTGGATCAGGTCTTACATATAACAGGTGATAATGTCCCCATCATAAACCTGAGGTTAGAACGCTCGATCAGGATCAGAGCTACCCTGTCCCTACTTTGCCTGAGTTCAACCTAAGTCTATCAACTGGGCTATTGGGTGTCTCACCTGCTGTATAAAATACTTAAATATCAATTGGTGCAGAGACTGGAACCTGGGTCTCCCAGATGAGCGCCCTAATCATGGACTATAGTGTCAGTCTCTCGATCTTGCTCGTCCAATGAATAGTTTAGTATTTCATATAAATACCTTGCCTTGACATTTCCTACTGGCTAGCTTAGGTAACTCCCTGCCTAGCATGCTGATGTCTGTGAATCTCATTCTGAGGTGCCAAACTATCCCCATGCATTGTATAGGGAGCCTAACTCAGAGCTGTGGACTCCACTGGGAGGCAGGGCACCTGAAGTTAGGCTTTGCATTGTAAACCTAAGTGCCATTCATGAATCTAGGCCTTGGTGCTTAGCTTAGCCAAAAACTGGTGTTTGCACATTGCTGATTGCTAAACCAATGCACAGTTCTCAGTATTTATAAGAAAAAGATTCAGGAGAGAAACAGAAAGGATTCTGCCTTTCATATAACATCACTGTTTGACAATAGTTTGATGATGACACTGAGGTGAAGAGGAGAGTAAACGGAGATTGTAATTAATATCAGCAGAAATGACTGAACAAAGGTACCTAAAACCTTTGTGAATAACTAGTTACTTGCAAAGGTAGCCAGGGACCCTAGCAGCAGATATGTAGAGAGCAACTAAAAAACTATAGCACAAACAAGGCTGCAACAACATATAACAATCACTATTACACTAGTCAGAACAATTTTATTCGCTGTTAAAATTTAATTAGGGTTCTGTTTACTATCTGTAGTTCTTAGAGAAGTTCCTGATGAAGTCAGACCATTCCACTAGAACTAGAAAAGAGAAGCCCTTTGGCCAACAAACAAGTATTTCAAAGGGTCTTTTAAAGTAACATTATATAATAAATTTCAGAAAGAATCCAGTCTTTGAATGGAATAATTAAGATGCTTGGAAAAAAAGCTACTGCTGCAGCCTGAGACAAGTTTAAAGGGTTCTGTGTGGATTCTATGATTTCATTTCTCTTTCTCATTTTTAGCAGCAACAGCAAAACGGAAAGGATGTGACCATCATAAATGAATGACTTAAGAATTGCTACAACTCTCAGAAAAGACCTAATCTCCCAGTAGGTAGCAAAGTGGAGTTTCTCCCTTATTGCTAAGTAACAGCAACACATCAAGACATAAGCGACACCCCCTCCCCCGCAACCCATAATGCCTGCACCTTTAAAAAATACCTCAGATACTTTCAATAGTTTCTCAAAGGGGATTTTATGCTTTTTCTTCACTGCCATAAATTTTTGTGTGTGTGTGTGTGAGATTAGAGCTGGTTGAAAATTTTCAGATAAAACTGAGTTATGGTGGAAAATGCTGATTCCACATCCAGCAGACACCTGAGGATACCATGTGGGGATCCTTCGAGATGTGGCCAGGATCGACTCCTCCCTACTAGCACCATGGCAGAAGATCAACATCTTGAACACTTCCTGATCCTGCATTCTCATTTGTTCTGAGGGGATCTGCTGTGGTGAAGATACCTCTTAACAAAGCAGACAACATCCGGCAGCTAGTAAAGAGTGGATATTTCTTCCCCAGAGGTCCAGCAATGAATTGGTATACACCTCTTACAGGCAGGGCGGTGCCAATTGTAGTAAGAGAAGGCCCTGAGATATAAATCTTGGTATCAGAGGCCCGGTAGGAGGCCCGAGCCCTGAACTAAAGTAATGGTCAAGACTGTGCTACCATAAAGCCAAGTTAAGCTGTGAGCCAGAGGCAGGCCCTGCTTGCAGAAGTTGGCAAGAAAAGGGTTGATATTGCATAAACATATATCCACATAGTGTATTGAAGTATAAACACGGTACCAGGACACTCGAATACTGTACATTCCACACAGATAACAAGGAACAGACTGACCAATCCCAATGACAGGGGCAAAAGGGTAATATGATGGATAAAGTTCTTTTATTCAAACCAACATGTACATGTTGAGAGGTGGCACCTTACTATGTAGAAGGGTTGTACCTTGCTGCGTAGAGGGGTTGCACCTCAATACGTCAGGAGTGGTGTGTAACCTGTTTGTACCTGTGTATAAGAATGCATCCCTAGGGCGGTGTCTTTCTCCAGCTGAGGGGGCAGTGGAAAGTCCCGCCACTGACTGAGCCGAGTCCATTGCCAAAGGGCACGTTCTCTTAGTATGCCCTGTAGAGTAACAATCTAGGGGGAACTACATTGTGTCCAATACGGCAATAAACCTGGCCGACATGCCTTCTTACCTTATTAGACTCTGTGGTCATTGGGGATTCTCTTCGGGTCTGCTGTGTCAGCTATCTTTGAAGAGCTGGGACAGCACACAGAGGGAACACAAGCTTGCAGCTGAGTGATATCAACATTGAACAGAGCAGAGCACCACTCCGGTAGCATCTGACAACACCAATGTCCCTCAAACAGGTGATCTGTGCGACATTGTGGTAATCACACTCAAGTCTTCTGCCTTCTGATGTGCCCGTACACCATGGTGAGAAACATCGCGGAAAGTGCTATGCAGGATATCATCAGAAAGTGAATCGCCAGGATCCCCTCCAACTAAAATGTCACCATCTTCATGAGTGGCTCCCTGGAAGTAGAATTTTGAAGAGATCGGGGGAACTTTGCTTCCTCTGGACTCATGCCCTCAGTACTACACGATGACTGGAGAAGCGTATCAGCTGCCACTGGCCATGATGCAAGGAACATCAGGAGCTGAGAGTCCTGGTGCCAGAGGTGAAGAATACAGAGCACACAGTCATCACTCTGAGAGTTAGAACTATGCTGGAGATGATCCTGAAGGTTGCCATCTGCTGCCAGTATGTGGACAACTTGAGATGGAAACTGGACCATAGAAAGGCTTTCGAGGTGGTATGCAAGTGGGAAGTCAGCAACCACTTCCTCCCTAGGGGGCAGCTTCACCCAATTTGCCGACTGGAGGTTCATTCACAGGGCCTTACTCAACTGCGTCCCGCTGAATGGAGCCATCTGCCATGGGAATTAGATGCAGGAAGTGCAGCTATGCCAACGAGACACAACCCTACATCTTGTACAGCTATTCCAGATCCTGGCAGCTGCGACACAACGCCACCCAGAATCGCCTAGTCAGAGCCATCCCGCTACCCGTAGGGAAGGTGGCTGTGAACTCAGCCATCCCCAGAACGGACAATGAACTGCGATGGACGTCATCATCACCAATGAGGAATGGAAGAAGATCATCATGGTGGATGTCACAGTTCCCTTTGAAAACAGGACCCTGGCCTTCTGCCATGCCTGATCTCAAAATCTGTAGAAATACACCCCTTTGGCTGATACCATGAGAGCAAGGGGATACAAGGTTCAAACTCATGCACTGATTGTTGGAGCTCTGGGTTGTGCTGACTCCTTGGGTGCTCCAGGGCTGGAGCACCCACAGGGAAAAATTAGTGGGTGCTTTGCACCTATCAGCACCCAAGCTCCCCTCCCTGTCCCACCTCAGCTCACCTCCTCCTCTGCCTCCTCCCCTGAGCGCACTGCGTCCCCGCTCCTCTGCCTACCTTCCAGCATTGCCAAACAGGTGTTTGGTGGTATGGCAAGCTCCAGGGAGGAGGCAGGGAAGGGGTGGGGATTTGGGGAAGGAGTCAGAATAAGGTCAGGGAGAGGGCAGAGTTGGGGTGGAGACTTTGGGGAAAGGGTTGGAATAGGGGTGGAGCGGGGGTGGAAGAGGGGTGGGGCCAGGGACAGAGGGGGTCGAGCACGCACTAGCATGAGTAGAACTCAGTGCCTATGACTCTAGCAACAAAGAATGTTGAGAGAATGCAGACTCGGTCAATGCTCCGCTGATGCGGCAACTCATCGTGTCAGACAAATTCAGGTGGTCAAGGGACAATTATCTAGAACACATATCTAGAACACTGGATATTGGTAATACCAGGAGCAATGAGCTGGAGCACCAATGAAAAGCAAAACTGGGAAGTAACTGTAATACTTCTCTGACGGATTATATCTACTAAGGGACAACCTACTCTAAATGATCAATTACCGAGAGACAATCTACAGTCATTCCTATATTTGCTTTCTACAACCAACTCTCTGCATAACTTTTCATGAGTGATGTCCCCGAGTATTCAGATTCTAATATCTAAACTGTACCATTAAATTTACTCACCTACATTTGGGTTATTGTAGACTATGCTATATGTATTTTATGAATTTTAAACCAGATTTTGTACTTTTGGATAATCTAGGCACTACACCCAGATGTACAGACACTTTTCCCTTAACCTGTCATTTTAATATTCTATAATTTTAACATTAGCTTTAATAAAAATGTTTTAAATCCGTTATAAAAAAGGTAACCATAAGGTGTCTTTGAATGCATTAGTTACCACTGCCAGTGAGTGAAAGAATCAAGAAATTATTTCCCCTGCAGCGTAATCTTAAAATGGAACAGTCCAATGGGTAAAAGTAGCTGTCGCATGATGAAGTTCAGAATGCTCAATGAAATGAGAAACTTGCTTGGCACCCTGATTCAGCAGTCAGTCCTTATTCAGCAAAACACTGTGCTTTAGACATCTGCTTAATCCCATTGACTAATGATAAGCATGTGCTTAATTGCTTTAATGAATATAGATTTGACTTAAGCAGGTGCTTAAATAGGTTCCTGAGTTGAGGCCTAGATGAGCATTCATAAATGCTTTAAATTTTAGCTGTTAAGTGTGGGAAGGAGACAGAGCTGATAGGAATGCACCTTGAATAATTGTTGGGGGCAGAGGGATAGGTGGGAAACTGATCACCCTGGATCCTACCTGTTTCCTGGCCCCTCCAGTCCCTCTGCATCCCACTCTCGCCTTTGTTCCCCCCACCCCATCCCATATCCTTGCAGTTATTGTCTCCCCACTGGCGGAGGTGTGCCTGCCCCCACTCAAATGCTGGGGAGGCCCTGGCCAGAACCTGATGGCTCTCAGTTCCCAAAAATCAGCATGTGGGGATGCAATAACTGGGGCTGGGTGAGGTGGAGTCAGAGGGAAGTGCAGCCAAAGTAGAGGCAGAAACAAAGCTCAGCCCCCACAGTATTTCACTAATCCCTTTTGCCCCCTGCCTTGTTTCCCACCCCTGGAGGGAGATGGCGGGAAGGCAAGCAGAGGTGCTCCAAACACAAGTAAATCTGTCTTCCAGCAAAAGGAGACCATGGTGCCTGGATTCTCTGGAAAAGGGAGGAAGAATGCTTTGCCTGCAGGGAAGAATACGTTTTCTATTTAGTTCAAAAGCATAAGTGGAGAGAAAGAATGTCCTGTGGGTAAGGCACTGAAAGGGGTCTCAAGACATCTGTGATTTGTTTTCATCTTCACATAGACTTCTTGTGTGTCATTGGGTGACTCACTTAATCTGCCTCACTTCCCCCTCTGTAGGGATATTAACACTTTATAGCTCTCAAGGGAAATGCAAGGATACATTCATTCATGGATGTAGAGCGTTTAGATACTACATTGATGGGGGATGTAGTAAAGTGAAGTTTTCAGGATAAAAGTTTAAAACCTTTTGTCATTTTTAAAAAGAAAACTATGTATGATAATAGCAATTCAAATTAAAAAAAACAAGATTTCACCCTTTAACCAAGTGGTTTCAGGCCAAGTTTAGCAATATTTTTACAAATAGAAACATTAAAAATGAGATTTTTCAGCCATTAAAAATAAAATCCATACAGTAAGTCTTAACCTTATAAGAGGTATTTGTATCATTGCCTCACACATGAGTTGTTGTTTTATGTGTAGCAAAATCAACCAGATATAGCTGTGTGGGTGCAGAAATTAAAGATATCAAATGATCAATCCTACAGAAAAAGTAGCATCTGTATATGTAAGATCTGACTGTACTGTAAGACCAAATAATGCTAGTTTGATTTCCTTCTCCATGGTAGTTGGAAGTCTTATTATGAAGTTTTGAAGTTTACATCACTGTACTTTTGTTGCCAACAATAACTGAACAAGTGGGTGGAATCTGAAGAAAAGATTTTAGACCAACTGTTGCCTGCCACCAGTGTAAATCTGGAGTAACCCCAGTAACTTTTGAGAGCACAATCTGGCCCATTATTTTTGTTTCAACATTCGTTTTTGAGAAGTAGGAAAGTTAAATGTAAAGGTTTATATAAATGTACAGTGAAACATTTCAAATAGGCTGAAATAAGCAAAAGTTGAGCGTACTTTAACAGATATTCAAAGACCCTGATTAGATTAATTTTCTATACAAATAGCACACAGGTAAGAACAGAGTTCTTCACGATGGAGCAAAAAGGATTAAATTATCCAAACTAGTTAATGTTTGTTGACATTTATGGTTATACAAATTTGAATAGAATCATTATAAAATGCTTTGCATGGCTAGTGATATATATAACTGCCAAAGATACACTGAACACTCAACCATGCAATATAGTTTTCACATGTATCTCATTTTTGGCATTGAATTTTTGAAGCTGGATCATTCTTCTGAAATCCTTTTAGTACTCATATATTATTATTCTCTTTCACAATATCTATTATCACAAGTACCCCCCAATATCTCTTTCCATTACAAAATGTCAGTGTGAGATGTGCTGGCAGATGAGGCCAAAACAACAGTGAGGTGAAGATGAGTGATTCCTGCCTCAACCAAACCAAAAATACAAAGATATCCCTAAACTTATTGTCCAGATGCCTCTTTGATCTCAAGGGTTGCTTACTATAGCAATTTTTAGGACAGGGACTGTCATATATTATATCTGTAGAGCACTATTGGGCCTCAATTTGATTGAGGCAACTAGATCCCACCACAAGATCAATGATAAATAAAATCTTAATAATAGTAATAACAACAATTAATACATTATTTGTCCTATGAAGTATATTACATTTTCCAAGAGGGATTATAAGATTATCTTTATTATAGGGTATAGACAGAGCCTTTAAAAAAAAGAAAGAAAGACAGAAACTAGCATTTAAATCTGTCTTCTCTTATCTCAGCTAGAGTAGCAGGCAGATTTCATTCTCATGAATGTTATATACACACGATAGGTTTATATTCTAAAGCACCTTAGATTCTAGCTGAACGTGTCATAGGCTTCTATACCATCCATCAGAAAATGGCTTATTGACTTACAAGTTAACACTACTACTTATCTTTTTAGATAAAATATTCTGTACAGTTTGAGATTTTGACATGTAAATGTCAAGGAAACTCAAAATAAAAAGGAACAAAATTAAGTGGAAAGAGAGAAGATGAAAGTCAATGCAAGGTACTAAATGCCATTTCTAGGTCATTGCACACATGGAATGATCACTGAAATAACAGAGTGAATATGTTGAAAATACTAGTGTGAAATCAAGGGAGGTTTTATTGCTGTGCAGCATGTTAGAAGGAAAATTGTTTAACCTGAAGTATTAGTCTTCTGTGTGGTTTACCACAAGTGGGTAGATCATAAGCTATGAATACAAATTCATTAGTGGGCATGTTCATCTTTTGCTATGTACAGCATTGCACAATAAGGAGGTACATTATGAGGGATTTTGTCTTTCCTCTGAGGTATAAGTAGTAGCAACTGCCAGAGACAGGATACTGGACAAGATGGACTGATGGTCTATGTGACAATTGAGGGAATCTGTCTGTGTACAACTTACAAATGCAGGACAATTTCATGATATTCCTGTATCATTGAATGCCTCAATGTGTAGTGCATCCTGGTCACATATCACCCATCCTGTATGGAAGAAGCTACAGAACAAACAAAAAAGTTGTTAACCTTAATGACTATGTCCATACCGGACAATGGGTATTAGATGCAGAAGGCCTCTGCCAGAAGGTAAATGGTGTTGCATTGTTTATCTACAGTGAGTGGAAAATTCCCAAACAGGAGAACAAGAGGCAGAGGTGAAAAAGACAAAGACACAGAGTTTTGGAAGGAGGGAGAGCAATCAATGTCAAAGGAAGCTAAATGGAAGGGAGACAGAGCACAATCCATATTCCAGAGGAGAAGCCACAAGAAAAGAGTTCCAGGAGATGGAATCTGTAATCCTGAAAAGACATTGACCCAAATCCTGAAGAACACTCCAGAGTGGTGAGGAAATGGAGTCAGGGAATAGTTTTTATTGTTTAGCCTAGGTATATATCTTTCTCTTGCTGACTAAAGTAAAAAGTGGTTTGGTTTTGGAAACTTTTGCAAAGTGTTTATGTGCTTCAACTTTCACATATCCCTGGAGTGGTAAACTGTAAACCAGAGTACCCACAAGGTTGGAGCTCTGGGAAAGAGTGTGCTTAAACTGCTGAGGATTCTGGGGGGAACTGACACTAGTTTCAAGGCCTTAGCAGTTGGACTATAAGTCTTAGCACTCAGAAGGGTTGCTAGACAGAGGAGCTACACTCCAAGAGTGTGCCCAGAAGAAATCCAGAGCCAGAGGTAGTGCCTGGACTGTGTGCAGGGCCAGTAAGCTTAAAGTACATAGCCTGAGAGTGCCCAGAAGGGGGAACTCAACTGGGTCTGTGACAGTCTGATATAAGGACCTGATTCTGCATTCAGATCCATGCCTGCAGATGCTTGTGTCCATGCAGGATTCCCCTGAGGTCAATGAGCTTGCACACACACGCAAAGGTCTGGCCACATTGATCTAATTGGAGGATCAGGACCGAACATTGCAACACCTATATTCCTTTTTTTTTTCCAGATTACCTTTGCATCTGCCAACTCTAGATGTTTGTGATGGGTGTGGTCAGGATAAGATCTAAAGGAAATTAAATTCGGTTGTGCTTACTCCTAGAAAAATGAAATGACTAAACATCTTTATCTTAGTTTTAATTCTTCTCAGAGCCACAAATTTACTTATGACATTTTCCCCATGAAAATGATACAGGAGTACAATGGTGCCATGGGGCAATGTAAAATAATGCACATAATTTCATGTTAACAGCAAGGTAACTACACTGGTAATTACATGACAACTCATTCTAACATTACCATATACCAGATAATTATGGAGTTAACTTCTTATATTCCTGGAGACAATAGACCACTACTAATACAATTCTCTTCTGTCTTCATGAATTGTATCACAATTAGCTAATAGGTTAAAGAGGAGCTATGATTTCCTCTCATCACTAACTAGGAATAACAGACAACGTTTTGCAACTTTTGTATGTCAAATAATAAGGTGATAAGGTGAGTGAGGTAATATCTTCTTGGACCAAGTTCTGTTGGTGCGAGAGACAAGCTTTCTAGCTTACAGAGATCTCTTCTTCAGGCGCTATGTGTAAGCTCAAATGTTTCTCTTCCTTATCAACAGAAGTTGGTCAAATAAAAGATATTACTTCACCAACTTTGTCCCAAAATCCTGGGACCAACTTGGCTACAACAACACTGCATATAAATTAATAGGGTTGCAGTATTTAAGGCTAAAATGTAAAATAAGATGTACAGTATCATATGGATATATTTAAAAGTATTGCGAGTTTCTCAATCCCTCCCTTACTTTTCTCATTTCAAATTGCATCTATTTATTTGTTATGATTATAGTAGTTGCTTCTTTTGCTCATGCAATTTAACAAAGACAGAATGGCAGCAAATACTGTCATAGATCATAGAAATTGCCTAAAAACTGATTTCATAATCCTTCAAGTTTCTGTGTGAATTGTGGGCCATCTTAGCACAAGGAAAGCCACAAAGTGCTTGGGGCATGGGAGAACAGTTATTGGTTGAGAAATGAAGTTCTACTCAAAGCAGCAAGAAAGATTTCCCTTTGAAATATTTTAGTCTGTGCATGTATTGCAAGAATCATTAATGTGAGAGCAGGTGAAGCTGATAAAAGCAAAATTACATTTGAACTACAACAACCACCTTTTAATTTTAGCATCCAGGTGAAAAGGAGGAATTCATTTTAGGCACTTACAACTCAATGAGCTGCTGAACTATAGAATCCTCATAAAGCAGCATTCACAAGAACACAAACACATAATGGAACTCAAAAACTGTTAGCACAGCTAATATCAGTGAGCACTCCCCACACCCAAAGCTATAGTCTGTTTTACTCTCACACACCTCTATCTACCATCTGTTCAATACAAAATGTAATATATCCCTTTTGATGTGTGTTAACACTATCTCTGGATCAGTGAAAAATTGGGGGAGAGGATGGATAAAAACATATTAAAGGGAAACTATAACACAGTGTGAATTGCAATTTGATAATCTGAGTGGTTATGGTTGTGAAATTTTATTGGCACCATTGGAAGGGCTGTGATGGAAGAAGTACGTGCATTTGCTATTGAAAAAAAGTGCAGCCATAGTTATTTTTATTCTGCAAATATATTTTAAAGAAACTTACTTTCCAAAAAAAGGAACAGTATGATATTTAAGTAACTGATGAATAGAAGATTTTAAAAAATGCCATAACTCCAAGAGTGAACAAGGAAATCCTTGTAATTCATCTGACTGACATCACAGCCGAGAGCCACATATTTTATGGACCAGCTAGCTCATTTTTAAAAATGTAAAAGAGTACCAAGCAGCCAACTCAAAATGTCACCCTGATGTAAAAAAGAAAATGTAATTAGTTGAGTAGTATTAAATAAAGCCATGTTTATGGTGTTCAGGCCACATCCAGGGCCAATAAAGAAGAATGTTTAATTGAAGCTGCGAGCATTTGGACTACCTCTCCTTCCTGCCTGTAGGCAAACAGTTTCTTTAAAATCATTTAAAAAATTCTTGCACCAAGCTCACCCAATACGTAAAGTCACTGGAAAAAGGTCTAATTAAAGCTTTGAAGCAGTGGCGTGCTGCATAATTGTGATATTTATATTCCAGGATCACTAGGTTATTCTAGTTCTCTGACTGATACTGCTCTCAGACACATGAAGCAATTGACTGAAATATAGAACCATTCTGGTAGCTCTGACTTTTCATAATCATCCTGAGCCAAATGAGATAGTGGCAATTTGTTTGCAAACTTTTGTTAGTGACCTTGGAGGAATTTGTTTAACTCATTTGGTTGTGTCTGAACAAAAAACCACACCTCCTACACCTGGCAAAATATTGCTACAGAGGGTGTGGGAAAGTTAAGGTCCGAGACAAACCTTCCTGTTTTTTCTTTGGTGAGCTTTCTTTACCATATATCCTTTGACCTATAATATTGTAGCTGTTTACAGTGTCCCTTTTAGGCCACCATGCAGCTGTAACCTGCAAATCCCAGGTCTGTGAGATCAGTCAGTAGAGTATATGCTGTTACAGAATGTGAAGTAAGCTGCTGGAGTTCTGGCAGTAAAATAGTTTGGGCTGTTTGTGTGTGTATGTGTGTCTGAGTGTGGATTAACTTCACACAGCTTGCACAGAGGTCAGCTGTCTATAATTCACTTGAGGCCTTGTGTACAGTAGGACTAAAACTGTGTTACCTGAAGCAATTTGAAGTGTGCTTTAAAATCATTCAGGCTGCTTCAGTTCACAGTGGTTGGGGCCAGAACTGCTAAACCAACTTTAGAAAGCAGGTAAGGTTCCTACGTAGGCAGTGGGCATAGTCCTGTAACAAAACTGAATTTAATTAGCACATGCAAGTATTCACTTATGCCCATGTGGTCATCCAATCAGGGGACAGAATCAATATCATGTGATTTTATCTGACTGATCAAAGTTGGGCAGTACAGATGGAATTTTCGGTATTGAATACACACAGCAAACTTCACAGTGTACATTTTTTGAATAAATTAGAATAATGAATACATTAAAATAAATCACGATCTGCTCACAGATATCCCACAAGCAGAAAGAGGCTAAATTAATCTGATAAAGTATTCATTGCAAATTATTCGCTTAGCTCTAATTATGTTTCTTATTACTCATCTGACTTAGAAAAACAGCAAAAAGTCAAGGCAATAGACAAGATGAGGCAGGAAGTGAAAAGAGCTACTATTGCTACCTATGTGAATTAAAATAAACAACTACTAACATGGCTAGAGTGTGACTGTCACTTGTGTTCCCCACACAAGAGCAGGCCTGCCAACTCTATGGATGTAGGATGACCACCTATCCCAGATTGGGCGGGTCAGTCTTGAAATGCAAAGTTCAAGTCCCAGTCCCTGGTTGAATGACTCCAGGACAGCATTGGTCCTGGCTTCCCTGTGGCATCACTCTCTGACTGCCTGAGACTCAGGGGCAGTGCCAGTCTCTTCCTGGTGGAGGTGGGATGGGGACTGAGGTAGGCCTTAGCCCCAGCTTGCCATAAAGCTGAAGCCGGGCAGGAAGAGCTCCCCAGAGAGTCCAGGCTGCTGTGGAGAGCCCCAGACACATTTCCTGCCCTGGCTGGTGTGCCTCAGGGGGCAGAGACACGGGCTGGGGGTCTTCTCTCAGCCCCTCCCCTAGCCTCCCGCCCAGAGCAAGTGGAGGGTCCAGGGCTCCCCACAGAAGTCCAGGCTCCCTGGGCTGCACTTACCATGGCCCAGGTCCAGTTTCCAGCCTGGCTTGGGGTGGAGCCCCATAGGGAAGAGGAGGAGCAAGGGTGGGGAGGTGAGGGAAGAGGAGGAGCAGGGGGCAGGACAGGGCCATGGAGGGCAGCAGGGCTCCTACATGTGTTCTGCTTTTGCCTTTCGAAAAGGTGGTCACCTTATATGGGTGTTCCTCATTGAATATGTTTTTTTCCACATCCTCCTGTGGTGGAAAATGGTTAGGCTATGGGGAACTCCCCATATGATTGTCTGCTTTTCAGGATCAGCCATGAGCTGCTTGGGTTCTTTCCCACTCCTCTTCTTCCTTTCCTTCTGTGTAAAAATGGGTGGGTCTTCATGGTCCTTCACCCCACCCCACCCTTTCCTCTCTACCCTTGTAACCTCAGGGCTTGGTGAAGGGCGAGAAACCTGTTTTGTACCTACCCTCCCAGGCCTGTGAGGAGGAAAGAAGTTCCCACTGGAGCTACCACCCTCTTCAGGTCTGTGAAGGATGGGGGAGGGAGAAGAGCTTCTGATCCAGCCAGGCCTTTGAGGGATGAAGGGCTAGCTTCTTCCCTAAAAATCCAGCAGGAGTTGGGGAAGTATGGGTGGATCAGAGTAAAATGCTGGGGCTGGGGAGAGAGAGAGAGAGAGAGAATGAGGGTATGTCTACACTACAGGATTATTCCTATTTTATAGAAACCGTTTTTTTAAAACAGATTGTATAATGTCGCGTGCATGTGGCCACATGAAGCACATTAATTCGGCAGTGTGCATCCATGTACTGAAGCTAGTGTCGATTTCTGGAGCATTGCACTGTGGGTAGCTATCCCATAGCTATCCCATAGTTCCCGCAGTCTACCCCACCCATTGGAATTCTGGATTGAGATCCCAGTGCCTGATGGCGCAAAAAACATTGTCGCTGGTGGTTCTGGGTACAGCCTCACCCCTCCCTCTGTGAAAATAGCTGCAGACAACCGTTTTGTGCCTTTTTTCCTGGGTGAACTATGCAGATGCCATATCTTGGCAAGCATGGAGCCTGCTCAGCTCAGGACAGCAATCATGGACGTCATAAACACCTCGCGCATTCTCATGCAGACTATGCTGAACCAGGACCTGCAAAACCAGGTGAAGAGGCAGTGGCTACAGCAGAGTGGCGACGAGAGTGATGAGGACATGGACACAGAATTCTTTCAAACCGCAGGCCCCAGTTCGTTGGAGATCATGCTGGTAATGGGGCAGGTTCTAGCCATTGAATGCCGATTTGGGGTCTGGAAAACAAGCACAGACTGGTGGGACCACATAGTGTTGCAGGTGTGGGATGATTCCCAGTGGCTGTAAAATTTTCGCATGCGTTAGGGCACTTTCATGGAACTTTGTGACTTGTTTTCCCCTGCCCTGAAGCGCCAGAATACCAAGGTAAGAGCAGCCCTCACAGCTGAGAAGATGGTGGCAATAGCCCTCTGGAAGCTTGCAAAGCCAGACAGCTACTGGTCAGTCGGGATATCAATTTGGAGTTGGCAAATCTACTGGGGGGGCTGCTGTGATGCAAGTAGCCAAAGCAATCACTAAGCTGCTGCTACGAAAGGTAGTGACTCTGGGAAATATGCATAGTGGATGGCTTTGCTGCAATGGGATTCCCTAACTGTGGTGGGGCGATAGATGGAACCATATTCCTATCGTGGCACCAGAGCACCAGGGCAGCCAGTACATAAACTGCAAGGGGTACTTTTCAATGGTGCTGCAAGCACTGGTGGATCACAAGGGACGTTTCACCAGCATCAATGTGGGATGACTGGGAAGGGTTCATGATGCTCACATCTTTAGGAACACTACTTTGTTTAAAAGGCTGCAGCAAGGGAATTACTTTCCAGACCAGAAAATAACAGTTGAAATGCCTGTAGTTATCCTGGGGGACCCACCTACACCTTGATGCCATGGCTCATGAAGCCATACACAGGCAGCCTGGACAGTAGTCAGGAGCTGTTCAACTACAAGCTGAGCAAGTGGAGAATGGTGGTAGAATGTGCATTTGGATGTTTAAAGGGACACTGACACACATTAATGACTCACTCAGACCTCAGCCAAACCAATATATCCATTGCTGCTTGCTGTGTGCTCCACAATCTCTGTGAGAGTAAGGGGGAGACCTTTATGGTGGGGTGGGAGGCTGAGGCAAATCACCTGGCTGCTGATTACGTGCAGCCAGACACGAGGGCGATTAGAAGAGCACACCAGGATGTGGTGCACATCAGAGAAGCTTTGAAAACCAGTTTAATCACTGGCCAGGGTACGGTGTGACTGTTGTGTTTGTTTCTCCTTGATGAAAACTCACCCCCTTGATAGACTCATTCCATGTAAGCAACCCACCCTAACCCCTGTAACCGTCGATTACAGCTTGCTTTCTACGGAAATAAAGTCACTATCATTTAAAAATCATGAATTCTTTATTAATTGATTATAAAAAGAGGGAGAGAACTGACAAGATAGCCCTGGTGGGGTTTGGGAGGTGGATAGGAGGGAAGGGAAAGGCCACTAAAAAAGTTCAAAATAATGACAGCCTTTTGGTTGGGCTGTCCACTGGGGTGGAGTGGGCATGGAGCCTCCCCCCTTGCGTTCTTACACATCTGGGTGAGGAAGCTATGGAACTTGGGGAGGACAGTTATACAGGGGCTGCAGCGGCACTCTGTGATCCTGCTGCCATTCCTGAAGCTCCACCATACGCCGGAGCATGTCAGTTTGATCACACAGCAGCCCCAACATTGCATCCCGCCACCGCTGATCTTCCTGCCGCCACCTCTCATCTCGAGCGTCTCTCCTCTCCTCACGTTCGTCCTTCCTCTCCTCACAGTCACTGACATATTTCCTGTACTTTGATACTATGTCCATCCACTCATTCAGATGAGCTTTTTCATTGTGGGTCACTTCCATGATTTCCAAGAACATTTCGTGTCATTTTTTTTTTCGCTACCTTTTCTGAGATAGCCTTCGGGATGGAGGAGAGAGGCTTGAAAAATTTGCATCTGTAGGAGGGAGGGAAAAAAGGGAATAAAGTATTTAAAAAGATACATTTTACAGAACAATGGTTATACTCTTTCACGGTGAACAACACTATTCACATTACATAGCACATGTGATTTCAGTACAAGGTCGCATTTTGCATCTTAATATTGAGTGCCTGCGGCTTTGGTGTTAGAGATCACAGACACAGGTCCGGACAACAGAACTCGACTTGCATATGGTCATGGTAAGCCATTGTCTTTCAGTTTCTGCAGCCTTCATATGTCCAGTGCCCTCCTTTTCCAAATACCAAGCAAAGCCCGTTGAGTGCTGCGTCTTTCCTGTTAACGTGCAGCAGCAGAAACCAAACTCCCCCTGCCTCACCATCCAATTCTCTGGGATGATCGCTTTACCCCTCCCCCCACCGCGTGGCTGGTATCATGGAAGATCCCTGCTAGTCAAACATGAAAAAGCTCAGCATCAATCACCCACCCCCTCCTGCCCCCGCTTGGTTAACTGCAGGGAAGGATTTTTTTTCAGCCTCAGGCAAGCAGCCCAGTAGGAATGGCCACCTCTGCCCCCTTAATTAAATTCCAGTATTTCAGCCAGGTTACCATGAATGATATCACTCTCCTGAGGATAACACAACGAGACAAAGAATGGATGTTGCTTGAATGCCTGCAAACACCAGGCCCATACGCTGCCAGGCTTTGTCATGCAATGATACCAGATTACTTGCTACTAGCATGGCATGGTCAAGTGTCCCACCATGGAGGATGAAATAAGGCTGCACTGCCCAGAAACCTTCTGCAAAGGCTTTTAGAGTACCTCCATGAGAGCTTCAAGGAGATGTCCTTGGAGGATTTCTGCTCCATCCCCAGACATGTCAACAGACTTTTCCAGTAGCTGTACTGGCCACTAATGCATCCCAAGTCCTCAGGGCAAATTAGTCATTAAAAAACGCTTGCTTTTAACCATGTTTTATATTTACAAAGGTACACTCACCAGAAGTCCCTTCCATTGGTTCATTGTCTGGGATACTGCCTTGGGAAGGTAGTTCCATCAGGCTGAGAAAAAGATCCTGGTTGTTGGGGAGAACCTTGTGTTGTGTGCTCTCTGCAAGCTTGTCCTCCTCTTACTCCTCCTCATCTTCCCCATCCGCAGAATCCTCAGGCATGGCTGAGATTACCCCTGCCTCGGAATCCACGGTCAAGGGGTGGGGTAGTGGTGTCAGGCGCTCCTAGAATTGCATGCAGCTCAGCGTAGAAGTGTCATGTTGTGGCCCTGCCCCGGGCCTTCCGTTTGCTTCTTTGGTTTTCTAGTAGGCTTGTCTGAACTCCTTAACTTTCACACGGCACTGTACTGAGTCTCTGGTGTGGCCTCTCTCCATCATGGCTTTGGAGATTTTTTCAAATGTTTTTTCATTTCATCTTTTGGAACGGAGTTCTGTTAGCACACAATCATCTCCCCATATAGCAATCAGATCCAGTACCTCCCATGTGGTCCATGCTGGAGCTCTTTTTCGATTCTCAGACTGCATGCTTACCTGTGCTGATGACCTCTGCATGGTCACCTGTGCTGATCAGCTCTCCACTCTGGGCAGACAGGAAATGAAATTCAAATGTTCGCAGGGCTTTTCCTGCCAACCTGGCCAGTGCATCCGAGTTCAGATTGCTGTCCAGAGCAGTCACAATGGTGCACTGTGGGATAGCTCCTGGAGGCCAATACCGTCGAATTGCAGCCACACTAATACTAACCCGACATGGCAATACCAATTTCAGCGCTACTCCCCTCATCGGGGAGGATTACAGATACCGGTATTAAGAGCCCTTTATATCAATATAAAGGGCTTCATTGTATGGATGGGTGCAGGGTTAATTCGGTTTGATGCTGCTAAATTCAGTATAAACTCATAGTGTAGACCAGGCCTGATGCATGTACTAGGGAGTGTGAGGGCCTCTTGCACTCTCCTGGCAGGGAGTATTAACAACTCCCTTAATCAGCTCTCTCTCTCTATACACCTCTCTCCCAAACACACACACAGACACTCCGGTGAGTTCTGGCTTCTCCCCATCCACAATGAATCACTTCTCTCTTTTTTCTTCATTTCTCTGAATTAGTGCTGCTCCCAGCCCACCCCAGATTTCTCTCTCTTGCCAATGCCTTCTTTACTTCTCCCTTTCTAGATCTTTCTCCATCCCTACCACTGGCACATCGGTACCATTTTTTTTTCAAATGATGTAAATGTGAGATGTAATGGTTTTGCCCACATGATATTTGCAGATATACAAGGGCCAGGAGAAACACAGTTTCTGAGGTCTATGGAACGGGCAGGCATAACAGGAGAGCAACTCATGCCATTTTAAAGGCAAAATCATTCCTCTATCTGCATTTGAGGTGATGCAGTTCCCCATTGCTCCTAGTGAATGGCTGTGTTCTCAAACCACAATCTAGGCATATCATCACAAAATGCATTGATTAATTTTCTTTGGTTCTCAGGTTTCTGAGTAGCCAAGGAAATCAATTCCCAGCCAATCACTGTCTTCAAGAAACATGATGCGTCCACAAACTGATGTGCATACTGAATAATGCTGCCTAAATAGCGTTGCATCTCTTCCATTGCATGTCTTGAATAATTCTTGTAAATTTTGTTCTTATGTTGGGACTATTAAATGGCAACCATTAAATTTGCAATACAGTAAAATTAAAGTGTTCTATATCACCATGGTAACACGCTACATGTCAGATAGGCTCTTTTATTTCAGAATCTGGGCCAGCAGGGCTACTTTTTTTCATGTTACAGTGAGTCGGGAATTTTTTTGTTTTGTTTTTACTTTCTAGAGAGCTTTTCCACATAAATGTGCCTTGAGAAGGGTGTAAATTTTGCCATGAGCATAGTACTAAATCTACCCAGAGTGAGTTGGCTCAGGGTTGTTGTTCTCAAGTGTAATTATGTTTATTGAGTTCCAGTTCATTTCCTAGTCTCCTGAAAAATGCCATCCTCAAAGCATTATATAACCATACAGCAATAAGAATGAATGAAATTATTCCAAAGCTTTCAATTCATTGTGTAAGAACAAATGTTTGATGAAGCCAATATTTTGGGTGTAGTTTATAGGTCCAACATGAATACCAGCAGTATATTACACACACACAAGCACATTCATATAGCTATATCATTAAAATTAATTCATTTTGTTTCACCTTTTGGGAATCATGTTTGCATACAACTACACTGTAATAATCCACTGAAAATTTTTCTATGCCATAGTTAATGTGTTTTTCATTTGGAGATCCAAAATTTTCGTTGTTGTGCACACTATTCATGCTTTCTATTGTCCCTCCAGCTTTGTTTTCAGCTGAACATATTATTTTTTTCTTTTCCCCTCCAAGTGATTATTTGCAAAAGGATTTGCATTTAAATGGATGTGGAAAGTGCATTAACAACACCTACACTAACAAAGCAAAAGCTGCTCACTATTTGTTGCTGCCAGACATGAATGAAAAAAAAATCAGTTAATGTTTTGTGAGAGGAGTTCTCAGGTATCTACATATTAGGCACATTCATTAGAATGTATTTAATACAAGCTGTTCATATAGTATTATACAAGCATCAATAGCCTGATCAGAAAAGAATGGTTACCAAAATATAATAGTGTTGTGTGACATCTATTTTCAGCATTTGGCTTAGATTCTGAGAACTTCAAGCAAGGAGAATCTTGAATATTTGTTCCTAAATTTTTCCTGCTTTACACCTACGTTCATTTTCTAACAGAGTTAAGCTGCAAAAATAAAAAAATATATATACTGAACTGACTGTAATGTATGTTTTTTGTTGTACAGCCTCAGACAATGGGAATTTTGCACATGGCCTGAATATATGCGAGAGAGAGAGAGAGAGATTGTATAGACATGAACAGAACTGTTGTGACTTGCATGTAAAGTACAAATGTAAGATTATCATTTAGTGTTATGAGTGAGAAAATTAAATTGGACTTGCAAAAGGATTCTATTACTGAATAATATTTTCCTTTTATTGTTAATTATTTTATGTTTACAATAGTCAGTTTAAATGTATATTATTTATACAGTTACACATGATTTAACATAAATAATTTACGCAGAATATGGAATTAATTTCTAATTAACTTTTAGCTCTGTTGGCTTATAAAGCTGCTTTAGATTAAAACCCTCTCTCTTTTCACTGAGTCCTTCAAGGGTAGCAACTGGCATAATTGCAGACAATCATTAGTGGCATATTTATATTTAGCACATTTTAGTAAGTACCACTGATCACAAACTAGAGAGAGAGAGAGAAAGGTAGCCTTGGAGCATTGTGTGTCTTTGTATTTTTATGTCTGCACAAGAAAAATAGACTAGAGACATTTACCAGAGTTCTGAATATAATATGGCACTAACACCTCTGTATCCTAAAATACAATGATTGTTTATTGCCTAAAAACAATTTGCTGTATACTGTATGCGCTAAAAAGAAATCCATAAACATCAGAGGTAAATCACTAACAAGTCTTTCTTGTTTATAAGGATGAAAAAAATCTATATTCCCCTACCTATTAATGTGGAATAGGTGTAAATAAAGCAAATTCATTGCGTCCAATGAGATTTGCAATGCAGCAGTGAAAGAATCTGATTTCACATATTATGGTTAGTGTCCTCCATATCCATACCATAATAAGTGTAATAAATAAGGTAGATTCTAAAGCCAGAAGTAGACCTTCAGTAATTGACATGCAGTCTGCATGAGAAACAATGATTTCCAAATGAAACAACCTAAGTGGAATCAGAGGATTTACAGATATTCTTCACAGGTTGTATTATGTTAAATCTTCCCTTGAGACTATCTCTCGTACCTCCCACCCTCCAGGATGCTTTTTATAAAGGAGCGGGGAAAGATAGAGTTCATATCTGGTACTTCCACCACAAATGACAGACAAGACCAGGGGCCCTTTCATTGGACTAGTCTGAGGCTTCGGCGCCAAATGATGCTCACATTTAAGATCACACTACTCCCATTGTTCTTCAATGGATGTTGCATTGACACAACTGAGGGAAAAATCTGGACCTACATTAAGTGAATTCACAGCGAGGTAATATTGGTGTAAACCCCTATTGCAAATGTTTTTAACTAGTCTTACAATAGTGTAGCTTAATCCAATACAGTGGAGTAAGGAGTAAACCCTGCTCTGTGCTGGTGCATTCACTGCATTAACATTGGCGGGCAATCCTTTACTGGTGTAAATTGTCAAATTCCATTGAGGTGAATGGAGTGATGATAATTTACGCTAGCTGAAGATCTGCCACTGGGTGTTTGCACTGGTGTACTTACATCATCATTTCCTTAGCACAGAGAGGGCCAAAGTCTTCTAAATTGTTCCACCTCTAGATCTGGTATCATGACAATGAACTCATTTGGATTGAAATGAAATTTGTGCTTTACTCTTAATGTGCACTCACAGAAGGCCCTGAAATTGCTCCTATGGAGCTGTTAATGCTTTTTAATTGCTTAAAAACAATTTTATATACTAGTTGTGGTAATATAATCATTGGTTTATGCTGTGAATATGTCACTACATATACTAGCCAAATTCTCCCCTTGGCTACACTTCAAGGAACCAAGTTCTGTTTCATTTACACCAATGTGAAATGGAAATTGGTAGCAGAAATTCATGGATTTCCTCTGGACTTATCCTGGGACCTGAGATTTAAACTTAGGTCTTGTCTACACTGGTGGCAATATGTAGGGTATCTGTAGCTACAAGCTGAGTGAAAAGCAGTCTGCATCAACACTGAGGAGTGCGATTACATGTGGCAGTGAAAGGCTCTGGCAAGTGGGTGAGACAGAAGGGAAAGGCTTTGGCAGCCACAAGCAGCCAGTCTTTCCCTGCTGTCTCTTGCTTCCAGATCCTTTCCGGGATGCTGGAGCATTTCACTGTGGCAGGTGAAGGCTCTGGCAGTGGGACACTATACTGCTAAAAACAGCAGTATAAATGCTGACTTCCTTTCTATCCCAAGGATGCTCAACACCCCTTCCTCCCTACCCCCACTCCATCCCTTCCCGCAAACCCTCACCCCCGCCTCTTCTCAGCCCCTCCTCCGAGCACGCCCCATCCCTGCTCCTTCCCTTTCCTCCCAGGGCCTTCTGCACACCACTGAACAGCTGATCTGCAGCGTGTGGGAGGCGCTGGGAGGAAGGGGAGGAGTTGATCAGAGGGGCCACCAGGCTGCAGGTCGGTGCTAAGCATCTGCTAATTTTTTTCCATAGGTGCTCTGGAGCACCCACAGAGTCAGCACCTGTGAAAAGCAGTATAGATAGGTGAAGAAGGACTGCTGTGTAGAGAGCCATATAGATTATATACTCACCTAAGCAGAGCCTCACTATCTACACTGCTGTTTATGGGGATGTACAGTGTATGTCTCTACATGTCATATGCATAATCTTAGGTTGACAAAACTACAGCACTCAAAGGTATGAAAAATGCACCCCCCACCCAAGTACTGTAGCTATGCTGACCTAACCTGTGCTGTAGATGCAACCAGGTCAACAGAAGAATACTTCTGTCAGCCTAGCTACTGTTGCTTTTGGAGGTGGGGTTCCCACAGCAATGGAAAATACCCTTCTATCGCTGTAGTCTGCATCTACATTACAATGGCATATCTATAAAACCATAACTACACTGCTGTAGTGACCATAGTGTAAACATGACTTGATACAACAGTTTAGGCAATATGGCCTGTCATTGGCTTCTATGCTGTTTGGAAAAATATAGCAAATATAGTGTATATGAGAGAGATGGGTAAGTAAGAAACTGCAAGAGAAAAAATTGAGGAAGAGTTGTGGGCTGGAAGGTTACAGAAGAGATATCAAATAAATAGAGAGATGAAAAAAATTCTGCAGAACTGAAAAGAGAGGACTTCTGAAGGAAAGAAGAGAGAGACTAACAAAGGGAGAACATATAAATGTTTTAATAAGCCTCTGAAGATTTTTAGCTGAAAAAGGAATAGATCATAAAGCAGAGGAAGATGTGACATTGGCAGCAGAAGAATTTTCTCCTCCTCCTATTCACCAAACTCATTCCTTGGAAAGTCCATTATCTTCTTTGCTTCTAATACAGAAACCCAGTGAAAGGGCCGTGAGGGAAAAGTAGTGTTTGTGCAATCACAGTGGAAGATTAAAAAAAAAGTGTACTGTATTGTTATCAATTGTGCCCTCAGAATATAGCATTTAGCTACAGCAGGATTTTTGTATCACTGAACCCATCAGAGAAACCTAAAGAAAAGGATGCTTTAGAAAAACATAAATAAATAAACAGCAATAAATTGCCCTAGGCATATGCTTTGACTAATTTAGGTTTCTTGCTGTTTGTGTCAGTTAGGTTCAGTGAATGAGTTCTCTGGTAATGCTTCACTTGCTTGTGTGACACCTCAAGAGCCAATTGCCAGTTTCTTGTGTTGTTGTTGTTTCACTTATAGTTCTATATGGAAGGGGAGGGCCCAGCTTTTCATATCCCATTAGATTTCTTATAACTGGTTTCAAAAGATTGTTGGAGGGAGGCCAACAGCAGACTCAATTATGTGCAATACACAGAACCCTTGCTGTGCAGGCATTAATTTGTGTGTTCTGCCTCAGAAAATACTCAGAGGGATGTTTAAATGTTGTCTGTTGTATTGATTTGTGGAAATATGTTAGAAGCTGATCAAAGTGTGATAAAAATTTCAGGAAGCAAAAATTAAAAAAAACCCAAAAGACCTGTATTTTGCAAACATTTTATATGCTTCATTCTTATGAGATTAAGCCCAAGTTATCCAACAGCAGTAGAGGCTGTGGAAGCTCCCTTACTCAATAGTTATGGAGAAATTTTCCCTACTTAGGAGGGTCTTCTCTCTCTGAGACAGTTGCCTAAGGCTGATTTCAGACATATGAATTCTTTATTCAGTTATCTTCTCTTTAGAGCAAGGTCTATGTGTGAAATCCTCTGTATGCGAAAACTCTCCAGTGAAATCAACGAGAGTTTTGCCACTGATTTCAATGCGACCAAGATTTCATTCTGTGAGAGTAACCTGTTAAACTGCCGATGACCTTTTGGGGTGCAATCCAGACAAGTGAGGGGCTGTCATTGCTTCCTTGCAATTTTGGATGCCTTACAATGCCTTCCTGCTGTAGTTCCCACTTGGGTCACTCACAAACAGCCTTCCAGCATGCAAGTCATATTCTCAATGTCCGTGTATAACTGCAGCCTGCCAGCACACTGCAATCACTCTCTGGCTTCTGCCAGCCTTGGTTACCACACGCAGGGTGACTCCAAGACACTTCTCCCAAAATGTGTGTTCTGTACTGCACTGTCCAGCCCTCTCCTGGACAGTTCAGATAACAACTATAAGTTGATAGATAGTCCCTGTAAAGGAACAATAAACAGTACCTTTCCACCTTAAATGCAGTTACCCACACAGTTCACAATACCAGATTAATTTTGATTAAAGAACAAAACAAATTATTTAACTACAGAGACAGGTTTTAAGTGAGTACAAGTATTAAAGCATTAACGTCCAAGATGGTTACAAGAAATATAAAGATGAAATTCTTCCTAGTACTAAAACTTTACAAACTGGGCTTGTTTTAAGGTAAAATTCTTACCACTTGCTTCCAACTGAATTACAGACTGATCTTCAGGATAGGATCCCTCCTAAAGTTAAAGAGCTGGATTCCTTTGTTGTGTTAGGTGGAAAAGAAAAGGATGAATTGAGAGAGATAAATTAGGGTGTTTTTTCCTTCACTTTTATAGTTCAATTACCCTTTGAAATGCCTTTCCCTGAGAGCAACCCTAGAAAAAGTTCTTTCCATCTGAGAGCAAGGAGACTGGAAGAGTGGGGCGGGGGAGAGAAATTTGTTATATTGTTTGTTAAGCTGCTGATCTGTTTGTTCCTGCTCCTTTTTCTTGCTAAAGGATGGACACTTGATAGGTTATGGCCCATGAGCTTTGATGAAACCTGGGACTCAGCTGAATAGTAGATAAATGAAAACTGGCATATATGTATTTGAACTTTAAAAAATCATTTGATTAAGTGCATCACATCAGGCACTTAAGGAAACTAAGTAGTAATGGGGTGAGAGACAAAGTACTGCCATGGATCAGACACTGGCCCAGAAAAGAAAACGAAGAGTAGGAATAAATGTTAAATTTTCAAAATGGAATGAGGATAATAGCGGTTTGCCCCAACAATTTGTACTAGGACATGTGTTATGTGCTATATTTATTAATGATGTTGGACGGGGTGAACACTGGCAAAAATGACACAACATTTTTAAATTACATCTGATTAGAGAGGATAGTGAGGGATTTCTTAATACCCTAAGAACACTAGGGAATAAAACTGAATCTCAAGTATTTGTAAATTGGAAAGAACTGTTTAAAATACCTACATAAATTAATGGGAAACCACTCAGCAAGAAGTCCAATTTATCACAATCAGGAATTCAATAAAAATATCTTGTCCATATGCTGTACTAGCCAAAAAGAAAACAAAATGTTAAGATTGTTTTAGGCACAGTACAGACTATAGCACTAATAATGTTATAATGTCATTTTATAAAGCAAATCACTGGAAAGCTCTTACTTTGAATACAATGTTTTATTGCCAGCCCATCTCAAACAGGAAAATATCGGATGATATAGTAGAGATGAAAAAGTCCAGAAAAGGGCAGTGAAAAAGATTATAGATACAAAAAATGACCATTGGAGGAGGTTTTTTAAAAGAGTAGGACTATTTAGAGCAGGAAGGAAATGAATAACAGCTGACACCATAAGGATATATCACAAATTAAATAGCACAGAGAGGTCAGTTGGCTACTCCACTTTACCAAAAAATGGAGAATAAATTGTTACTGATCAATTCTAAACTCAGACAAATTGCTAGGAAGGGTTATTTTGCCTTCTAGGGTAGCTAAACCCACCTGATTCAAATCCACCATATGTGCAGGCAGAGGAAGGAAGGAAGGGGATAAAAATCACATACTGAATCAGGAGCGTATTATCAGACCAGCATATGCTATTCTCTTCTCTCAGCTGTCTCCTTTCCAGCACAATGTTTCCAGAGGAGGCAACTCTTTAAAAGATTTGAAGATGTGTTATTCAAAACAACAGCCTTTGTTAAACTTGCAATGCTTCTCCACAATTCCCTGCTTACCAAAGGATTAAATTTTGAATCAGCACTGCAGCAATCTTCACAGTTTGCAGTCCATGTTTCTGAATAGCTTGGACCAATGAGAAAGGCTGAAGTGAAGGAAAAGCAGAGTGGGTTCTTAAATAAGAGCTTAATAACTAATAGAGCAGACATTACTGTTGTTTATGGGGCCCAATCTTGTAAACCTCACTCACCAGGGGTGCAGAATCAGGTTCTATTTATTTAATCATAGTTTCCCCTTGCAGTCAAGTAAAAAGCTTTTTATTTAATTTACATTCATGTCTTGTCACAGCATCTTTTTGAGGTATCTTTTCTACAGCTTTAAATAGAAGGAAACCTCTGAATGGATGAGGAAAATTCCTCTTATTTACAAATGTCTGAATTTTCTCTATTAAAAATATGTCAATGTTTTTGGCTTGGAAATGGTCTGTTACTTTAACATTTCACTTTGACTGTTCCCGTTTTTGTAAATTATCCTATATAATCTAATTTTTAGTATTTTATTTTTTTTGGCATTGTTAATAATATTAGCTGATTAATTTCAAATTCTTTTTAGCAATACTATTCATTTCAGATCCTCATTAACCTGTCAAATAAGAGCTTTGGATTCACCTTTGTTAGAATCAAGGCAGGTTCTAATGAGCCCTAATTACAGTGAATAAGGTGTCACACTTTATCTCTGATGGTGTTTGTATGTTAGTGGACTGAGAATATTCTGCTCAGATTCAGTCTCAGATACGTAATTTTCTGGATTTAGCTGGGTTTAGCATTGTTTATAGAAAGAGCAAGAATAACACTGTAGTTGGTGAAGATCTAATTTAGTATGAAATAGAATGCTACGCACATCATTCAGTTGAGATTCAATTGCCATGGATAAGTCCCTGACAGTGTGTATTTGGAACAGCTTTTTTGTAAACATACACACTGTGTATTTGTGTACATCAGCAATATGGTATCTTCAGCCTATAGGGGACTACAGATTTAGATTAAGTAGTGAAGAGGTCATGGTCATAAACACAGATACACAAAGAACCAAGGTCTGAGCTCTTGTACTGCACGGTAACAGAGTCAGATTTAAAATGCCTAATGACAGCCATCTGCTTTTGATCAGTGAGGTTGCAGAGAAACATTTTAAAGACCTTGTCAGAGAGCTTACTGATTAACGTTATAAGACACTTTCTAGAGTCCACTGAAGTGTCCTATTTAATATTTCTGTGGTCAGATACAGAATAAGCTGCCTATAAAGTCAAATTATGAAGTTGCTTTAGAACCAGATTATGATTCGTTTTTGTTTCTGTGGGTAGCCATCACACTGCAAATATAATTATTGAGCTTCCATATAATTTTCGACAAAAGGGGAAAACTAAGGTGGTCTATGGTTATTAGGATCATTCATATTTCCCAATTCTTTACTAGGATTACTATGGTTAATTCACTGGAGTGGGCTACCAGGGAAGGGGAGATAGATTAATGTTGTGTAATTGGCAAATTAATTATAGATATGCATTTTTTTGAAAATATTTAATTCACGGGATTATATTATTGCCACCCATGAATCACAGGCCTTTCCAGGACATACTGAGTTCAGATGGAATTTATATTCTGAGTACTGCTCCCTTCCAAGCTCCCTTTTCTCTTTCCATAACTCTGTTTTGCCTCGCTCATCTCCAGCACAGGACCAGTAGAGGAAAAAAACAATGTATTTTTAAAAGAAGCTGAACAAGTGATTTATTATAACGTTACAGCAGACATTCTGGGAGCCAAATTCTGAGTATAGATGCACATGAGAGGTCTCTCCTGAAAGTAATAAGAGCTCAGTGTGTGCATCCAAACAAAGAGTTTTATTTATGGGCATAAATTTCACCCCAACGTCTCCATGACTGCTAAATAGTCACCCTAACTTCAGCAAGCTCTTACTGCTACTGGAGCTGCAAAATGCAGCTAGAAGCACCCTTGAAGCCTCTCACTCTTTAATCAGCTTATTGCCTCCCTGCAGTGGCCCAGTCACAGAAGCAACACAAATAAAGATATACCCATCTGCCCAGCCATGGAAGTAAAACAAGACTGAGATTTCTTTTGCCAGCCCTCAGACAATGTAGCAAGTGAGCAGAGGTACTAGGTGGAGGGAGAAAAGAAAGGCACTTAAAATTGTGGAGAAAGATGAGAGTGACAACTCTAGAGGCTTTGGATAGGATCCATGAAGGGACTTAGGTGCCATGACTCTCAGCACTGAGAAAAAAGAGCCTAACTTTTAAACACCTAGAAAAATCACAGGAATACCGCAGTGATCCATAAAGTTGAGTTAGGCACTTGGGCTGCCTATACAATGAATGGGAAGAGATAAGCATCTAAGAATATGATTCACAAAAGCCAGCACACAAGGAAGGGAGCCAGCTAAGCTAGCCAATGGAAAGGGATATGTACTAAGCCCCATAACTTCCTCAGAGATAGGCACTCAAATTGGGCCTGCAGGGAGCTGACTACCTTTGCTTAGCAATCCACAAATGGGAAGCCACCACCTGGAGTCAGGAGGCTGAAATGACTCAGATGTTTCTTGCAGGAATGATTAGGCACCTGCCTCTTTTCATAGAAAATGGCAGCACCAGGAGGAGGTGTGGCCCACCATATAATTTCTAGCCCAGTGTTTAGAGAACCTGGGATGTGGGAGACCCAGGTTCAGTTCCCCACTCTGTGGAAGAGACAAGAAAAGATTTAAACAGGAGGCCACCTACCTGCCAAGAGTGCTCTAACTACTGATCTTTGGGACATTCTGATGTGGGGGCTTCCTCAGTCTCTCCTGGTGAAGCTGTTCCATTGTGTATTAAATAATGAAGGCATGATTAAAGCAGGGGACTGGACCCAGGGTAGGGTGACCAGATAGCAAGTGTGAAAAATTAGGACAGTGGGTGGGGTATAATAGGTGCCTATGTAAGAAAAAGCTCCAAAAATCAGGACTGTCCCTAGAAAATTGGGGCATCTGGTCACCCTAACCCAGGGTCTCCTACCTCCTGGGGGTGTGTGTGTGCCCTAACCCCTGGACTACAGAGTGCCTTCCCCTCTACTGCCTTCTGCAATGACTGTTCCACTGTGGATAAATCATTAAATAGTGATTAGGCTAGGCAATAGTCTCCACCATGGAAATGAAGATGTTGAGATAGTGAATGGTTGGACACATCATGACAGGAAATGAAATGAGGTTGGAAGGGGCCCAAAGCAGGTTGCTCCAGTTAAAGGCAAATTGAGGAAGACTAGGCTATGTTGGTATAGGCATATCAAGCAGAGCCCTGAGAGCTATACTGGTAGGATGGCACTTGCAATGATCATGCATGGAAGATGACCACTAAAGTTTAAATGGCACTGTTAATCACAGTCATACTGCATAAAGAAAGTTGTCTGTTCTATGAATTCTAGTACCAGAAATTCCTTTCTGGATTGTCTCAAAAAATTCCTCCATCTGTTGTGCTACTCATGTATTAGGCTGTGTCTACACCACAAGTTAGGTGTGTGATTCCCAGGTCCCATAGACATATGTGTGCTAGCGCTCATCTGAACTAGCCCATTAAAAATACTAGTGTTGCGGTGGCACTGACAGAGTGTATCTCAAATACCTCTTCCCTTCCTGTTTACAATTGCTCAGACCATTCCCATTGGCTACTACAGAACTTTCTTACATGGAAAAGTAATATTAGAAAAGTATTTAATGCATTTCAGTTGCTTTTATAGTGACAAATATATTGCCCTTTTTGAAAAAGTTAATTACACACACACAGTCTCTCTAATCATCAGTTCAGCTTCCTATCCCATACCTACTGTCCCCCTGCTACCCTTCTTCCACACATGCTTCCCTGCCTCTTGATCCCCCCTCTTCCTCTGTAAATACTGGACTCCAGGAGAAGGAGCAGCACTGTATGACTGTTCAGTTCGCTGTGGCCCACCACCTCATGCAGGTAGACAATGTCTATTCTCAGTTTTAAAAGTGTAGTTGGGATGCCTCCCATAGTGTTGCACTGGGATGAGAGCTGATAGCATAAATCTATACTGCATCTGGGAGTGAGCCTCCCAGTCCTGGGCCACAGACTTTTGCTGGTGAGGCTCATGCAAGCTTTTTAAATATAGCCGTGTCTTAGGCGTTAAGTTTTTCTTTACCCAGGGGATTGCTCCACCCCCTGCTCTTCCCTGAGGCCCCGCCCTCACTCCACCCTCTTCCCCAAGGCCTTCACCTCGCTCTACCCCTCCCAAGGTCCCCACCCGCTTGCTGCTCACCACCCTCTCCCAGCTACCAAACAGCTGTTAGGCAGTGCCTCCGATCAGCTGTCACTTTAAATATCATGGGGCTGCGGGAAGCGATGCAGGTTGAGGGATGTACTGGCCGACCTTCCCGCAGTCCCCATTGGCCTGGAGCAGTGAACCACAGCCAGTGAGAGCCGCAATCAGCCAAACCTGCGGACGAGGCAGATAAACAAACCGGCCCGGACCACCAGGGGCTTTCCCTGCACAAGCGGCAGACCGGCTTTGAGAAGCACTGCACTACACCGCACAAGTGAGGTGGGAGGCACACCAACTTTTATCTTACTCCAGGTGATAGAACTTGAGGGGTGAAAAGATCCTGCTACTGAAACCAGACTTGTAGCTGGCTATTTGCTCTGAGTTTCAGATTAACAGTTGTGTGCAGAGTTACGAACAACCACCATTCCCAAGGTGTTCGTAACTCTGAGATTTCACTATACTCCCAAGCTTAAACATGTGTTTGCTGGATCGGGGCGTGGGCGCTTGAGAGGAACACTACTGTTGCTGTAGTCCTCTGAGTGAGGCAGAACATATAGTCATTCCAAGTCCAGCAACTGTATGCTTTGCAACTGTAGGGTAGTTAGCACCTATGTATCAGGATAGGGAATCATATTACTATCTAGAAAGTTACTTTGTTAATTATTTGTTATCATGTTAGTGTGGCATGCTTATGCTAATAAAATATAGCTCTAGTGTTAAGCCTATGAGCCAGTCCAGTAGAAACTAGATGTTCCCAGAAGCCTAACTAGAGTGGATGCTTATTCATTTAATAAAAGTGCTGTGTCTTCCTTCCAACCACCTGAGCTCCTGAGTTCTTACTGAACAGTTTACTGTATCCTGGCTAGATTCCACTTGGCTAATACACCTCTCTAAATTCCATCAGCAATTGAGTCAACAATTTTTAATTTCTTGCTGTGTAATATTGGTGCAAAATTGCTGCAACCTTTGCTCTTATGAGACTGCAGAATTCCAGCCTGTGGTGGTTCTATTTATGGAGTAAGCTATGTGATCCCTATCCACAGTCTGTAGAGCAATTTGCGATACTTCAGCATGAAAGGTGTTGTATTGGCATTAATGGGATTTACCCATGTAAATCTCTAAGGTCGCCCAGGGAGAACAAATCCAAGTGAATGTTTTGTTGTTTTTTTTCCAAATAAAGATTTTACACTATCCTGGTATAGCTCCTAAATTAAGCTAAAAAGACTTTTTATTTCTGCCCTTGTTCTGTTTGCTTTTGATATAATGCGGTTTTGCTTGGCAACAGCCATAGCTTAAAATGGTATCCCATGTATATAATTCTGTGTTAGAAAACCCAGGAGCATACTTTTTAAAAGCATCTGTTTTTGTTGTTGCTTAAATTGTGTGCATTTGGAGAGCAATTTGAAGAGAGAGTATGTATCTGAACAGAGTGTCAACATACTATAAATTATGTTGCAAAAAATTGCAATGAGGAGTATTTGCAGAAGAAAGCTGGCTTTTTTTTTTCATGGTTGCAAAATGAGTAATGTGCATTGATTGGCTATTTGATACAATACTGCTTACAGGACATTGTTTGAACAAAGACAACAGAGAAACATCTAGTGTTTTGACTTTAATAGGGTTGTCTTGATTACATAGCACAAGCAATGATAAGCTTGATTAAGTGACTTTATTTCATTGAGGTCTTTCAATAGCCGAATACATAACTTGTAGCTTAACCTACCCAGTTACCTGTATGTTGCTATGGCAATAAAATACACACTGGAATGACATTTGACAGTCTTCTAATTTTTATAATTTGCAATCAAGAGGGCTCCAGAAGTATGCTATTTTTTTAATGGCTTAGGAAAAGCAGAAATGTAAATAACATCTTCTGAACAGCTATAAATCCTAGAAAACTAAATTTAAAAAGATACCCACACTAAGTCAGATAACTAATTCTATTGAAAAACAGGTGTCTGCCACTTTAGAGTTTGGTCAGGAGGATGTATTGTCAGATGGCAAGGCACCATTGCTGTGCCAAAACCAGAGTTCTTTAGCTAACAATTTAATAAGGAGATTTAAACACACTTAGTCCTAGACAGGGAAAGCTGCTGCAATAGATAAACATAAACAATGGTGTTCTCAGAGACTTACAGATGCACTTGTACAAATTCTGCCACCATACTGAATGGAAGATTAGGGTGATTTGCCTATTTCTGACAAGATTTCTTAAACCTTCCTTAGAGAGCTTTTAAATATTCCTAAGAAGCCCATTTCTCCCCTATACACGAAAATTCTTTGTGAACACAACTCATCTTTCAAAGAAGTCCAAGTAACACATTGACATAATCTCTCTCCAAATACAGAGCAATGTAATCATCAACTATGATTAAAGAGTCTGTGTCCTTAGCTGGATGAACACTCCTCAACTGGATTTTCCAATTTCAGGAGGCAGGACAAAGTGGAGATAGACAATATAGTACTTGACATTTGTCAGTCGCAAAAGGCTCCATCAGGTGCTTGGCCACTTCAACCATCCTTTCCGCCATGATAGAGAAATGTTCCTTGATGCCGAGAGGCATGTACAATCAGTACAGCCAAAAATCTGGTAGGCTGCTTCCCAGTCAGAAACCTAAAAACGAAGCAAACCAAAAAAGTTATAGATTCTCTGGCTTCCTCATACCACTTCCATGGTGTATTTCAAAGAGTCAACTCTAGTGACTACTGAGGAGAACTGGAGTGCTGGATCTCAGGAACCCCAAACTTTGTAGGGCTGGTTTGAAATCCAGATCCAGATCAGAATGTCTTGATGAGGGGCTTTGCTATATGATGGGCTGATCTAGAAATTCACCCTAACAATAATGATTAGTGCTTAAATAGGGCTTTACATTTTTAAACTACAGTAGGAACATCAGCCTCACAATGCTCCCTAGGAGGTAGGTAAGTGGGCATTATTATTTCCTATTCAACAGATGAAGAAGCAGAGAGGTTAAGTGACTTTCCAAGATCACACAGTAAGTCAGTGGCCAAACACAGATTGAAATCCAGGAGTTCATGGTTCTCAGTTTTATATTATAGCCAATACACTATGTTGCCTCCCAGAAGTGAAAAGCTCACCTAAAAGTGAAAGGCTCCACATCCCATGAGGAAATCTCGCAGTTAAAGAATCGAAGAACAAAGAATACATTTTCACAGAGTTCAACAGTCTTTAAGAGCATAGAGTGCAGAAAATCAATGTTGTACTTTTAAATATGTTTTGAAGTAGGTTTATACTATAAAGCAACACATCTCCTATTATAAGGTGCACTATGATACAAAACAATAGATCCCTTTATGCCAGAACACTATTATACAGCACTACTTTGGCTGCACCAGCACATTTCTCAGCTTTGCTGTGCATCCCAAGGTAAAGTTTTACTTACCTTAGTGTCAGAGGAAAAACAGTCAGCTGCAAAATGCTTTTGCCATTGATATTCAATAGAATTACAATGAGGAAGGCCAGGGGATGCTGGCGGCTGTCACTCTGACATTGTCTTATTGCGGAGCCAACAAGAAAAAGTCGATGCAATGATCCTTGTCTTAGTACAGTGCAGCGATGTAGTTCCTTGCTTCTGAAGTCATAAAGACACAGATAACACAGGTAACATTAAGATATATGTGAGACAATAGACAAAGATGAAGATGAAGTCTTCAACAGCTGTGATAGCCATTCTGACAAATCAGAAATCATGTACCACATTCACACCCTTTCTGTGTTCAATTTTCATTAACATTTGGATGAAGGAACTTTGTTTATATAGAAGTTCACAGAAAATAAATGTCTGAACTGCTGCCAACATTCATTTTGTGATTACCATAAATAAAAATGGATTCTGATGGGAGCAGCACATTGCTGTGCTCTGCATCCAGTAAAAGTACAGGTTGTGATGACAAAGGTATGCTGTTGATGCCCATTTTATGAGTCTCTCCTGGTATCTGCATAGTGCCTAAATGTGTTTTTGACAGACCCATTTCTCCCTTGGCTGATAACTTTGTTGCTCATTGGGCATATTGATGATCAACAAGGACAGTTACAAAGAGAAAAATGTTTAACTAACACAGTGGTCCCCGATGTGGTTCCCCCTGGGGCATTTATGTGTGCCTGCCTAGTGCTCAGCAGAGGAGAGAAGCAACGGCCCTGCGCCTGCCGGGGACAGAGAACTCAGGTTGAGGGCACAGTGTTCTCTGTTCCCGGCAGGTACGGGGCCTGCCTAGTGCCCCGCAGGAGAGAGAAGCTGTGGCCCCACATCTGCCAGGGACAGAGAACTCTGGGGCTGCAGGCTGTGGGTGCTGGTGTTCTCGGTCCCCGGCAGGCACGGGACCTACCTAGTTCCCAGCAGGGGAGAGAATCCGGGCCCCCGTGCCTGTTGGGGACAGAGTACTCCAGGGTTGCGGGCACCGGTATTCTCTGTCCTCACGGCTTCTCTCCGGCTTCTCTCTTTTCTCTAAAATTAAATATGATTTTTTTTGTATTATTTAATGTACAAATACGAAATAAGCCTTGAAAAATTATTGGTGCCTGCCACACTCTTCTGAAAACATGAATGTGCTTACTGGTCACAAAACGGTTGGGGGACATTGAACTAAAACAACCAATGATGGACTTCTTGAATTTTTTCCCCTGGTTAGATAAGGAGGCTGTTGTGGGGCTCCTGACATACCCTATCCAAGTAAGGTCATGCACATACATGAATCCCATAATTACTGCACAGTAGCAACTATGGTGAACTGTGGTAGATGACACAAAAGGAGACGCCAGGACATTCAGACACTGACCATGGTATGTTATATATGAAATGTTCTATATGGGCCACCAATAAGGAGATGGATTTGTTCCCCAGTCAGCTTGACCAGATCTCTGATTTGGCGGCTATTGCAGACATACAGCCTTCCAACGTAGTGGAAAATACATACCTGTGTACCACAATTACTATTTTTTCTCTGACAATGACTGACAATATTGTTAAGTTACAGAAAACTAGGGACCAGGAAATTCAGTAAATTAACTTGGTAGACATATGAAATATTGCTGAACTCTGGTTCATAACAGTATAGTACCATGAAGACAGATTGTATTCACAAAAGACCAGGCCAGGCCACCCTGATGTGGATATAGTTAAACAAGACAACTGGACCATGCCCTTCACAGCTAAGGATTCACAAATCCCCTGGCCAGAGCCTTGTTACAGAGGCAGCTAAATAAGCAAGACAGAATTCTACAGGAACCATGTATGACCATGCCAGAAAATTACTTTGTGTCAATGTGTTGAAAGAATATTAACCATAACCTATAATATTGCAAATAGCATAGTTTTTTAAGCAACAACTTATCAGTCAAACTAAACTCAAGTGGCTCATAAAATAACAGATTTAAACTTCTATAATAATTATCCTATCTCCTCCAAGTTACACAAACTGCCCCCACCCTCTCTGAGATATTCATAGATCCAATGAGTTGATCATGTCTTTCGCCTCTTTACTATAAATGCATTCATTTAGTCAGAAAACACAAAAAATATTATTATGGGAATTTTGCCATTGATTTCAATGGAGCCAGGATTTAACCTCAGATAAGTGTCAAGCATAATTGAAGAGCAATCCATAGGCAGAAACTTGTTCATATTAAGCTGCTGTCAAACAACTATCAACAGACATTTAAGTTAAATCAGAGTCTATTTATGAATAGGAATAAGGGTGAAATACACTGAATGAATGGTTTGGTGTAAATAATTTGTTCTGTGCTATCCATAAACAATAGCCTTATTAGCCAATAAGAAAAAGAAAATACATCACCTCACAACATAACAAAGAAAAAGTAGTTTTATCCCCCCAACCTTATCAGGATCTGAATTTCTGCATTACTGGTTTGGTTGATTTTCTGTTGATCTTTCTTTGGGTCAGGACTTATATGAAAAACCTTTCCAGAAAGGCATCAGAAAGTGAATAAGTGTTTGAAAGAGACCAGCTGGCCAGCATAGAAATGACAAACATGGCATCATGAATATGTGTGGTTGGGACATCAATAAGGATGTCAATGTCATTTGTGAACAACTGATGTTCAGTGTTTTTTGGCCTGCGATTGGGTGGAATTGTTTGTTTGTTGTGTAATAGAGAAAAGTATTAGAGATCTAATAATTATTAAAGAATCATGATCTTTCTGGTAAAAGCACAAGACTGGGAGTCAAGTGACCTGAGATTTTCTTTAGAATAAAATCATGTTACCTCTCTGTACCTCAATTTCTTGATCTGCAAAATGGTGTATTATGATGCTCAATTCATCAACTCTTCTAAGGTGCTTTGAGATTTCTGAGTGGAAGGTGTTATGGAAATGGACCAATAAATCCATTTGTGTTGAATGGGGAAGAAAAAAAATAAAACATAAATATTTGTAATAATGGCACTAAGTGAACTTTAAAACCACACTCTAGACACATGTATAGAAACAGGATTAGTTTTTAGAATGAAGACTCTCCTGACTACATTATCAAGTGTGACTGCTGCATTGTGTTGCAGTGAGCCATATTAACCAGCCAAATAAATCATTTAGAGATATTAGAATGTTAAAATAACTATAGCAGCACACCTATTTCCTGCAGAATAGTCCTGGGGTTACTGGATAAGTACATATATTCTGAAAACCAAGCTATATAACTTTCTTACCAAAGAAGGAATATTTCTAATCTTGTGGATTTTTTGAACTCCTTTCTTTTGTCACTAAATAATCCAACTGATTAATTTTCTGCTTAAATTTGTATTGTAGTGCGCTGTAAACAACAGAGAAAAAAAGTCAATAGTCAGATAAGAACATTATTAAAGCTAGAAAAAGAATGTATTCATAAACAATTAAAACCCATAAGTCCCCAAAACAGTAAAGGAAACATTATTTCAGTCGGCACTCTTTCAGTTCGCCTCAGGAATCATGAGTAGCAATTTGAAATCCTGTTTTTCTCTTGGGAAGAAATGCTGCCTGGAATATGATATAAACTATACTGATCAAATAAAAAAGGGAGCCTCAGGCTAAAACAGAGAGAAAGAGGTAACAACAAAGAAAAACAGCTAGTTGTATGAAATGACACATTTATACACCAGCAAAGTAAAATTAGAATCCCCCCTTAACTTTATATCAGCGGAGAAGAAAAATAGCTGTGTTACAGAGACAAGACAATAGAAAACTAAAGTCAAGAGTTATTTCCAATCATACCCAGAGGATGCCTTACAAAATATATATTTAGGGTCTGGTAATAACATAACATTGTTTGGGCTACAAAAATGTATGTAATATTACTGTACATATTAAAGAGATGTAAAGAGTCTATGAGTAAAGGCCTGTAAATGACAATGCCAGAATAAAGGTTTGTAAATAAAGAAAAGCAAAATTCTTCTTATGCTATTGTAGAAGAGGAATTATAGGATGAGGGGTTTTTATTTCCTGGAAGCTTGAAATCTCTCATGCAGTCATAGCCTTTTACTTACACTATCCTAAGAAATAAGGAAGATGTACATAGTAAATAAATTTCTTCTAGAAAAACACAGGCAATGCTATCATAAGGGGTATGATATCCTGTTAGGGGGAAAATGGTGAATTTACTGTTACCAAGAATCTCATTGAAACTAATGCTGTGCTCTGTTTCTGTGGCCTTTTTTTTTGGATTTCTAATAGAGAAAGAATATTCTCTCAAAAATACCCTAGATACTCTCACTTGCTGTTAAAAATAGTGTCAGCCATTATTTGTATGTGATAATTGAAAAAAATTCCCTGTGGCACTTTGTGAAAGTTACTTGACACAGATGTGCTTCAATGAAAGGTTTCTACTAAAATATATCAGTTCCAAATATCAGTCCAGAAAGTGCTCTCTGCTAATTAAGGAACAGCATGTTATGAGTAACTATTGAAGCTTCATAAAATGATAGGTTTAGAAAGGATCAAACACCTAGAATGATAGGAGAACCCAAGGTCAAGATCTTACATCTACACAAAAAAATTACACAGAATTTTAATTATAGCTGCTTTAAGCAAATGCTCTAGAAGTCTAATACAGGTCAACTTAAACAACTGTTCCCATCCTCCAAGGCTATGAAAAGTTATACTAAGGCAGATAGCAAAAGAAATAATCCACATGTGTCTCATGTCTTTGCTCAGGAAAGCTGTATAAGATTTTACAAGGGAAACTGTATAATAAAGGTGATTTTTTGCTCAAACCCCAAAGGATGCCCAGTATATGACAAGACAGGTGTGGAGGGTGACGGAGGTGAAACAGATTGGTCCCTGACACTGTTCACTACCAGATTACAGGTTGATAAATTTCATATCTAACAAAAAGCAGAGTTAGTTTTCTAACCTGTAATCTTGATTTCTCCTAGTAGGGATTCACTGTTCTGGACTGCAGTTGGCATTTAGGGCTAAATCCTGCGTGATCTGGCTGAATGGAACCAGTTTTTTTTAAACAAAAAAGCCCTGCATTTGGCATATTTGCTGAAGAAATTGCCATTCACAGGCAAACACTTAAAAGAAAAACATAACCAGAACAGTTATTACCATTAGGAACAGAAGAAACAAATATAATCATTGTATAGATGCCATTTTTGCCCCATTACCCTCTTGTGCTGACTTGAATGAAAACAGAGGAGCAAAACCAAACACACTGGATCTTCTTGTAAGTATGCACTATGATAGTCTTTAATTACATGTTATTTTTTCCACAGGATACCTTTCTCATTCAATGCACAGGGCGTATGGTGCTCACTGAATGAAGAGCTATTTAGGATTTTAATATTTTGTAATTTCAATATATTTTTTCTTCATTGTTCAGGGTCTGACCCTGTGACTCATTAACTACACACTATTCAAACCCTACTGTGAATACAGAATTATTCATTTACTCATGGGCTTTTCTGTAGCACTCATTACTATAGTATCTGAGTGCTTCACAAATATTAATAACTTTATCTTCACAACACCTATGTGAGATGAGGGAGTATTATTGTCTCCATTTTACAGAACTGAGACAGAGAAATTAAGACCAAAATTGTTAGGTGTGGCCTCTAATTTTGTATTCCCATTTTAGGATCCATCAGACCTGATTTTTCAGATTATTTAACTTTGGTTTATAGCATTCTGTAAACTCCGAACAGAGCTCGCTTTGACTTCAAATGCTGTTATGAGTACTCAGCTCTTCAGCAAGTCAGACCCCAAAAGTCTCAAGTCTGGAACCTAGAAAATGAGGAACTTACAATAGGTGTACAATATTGCTTTAAGTAAGTTGCCTAGCATCATGTAGGAACTCTGTGGCAGAAACAGGGGTAGAGTCCACTCTTCCAGGGAGTTGTTCAACTGCCTTAGCCATGACCAGGGCCGGCTGTAGCAATTTCGCCGCCCCAAGCACGGTGGCACACCCCAGGGGGAGCTCTGCCGCTCGCCAGTCCCGCAGCTCCGGTGGACCTCCTGCAGCGTTTCTGCGGATGGTCAGCTGGTCCTGCGGCTCCGGTGGACCTGCCGCAGGCGTTTCTGCGGAGGTTCCGATGGTCCTGCAGCTCTGGTGGAGCTGCTGCAGGCGTGTCTGCAGAAGGTACTCTGGAGCCACGGGACCAGCGGAGCCACGCCTGCGGCAGCTCCACCAGAGCCGCCTGCCGCCCTCCCAGCTATCGGCAGAGCGCCCCCTGTGGCATGCCACTCCAAGCACGCACTTGGCGCGCTGTGGCCTGGAGCCGGTCCTGGCCATGACACTTTCCTTTCCCAATCCTTTTCCTGCAATCTCCTGCATCATTCACTACAAACTTTTCATCTTCTACAACAATGAGGCAGGAGCTCTACAAACAATCTCATTCACTACATGGTAATAGAAAGTGAATAAATGCCAAAAAAAGTCATTAAAAATAAAGGAAAAAAATAAGTGATTATGGTTCAATCAAAATCAATTACTGTATAAACTAGCAATGGAGCTAAATTTAGCATAGGTATGGTAAAGACTAATCAGTTAATTTAGACTTGAAAAAATCACTATTAAATAGAAGGGATAATCTCTCCCTCCCTCCCTCCGTCTCCCCTGCACCAAACTTTCTGGAAGTGACTAGTGATTTTAGGTACCTTAACTTTTTAGTACTGAGCAACCATTTTAAGGTGTCTCAATTTGGGCACCCAAAATTGTAAATCACTTTTGAAAACTTAGGCCCTAATATATTCAACTATTTATTTAATTTATACATATCTTCTTGAAGGTATTAACAGCTGATTGATGTGTCTGTTGCCTGAAATTGAATCCAAAGACAACAGCAACTGAGTTTTGTAGTGTTAGAAAAAGAATGTACAGATGATGCAGTAACAGGCTTGTAGTCTCTGAAAAGGGCTGATTGCTCTCCACCCAATAAGTTTATATTTCCAGCAGAATGAGGCCCAAAAATCTCTAAGTAAGATATCAGATATCTCATTAATCTGCCTAGAAAATGGGATCCTCTGATCCATCTGGCATAGTAGGACTTGGAGGACAATTAACAGACTTTTCATGAGACAGTCAAACAACATGAGAAAGGCTTCCTCCCAAGTTTAGAATGGGGTTTATAGAAGCTAGTGTTCAGACTACTTCCCAAGAATGATAATGTATTTCAAAGTTGTCATAATTTATACCTGAAAAAACTACCAGCATTCTAACTGAAAGCTCTCAATGGCTGCTCTGTTAATCATCTTCTCTAGAGAACTGAAAATAAGAGTCTAAAAATGCAATAAGAGAATCTCTGCTTGCTTAACCTTCCCACTGAAGTGAAAACCATGACACGAAAGACACAGAAAAATGGGACACCACAATTTGCTATATGAAAGTACCTACAACAAGGGCCTAAAACATCACATTAGGAAACTGTCAAACCCCAAGTATCAGAGGGGTAGCCATGTTAGTCTGATTCTGTAAAAGCAGCAAAGAATCCTGTGGCACCTTATAGACTAACAGACGTTTTGGAGCATGAGCTTTCGTGGGTGAATACCCACTTCTTCAGATGCATGTGGTGGAAATATCCAGGGGCAGGTATATATATGCTAGCAAGCAAGCTAGAGATAACGAGGTCAGTTCAATCAGGGAGGATGAGGCCCTGTTCTAGCAGTTGAGGTGTGAAAACCAAGAGAGGAGAAACTGGTTCTGTAGTTGTCAAGCCATTCACAGGGCTTGTCTACATCACAAAGTTGCAGCGCTGGTGAGGGGGTTACAGCGCTGCAACTTAGGAGGTGTACACATCTGCAGGGCATCACCAGCGCTGCAACTCCCTGTTTGCAGCGCTGGCCGTACTCCCGTTTTGTCTCGGGTGTAGAGGATCCAGCGCTGGTGATCCAGCACTGGTAATCAAGTGTAGACACTTACCAGCGTTTTTCTTGACCTCCGTGGAATAAGCAGGTATCCCAGCATACCTGAGGAAGCCTCTCTGGTAATCAAGCAGGTCTCCTTCCCCGCGGTTTGCAGGGGGGTTCGGGGAACGCGAGAGCACACTGCGGGGAAGCAGGTCTCCTTCCCCGGTTTGCTCCAGTGTTCCCCGAACCCCCGTGCAAACAGGTCTCCTTCCCCGCAGTGTGCTCTCGCGTTCCCCGAACCCCCGAGCAAGCAGGTCTCCTTCCCCGTGGTTTGCTCTCGCGTTCCCCGAACCCCCGTGCAAGCAGGTCCTTCCCCGGGGTTTGCAGGGGGGTTCGTGGAACGCGAGAGCAAACTGCGGGGAAGGAGACCTGCTTGCTCGGGGGTTCGGGGAGGAACGCGAGAGCAAACCACGGGGAAGGAGACCTGCTTGCTCGGGAGTTCGGGGAACACTGGAGCAAACCGCGGGGAAGGAGACCTGCTTGCACGGGAGTTCGGGGAACACTGGAGCAAACCGGGGAAGGAGACCTGCTTCCCCGCGGTTTGCTCTCGCGTTCCCCGAACCCCCTTTGAAGCCGCCCAACAGCGCTGCAGTGTGGCCACATCTAACACCACTTGCAGCGCTGGTTGCTGTAAGTGTGGCCACTCTGCAGTGCTGGCCCTATACAGCTGTACTAATACAGCAGTAACAACCAGCGCTGAAAAATTGTAGATGTAGACATACCCACAGTCTTTGTTCAATCCTGAGCTGATGGTGTCAAATTTGCAGATGAACTGAAGCTCAGCAGTTTCTCTTTGAAGTCTGGTCCTGAAGTTTTTTTGCTGCAGGATGGCCACCTTAAGGTCTGCTATAGTGTGGCCAGGGAGGTTGAAGTGCTCTCCTACAGGTTTTTGTATATTGCCATTCCTAATGTCTGTTTTGTGTCCATTTATCCTTTTCCGTAGAGACTGTCCAGTTTGGCTGATGTACATAGCAGAGGGGCATTGCTGGCATATGATGGCGTATATTACATTGGTGGATGTGCAGGTGAATGAACCAGTGATGGTGTGGCTGATCTGGTTAGGTCCTGTGATGGTGTCGCTGGTGTAGATATGTGGGCAGACTTGGCATCGAGGTTTGTTGCATGGATTGGTTCCTGAGCTAGAGTTATTATGGTGCGGTGTGCAGTTACTGGTGAGAATATGTTTCAGGTTGGCAGGTTGTCTGTGGGCAAGGATTGGCCTGCCACCCAAGGCCTGTGAAAGTGTGGGATCATTGTCCAGGATGGGTTGTAGATCCTTGATGATGCATTGGAGGGGTTTTAGCTGGGGGCTGTATGTGATGGCCAATGGAGTCCTGTTGGTTTCTTTCTTGGGTTTGTCTTGCAGTAGGAGGCTTCTGGGTACACGTCTGGCTCTGTTGATCTGTTTCCTTATTTCCTCGTGCGGGTATTGTAGTTTTGAGAATGCTTGGTGGAGATTTTGTAGGTGTTGGTCTCTGTCTGAGGGGTTAGAGCAGATGCGGTTGTACCTCAGTGCTTGGCTGTAGACAGTGGATCGTGTGATGTGTCCGGGATGGATGCTGAAGGCATGAAGGTAGGCATAGCGGTTGGTAGGTTTTCGATATAGGGTGGTGTTAATGTGACCATCACTTATTTGCACCGGGGTGTCAAGAAAGTGGACCTCCCGTGTAGATTGGTCCAGGCTGAGGTTGATGGTGGGGTGGAAGCTGTTGAAATCATGGTGGAGTTTTTCCAGAGTCTCCTTCCCATGGGTCCAGATGATGAAGATGTCATCAATGTAGCGTAGGTAGAGAAGGGGCGTGAGTGGACGAGAGCTGAGGAAGCGTTGTTCCAGGTCGGCCATAAAGATATTGGCATATTGTGGGGCCATGCGGGTGCCCATAGCAGTGCCACTGATCTGGAGATATATATTGTCATCAAATTTGAAATAGTTGTGTGTAAGTATAAAGGCACAGAGCTCAGCAGCCAGTTGTGCTGTGGCATCATCAGGGATAGTGTTCCTGACAGCTTGTATTCCATCTGTGTGTGGGATGTTTGTGTAGAGAGCCTCTACATCCATGGTGGCTAGGATGGTGTTTTCTGGGAGGTGACCAATGCATTGTAGTTTCCTCAGGAAATCAGTGGTGTCATGGAGATAGCTGGGAGTGCTGGTGGCATAGGGTCTGAGTAGAGAGTCCATATATCCAGACAGTCCTTCAGTGAGAGTGCCAATGCCCGAGATGATGGGGCGTCCAGGATTTCCGGGTTTGTGGATCTTGGGTAGTAGATAGAATAACCCTGGTCGGGGCTCTAGGGGTATGTTGATTTCTTCTGGCGTTAGTGTAGGGAGTGTCCTGAGTAGATGCTGCAGTTTCTTAGTGTATTCCTCAGTGGGATCTGAGGGAAGTGGCCTGTAGAATTTGGTATTGGAGAGTTGTCTGGCGGCCTCCTTTTGGTAGTCAGACCTGTTCATGATGACAACGGCACCTCCTTTATCAGCCTCTTTGATGATAATGTCAGGGTGGTTTCTGAGGCTGTGGATGGCATTGCATTCTGCACGACTTAGGTTGTGAGACAAGCGATGTTGTTGTGCCATGATTTCTGCCTGTGCATGCCGGCGGAAGCATTCAATGTATGGGTCCAGACTGTCATTTCGACCCTCAGGAGGAGTCCATGTGGAGTTCTTCTTCTTGTGCTGTTGGTGGGAGGGCACCTGTGTATCAGTGCACTGTTCAGTGTTGTCCTGGAAGTATTCTTTGAGTCGGAGACGGCGAAAGTAGGCTTCCAGATCGCCACAGAACTGTATCATGTTGGTGGGGGTGGCAGGGCAGAAAGAGAGTCCCCAAGATAGGACAGACTTTTCTTCTGGGCTGAGTGTGTAGTTGGATAGATTGACGATATTGCTGGGTGGGTTGGGGTACCACAGTTGTGGCCCCATGTGGCAGGTAGGAGTTTAGACAGCTTACAGTCCTTTTTCCTTTGTAGAGAGGTGAAGTGAGTAAAGTAGATCTCCTGTCTTATTCTACTGAAGTCCATTTGTATAGAAGTTTGGTTATTAATGAGAGTCTCCAGGTTGGAGAGCTCTTTTTTGATGTTTTCCTGTTTGCTGTATAGGATGCTGATCAGGTGGTTCCTCAGTTTTTTTGATAGAGTATGGCATAAGTCAAACCCCAGGTTGCCTTAAAGTGGACGATCATAAGCTACAATTACAAAGGAGTGGGAAATACAGTGATACAGCCAAATTTTGCAGTAAGAGAGGATAAGGTGCATGGGACATGCTGAGACTTGAACCTAGTATGCTCCTTCTTAGACCTTATAAAAAATCCTTTAAAGGAAACACTAGGATAACTTTAATAAAAGAAGAGAAATAATGTTTTAGTTATGTTCCCACTGAGGTCTGAATTGTTGAAGGACTCTGTAGGAATGTCTACACTGCAGCTAGAGGTGTAATTTCCAGCTTTGTAGACATATATTCACTGCACTAGCCTTGATCAAGCAAACATGCTGAAAGTAGCAGTATAACTGTGGCTCAGGCTAGCTGTCCGAGTATGTATCTGGATCTCAGACAGGATTGTACTTAGGCAGCTAGCTCAACCCCCTGCCCATGATGCCACCGCTACACTAGTATTTTTAGTACACTAGCTGGATCCAAGGAAAGCATGAATATCTGCCCAAGGTGGAAACTACATTTTCAGCTGAAGCAAAGATGTACCCTATAAGTCCAAGGAGTAAATTCTCAGTAAGGTTCTAGATGAGAAGCTTCAGATTCTGGAAATCAGGAAAACCCAATGAGACATTTTGTATTATTAGTTTGTCTAGACAGCACAATCAGTGAAGGACTAATAGTGTGACCAAGGTTTGTCATTGCATATTTTTCTGGTCCTTTCTGCTTTCAGTGGGAAAATAGAATAAAGTGGTATCCATAGATCTGGACTGTGGCAAAGTACAAGAGAACTTAGTTCATGATCATAGATATCTGTAATGCTTCCCAGGGGCTGGACCACCAGGGTTGTGAGGCACTTCACTACCAACTACCTTTGAAGTCAGGGGTCATCTCCTTAACTCCAGTGGCCACGGACAACACAAGCACTCCCCTTAAGGCCTTGCAGGCCCTGCTGTCATTCTACAGGTTAGCAATAGGCACAGTCCAACCTTAGAGCCCTCTGAGTGTCTCCCTGGAGTGTACAATCCCTGGTTCACTAGATGGATGCAATATTCACCAATCCACTGCTTCCAACGAAACAGTGCACCCCAGGTTACCGGTTTCACTTCAGATCACTGCTCCACTTAACACATGGTATTAAGATATGTTTATTGTGAAATTAAGTCTAAGTTTATTTAACAGAGCATAGAGATTCAAGTAGTAGCCAGAAGTAGTGTAGGAAAGAAATGGTTACATACAAAATAGAATCATAACATGCATTCTAGAACCTAAATTTAATTAACAAGATATTCTCATGTCTAATGACATATTACTCACCCAAAATCCTTGCAGCATTTTACAGCCAGGCTGACTGTGACCCTTCTTTCATGAAACAGGCTGTTGCCAGTGTCTCTTTGTACTCCAAGATATACCAGAGCAATCTTTTGTCTTTATTCATAAAACAGGGCACCCCCACTAACCCCACCAGTGCTTGTTTCTTTCTGTGGCTTTCCTCATCTCTCAATTTGCACCTGGCTCAGGATGCAAATAGGTATATAGTGCAAGATAATACATTTTGCAGTGATGATGATGATCAGTGAGCTACACTAGAGACCTCGCAAGAGTCCTCACTGCTGAGAAGGATCTGGGAGTTGTGGTGGATCACAACCTCAACATGAGTTGGGAAAAACATGTTATTGGGAAAAAAAAGCAAATGAAATTTTAGGTTGCATTAACAGAGGAATAGCATGCAAGTCACGAGAGGTGATAGTACCACTCTCTTCGGCACTGGTTAGGCCTCAGTTGGCGTCCTATGTCCAATTTTGGTCACCAAGGTAGAGAAAGGATGTAAAGAAATTGGAAAAGATCCAGAGGTGAGACACAAAGATGTTCAGTGGGATGGAATGCAAGCCATACGAGCAAAGGCTGAAGGAACTGTGTATGGTTAGGCTGGAAAAGAGGAGATTAAGGAGGGACATGATAGCATTCTTCAAATATTTGAAAGGCTGACATAAAAAGATGGAGAAAAGTTGTTCTGTCTTGTCACAGAGGGCAGGACAAGAGGCAGTGGGTTCAAACTATAGCATCATAGATTTTGATTAAATTTCAGGAAAAACTTCCTAACAGTAAGAACAATAGGATAATGGAACAGACTGCCTAGGGAAATTGGAAGGTCCTTCACTAGAGATTTTCAAAAGGAGGCTGGATAGCCATTGGTCTTGAACAAATTCTGCATCTTGGCAGGGGGTTAGATGACCCTTGCAGTCCCTTCTAATCCTATGATTCTACCATTTTAGGAAGCAAACAAGCCAATGACTTCAGGAGTGGGTGATGGCTACTAAACACAGACAGTGAAGGGCAAATATAGATAGTGTTACAAAAACAAAAAAATCCCTTTCTTTTGCTGCACTCAATTCCAAATGAAAAATTTGGTAGTCCAAAGACAGAAGAGAAATAAGGTAGGGAAAGGGAATGGACTCTACTGCCCCGCCTGGGCTGTTAAGGTTAAATGCCAATATGAGGAACTACAGTTCAGCCATTTCCTCCACATGCTTAAATGTCTAATTAACTAAATACAAATAAAACTAATTTTCCTGAGTAAAATAATTTCTTGCAAAATAGCTATTCATTGTTAAATCTTCCAAATCATTGGTCCAACTGAAGAGACAGTATTTTTTGCATATGTTTGTCACAGAATTTTGAAAACAGGCAACATTTTAAAGTATGCTCTGATGTAATAATTAATTTCCTGTTCGGTTGATGGTAAAATCCCCTACATTCAGGTTGGAGGAGATTTCCTGATCAAAACTAGTTATTAGTATTTCTTCTGCCAACCTTGCTTGCAGCAAAATTAGCTAATCAAGAAAGGTGAAAAAGTGACTTTTTCATAAAATCAAAGCATTATCTAATGTCACCATTTTGATGGCATTTGTGACATTTTTCATACAGCTTTATCCCTGATGTCTCCTGTCATGACAACTGCAGTTGAATTGTGCTGAGAGTTATTGGATATTGACAAGTTAAATATGGTCTTCTGAGCAGTTTTCTCACTGTGAGAAGGGAAACTGAAAGAAAGCTATTGCAGAAGTAATAATGGATGAGACTATAGAGAGAGCAAACCTGAACCTCTGAATACTATCAAACTGAAATGCTCAACCCGTGAGAAAAAATGGTTTAGAGAGATTTTGTGTATATTCATGTTCCTTCTGAAAAAAGGGCTTGCAAGACATGTCTAAGACAACACGGGTCCCAGCACTGAGTAGGCCACTTTGATCCATGAATTTTTGTTTGTGACTTCATCAGTCCCTTTAAAAAATGTATCCACCAAGGTCACCTTAGCATAGCAACTGAAAAATGCTAGATTTTGTTTCACTGGCATACAGCATTTCACCTCACATTGGATGAAAAAATATAACTTTCCACCTTATAATATCTGAATTATCCAATGAACAGGAGATCAATGTGTGTTCTTTTATTTGATGGCGTTGCGTCCTTCTTTAACCAAGAAAAAAAGAGAGAAAAGTTTGTTTTAGTTTTGTGCATGAAAGGATTCAGGGCCGACCTTAGCCATAGGCAGAATAGGTAGCCGCCTAGGGCACCACTAGGTCTGGGGGCACCGCTCTGCTGGGAGCCCGGACAGATGGGAAGCAGTGGAGAATGTAAGAGCAGGGCTTCTGGGTCCTAGAGAGAGCTGAATGAAGCACAGTCTGAGGCAGGGGATTGGCTGCTGTGGTCTCTGGGAAGGGGTGGGGAAAGGAACTCATCCGTAGGGTGACCAGATGTCCCGATTTTATAGGGACAGTCCCGATTTTTGAGTTTTTTTCTTATATCGGCTCCTATTCCCCCCACCCCCATCCTGATTTTTCACACTTGCTGTCTGGTCACCCTAGGTGGGGGTAATTGGTACCTATATGAGACAAAGCCCCAAATATCAGGACTGGCCCAATAAAATCAGGATATCTGGATCTGGTTACCCTAACTAGGGAGCGCGTCTCTCCCCCGGGCTGGCAGCGATCCATCTCATCCGGGGAGGAGCTGCACAGGGCAGGATGAGCTGCTGTGGCTCCATGGGTGCCCCGTCTCTGAGATGAGATGCTGTGTTAACTTCACCATGGTCTGTTGGGCTGGCGGTGGTGCCCATTGACATGTGATCAGACCTGAGGGTTTGCTGCTGCTGTTGCCACTCTGCACCTAAAAAGGTGGATTTAGGGGTCCTGCAGTTTTCCACCTATCTCCTCCTCTACTGCAGCTGTTGGACCAGCAGGCTGGGGGGTGAGCCAAGCATGAAAGCAGTACTGTGTTGCCATATAGATTGTCATTTAACAAATTTGTTTGCCAAAAATGCTTGCTAACAATCCTGAATCCAATTTCAATATTTTTTTAAAAAAAATCAATATCTTAGCCAAAAACAGAAAATTAAGTTGTTGACAATTATGTGTGACAACTTATTTGTGTTTGGCATGGGGAAGGGTGTGGGCCAGTTTTCATCAGAGAAACAAAAAATGTTGACTGACTTTCCTATAGCCCTGTTACTGCTAAATAGAGCCCTCCAACAACTGTAATATGCTCATCTCCATACTAATGTATAGAGCAAGGATCAGCAACCTATGGCATATGTATCAAAAGTGGCACACGAGCTGATTTTTGGTGGCATGCAGCGGTGGGCTGAGCAGCTCAGCCCGCCACTGTTCTGGGGTTCCAGCGCTGCCCCATTGCCACCCGGGGTCCCGGCCACCAGCCCCACTCAGCAGCCACTGCTGTCCTGGAGACTCCCAAGGAAACCCAGGCTGGCAGCGGGCTGAGCAGGCCGGCGGCTGATACCCTGGCTGAGCCACTCAACCCGCTGTTGGCCTGGGGTTCCATTCACTCAGCTGGTAGGTGGGCTGAGCAGGACTAAATTCAACGAAATAGGAAAACAAGAGCAACTAATGACAAAGTGTAAGAACCTAGAGCAGTGGTCCCCAACCTTTTTCGTCTGGCGGGCGCCAGATGAAGGACTGTGGGGGTCGACGGGCATCCGCCAAAATGCCGCCAAAATTCAGTGGCATTTCAGCAGAGATAGTGGCATTTCAGCGGTGACAGAGCCAGCACTACCATTTAGGCAACCTAGGCAATGGCCTAGGGCGCCAGAATTTTTGGGGGGTGCTATTTTGCCGGAGGGGCGGATGGTGCGCTGGTCTAAAGGCTCCGGCGGACCTACCGCAGTCATGCCTGCGACAGGTCCACCGGAGCCTTTAGACCAGCGGACCGCCACCGGCATCACTGCGGCAGCTCCACTGGAGCCTTTCCAGCAGTGGATTGTCCGCCGACATGACTGCGGTAGGTCCACCGGACCCGCGGGGCGTGGCAAAATGGCCATCCGCCTAGGGCATCAGAAACCCTGGCGCTGCTCCTGCCTCTGGATGACGCTGCTTGTTGGCAGCAAGTGGCATCATCCAGAGGTGTTGCTGCCGAAATGCTGCCAAATTTTGGTGGCATTTCGGCGGATGCTGATCCGCCAGCCAGTACGCGGGTGCACTGAGAGGCCCCAGCAGGCACCATGGCACCCTCAGGCACCGCGTTGGGGACCCCTGACCTAGAGAGCCTCCTGAAGCATGGTGATCATTTTGATTTAAATGGACTTGAACTGTATGAAGAATTGAATACAACGTCATCAATAGTGCCAAATGTAAAATTGATGATGGACATTGTACAGTTTACTCATACCAGCAAACTTGTTGACATATATCCTAATGTGTACATTGCCACTTGTATTCTACTGACAATTCCTGTAACAGTAGCATCAGGAGAATGGGGTTTCTCAAAACTAAAGCTCATTAAAAATGATCTCCACTCTACAAGGAGTCAGGAAGACTTGATTGGTCTTGCTAGTCTTGCAATCAAACAAGACATCACTTTGTCTTTGTCATACAATGACATTATTACTGATTTTGCAGCCAAACAAGCCAGAAAGATTGCTTTTAATTAAAAACAAATCCTTGTTTCAATACCTCTTCATATCAATTTCCTATAAAATGTTGACAAATTAGAAAAATTCTATTATTTGCATCATTCTGTCAAATCAGAATTTTTTCTACAGTGCTACCTCTTTAGTGCTAGTCCATCAGCATTACAGTGTGCTTAATTAAGTTGAACTGGTTTTAATAACATGTGGCAAGTTTTCCAATAGTGTAAGCTTATGTTTGTGTTGCTAAGAGCAAGACAGGCACAGGGGCACCAGTTTAATAATTCCACCTAAGGCACCATAAATCCTAAGGATGGCCCTGAAAGGATTTAAACTAACTGCACTACATATAGTCTTCTCCACAGAACAGGTAAAGCACTGGTAGCATAAGTTTTGTTACCATTTGGCTTTTTCACAGCTTCAGGCTCATTTAGACCCATTGTAACCACTTAGTAGTGTTGAACTTAAATCACTTTATACATCACCTTTGAAATTGGTTCTATATATTAATTCAAATATCAAAGCTTGCAGCAATCTGCTCTTCCTAAAAATGGATACAAATGCCACATGCCCAATTACCATATACTTGCATATGTAAGATTTTTTTTAATCTAATGGTTCAAGGCATTGTTCCTGAAAGAAATACTTAAAACGACATATTTGTTTTTAGAATACAGACTACTGACAGGTTCTACATGAGAGATCAGACAAAGGTCCATATTGCATATACTAATTTCTTGCTGTCTCTTGTTGTTTGGGTGCATGTCACTGTTAACTGATTGTTTGACATAACTTGGATTTATTTATTCTAAGGAAAGAGAATCAGTTTTTGTGAATTTCTGTCTTTCCACTAGTAAAAACTTCAGTATGTCCATGTGAAGTTTTGAATTTCCAGGAAGACAAACGCCTCCCAAACCGAGAGAGGCTGGATTTCCCCCAACTCGTTTAGTGTAACTTTAGCATGCATTTATCAGTAGTGGGCATATTTACAGGAATTTTTTACATAACATGTACTGAAGGACCATGTATTTCCCAAGCCAGTTAATGTACTCTACCATGGTATTTCTCAGTACAAATTACTTTATACACAATTGCTATACAGTTGAAGTGTAAGTAAAAATTGATGGAGTGCAAGAATTAAATGAAGGAATCACCTGGGACTGGGGTACGCCTGAGCCCTCTGACTCACCAGCCTGGGCTCCCTTGCATACTGTGCTTCTGCGACTTCCACCAGTATTCATACAGGTAGGGACACACCCAGCTGCAGTTACATGCAGGGTCTTTGACCAGCCACTGCATGAACCAACAATAGAGTGGCTACAGCCAAGATAACCGCCTTAAAGGATAGATAACTCCTTAAAAAGGATAGATTTTAAGTGATTATAAGTGATAGCAAACAGATCAAAGCAGATTACCTACTAAATAAACAATTGGTCAAATATCAAGCAGTACCATACAGTTGGCAACCTAATGCATATCCAGTACAAAAGGTTAATAACATGGCAGGGGTGCTGGAACAATTTGTATAGTGGGAGAGCTGAGAGCCATTGAACAAAACTGTAGACCTTGTATATAATGGAAACCACTTCAAGCCAGCGGGTGTAGCAGCACCCCTACATCCAGCAATTCTATAACCTGGCTAAGGAAGTGAGATTTGGAAACTTTTCTCTCTAACTCATCAGTTGAAATCCATTCCAAATTATCCGCAAATTTTCCAGTTGTCAGTTGTTCATTGGTCTATGTGCAATGACTTGATGGTCGTAGTCCAGTTCTAGAAAACATACCAGCCCCACTCTACCAAAGTCTGTGGTGCTGGTGGTCTTTAAGCATTTCTTTTAGATTTCATCTGATCACTTCCTAGGTACAATGGCAACAGGTGCTCTATAAATAGCTGAGAGAGAATAGTGCAGTTTCAGCAGCACCTTCAGAGGCTGGGCATCACTATATCTGCACCTAATTCACTGAAGACTCAAGCTCAGCTTCTGATTCCCTTAAAGTCAGACTGTCAAAAGGTTCTTTTAAAAAGTTTAGCGGTGATTAACCCCAACATAACTTACCGGAATCCAGTTCAGTTTGTTTTAATTAAGGGGAAGTTTAACTAATAAATAGAGAGAACATAATAAAAGCGGAGTGTCACAGCTCCTGTCACGTGTCCCCTCTTGGCCACTTACCAGATTGCTGCAACAGGATCCAGCCACTGGATTCTATGTGCTTTAAGCACTGTCTGTCTAGGGGACCCTACGCACACTCTCGGAGTGCAGCTCTTCTATCTAGCACTCCCCCCTGGAGAGTTTAGAGCACCCCAGTACAAGTGCTGACCCCTGAGATTCTCCCCATAGCTTAAAAATACCCTCTCCCAGTAACCCACCAAAGTCTTCTGGGTTACATGATAAGTTATAGCACATAAACACACACAGACTTTGCAGAGAACTTGAACACAGCTTGCTTTTTCTTTAATAGCATGAGACATAAAGAGATCTATGCAACAATAATAAACCCTACACACATTTACCTACCTCAGTTTCCTCACCACTTGAAAGCATTCTTTGGGAGGGGGTTCAAGGTCATCTGGGGCTGTGCTATGTCCTTCCGTTGCAGTGCATTGCTTGTGTGTTGAAATATAGAGCCTTCTCCCACAGCTCAGCTATGCTGACTTTGGCTGTGGCTGTCCCCTTCCCCTCTCCTGCCCAAACTTCCTATGTGTGTGTCTGTGAATCTCCTGATTGTGAGTCCTTTTATAATCTCCTGCTTTAGTGACTGTCTCGCTTGGGGAATTTCCACTCTTCAAATCCTCAGCCCCCTGTTGAAGCAACTGTTTTCCCAACTTGGGTACCCTTCTCAGCATAACTATTATGTAGTCAGAGTACAGTTGATGTTGCTATTGTTCCTGGAATGGAAAAGTAGTGATGTGGATTCCCAGTTACAGGAGGCCTTTCAGTGGTATAGCAATTTTCATGGAAACAACTTCAAACTGTACAAGTTATGAATTCTAGCTGATAAAATAGATTTCCTAAATCTTTTCAGAGACTAAATATAAATATTGCTGCAAGGGCTAGAACAAGTTAAGTTAAAAATGTGCAACGTGTCTTACTGCTGCAGCATGACTGCAAAGACTTTATGATTACAGTTTGGAAAAGATGCCTAACTTGTCAGAAGACTCTCCTGGTCTCTGTGTTCCAGCGAAGAGCAGCCAAATTATGCTTTATTAGTTCCATTCACAGCTCCTGACCATGTGATACAGTTGTTTGTTAACCTAGGCTGTCTGGCTTGGTTTTTAAATTCAGTTTTCAATTCGCAGTTTGGTCTCTGCATCAAACCCTAGGAAAACACAGCCTGTTTGACTCCAGTTGAGATTTCTTTTTCTCTCTAAGGAATGTGACACATATTCCATAATACTGTCAGGAAGATTATTTGTAATCTGTAATGATGCTGAATTAATTTTAGGAGACATAATTCATCTAATTTAACTAAACAAGCCTTTTCAAGGCATTTATAACATCTCCACCAGAAAAATCTATTTGTAAAGAAATTCTAGATCTGTCCTAACAAAACTATAAATCAGATATCCACAAAATCATCTCTCGTGCCCAGCTTCATAAGTAGAACCCTTATTGTCTTCAAGATTGAATGAGAGCTATCCTCTCATCTCAGTAGGAAGCCCCCGCAGCACAGCTAAGGCACATCAAAATGTTTGTGGATGAATACATAATGGAAACTGGTAGAGTTTCCTAAGAGTATACAGCACTGGACTGATGGAGGGGAGACCAGGAAAGAGTGATTTGTAGAAGTCAGTAGATATGGGACTCAGAGGCGTAGCGAGCACCCTCCGTACCCTCCGACCGGAAGAGGCCCCGCAAGGAAGGGGGCCCCTAAAAGTGGCAAAAAAAATGTAAGGTATAACTAGGTAAGTGACATTTATTGATGCTATTGCACAATCCATGTCCGTTTTACTGACAAAACCGTGAAGTCATTATGATACATCATAATGCTATTGGTTACATCAGTTGTCTGTCGGTCAGTTTCGAATTTTATTTGGACCCATTCAAAGAATGTGTATTTGTGTTCATAATGGCAGTCAGCGGATAAATATTATTAATTTAGTTGTTTAGTTTTTTATCGTTTCTGCATTGTAAGGGGCCCCGGACATATGTTCGGAGGGGGCCACGTTCTTTGTTGCTACGGCCCTGATGGGACTGAACTACAAAGTTTGGATCTGAATCCAGATCAAAGGCCAGCATGCTCAGCTGTAGAGTTTTGGCCCATCCCAACAGAGATAGGGAAGGGTTGAGCTAATTTTGAATCTAGATCTGAACATCCTGCATGTTTGAGGACTAAAGAATTTTCTTTTAGGCCCATCTCTAGACAACAGCCCCTTCAACTCCAATTACACCACAGCAACAATGTCCAAACTATTTTCTTCCTGTTGTCATCTTGCACATCCCCAGGGAGAGCAGATTGAAAGTTGCTGTGAACAAAATAGGAAAGCTATAACTTTTTCCCCAGATGAGCAATATATCAACTATTTACTTTTGTTAATCCAGTACAAAACAAGCAACTGTATTAACAGGGTTTGTACTATCTTAGTGGAAATATATGATAACACAATTTAGAGGTACATGATGAAAGCTGCTAATAAAATAAGACTTTGTCACATTATTTCAGGAATTTAACTTCTGGCCATATTGGCTGACATTCAGCAATGTTTGTGACCACAACACAATTATGTATTAAGTGATGCAGACATTCAGGGCCAGCTCCAGGCCACAGCGCACCAAGCGTGTGCTTGGGGCGGCACACCGTGAGGGGTGCTCTGCCTGTAGCTGGGAGGGTGGCAGGTGGCTCTGGTGGAGCTGCCGCAGGCGTGGCTGTGGATGGTCCGCTGCTCCCACGGCTCCGGTGGACCTCCCGCAGACACGCCTGCAGGAGGTCCACCGGAGCCGCGGGACAGGCGAGCGGCAGAGCATCCCCCACGGCATGCCGCCGTGCTTGGGGCGGCGAAATTACTAGAGCCAGCCCTGCACATATTCCAAAACTACAGTTTCCTTTCAGACTTTTTTGTTGAGTATGGTTTTCTACAATTATTTTCTATATAAATCTGATCTCTGGTGTAAGACTCTCCATTTCTTAATCATGCACAAGCCTCATGCCTTCAGTGTTACCTTATGAGTTGTGACAATTTACATGTTTCTAAAATATTTATCTTTTATAGTGACTACAATCCTGCATACAATCTCACAGACAATCAAAGTTGGAACTCCGAGACAGATATTTAGTATTCCCCTCCCCCACAACTTCCAGTCTCCATTTTGATAACATACATAGGTTGGGATTGTTGAAATAAAAACTTTTGCATAAGACATTTCGATTGAAATAGTCATCACACACATACAAGTTTCATCAACATTACTCAAGGCATGGATCAATTTTAGCCCTCTCTCTGTGAAAGTGCAATATTTTTTGGGCTGGCTGTCAAAGCAAATTCTATTGCTATCCAAAGGGCTAGATGCAAGGTCATGTGACTCTTTACTGCTTCAGTAAAAGTGAACTTATAAAGCAAAATGCTATTTTCATTTTATTTTTGTGTATTCATGTAATTCTGTTTGGGTTGCTATGGTATTCACTGGTTATGTATTCTGCAGCATATCTTTCATTTCTGCAAAACTACATTTATGTTATTTCTTAAAAGTGACATGGCTTTGGTCTTGATGAAGTGTTCTCATATCAAAAGGAGTGAAGATACTTGGAATTCTTTCTTGCAATTGTATTTAAAGACAGTTTCTAGAGGACAATGTGATCTTTTCAGAAGCTACCCAGTAGGTTCTTTCATTTTACAAGCGTATTGTATGGAAACTCTGCAAAAATCTAATTGCTCTATTCCTTTTGAAATAATTTAGAAAACTTTTTTGGTTTACATTTGTATTTGTATTATGGAAACCAGATGACCCTGCTTATTAAGGAGACACAGCCCCCAGTTTAGCAAAATTATTTACATATTTTCTACTGTGTTTTCAATGTTTTAATTTAGGGCAATGCATTTGAAATCGGGTTACTGGCTTGTTCCTATGTTCCTCATTAAATGTCTTGTCTCTATATCCCAAGGGGAGGTGAGGGCAGACACCTGCCTTTTAACACCAAAGTATTACAAAGAAACCCTATGAACTGAAATTCGAATGTTCCACTCCTTACACTGCATTAAAACCCAAGCAGGGCAGAATTTAGCTTGAGTGAGGACTAAAGAATTTGGCCTGTAGCATTTTATGTAAGGACCTCACATAGGGCCTGCTCCTGCTTCCACTGAACTCGGTGGCAAAACTCCCCCTGATTTGAATGAGAGAAGTATCAGGCCTATAGTTAGTGACTGTCTCCAATTCTCCATCTGAAGTTTTGCTGTTCTAGAACTTTAAAAAAAGAGGACAAAAAGTGGATGGAAGCACTTGTTGATTCCTTCTTTTGTCCACTATTATTATCAAACAACTAAAACTTACAACATGCAATTTATGAATATGAAGAAAAATTCTCCTGGAAGTTGATATATTTTCTAGCTGCAGGCTGAACTGGGAAAAGCAGGAAGTAACTAGTTTGCTAGGAATGGAAATGTAAGTCTCCACTGTTTGCTAACCTCCCCTTGACTCCAAAGATAATGTATTGCTTCCCTTGGAGGGAGGGAAAAAAGACCTCACTAAGCTGCTATGCATCTGAGTGGAAAGACTGTGCCTGACAACTAGAGTTGGCATCCACAATTATTTAACAAGAAGTCAGCAACATCATATATATTTTTCACTATTTCCAGTGCTGCAAAGAATAAACTGTCCAAGAGATTTATTTCTTTTATAAGGAAAGTCACTTGAGCATAATACTAATATATTGTTCAAAAAAAGCTTAACAACTAAACTGAGACTCAGTAGGAAATTTGAAGAGAAGCAATTTCTGTTACTGGTTTTAATGAACGCCATTAAGTGATAACCAAAAAGAAAAAAAAATAGATTGCTTGGAAAACATCCTTCCCACCCTAAATTTTCATGAAGCCACAATCTTTAGCTGTGAAGTTAATTTCCTCAATAATTATAGTCTGTTTTGAAGTGTAAGAGCTTAGAAACACCTGCCTGGGTAAGTATTTTTTCTCCACAGAACAGGGAAAATTGGGTCTTCTGTATCATTGCTGGATTCCTGAGGATCTCCTGTTTCTTCTGTTTCAACCCCCTACCCATACATCTGCATTATCAAGACATCACACCATGCATACCAAAGTTTTAGCAAAATATAACTGGACAAGATTATTCTCTGAAGCCATAACTGGGATTCAGTCAACTGGAAGGGTCATTCTGGAGCAGGGTGACCAGACAGCAAATGTGAAAAATCGGGACAGGGGTGGGGGGGTAATAGGAGCCTATATAAGAAAAAGTCCCAAAAATTGGGACTGTCTCTATAAAATCAGGACATCTGGTCACCCTATTCTGGAGTGACTCTCTACCTTTGCCAGTAAATGAGGTGAGGTGAGCTCTTCTCTGCCCTGCCTATACTGAATCTAAGGTAAACCTAAAAATTCTCTAGCTATTGCTATTTTAATTTGTATGTTGTTGGATGTTGAAAATATTATCCATAGCATAGATATCAATTCACTAAATGCAGTATGTGTCACTATTTGCACAGACCATAAGCCCTTATTACTATAGTCTTTGGGAGGCAGAAGAAAAAGAAAGTTACTTATTATAGTAACCATAGTAACTATGGCTTGTTGAGAGTGTGGCTTCTGTATACTCAGACTTGTGCACTATATTCCCAACATCAGCCTGTGTTACAGAGCTTTGGAGGTCTTCTGATAAGCTCTTCCTTGAGGCCAAAGGATTGCCCTCTTGGAGAACCAACCAATCAGAGCCTAGATTATAACATGTATCAGAGGGTAGCCGTGTTAGTCTGGATCTGTAAAAGCAGCAAAGAATCCTGTGGCACCTTATAGACTAACAGACGTTTTAGAGCATGAGCTTTCGTGGGTGAATACCCACTTCCTCAGATGCATGTAATGGAAATATCCAGAGGCAGGTATATATATGTGTGCTAGCAAGCAAGCTAGAGATAATGAGGTCAGTTCAATCAGGGAGGATGAGGCCCTGTTCTAGCAATTGAGGTGTGAAAACCAAGAGAGGAGAAACTGGTTCTGTAATTGGCAAGCCATTCACAGTCTTTGTTCAATCCTGAGCTGATGGTGTCAAATTTGCAGATGAACTGAAGCTCAGCAGTTTCTCTTTGAAGTCTGGTCCTGAAGTTTTTTTGCTGCAGGATGGCCACCTTAAGGTCTGCTATAGTGTGGCCAGGGAGGTTGAAGTGCTCTCCTACAGGTTTTTGTATATTGCCATTCCTAATGTCTGATTTGTGTCCATTTATCCTTTTCCGTAGAGACTGTCCAGTTTGGCCGATGTACATAGCAGAGGGGCATTGCTGGCATATGATGGCGTATATTACATTGGTGGATGTGCAGGTGAATGAACCAGTGATGGTATGGCTGATCTGGTTAGGTCCCGTGATGGTGTCGCTGGTGTAGATATGTGGGCAGAGTTGGCATCGAGGTTTGTTGCATGGATTGGTTCCTGAGCTAGAGTTATTATGGTGTGGTGTGCAGTTACTGGTGAGAATATGTTTCAGGTTGGCAGGTTGTCTGTGGGCAAGGATTGGCCTGCCACCCAAGGCCTGTGAAAGTGTGGGATCATTGTCCAGGATGGGTTGTAGATCCTTGATGATGCGTTGGAGGGGTTTTAGCTGGGGGCTGTATGTGATAGCCAGTGAAGTCCTGTTGGTTTCTCTCTTGGGTTTGTCTTGCAGTAGGAGGCTTCTGGGTACACGTCTGGCTCTGTTGATCTGTTTCCTTATTTCCTCATGCGGGTATTGTAGTTTTGAGAATGCTTGGTGGAGATTTTGTAGGTGTTGGTCTCTGTCTGAGGGGTTAGAGCAGATGCGGTTGTACCTCAGTGCTTGGCTGTAGACAATGGATCGTGTGATGTGCCCGGGATGGAAGCTGGAGGCATGAAGGTAGGCATAGCGGTCGGTGGGTTTTCGATATAGGGTGGTGTTAATGTGACCATCACTTATTTGCACCGTGGTGTCAAGAAAGTGGACCTCCCGTGTAGATTGGTCCAGGCTGAGGTTGATGGTGGGGTGGAAGCTGTTGAAATCATGGTGGAATTTTTCCAGAGTCTCCTTCCCATGGGTCCAGATGATGAAGATGTCATCAATGTAGCGTAGATAGAGAAGGGGTGTGAGTGGACGAGAGCTGAGGAAGCGTTGTTCCAGGTCGGCCATGAAGATATTGGCATATTGTGGGGCCATGCGGATGCCCATAGCAGTGCCACTGATCTGGAGATATATATTGTCATCAAATTTGAAGTAGTTGTGTGTAAGTATAAAGGCACAGAGCTCAGCAGCCAGTTGTGCTGTGGCATCATCAGGGATAGTGTTCCTGACAGCTTGTATTCCATCTGTGTGTGGGATGTTTGTGTAGAGAGCCTCTACATCCATGGTGGCTAGGATGGTGTTTTCTGGGAGGTGACCAATGCATTGTAGTTTCCTCAGGAAATCAGTGGTGTCGCGGAGATAGCTGGGGGTGCTGGTGGCATAGGGTCTGAGTAGAGAGTCCATATATCCAGACAGTCCTTCAGTGAGAGTGCCAATGCCCGAGATGATGGGGCGTCCAGGATTTCCGGGTTTGTGGATCTTGGGTAGTAGATAGAATAACCCTGGTCGGGGCTCTAGGGGTATGTTGATTTCTTCTGGTGTTAGTGTAGGGAGTGTCCTGAGTAGATGCTGTAGTTTCTTAGTGTATTCCTCAGTGGGATCTACAGGCCACTTCCCTCAGTAACTCACCAGTAACTGCACACCACACCATAATAACTCTAGCTCAGGAACCAATCCATGCAACAAACCTCGATGCCAACTCTGCCCACATATCTACACCAGCGACACCATCACGGGACCTAACCAGATCAGCCATACCATCACTGGTTCATTCACCTGCACATCCACCAATGTAATATACGCCATCATATGCCAGCAATGCCCCTCTGCTATGTACATCGGCCAAACTGGACAGTCTCTACGGAAAAGGATAAATGGACACAAATCAGACATTAGGAATGGCAATATACAAAAACCTGTAGGAGAGCACTTCAACCTCCCTGGCCACACTATAGCAGACCTTAAGGTGGCCATCCTGCAGCAAAAAAACTTCAGGACCAGACTTCAAAGAGAAACTGCTGAGCTTCAGTTCATCTGCAAATTTGACACCATCAGCTCAGGATTGAACAAAGACTGTGAATGGCTTGCCAATTACAGAACCAGTTTCTCCTCTCTTGGTTTTCACACCTCAACTGCTAGAACAGGGCCTCATCCTCCCTGATTGAACTGACCTCATTATCTCTAGCTTGCTTGCTAGCACACATATATATACCTGCCTCTGGATATTTCCATTACATGCATCTGAGGAAGTGGGTATTCACCCACGAAAGCTCATGCTCCAAAACGTCTGTTAGTCTATAAGGTGCCACAGGATTCTTTGCTAGATTATAACATGTCTCTGCAGCCACAACTGCCTCAGTTCTTTCCACTAAACCCAAGTGTATTATTATGAGAACAGAACTGAGAGGAAGGTGGGCAGGTTAGCTATATAAATATGCAGAGGCAGCATTCTCAAGAAACTATATTTACTAGGGTAACTAATAGGCTGGTACATTCTGCCAGATGGCTTGTGCCTCGTCCCACTTCTAGAAGTCAAGTGAGCAGTACAGCTCCCAGGAGGGCAGGTCGAGGAGGTCTAACTAAGCAAGGATTGAAGAACTGCCCTCTTAAACATGCATCAGATCTAAATGCCAAGACAAGACTGTACTGGCGTGTAACTCTTGGTAGCACCCTTACAGATTTCTGGGATGAAAGCATCATCAATGCCATGTCACTGATGCCACCTTAGCCCTGGTAGAGTGAAACATGACTGCAGGGTACTGACATCATACCTAACATATAACAAAATGTATGGGTATTTAATGTAAGTGACATTCATCCTCTTTACACTGATCCCAAAAGGCTACAAAAAGGCTGGTATCCTATATGTCTGAGTCATAGCCAAATAAAAACTCAAAGTCCTCCCAACATTAAAAAAGACTAATTTCTTCTGAGTGAGACTGAAGTTTTGAGAAGAACAGTAGGAAATTAATGGAATTACTGGTGGCCCTATTTGATCAGTTGATAAAGATGACTTTTCTTTTTAGATGTGTTGGTGTCAACAAGGTGTCCTCTGCTGGGTCAAGCAGCTCAGCATTAATGAAATGAGTTTGCTTTTTCTCTTTGGACTCATGGATGTTCAAGGGCTGGTGCATCTCATCCAGGACAGTTGAAGTTCCAATTCTACAGACTCTGCCATATATTCCAGCAACTCCTGGATTTGTCTGAAATTGTTAGGAAGTCAAACAGATAAGGAGATGACCACATCATCATCGGATGTTGAGCCAGAAGGAGTTCCATCTTGCTGGTTAGGAGGAGATGGTTATTGTGTATCTCTGTCCCTTCTACATCAGAAAGAGGATTCAGAAATACTTAACCTTGCCAGTAAATCCACAGAGCCCATGGATTGAAGTGAAAATAAGGGAAAGGAACTTGAAAGGGGGAATCTCAAAGAACTTGAAAAAAATCTTCTCTTATATCCCAAGACAGAATTAGAAACTGCTAAATAAATTAACAATAAAAGTTAGCCAGGGGCTCATTAAAAACACTCCCTGAATCTGCAATGTGCATTGAGCGAAAGTCTCTTCACATATAACAAATTGTGGAAAAGAAGAAACTGAGATGCCATTTTATACTGGTGTGATGAGAGGATACTTATGCAGCCTCAGCTGGCACGGTCTTCCAGGAGGTTCCCAACGTTCGGCAACACCAGCAGAGCACATCCCACAATGAGAATAAACAATAGCCACCTCAGAGAAAAACTGACAGCTAGTCCTTGGCAACCTGAGAGCTAAAAGTGACATATGAATTATTTACATAGCTTACTTATTATAAAGGTGACAAAGGTTTCTTCCAAGTCTTCCATTTAATGAGTAAAAACACACTCCTACTGACAGAACCAAGTCTGTGTATTTAGCAAAGCTGAATAGAGTTGAAACTCCCTGTAAACCTAATGCACAAAGTGTGGGGGGTCAAGTTCAACACCATTTTTCAATCTGGAATCCTATTAAGACATTGTCTTGCTTTTACTTTACAATATGTCCAGTCCCACTTAGATATTAATCAGAAAGTCTTCCACTTCAATGCCTCATTGAAGCTGGAGTCAGTATATTTTCCAAGGAACTGATTTAATACAAAATCATAATAATATAAATGTGAGTCTCCTTATCTTCTTTCCACTCAAGTAGAATAATTGTGAGTCTAGTTCTCAGCTCTCCACCGTTTTCCTGTTGGCAGCAGACACCTTATCAGAGCTTTGATCTCTCAGTTCACAAGAACATTCCAGAGGAATATACAGCCTCTTCCATTGAACCTTTTACCTTGTTGACTGTGGCTGCTGCACACAAAGCTAACTGATTGCTTCAGGGTGGGACAAAACCAGAGACCTCATTGAAGATCCCAGCCAGCTGATAGGACTCCTTTATGATCCCAGCAGACTTCCTGAAACACTCAGCTAAGTAGCCAGATAAACACTGTGCAAGAGGGAAAACAAAGCAGATATATTACTAATGGGCAAACTGAAGAGATCCACCCATATTTTGCATGTTTTTGAGAGTTCAGATTGCTGGAATAGATATAGTTCACTGAAGTTCTAATTCTATTATTGCCTCACACAGGCAGTTTATTTTTGCTCATTAATGAAACAGTATTGTGACTGAGCATGTGAAAGCCACAGTAATTAGCAAAGCATCTCCTTCCATTCTTCAAAATGTCATCAAAACCCTTGTCAGGAAATAAACTCATTTTCAGTCTCTACTACGATTTGCAGGGTTTCAGGCATTGATGATAGCTTGTCTGCTTGGTTTAAAAGAGCTCCTGATATAACAGAACCTGACACTGTTTACTTCAGCCTATTATGCCTGCTGCATTCACTGAATGCTTCAGTGGAACAGAAAAATCAAAAGGCGGCTATTCATTGTAATGCCAGCTGCTTTTTAAAAAAGGAAATCAATTTTAGCTTGAACTCAGAATGCATGCAGCAGGTCCAAAGTGACTCGCCACTTTTGCTGTCAACAACAAAAGAATCTGCTTGCATTTTCCACAACAATCACAGAACAGCTTAAAGAACATTGAAAAACCTAGATTAGTTTCATTTTAGTTTATGTTCAAATTGGTATCCACTAGCATTGACAATATCACAAAACAGAATAGCTTCAATGACACAGGTTGCCTGTGCAGGCATGGAAAGAAAAGAGCCTTTTTTTCAACATAGAGTATCATTATAAATTACTTGGCAGGATCATTTTATGACTGAAATAATTAGTTATGTTTGGTATTTATAGCTGGTATCATGATGCCTTTCTGTACTGCTAATTAATTATTTTATGGCCAGCATGTTTCAAATGCAATTAGCTAGGTATGGCAATGATCATAATATTTTACACATTCATGACAACACTCTTCTGATATATTGCAAAATTTGTTGGTATACTGAATGTCAAATTCATTTAATGTCTTTCTTAATATTTAATCTCCATATATAGTTATTTGCATAATATATATGAAATCCTGTGGTCCTAATTACAACAATTATATATTTGCATTGCAGAAGCACCTTCAGGCTCTGATCAGAATCAAGCTCCCATTGTGCTAGGACCTGTACAAATAAGATTACAAGAATGGTCCTTGCACTGAAGACTTTGTAATCTAGATAACTAGGAACTGGTAATACAGACAATGCTGAAGGAGTGGTTGGGACCTGCACAGGAGTTCCCTCATCACAGGTGACCCTTCTTGTGGCTGGACATGGCAGCTGTCTCCTCATATGGTGCCCCTTGCTGAGAGTTCCTCTTACAGTGTGCGGAGTTTCTTCCTGCAATTTGGCCTCTGGCCATGTCATGCTTTAGTCTTAGAATCATAGAAGATTAGGGTTTGAAGAGACCTCAGGAGATCATCTAGTCCAACTCCCTGCTCCAAGCAGGACCGACACCAACTAAATCATCACAGCCAGGGCTTTGTCAAGCTGGGCCTTAAAAACCTCTAAGGATGGAGATTCTACCACCTCCCTAGGTAACCCATTCCAATGCTTCACCAGCCTCCTAGTGAAATAGTTTTTCCTCGTATCCAACATACACCTCCCCCACTGCAACTTTATGATTCTAAGACTAAACCATTTTATTTTGTTCACATTTTAAAAAATATATATAGCATTTTTTTACCCACTCTAATGATTGCTTTTTTGGCAAGCAAAAATGACTGGTACAGCCCACATAATATTCTGTTTAGGCTAGCAGTCTGTTTCTTGGGCTCATCAAGATGCTCGATTCTTCCACAAAATAGAGTAGTTGAACAGGAAAGAAAGACAGGAGGCTGCATGTCCTCTGAAGTTCAGGAAAGGCTAAATACAGGGTCCAAGAGAAGGTCTGGGTGTCAAGAGAGAGGAAGAAATAGGTGGGGATGGCAGAAAAACCACTTGGGTTGGGAGGAAGGAAGTTGAAAGACAGGAATCAGAAGAGAGAGACAAAAGGGTAAAAATAATTATAGTATATTTGGAAAAGCTTTAGAGAAGCATTGAGGCATTTTGTGAGGATTCCAGATAAACGTCTAAGCCTCCTGATGTTCCTTCATCATGTGTGAATAATTTTCTGTATGCCATTGGGGAAGTCAGAGGAGAACTAGGAAAAGATACAGTATTACTCAAGCTTTATATAATGAACCAGAACCCTTTTTCAAACTACTAACTGCTTCTAAAATCCTAAGAGACTAGTAACAGCATGCAGAATCCTGAGAATGTTTTCACACTTAGATTGTAGACAAGATAAACAACATCTGTGCCCAGCTGTCCTCCAGATCTTCCAATGTATGCATTTTTAAGTCACTATAGTCATCTCACAGTTTCTCTCACAAAATTTCTTCAAAAAGTGGTTAAGGAGGTGGAAGGAGTTGTTGTGAGATCATGCTTAAACAGCTGCTTGAATTCTTTGGTTATTGTTGGTTCCTCAGAGCATGTTTGGACATTTTAAGCTCTCTCACTTTCATAAGACAGGGATTCATAATGTTTGAAGATAAAAGTGGTCATGTGTTTTTGTTTTTGTTTAAATTCTAGTGTGGAGAGTGTGACGTTTCCCTGGTATTATCTGGACCGGTGATCTGCTAGGTCACTCCAATCCTCAACTCTGGGAGCCAGCTTTACCCTGCTCTGCTGTGTGAAGCCTCACTCCTGGGCTGTTCACACACAGCCTCTAGCATGTAAGTGGCTCCCAGCTACGCAAATGACCTCTTTTGGCCAGCCACTGTTTGGATTATGTGACTGAATGACATTAGCCAATATCTCCAGGCCCAGACACAACCCTAGGAACCTCTGTCTTGCAGCGTCCAGTTATGCCCACTGGACGCTGCAAGTTTATATGAGTTCATCAATTTAACAAAGAAACCAGGCTTGTTATCCCAAAGGGAGTCTCTGACACATTTCAAACCAAATGCACTGCTTCAGCTAGAATAAATAAATAAATTTATTAACTACAAAAGATAGATTTTGAGTGATAAGTCAAAGCACAAGTAGTCAGATTTGGTCAAATAAAATAAAAGCAAAACACATTCTAAGCTGATCTTAACATTTTCAGTGGCCTTACAAACTTAGATGCTTCTCACCACAGGCTGGCTGATTGCCCTTCAGCAAGGATTTCCCTTTTTGCACATCAGTCACTTGGTGGTGGTGTCTGTAGATGGAGGTGGAAGAGAGAAAGAGAGAGAGAGAGAGAGCGTATGGTAAGCATCTCTTCCTTTTATCATGTCTTTTCTTCTCTCTTGGCGCTGCCTCCCTCCCCCTTCAGAATCAGGTAGCATTACCTCATCGCAGTCCCAAACTGACCCAGGGAAGGGGGGTGACTCATTCGAGAGTCCAACAGAACCTTTGTTGCTGCCTAGGCCAGTGTCCTTTGTTCCTGTGAGGCTGGGCTGGGTTTGTCTTGATGAGGTGTGAACTGCCCCTCTGCTCCTGGAGAGTTTTGCCTGGGCTGCTGCTCCTGGAGAGTTTTTGCCTGGGCTTGTTTTAAGCCACAAGAACACATTTTCAGCCTCATAACTATATACATGATATTACAACCTATAACATTACTCTAACAACAATGTTCAGTGCATCATGAGCCTTCCAAAGACACCCAACATGACAAACTTTGCATTAGATACCACACAATCATATAAGGATGAACATGGGAGTGCAGGGTGCTCCCCTGAGGTACAGAGTGTCACAGAGGGATTGCCTTATGTGACCCCTGCACACAAGGATGGGCAAATACTAGAGCAAAACTCCACAAGTTTCCCCCTCATGTTGTTTTCCCCTAATCATTCAGTGGGGCAGGTGTGGGGAAGAAGGGAACTGTTTCTCCTACAATAAGTCATTATAACAAGTCAGAATTCACTATGAGGAAGTATGAAATTTAACCAATACTTCAAAGGATCCATCCATTGGGGTGTGCTTCAGAACCAGCTGATCCAGCCACTATAATTGCAATCTGAAGAAGAGAAGGGAGTAGATGACAAGGAGAGAGAAGTGGGGAGAAAGTGGCAGCTGAATTTGAGGAATATTATACAAAATAAATAATAGGCTACTTTTGTAATCATAACACCATTATGGACTTACAGTACTACACAAACATCTTGAGCTTTAAATTCATGGTTGATAATACTACTATACATTTCTAGTGCACTTCCCCTCTAAGGATCTCCAAATATTTTAAAGACAATAATGAAATAAGTAATTCAATTATTTACCTACACTGTGAGATAGAGATATATGATCGCTTCCATTCTACATCTGGGAAAACTGAGGCAAAAAGGTCACATAGGAAGAGCCAGGTACAGAACCCATCTAGTTCTGTGATATAACCACTAAACTAAAGCCTCAGTGTAACACTGTAATTTATATATTGACATATTTTCGAAGTAAGGCACATACTTAGGTGCACAGAAACGTATGTGCCCTAACTTATGACACAAAATACCCAATGTGTGTACAAAAATTAAGCCCATTCATATCACTTGGCTATGTATGTGTGCCTGCATACACAGAGCATTTGTACATGTATATTTAGGCAAATAAATATGTCCTTATACAGCTCCAGGCAGCTAACTTTGAGAATATGATCCAATGTGCATTTTGTGTGTGTGTATTTATAGCATGAATGCAACATGTATTTGTTTACCTGGTATCCACCTAGTTCTTGACACAAAAAGTGGTTGTCAAGAATGTAGGTATGTACTTACACAAGTTACAGGCAAAGTTGGGAGTAGCTGAAGACTTTAATCAATTCCACATTTATAAGTATCTGAACACCTGTTTGCACACTTATCAGTTTAAAGTAGTGCTTTTAAAAAGTATGTTTCCATGCAACGCAAAGCTTATGGAGCAGCTGTCTTCATACGTTGGTTACATTATAGTATAAAGGTTGAGATAACATTTTACAAACTTAGATTTGTATTCATATTTATAAAAGATCATAGTGCTATTGTGCAGCATTCCAAACTAAAATGGATGACTAATATTTGCAATTTTTAGGTTGTTTGTTCAGAGCTGCTGGGTATATATACCGTGTAGCTAAGTATGATTTCGAAAATAATGCAGGCCAGCTGTGATAAGTTCCTGTTTTCTTCAGGCGAAAGCAGATCTAAATTTATTTTTAGTTGCAGGGTATCTATATGTCAAGCTAAAGTTATGCGGTATGTGTGTGTGAGCTGTATGATAAAATTATCACCGACTTCTAGAAACTTCATATTAACTGTAAATCTCTCTTAAGAAGATAAACTTGTATCAGTCTTATGCACAGATATGATCTGTTACACAGATGCCAGTGTCTCATAGGAAAATATAGTTCTCACCATATAATTATATCTATTTAGATATTAACCATCTCATTTTCTATAATGGAAAAACTGATAATATGATTTTACTATTTTGAACTTGGACATATCCCAGGAATGAGGTCTAACAGCTAGCAGGACAAAACATTTTGTTTTTGTGTCCTTGATAAGGCTGGGAAGGAGTAGCTTAAATAGTTTTCCCAGTATTCTTTCAGTCCTAGTCTCTATCACATTCTATTTTCTTTAAAGATAGATTCTTTTGAATAGACTCTTCCCTTCAGTAGAAAATAAGTCTCCAGGAGAACCTGAGAGTACTTAGTTTATATTATGTCTAAAGCAAGAAAAAGTAAAGATTTTCTAGTTTTTTTAAAAAAAAATTGGTAGTAGACTTCAATGGACTATAATTTCAGTCATATGGCTTTCAAAGTCTTTGCTAATTCATGTTCTCTTGTTGTTCTCTCTAGTTTATTTTCAAAATCCTGCTGGATGAAGCATGCTATAAACACACAAACATCAGGATACATGATCCTGTTTAGTGTCAGATTTATACTTAGATCTAGTTTTTCCTGTGACAGTTTTTGTGTCTTCAATTCCATTAGGGACAGATGGGAAAATATAAGTTATAAAGCTAAGATTCAAAAATATCTGAGAAATGAAAAAGATATTTTAGAAGTTTTTCAACTTCCTTTACAGTTTCTTATTATGTTTAAAGAAAATATTTTATGAGTGCTGGCTCTTTCTTTCTTTGTATTCTGTTTCCCTCTTAACTACCAATTCAGACTTGATGCCATTATAGAAAGCATAGCTGAAACTTCCAATACTTCTAAAATGTTGTCTACAGTAAGGACATGTCTACATGGGAAATTAAGATGAATTAATAAAAGGTCGGAATTTACGGTGTATTAACTTAAGTGCATCTCTGAGAGTCCACACAAAGATTTAATGTACTTTAAATTCACATCTTTCATCAATACAGCTTAACTTTTAGTATAGATGAGCCCTAACAGCTTTACCTATTTCTAACAATGGATGTCAGCAACAGGTGCAGGTTGCTCCAATGTTGAAAACTGTGTAAGTGCAAATACAGACAGGACCAAACTGTGTTCAGCTGTTTTTTTCAGAAACTGTGACTGAAGCACTCTTCAAGCTACGTAGGAGGGCTGTGAGGGAAAGGTTGCACTGCTGGGCTAAATCTACTCTGAGGAGACAGAGAGGACTTCAGTTTCTAGCACCTTCAAAATGGTGCTCTTCAAGGAGCAAACAGAAAGAACAAAGGGAACAGAACTACAATGGGGCTTTAAATACTATAAAAAAAGTTTTCAAGTTAAAAACGTTAAAAATTGTCAAAAAATATGGGAAAATAATCTTTCTAATAAAGATGAGGGACAAAAGAGGCAATAAGCAATTGGGCAGTGCTGGAAACATGCAAATGTGGACCTAATCATTTCACAGGCATCAATACTTGTTTTGAAATCCTGCTTGTCACGGAGTCACCGGGCGATGCTCTGGAACTGCTCCCCACCAAGCCAGTCAGGACTTTGGGGAGCCTCTTCTTCCTTGGAGCAGACTTGTTCAGGGCAAGAAGCTCACACGGCTTCACCTCCTGGGTCTCTCCTTGGAGTATTCAGCATCCTTTGCCCCTCCGTGTGCTTCCCCCAGCGAGTCACCCAGGTGGGGTCCTGGGGAAGCCACAGGGTCCTGCACCCCCACTTTGCAGTCAGACGTGACTCTGCACCCCCACTTTGCAGCCAGCCAGTAATACAGAGGTTTATTCGATTACAGGAACAGGGTCTAAAACAGAGCTTGTAGATACAGCAAACTGGACCCCTCGGCCGGGTCCATTCTAGGGGGCAGTGAGCCAGACCCCCACTCTGCACTTCCCTCCTCGTCCCCAGCCAGATCCAGACTAACAACCCCCTCCAGCCCCTCCTCCTCCGCTCAGCTCCTTTCCTAGGCCAGGAGGTTACCTGACCTCTTTGTCTCCAACACCTTCAGTTGGCACCTTTGCAGAGGAGGGGCCCAGGCCATCAGTTGCTAGGAGACAGAGTGCCAGGCATTTAGGTGCACTGGCCCTTTGCTATGCAGCAATCACACACCCTTATTCCACCACCTAGATACTTAAGAACTGCATAGGGGACACTGAGGCACCAACACAGTATCCAGAGCAGACATTAAAAACATTCCCAGTTCGTCACACTGCTCAAAGCTCTTCTCCTTCCTATGTATTAAAAAGAAACATTAAAAGACAGAATAATAATGTCAATGATGTTTCCATCGTCAGTCAGAACCAACAGTGTCAGTCCATTTTTGCAGCATTTTACAAAGCATGTTTGTTTTGTTCCCATTCGTTTTCTTGTATTTGCTGTAATAAAACTCCTAACCTTAATGTACTCATTTAGTGTTGATCTGGAGATCATATGTCTACAGAAATGTCACTGTAATGCAGCATTAACAATCAAAAAGTGTTACCATCTGAACTTAATAGGAACAGTATTACATCTTTTGGCATGTGAAGGTTTTAATTTCAACCCAGTATATTTTATTTACTGGTGAGAGGTTTCAGAGTGGTAGCCGTGTTAGTCTGAATGAGCAAAAACAACAAGGAATACTTGAGGCACCTTAGAGACTAACATATTTACTTGGTCATAAGCTTTCATTGGCTAAAACCCACTTCATCAGATGCATGGAGTGGAAAATACAGTAGGAAGATATACATATATACACACAGTACATGAAAAGATGGGATTTGCCTTAGGTAAGGAGACAGTCTACAGGATTGTCTAGCTATATAGACTCTCTCCTCAGGCCCTACGCTACCAGCACTCCTAGCTATCTTCGAGACACCACTGACTTCCTGAGGAAACTACAATCCATTGGTGGTCTTCCAGAAAACGCTATCCTAGCCACTATGGATGTAGAAGCCTATACACCAACATTCCACACAAAAAATGGACTATAAGCCACCAGGAACAGTATCCCCGATAATGTCACGGAAAACCTGATGGCTGAACTTTGTGACTTTGTCCTCGCCCACAACCATTTCAGATTTGGGGACAACTTATACCTTCAAGTCAGTGGCACTGCTATGGGTACCTGCATGGCCCCACAGTATGCTAACATTTTTATGGCTGACTTAGAACAACGCTTCTTCAGCTCTCGTCCCCTAACACCCCTAAGCTACTTGCATTACACTGATGACATCTTCATCATCTGGACCCCTGGGAAAGAGGCTCTTGAGGAATTCAACCAGGATTTCAACAATTTCCACCCCATCATCAACCTCAGCCTGAACCAGTCCACACAAGAGATCCACTTCCTGGACACTACAGTGCAAATAAGTGATGGTAACATAAACACCACCCTAAACCTACCTACATGCTATACTTATCTACATGCCTCCAGCTTTCATCCATCATATCACATGATCCATTGTTTACAGCCAAGCTCTAAGATACAACCGCATTTGCTCCAATACCTCTGACAGAGACAAACACCTACAGGATCTCTATCAAGCATCCTTAAAACTACAATACCCACCAGATGAAGTGAAGAAACAGACTGACAAAGCCAGAAGAGTACCCAGATGTCACCTACTACAGGACAGACCCAACAAAGAAAGTAACAGAACGCCACTAGCCATCACCTTCAGCCCCCAGCTAAAACCTCTCCAGCACAACATCAAGGATTTACAACCTATCCTGAAGGACGATCCCTCACTCTCACAGACCTTGGGAGAAAGGCAAGCCCTCACTTACAGACAGACCCACAACCTGAAGCAAATACTCACCAGCAACTACACACCACACAAAAAAACACTAACCCAGGAACCTATCCCTGCAATAAACCCGTTGCCAACTCTGTCCACATATCTATTCCAGGGACACCATCATAGGACCTAACCACATCAGCGACACCATCAGGGACTCGTTCACCTGCACATCTACCAACGTGTGCCATCAATGCCCCTCTGCCATGGACATTGGCCAAACTGGAAAGTCTCTACACAAAAGAATATATGGGCACAAATCTGATGTCAAGAATTATAACATTCAAAAACCAGTCGGAGAACACTTCAATCTCCCTGGACACTCAATAACAGATTTAAAAATGGTAATTCTTCAACAAAAGAACTTCAAAAACAGACTCCAACGAAAAACTGCAGAACTGGAATTTATTTGCAAACTGGACATCATCAAATTAGGCCTGAATAAAGACTGGGAGTGGATGGGTCACTACAAAAACTAAAAACAAATTTCCCCATACTAATTTTCTGCTACTGTTATTCACATCTTCTTGTCAATTGTTTGAAATGGGCCACTCTGAATACCACTTCAAAAGTGATTTTTCCTCCTGTTGATAATAGGCCACTTTAATTGAATTTTCTTGTCAGAACTGACCCCCCGCTTGGTAAGGCAACTCTCATCTTTTCATGTACTGTGTGTGTATCTATATATCGATATATCTATATCTAGATAGATAGATAGATAGATATCTTCCTACTGTATTTTTCACTCTATGCATCTGATGAAGTGGGTTTTAGCCCATGAAAGCTTATGCCCAAATAAATTGGTTAGTCTCTAAGGTGCCACAAGTACTCCTCATTGTTTTTATTTACTGGGGCATTTGTTTTTTCTCCAATAATTCAATGAAGTACAATATCTACTGGAGGAAACAGAATATCAACATTTGTTAATATTTATTGTTTTCTTCTTGAAAATTTGTTTTAAAAGCATACTTTTGCCTACAAGTTACATTTTAAATAAATATTTATAGCAGATGTATTATTTGCTTTATGATGTTCTGGGAGGCCAAATATTCCAGCATATACTTTACTGAGGCAAATGAGAAAACCTCTGGAGTAATCATCTGCATGGAACTAATATTATATCTAATCCACTGCTTGAAAGACACACTAACAAATTTCTATTTTGCTAAGATATCAGTAATTAGCCAAGTCTCTTTTGGTCTTGTTCCATTTAGAATAAATAAAAAAACCAAACAACTTGAGGTCTGATTCAGACTCTATTGAACTCAGTGGGATCTTGACTTCAATGGAAGACGGAATGGGCCGTTATTCGTGTCCCATATTTTGGTTAAAAGGCTTGGATATCATTTCAATGGATCTTTTAAAATGAACTACTAAAAAATTAAATTAGGTGCCTTCCTAGCTATGGTTCAGACCCTGTCCTCTGTTGTGTAACTAGGGAGGAAATAGGATGCAGAGTGTCCCCTTACTGTGCCCAGTGCACTGTGTAGTATCAGGATTGTGTAACTATCATGTACTTAACAAAGCATTAAGTAAGGGGCATTATGTACTCTGGTCTATGAAACACTATTCCCTCAAGGGTAAATGGTCTGCTAATTAACATGTGGGACTAGAAAGGTTATTTACCTTACAGAAACTGGAATTCCTTGAGATGTGTGGTCCCTATATATTCCACTGTATACATACACTCCATGCACCGGAGATGGGAAAATTCTTGCTAGTAGTATCTGCTGGCCCACACCTGTGTCCTCTGCCTTCTCATGCCCAAACCAACCACCTCTGCAGATCCTTCTCTACCACAGACTGTTCTAGGAAAGGATTGGCAGCAGAGGGCAAGGTAGCGGGGTTTACATAAGGACAACACATCTCAGAGAACTCCAGTTACTTTAAGCAAATAATCTTTCTTTCTTCATCAAGTGATGGCCCCTGTCACAGCTCAGAGCAGTTGTATCTGTATTCCTCCTCTGTGGTTCCTCAAGTACCAACACTCTAGGCTCCACGATCTTGTCTCCCTCCTGACTGAGGTATTTCCCAAGCGGCACAGTTCCCTGCCCTACCCTGTGATATACCCAGAAAGCCAGAATGCCTAAATTGGCCAGTGTCTGTGCTTTGCTTTCTCTTCAAAGTCTATAAATAACATAACTGCTAGCACCACATAGATCTTCCTACGCAAGCATGTTAATTCTTAAGGTGAAATCATTACAGAGAAAACATATTAAAAACAATAAAAGAAGCTATATGCATGCTAATAAGCTTATCAGCGATCAGCCCCCAACTCTACCAGGGGCTCTCATTGTAGTCAGTTCTTCCAAACCTTCTCTAAGGACTGCCTCCTTTGCCTGTCCCGGTCCTATCCATTTGTTGGATCAGAAAGAAGGTTCTGAGTCAGTTTAAAGTCAAGTTATTTATTCCACAGTCTTTTCTTTGTCAGTTGGTCTCTGGGGAATCTAGTTTGAACTACTATATGTGAGCCCCCTCCCAAACTTTTCATTTTTTTTAATGCCTTCTATATATTTATGAATATGTTATTGGATTTTGTATCTAGTCTTGCAGCACTTGCAGAGGCAAACTTTGTCTATACAAGGAGTCTGACAGAGCCTTAAGATTTCAACTTTATTGTGTATGGGACTTCTTTACTTGAGTGTTTCAGAGAAACTGCATATTTGTGTCAAATATTCCTCTTTCTTTAATGATCTTCATAACCAGTATTTCAGGTCGGCAAACTTTTGTTATATTTCTTTTGCTCTGTTGCTGAGAAAGATTAGGACTGTGATTATAGATAGCCTGTTAATGTTTTCATTAAATATTTTAAATCAAGGATGAGCTAACAACAACAATATTTTACACTTTCATCTGAGGATATCAAAGTACTTTGTAAATATTGAAGAGCTCTATCAGGCTTGCCATTCTTGGCACAGAGGCTCTTTCTCTTCAGCTCCTGACATCTAGAACAATATCCCTGTATTCTTTTGCCTCAGCAATTTCATTTCAGATCTTATTGCAGTAGACTCTTTTCCTTAGGCCACACATTTTCAGATTCAAGAGCATAATAAATTAGACCCTGGATGGGGACATCCCTTAACCTTTGACATATCTCCTTATGTCCACTCTGTTCCCTGCTAACAGATCAATACAGCCTAGTATATCAAACTAGCAGATATAACAGAAAATGACTTTTGACATGAAATATCTATTTCACATAACTGAAAAAGTCTGTCTGGTGTACTGCCTCTTATGTAGTGTGGTAACCTTACCTTCTGTAACACTTACGTGATATTTCCCCATTCTCCAATGCTAACTCATGTAAAACATTAGAAAGCAGTTTTCAGTCTTACTAACAGTTTTATTAGATAATCCATCTTAAAAAGAATAGTTTCTGATACACTAATAATTTAGATTTCTACCCTTTGATCATATCTGTTGCTTACACAGACTAAATTGCCTTTGTCTTCCAGATTCAGAGAGGAGAATCATTGTTTGATTTCCTCCAGCAACTGTACTTCTCTGGGATTCTCTGTGCTTCTACAGATTACTATTCTGTGCAGTTCTACGAAGTTCCCATTTCTCACAGTAAATTTCTGCTCTTGTTAAGTCACTGCACTGGGACTCAGGAAAGTTGGGTTCAATTCCTGGCTCTGCATAGATTTCCCATGTGACCTCGAGCAAGTCAAACAAGCCCAGATTATTAAAGTGCTCAGTGCCCAGCACCTCCCATTGTGACATTTATGGCCAGATTTTACAAAAAGCTGTGCTGTGCTCTTTTGAAAATCTGGGCGTCTAATTTGGTACCTAAATTGGAGCTGAACTATTTTGAAAACCTGGGACATAGTTTCTCTGTTCTCCAGTTCCTTGTTTGTAAAATGGAATAAATAATAATTCCTTACCTTACAGGGGAGTTGTGATGATGAATTCATTAATGTTAGTCAGGCTCTCATGCACTTATATGTAGGAAGAACCTAGAGATAAATAGATATTGATTGCATAATCAGGGCTGTAAATGTTTCCATTTCTGGCAGACTCTGAGGTTTGGTCTGTGCTACAAAGTTTTGCCAGCATAGCCATGTCAGCTAAGAGTATGAAAAAAATTCACACAAACCCCATAGTCAACAGTTCTGCCATCAAAATTGCTGGTATCGACACATTGTGTACTGTGATCTAGCTCGCAGCCCACAGGCTGGATCAAGACTGCAGGACTGTTCCTTTTAGCCCCGGAACACATTCAACCTCCTCTATAAAATGGCATCACGCTCACTGTATGTGGAAGATCACACCTTATAGAGGATGCCATTTTGTAGAGCATATATTTCTGAATGTGGCCCAAAGAAATGCCCCAAAGCTAGCATCCAACCCACACTAGTGAAAAGTTTGGACCATCCCTTTTGCCGGCATATGTTGTGTCTCCATTTTTAGCATAGCTAAATTGGTAAAGGCTTTGTAGTGTAGACAAGCCCTGCAGCTGTGCTCCATTCAGGTTTACATTAACTTCTGACCACAGTGTCTTTCTCCTGTTCAGTGCATGGTTTCTCCTGAATTCCTGAGACATCACACTTCATTCCTCCCTCACTAGGCTGTACTTTCAAAACACATTGAATGTTTCCCTTCCTTAGCTGCCCCCATGACTGACATAATTATCTCATTGTAAACTGTAAGATGCTGAATGCTTCCAGCAAGATGCTGAGCAACCTCAATTTTCATTGGAAATAATGTGATCTGATGGTGCTCAGTATTAGAAAGGCCATACCCCAGGACTGTGCTGGCAGAGGGAGAGAAGAGAGCAGTGTTCTTCTAATTTCTTTTTCAAATGCTAGGAAACTGTCAGACAAAAGCATTCCATTTGCCTCTTATTTGGACTATTGCTCTATAGAGATTTTATTTTATTTTTTTGTCCCCTACCAAATTCTTTTCCTGCTATTTCAATCAATCTTCTCCTAAAGGCAAGCCCCAGAATGGTGGCTAAGTTCCTAGACTTTCTGTTAAAGGGAAGGTGTGCATCTCTATTAGAAAATACTGTTGCAGAAGACAGAAGCTATGGAAAACATTGAGACCGTACAACAGAAATGGAGTGTGTGAGAGATGGGAGGGAGAGGGGAAGAGAAGTCTTGTTCTGCGAATGACAGAATTAGACTGATCTGGGTTGATTTTGTTAAAATTGTTGCAAAATCCACTAGTATGCTGTGATAATCAGAGTCCAAGCACCTAAAAGGAGAATAGAAGGTTTAAACCTCCAAAATAAGCAGTTATAGCATGCAAGCAGTTGGTTTATCATTGTACTATAACAATATTGAGTAATGTATCTTTTATTAAGTATTTTAATGTTCTGAACACCATAGTCATTATGAGATATGTATACACATAATGCTTATGAATATACATATGCATATAAAATATAAATTGCAGCTGTGGTGCAACTTTAGCATCACCTCACAACAGGGTGGTGATACAATCAGGCATGGACGATAACCTCCCAAGCCAGGTTTTTTTTTTTGTTTGTTTGTTTGTTTTTTTTACACAAAACCAGCTCCAGGTACCCATCCATTGTCCAGCCCAGGAAAGGACAAAGGTGGACCATTAAAATTAATGGAAAGACATTGAGACCACTGGCGATTTCCCCAGTCGAATAATTATGAGTCACCTGACCATAGTCTGAGAGAGAGGGGAAAAAGGGGGTAAAGTCTTTTAAAAAGGAGGCTTGAAACTGAAGTGTTCATCCAGAAACTGAAGGACAGCATCTGGGCAGCTGTACACCTGGAGACTGTTCAAAGGTAATAGATAACTTGCATTAGAAAAGGGATTTTATCTAATGTAGATGTGCAAAGCCTGGTTGACTCTTAATTTTCTGTGTAACTTGTATATGTTTGCGCTCCATTACTCTTTCATCTTTGAGTGTGTGTTTTTTCTATTAAATAAACCTTTTATTTTAACCCAAGCAGATCTCTGGTGTGCAACTGTGTGGACTGTGTATCCCAAAGTAAGCTGGTGTTTGGAGGGATGGTTTCACGCCTTTGGGGGTGACAGATCACAAGGGAAAAGTCCAAGTGTCTGGTACTTAAGAACTCAGGGAGGGTGGATTTGGGGAGAGGGGACTGGAAGGGTTATTGTGTCACCCTGCAAGGAGTAACCAGGCTTCTGGAAACCAGGGTGAGACCTTGTGCTCGGAGGCTGGCTACTGGCATCAGGGATCTGAGCCATAGCAGCACAACATTAAGGCACCCCCAGGTTGCAGGGCAGATCAGTGACAGAACCCCTTATTGGTCTGGCTGCTGATGCCCAAAACATCACACATTCAACCCTGTGCCTCTGTGAAATCTCACTAACTAAATGGTTCTCTATAAAGGTGCACAGCTCTGCAATATTGGATCCTGGCACAGGACCAGGGACCAAAGGCAAAAATCAATGCACAGAAAAAGAACAGGTGTCTAATGTTGTAGGAAGAAAGTCAGTTTGTAGTTTGGCAATGGACATCAACTTCTCCCTTTTGAATGTGTGGATATAGAGAGAGGCTAGGTAAGCATTCTAACCCATTCCTTTTTAATACAGTCCATGGGCCAGATCTGACATCAGCCACACTCATGTAAATTCAAAGTTAACAATTGAAATCAACAGATTTATTCTGGATTTACACTGGTGTACGTGAGAGTAAATGGTGGCCCGTGCAATGTCCTCTGCAATGAACAGGTTGCAGGAAAGTTAATCATCTTGAAGCATTAGGTTTTACTGTAATAAATTAAACATTGTTATCAAAACATGGCTGGATATGGATATTGTAAGAAAGCAGCCAGAAAGATCAGTGTTACAGATGGTTTTAAAAAGTTCAGAACACTTCCATGCCTTCTCCTCCACCCTATAAGAAAACAAACTCAGATAAACAGCCTTGCAATACCACACCACAGAAGGAAACTACCTCTGTCATCACTTCTGTCCAAACACGCAAGGAAACAAATAATTCTGTTTTGTTTTAAAGAACAAGAGATGACAACTTGCTTTGAAGCAATATCAAATTACACTATCTGAAAGACTTTCTGTATGAGGGCATTTCCACTACCATGAACCCTGTTCACACTACTCCTTTTATAACCACCTTCTTTCCTTGTGTCAGATAAAGGCCCCACTTCAGAGAGTGTGCATCACATGTGCTATCTTAATTTCATTCTGCAGCCATTACAATAAATATTTTAAATATGAAATCCTGATGGAGAAGGATGAAATGATCCCAAGTAAAAGAGATCTTAAAGCAATAATAATTAGTCATTCAAAAAAGCACCTATAATGTGGAAGATGAAGTATTGAGGATGGATAAAAGTTTAGGAATGTAAAGCAATCAGTCAGACAAACCATAATACTTGTTCTGGGCTGAAGCTGCTTAGGATGGCCAGAATCTTGCTTTGTGGTAGGCAAGGGGAGAAGGGTTGGGTCCTTTGTCAATTATACAATGACAGCCCAATAACATTGTATTGGCAATTAATAAATTTTGAAATAGATAGGGGAAAAAAAGCATTTAAGCATTTTCACAATGAGATTTTTAGGCACTTGCAGCCAGATTCTGAAGTCAGTAGATTGCAGAGGGTGTAAAATCAGAGAAGAATTTGGCCCAAGCTAGTTTACTGTGAAAAAAATAATAAGCAAGAAATAGTTCAAAGGGGAAAAAACTCCTAATAACTGAGCATTTTAGACACTAGCTGATACTGGATTTGTCCATAATTTGTAGAATAAACTATATTTTTGAAGGTGGAGTTTGAAGAATGCTTTCCAGAGTTTTATGACATTATCATATGTAACAGATTGTGCCCAAGGTGAAAGAAGGGAAGGCAGGGGACTGTGGAGTGGGGATGGGGCAACCAAACTACCAGGTCTTGCTTCCCACAAGGCAGGGGGGACTATCCTGGTCTGAGATGCTCCACACTGGCAAGAGGCATGACGGGGTGGGACTGTGACTTGGGTCTCATTCCTTCCATCCCTACCACAGCTCTGTGCCTGGCAATAAGTGAAGCACACACCATACGTTTTCAAATGCTAAAATAGTTACTGCTCCTGAGCACAGTGCTAAAGTACATCACTCCTTACATCCTGAAGGCAAAGTGCTTCGTGAAACTGCTGCTCAGACAGAGCACTTTCAACGGCAAAAGCCACAATGTAGTCTGATAAGACAGACGACAATACAATACGGCTCTCCTGAGGTTTCAGAGATAGTGTCCTTGCTTAGTTTTGCATTGATAATAATCACCCCGAAGCTGCAGGTTTACCTGAAAGCAGCTAATAGAAGTGTTCTTGCCTTTAACACTCAGATGCCCAACTCCCAATGAGGTCTAAACCCAAATAAATCCATTTTACCCTGTATAAAGCTTATACAGGAACTGACCAAATGCTCAACTAAGGTTATTTAGAAATCAAGCCAGTACACAGCCAACATTCATAACATTCATAACTTGAAATACTAAAATGACACATGCATACAAATAGGATTAATACATTCAGTAGATCATAACCTTTGACGCTATTAAGGGCCCAAAAGCAAGCTATTCCAATGGTTAGGAAAGATAGAAAATGTGGCAAAAGACCACCTTGGCTTAACCACGAGATCTTGCGTGACCTACAAAATAAAAAGGCGTCATATAAAAAATGGAAACTAGGTCAGATTACAAAGGACGAATATAGGCAAATAACACAGGAATGCAGAGGCAAGATTAGAAAGGCAAAGGCACAAAATGAGCTCAAACTAGCTATGGGAATAAAGGGAAACAAGAAGACTTTTTATCAATACATTAGAAGCAAGAGGAAGACCAAGGATAGGGTAGGCCCACTGCTCAGTGAGGAGGGGGAAACAGTAATGGGAGACTTGGAAATGGCAGAGATGCTTAATGACTTCTTTGTTTCAGTCTTCACTGAGAAGTCTGAAGGAATGTCTAATATAGTGAATGCTTACGGGAAGAGGGTAGGTTCAGAAGATAAAATAAAAAAAGAGCAAGTAAAAAATCACTTAGAAAAGTTAGATGCCTGCAAGTCACCAGGGCCTGATGAAATGCATCCTAGAATACTCAAGGAGTTAATAGAGGAGGTATCTGAGCCTCTAGCTATTATCTTTGGGAAATCATGGGAGACGGGGGAGATTCCAGAAGACTGGAAGGGGGAAAATATAGTGCCCATCTACAAAAAGGGAAATAAAAACAACCCAGGAAACTACAGACCAGTTAGTTTAACTTCTGTGCCGGGGAAGATAATGGAGCAGATAATTAAAGAAATCAAATGCAAACACTTGGAAGGTGGTAAGGTGATAGGGAATAGCCAGCATGGATTTTAAAGAACAAATCATGTCAAACTAATCTGATAGCATTCTTTGATAGGATAACGAGCCTTGTGGATAAGGGAGAAGTGGTGGATGTGATATACCTAGACTTTAATAAGGCATTTGATACGGTCTCACATGATAATCTTATAGATAAACTAGGAAAGCACAATTTAGATGGGGCTACTATAAGGTGGGTGCATAACTGGCTGGATAACCGTACTCAGAGAGTAGTTATTAATGGCTCCCAATCCTGCTGGAAAGGTATAACAAGTAGGGTTCCACAGGGGTCTGTTTTGGGACCGGCTCTGTTCAATATCTTCATCAACGATTTAGATGTTGGCATAGAAAGTACGCTTATTAAGTTTGTGGACAATACCAAACTGGGAGGGATTGCAACTGCTTTGGAGGACAAGGTCAAAATTCAAAACAATCTGGACAAATTGGAGAAATGGTCTGAGGTGAACAGGATGAAGTTCAATAAAGATAAATGCAAAGTGCTCCACTTAGGAAGAAACAATCAGTTTCACACATACAGAATGGGAGGAGACTGTCTAGGAAGGAGTATGGCAGAAAGAGATCTAGGGGTCATAGTGGACCACAAGCTTAATATGAGTCAACAGTGTGATACTGTTGCAAAAAAAGCAAATGTGATTCTGGGATGCATTAACAGGTGTGTTGTAAACAAGACACGAGAAGTCATTCTTCCGCTTTACTCTGCACTGGTTAGGCCTCAACTGGAGTATTGTGTCCAGTTCTGGGCACCGCATTTCAAGAAATATGTGGAGAAATTGGAGAGGGTCCAGAGAAGAGCAACGAGAATGATTAAAGGTCTTGAGAACATGACCTATGAAGGAAGGCTGAAGGAATTGGGTTTGTTTAGTTTGGAAAAGAGAAGACTGAGAGGGGACATGATAGCAGTTTTCAGGTATCTAAAAGGGTGTCATCAGGAGGAGGGAGAAAACTTGTTCACCTTAGCCTCCAATGATAGAACAAGAAGCAATGGGCTTAAACTGCAGCAAGGGAGATTTAGGTTGGACATTAGGAAAAAGTTCCTAACTGTCAGGGTAGTTAAACACTGGAATAGATTGCCTAGGGAAGTTGTGGAATCTCCATCTCTGGAGATATTTAAGAGTAGGTTAGATAAATGTCTATTAGGGATAGTCTAGACAGTATTTGGTCCTGCCATAAGGGCAGGGGACTGGACTCGATGACTTCTCGAGGTCCCTTCCAGTCTATGAGTCTATGAGATATGTTACATGGCATATATAGCATAAAACACATTCTAAGCATATTTCCATAAAGCCTTATGGGAGATACTGTCACAATAGGTATATGACAGCAGCACATTAAGAGAACCACTTGGCTTTTAACAAGTGATAGAAAATGAAAATAATAAAAGCTCACATATAGTTAACATTACTGGATAATTTTTTTCTCTCTAAAAACATTTCAAACGGCTTTTTAATTCACAGCACCAACATAGTTGGTACACATCATGATAGAATATTTGTATTTCTTTAGTACTTCCATCTGAGGATTTCAGAACACTTTACAAGTGTTAACTGAGCCTCATTACCCCTTGAAATAAAGACATATTATCCCAGACAGGGAAACTGAGATACAGAGATGTTGTGATTGACTAAAGTCAACCAGAAAGTCTGTGAGGGAGCCAGAAACAATCTTAACACCCAGACCTCTGTTATTGCCCCAAGACCAAACTGCTCCAGAAGCATGGACAAAGTTTACCAAGAAAACATTAGTAATATTATCCAGCCTTAACCTAATTTCCAGCACGCATACATTTGCAGAGGCAACTAGAGTAATATGGACAGATTTCATTACAGTTGCATCCTAGCTAAATTAAATCCAGATAAAGAAAAATAACTGGCTTTAATGACCTTCCTGCTGTACATTTGTGCTTATCCAAAATTAACTAACTTTTAATTTTTTGTCATCTTGTATGTGTCTGCGTGTGTGCATGGAATACCACATACCAGCTGGTTTTCACTGAACTAAACAAGGAGATTCCTCCTTTGCTAAACAGCTCTTCCTCCTGTTTGTTCATACCAAGAGGTCAGAATCCCTTGTGGCCTTATATATAATCTGTTGCTATGGAAATGATTGTGGTGTTACAAAGGGAGAATTATGACCTCTTGGTATGAAAAAAAGTTAGGTTTCCATTATGTTTTCAACTAGCACTGAGACATTTTCATTTTAACGTTGGGAGTTACCCTTCCTAAATGGATGTGAGGTTAACTAGATGTGTAGCTGATAAGTATTATCCCTAGTCATTAGTGATTGTGCCAATGCTTTGATTTCTAAAATATAATGAATAACTTAATAAAGAACTGCCAATGGAAGGACTGAAGCCTTTAGCTAAATACTGAATAGCTTTCACTGGTTAGAAATGATTTATCAGTACATGATGCAAGATGAAGAACTACCACAAATCCTGGCAAAAAACTAATAAAAAACATAGCAGGGGGAAAACAAGAATAAGTGGTACAAGCCTTTTAATTAATGTAAATTTTCATGTTGCTTAATTTTCTTTCATTATATGTTTTGGGATTAAAGAGAGAAACAATTCATTACTTGACTGCCTATTGCAAGACATCTCTGGCCTTGACTGATAATAAGAAGGACTGAATGGTATGAAGCCTAAGGAATGAAGCTCAATCACTCCCAGCAATTACTGTGTCTTATTGATAACTTGCAGCTCTATCCTGCAAATGCCATCTCTGGAACAAAGCCTGTCAGAGATCAGACTGAATCCATTAAAAAGCTTTGATTAACATGTCCCTGGGGTGTGCTGTGGAAACTTTTTACGCCAAATGACAGCTGATTGCTACTGCTTCTGAATTGTCCTCCTGAAACACTCTTGTGTTTTAATCTAGTGCACAGTTTAAATTAAAAAACGGCAATGACTTTGTGTGACCTAAATACAAGCCGCTTTTATTCATTGTGGAATTTATCAACTGCTTGCAGATTAAGTGCTCAGAGAAGCAACAATTAACCTTACTGTGGGTTAGTTAATATTAATTATATATCACCACTGCTTTCTTGTACTAGCTACATGTGTCCACCGAAAGGGTCATATTTAATGTGCTCAGTTTAGTGGACAAGAATCTTTGTACTTGTCCTCCCTTGAAAACAAATTGTTTGTATTTGACAAGCATAACATCAACAACGTTGGCTTTCTTTAGTAGCAGACATTGATGTGTAAATGGATTCTGGACCCTTTAAAGCACAAAGGCTCAATCTTTCTAGGCCTCAAATTTCAAGAGGGAAAGGAGCTGTCCGTCTACTCAGCCAATCGTCTTCCCATCATCCACTGAGAAAAAACAATATATAGTGGGGATATTATTTTTTCTTTGTTACCCTTCAGTTTCTTGTAAGACAAATGTCAGGGCCAGCAGGGACTACATTATAAACAAAAAGTGGATTTCTTTATACTCCAGTAAAATACACATTTAGAAACACAGGTAAAAGATGTACTCGCCAGAAGATCGTTCAATGTGATATGCTAGAATCTACAAAAGAGGTATAAAATAAGGGCCTGATCCTGTTCCCACTGAAATCAATGTCAAAACTCTCACTGGCTTCAGTGGGAGAAGGACTGGGCCCTGAAGAGAATAAATTTGCAGAGCTGCATTCACCAGTTAACATTTATTAACTGCAAAATGCTTAGATGTCTCATTTTGCTGAATACATCATTTACTATTCAAATGGGTTAGTTACTGTCCATCCACGTTGTATTTACATTCAGAGGCGGCTCTAGACATTTCGCCACCCCAAGCACAGCGGCACGCTATGGGGGGCGCTCTGCCGGCCTCCGGTCCCGCAGCTCCGGTGGACCTCCCCCAGGCATGCCTGCGGACAGGGCCAGCTCCAGGCCCCAGCGCATCAAGCGTGTGCTTGGGGCGGCATGCCACGGGGGGCGCTCTGCCGGTCGCCGGGAGGGTGGCAGGAGGCTCCGGTGGACCTCCTACAGGCGTGCCTGCAGAGGGTCAGCTGGTCCCATGGCTTCAGCGGAGCATCCACAGGCGTGCCTGCGCGAGGTCCACCGGCGCCGTGGGACCAGCGGACCCTCCACAGGGATGTCTGCGGGAGGTCCGCCGGAGCCGCGGGACCGGCAAACTGCAGAGCGCCCCCCACAGCATGCCGCCGTGCTTGGGGCAGCGAAATGGCTAGAGCCGGCCCTGCCTGCGGAGGGTCCGCTGGTCCCGCGGCTCCAGCGGACCCTCCACAGGCACGCCTGTGGGAGCTCCACCGGAGTCGCGGGATCAGCGGACCCTCCGCAGGCATGCTGCCAAAGGCAGCCTGCCTGCCACCCTCCCAGAAACTGGCAGAACGCCCTCTGCAGCATGTCGCCCCAAGCACGCGCTTGGCGTACTGGGGCCTGGAGCCGCCGCTGTTTACATTTGATCTAAATAGCAAATATTTTACCATACTTGCATGAGATTACTGTGAATAGCAACTGTGTAGTCAAGACAGCAGGTGCCATTTCTTTTTATTCTTACTTTTCCAATCCCTTTTCACTTTTTCTCTAAAAAATTACATTGAGATTGGAATTTCTCAAGTGTAGTCTCTGCTCAAAAGTAAGCTTGGTTTTTACCTGAAATTTGGAGGACAATTAAGCAAGCCATTTTGTGGTTAAGATACCCATGAATAATTCCTATTATCATTAATAATAATTATAAGTAATAAGACTATGGTAGTGCGCCTAAGAACATTGCACAGGGGTAAGGGTTGGGAGGTAGGATTAAAGGGGTCAGTGTGGGGTTTGCATTACCTACACATCACACAACACCTGCACCCAATAGTATGTAAAGACACAGAGCTGCTTTCTACCTCCAGGAAGCTAGTATTAATAACTAATATATTCAATAGTACCCTAATGAGTAATACATTTGGAATGCATTGTGTAAATAGCTCATTCTGAACTATCATTTGATTGAAGATAAAACAGAGTTAGTACACATTTATTCTGCTATTGCATACAGTTTCGCAAACCGCTTCTGGAAACATCATAAGAATGCTGAAATAAGCAAAATATGAAGCACTTTATTTGTTATGGGGTATTTGAAGCCAGCTATGTTGTTATATTATAGATAAGAGTGCTATATACAGCCATTCTATACAGTTAATGGCATGATCTTATTGCAATAAAATCTATATATATATATCATTCTCAAGAACACTTAATCTTAAGTGAACTATCAGCATCCACTAACATGTGTATCGATAGTAGCTGATAATTTTGGATTCAGATCAAAAGTTTATCTTGGGCACATCTGTCATTGGTCCCTGACAAAGAGGATAGTGGCCTAGATAGACCATTGGCCTGAACTTGTATGGCAATTCTTATGTTCTTGTCTTTGTAGTTTATATATAAACATAAGGAAATTAGCTCTTCAGTATCAGGGGATAGCCATGTTAGTATGTATCCACAAAAACAACAAGGAGTCTCGTGTCACCTTAAAGACTAACAGATTTATTTGGTCATAAGTTTTCATGGGTAAAAAACCTACTTCTTCAGATGCATGGAATGAAAATTACAGATGCAGGCATTATATAATGACACATGAAGAGAAAGGAGTTATCTCACAAGTGGAGAACCAGTGCTGACAGGGCCAATTCGATCAGGGTGGATGTAGTCCACACTCAATAGTAAATGAGGAGATGTCAATTCCAGGAGAGGCAAAGCTGCTTTTGTAATGAGTCAGCCATTCCCATAAGCCACTTTCATAAACAACAGAACTAAAATTCATTTGCAAATTTAACACCATTAATTTAGGCTTGAATAGGGACTGGGAACATATAAGATAGCTCTGCCTGCCAGTGTGAAAATGTTATCTAGAACACAGTGTAAAGCATGTACTTAATTATACATGAATACAAACTTTAACATAAAATAAACCCCTATACTTTATTGTAATATGAAGAAGATTATCACCCTGCGAAGACAGCAGCTGTCCAGGTTGTTATGGGGTAAGTGCTATTTGGGCTGAGTTGAACCTTCTTAAGTGCTTTCATTTAAACAGTGCTAATTCTTTGACATTAAAAATTGCATATTTTTCTATAATTATAAGACAACAAATGATGATCAACGCTGTCATGGTATAATTCCCCACTCTGAACCTTAGCATCCAAAAGATGGGGTACCAGCATGAATTCCTCTAAGCTCAATTACCAGCTTAGTACTTGTAGCGCTGCCACCAACCAGGAATTCCAGCGCCTGGTACACTCTGGTCCCCCTCCAAAACCTTGCCCGGGGACCCCCAAGACCCAGTCCCTCTGGATCTTAACGCAAGGAAAGTAAACCCTTTCCCTCACCATTGCCTCTCCCAGGCTTCCCCTCCCTGGGTTACCCTGGAAGATCACTGTCATTCAAACTCCTTGAATCTTAAAACAGAGAGGAAAATTCACCTTCCCCCTCCTTCTCTCTCCCCCTCCCACACTATCCCTGAGAGAGAAAATAACCCTAACACAGAGAGAAATTTAACCTTTCTCTCCCCCTTCCCTCCTTTCTCCCCACCAATTCCCTGGTGGATCCAGACCCAGTCCCCTGGGGTCTCACCAGAATAAAGAAACAATCAGGTTCTTAAACAAGAAAAGCTTTTAATTAAAGAAAGAAAAAAACAGTAAAAATCATCTTTGTAAACTTAAGATGGAATATGTTACAGGGTCTTTCAGCTATAGACACTGGGAATACCCTCCCAGCCTAAGTATACAAGTACAAATTAAAATCCTTTCAGCAAAATACAAATTTGAACTCCTTCCAGCCAAATACACATTTGCAAATAAAGAAAACAAACATAAGCCTAACTCGTCTTATCACCTAGTACTTACTATTTTGAATCTATAAGAACCTGTATCAGGGAGATTGGAGAGAAACCTGGTTGCACGTTTGGTCCCTCTCAGAACCCAGAGAGAACAACCACCAAATTCTAACAGCACACACACAAACTTCCCTCCCTCAAGATTTGAAAGTATCCTGTCCCCTGATTGGTCCTCTGGTCAGGTGACAGCCAGGCTCACAGATCTTGTTAACCCTTTACAGGCAAAAGAGATATGAAGTACTTCTGTTCTATTAACTCTTACTTATCTGTTTATGACAAACACCTAGTCCCTTGCCACAAGAATTTAAATCTAATATCAAAGTCTGCAGTCTTTAAGGTTATAAAATTCTAAAAGATGAGCATGCAGATGTTGACTTTAAATGTATTTTACATGTACAGACACTTGACACTATAAATCTAACAAAAGGCAGAGATGTAAGAAAGATGCTCTGCATCTGAAGAAGAGTTTGCATAAATATGCAGGGATCACAGCAAATAAGTGCTATAGCAATAATCAACTTGTGCTGTTTATGCAAAATTTTAGAGCCATATATTTTAACACCACTGACAATGCTTTTTGTTGACTTTGCAGATTGACCACCTGTGTGTGCTTGACAACAGTTGACAAAAGACTTTCTGTAAAGGGTAATTGTAGCTACAAATGCTCTTTCACTGCCTCCATTACCTTCTTTCAGCAGGTGTACAGCTTTATTGCCTAATACTACTCTCCTTTTTAGAAGTCTGGCTCCAAGCCCTCTTTGTTTAAACCCAGATGTCAGTCCCTATTTAACTATTCAGGTTTAAAAAAAACAACAAAAAACCCCAAAACAAAAACAAAACCATCTGGAGTAAAACTGATAGGGAGGGCGGTTCATTTCTGTACCTTTTTTTCCTCTCAAAAAAGGTGAAAGGATTTTTCAAATGCATTAATGACCCATCTTAGATCTATTAGACACTTCACATTCAAAAAGGCTCTTTCAGAAGCAGATTCAAACAAGGTAACAGAAGCAAGGAGGAACATGCACAAGAGGCAAAATGGATTGGGAAATATAAATCAGCCCAATTATAATTAAAAAAAAAACAAGTGAGAAACTCTACTCTGTTGAGGAACTATTGGCCAAGCATCTGGGCTTTGAATTGATGTATAATTAAGCTTTAGACAGCTGCAGGTTTCTACAGTGCAACAGGGCACAAGGTATAATAATGTACATTAAGATGCATATGAATGCTTAATACTTAAAATAATTTTTAAAATTCATCTGAAGCATTAGATAAAAAGACATCAGCAAAAATTTAACAGTATTCAAGATGTCAGTGAACAGTGACCCAGGAGTCACAGAAAACAATGAAAATGACCAGCTTTGCCTCCAACCCTGACAGGTCTTTGTAGTAAGATATACACTGTTGTTTTAAGTTCAGACAATGTTGTAGATCAAAGCAAGTAAGAAACATTAAACATTTTAGAGGACATTGTGTTAACAATTAAAATGACCCTTTAAAAAATACATACATATGTACTGGGGTATTGTAACATGCAGACAGTAGTTTTCAAGATGATTAAATATTCAAGAAAGATAAAGTCTCTCCAGTGGTATTTTTAACATGTGCTTTGAGCCCAGTACTCCCTTGCTTATAGAAATAGATCTCTTTCTCCATTACAAATCATGTTTAGCATAAAGGCTGTGAAGACTGCACATTGTGATGTCAACCACTCACAGTCCTCTGTTAACAATTGCTCCAGCTGTGATGATCTCATGAAACATTATTATCTCTGTATAAAAAAATCTGCCTATCTTTTTACTTTTATTTTCCTTTGAGGCTGCTTCTGTTAGGAAAGAAAGACTGCTATATTGTGTCTTCTAATTGTGTTAAGCTCTCACCAAATATTGCATACTTTCTATGCTGCATGTAAACCTTTGCTGTATGTGACAGATAGTGTTGATTGCCATACTGGTTGCATATGAGAAAAAATGCTCCATTTTCAGAAGCAAAGATATTCCTCTGCAGGTTTGTGCATTTTGGTTTTAGATAGCATTCATCTATTTGACATGGGGCCAAAGTTGCTTCTTGGAAATTTTTAATATGATTAATCACGTGTGGCTACGAACTGTAAAATCACAGTTGCCTGAGGATAAAACTGGCACTGCCATTTCGTACTTAATTTATAATCCTAAATAAGGAAAAACAAAACAAAAGCAAAACAGGGATTTAAAGATCGGCTTTCCTATAAAAGATGTGCAGCAGAAATGGTGAGGTTTGCTGTGGATAATCCATTGAAAATAAGATGGCATTAGCTATGTGTGAGTGAAAATAAAGTACAGTGGAACACAGGGTAGGAGGATGGAAGAAAATATAAAAACGCTGAGGTGCAAATTTGGTTCTTGTTGAAAATACTGATTTTAATGGTGTCATTAAACTGTGATATCACTCATTTTTTCCTGATATACAATTAATTGCCTATTGTATGAGAAGGACATTGCAATAAGGTGGCCTTTGTTTTCCTATTTACCTATCCTTATTCTTCATTCCCATAGATGATGATCTGTATAAAAGGCAAGTAATTAAAGGCAAGAGCAGCAGCACTGGGGAGTGAAGTTAAGGTTAATTGTATTTGCACATGTGATAATTATTTCATCTGTTCTGCTATACTGGTCAATCATAACTTCTCTTTGTTTTTTTCATGTGAGATTTTCTGCTCCCATTAAGCAGAACTGACCTAATTCTGCTCCCATCGATTTCATTAGGAGTGGTGTTAGGCCAATGCTGAGAACTTTTGAAAATCCTACCCTTTACGTTCTTGAAGTTTCCAAGAATTTAAAATCTTATTTTCCCCCTTTTTCATTATGGAGCATAAAGACCACGTTTCCTGTGTGTGTGAAAATGATTTTCACAGTGTTTACACTTTACTGGGCTGAAAGGGCTAGAAATGAGAACCAGTGTATCTGTTACTTGCATCAGTGTAAACCATAACACTGAATCATCATTGGAATATATTTGGCACATCAAGGGTTAAACCAGTATAAATCTAGAGTAACTCCATCTGGAATAAATATTGAAGCCAATGGAATTATTCCAGATTTACATTCTCGTAATTAAGATCACAATCTGGCTCATGGTATCACCTGCTGGGTAAATAGCAGGAGAATATCAGCCTGTTTTGTAGAACCATAAGAAAGTCTTACATTTTTAGTAATCACTGATTTTGTCATCATCAGCATATTAAAATACAGAAAGCTAGTTAACTACAGGAATTACAGAAAAAAGTTAGTTGTTTTAGCTTCTGTGTACTGATTATCTGCTGTTAATCAACATGCAGGACTGAGGATTCACAGCTGACTTTATTTAATATTAAAGATGTGGCAATTTTTTTTTTAAATGAGCTTTTTTCTCTTTGGGAATTTGAGTCTCTAATCCACAAGGTACTTAAGCACAGTCATAAAACCTTAAATCCTAACAGCAGTATTTATATGTATGTAAAGGTACACACATATTTAAGCACTTTGCTGAATCATGGCTCTAGGTAGAATTCATTTTTTGGTTTAAAGGGACATAACAAGGCAATAAATAACCTGAATCAACCGTCACCATCTTAAATACAAGCCTGAAGTTTATTTAAGTGTTAGCAATGTACCTTTGTGTAGCAAACAAAGCAAAACCACACACTCCACTATCGTATATTCTCTTAGTTAAGATGCACAAGGCACCAAGAATTTCTTGTTTCTTCCTCATATAGGGCCAAATTCTTACATCATACTGCATCTGAAGGACCCCACTGAATGTTACTTAAGGGTAGAATTTGGCCACAGTTTTCCTGATGATGTTTCCATTAGAGACTATTAAAAAAAGTGGACTCTTAATAGGATTTCCTACAAAGGCACAGCTTACTTACGAGCCATCCATCCATCACAGGTTATGATTAAACCCTTTATACAGCAAAGAAAGAGAGTATGATAAACTGCATGGGGTTGTAAAACAGAAACCCTGACTCTCTGTGCAAATGTTCTCTTCTTTTTCCAAACTCAACTGTTTCACACATACAGTATTTGTCTTGTTAGAGTTACGAGAAGCTCTTTGTTTCTATTGTTATTTCATTCAAAACAGGATTTTTATTTAAAAATACAACAACCCACCAACTGATATGTTAAAAATTTAAGAGCATTATCCACAGCTTTCCAACCCTGCATATGCTATGACTTTACATTTCTCCATAACTGACATCCAAAGTAGTTGTGGTCTTGAAGAAAATGATACAAGTAGTTGTATGTGGCATACTCATACCTGTTCCATCGGTTGTGGGTACATATAAATATTGGAACACAAATCAGCCTATGTGTGAGAGACAGAGAGAACGTGTCTCTGGGTTTGAGTTGTAATGAGCTGGGTAAAAACTTGTTATGTTTGAGTTAAAACCTTGTTCAAACTGATGTGTGAATGGGCTCTTCATTGAAGATAGTTGTAAGAGACAGTTAAGGGGACACACCTAAAATGAAGCCTAATAGAGTCTGCCCAGAAACTAGCACCATATGAGGAGTGGGTCATGGGTGGGTAGAGGACTGGCAGGACAAACAGAACAGAGAAAGAGAGGCAGAGACAAAACCCAAAAGAGCCAAGCAGTAGCCTGTGAACATAGTGTGACCCTGAGAATAGCCAGAGAGAGCGCTTTTGGGTCTTTTAATTAAAAAGGCTTGGAGGCTGTAAGCAAAGAAACTGCTCCTTTTGTTCTTAGTTCTTCCTGAGTCTGGAGAAGCAGGACTTTGTACATGCCTTGTAAATAAATAAGACTGCATAAAAGAGAACACCAGACTCCATCAGTTTCTACTTCCAACTCAAACTTCCCCAGAAGTTCTGAAATTTGAGTAGCTGCTTGGGCTGAAAAGGAGCAACAGAGTAGATATAGTGGAGCTTGACAAATAATTCATAACAAATAATTTACTTGAGCACTTTTTATTCTGTTTCTGTTCATGAATAGTCCACAATAATGAAATTCTTAAGTTTATTTCTAGTGGTTTGCTGGATACAACTGCCTTTTTGTGCTCATTTCACAAGCACACTCTTCTACTGTGTACTCTGTGGTATTTCCTGAAGACTTTACTTTTGTTCTTTCTTGTTACCCTTCATCTAAAATGAAATGAATTTAGAAGGAATGTATACGGTTGCTCTTTGTGTATGGAAAATATAACAGTGGTCATAAGCGCCCACAGAAGATGTTAAATTAAACCCCTCTGGAGCAGCTTTTCTTTATACTTTTGTTGCATGCTTTTCCAATGCATATTAGGTGAGATGGCCTTGTGGCACAGGTTGCTGTCCCACTGCATTCCCTCCATTTTCTTCTCACTCACCCCTTTTATGCTTTCTAGGGTGTGAAAATCCACACCACTTAGTGACACTGTTATACCAACCAATTTCCTGCTGTGGACAGCACTGTGTTGATGGGACTTCTTCTGTCAAGATAGGTACTCCATCTTGCCAAGAGGCAGTAGCTATCTGAATCAAAGAAGCTCTTCTGTTGGCATAGTTAGTATCTTCACTAAGTGCTGTAGTGACACAGCTGTGCGGCTGCAGCACTGTAAATGTAGACAAGTCACTCTTCTCCAAACACAGGGCTTGCCTTCATTGAAAAAAAACATTACAATCACAATAAAACATGATGATAAAGAGCTGAGCTAGCTGACATGATGTTGACCACAAATGACTCACCAGTGAAGAACAGGGCAAATCACATTCAGCATCATGTCAACCAACTCTGACTGAATTTATCGTGAAGACAAGTGTGATCGTGATGGTGCTTCCATTCATGTGTGTTAGACACTTAGAGCTTGTCTACACTACGCAGCTTTTAGTGACAAGGCTGTGCCAACAAAATACTTTTGCAGACAAAATACTTCCAGCCTCATGAGTGGCATTAGCTTTGTCAGCAGGAGTGCCGACAAAGCCACGTTCACACTGCCACTTGCATCGGCAAAATGTTTGTCTTTCGCAGGGGGCTTTTTTAAGTTCTCATGAAAGATAAAAGTTTTGCTGACAACATCGCAGTGTAGACAAGCCCTTAGCTGGTCAGTGCATGCAGAATTTTGCATCTTCTTTCTTTCTACACTATACATGGAACAAATCAATTGGGCCCATTATATGGAGCTGAGATTTACAGTAGGAAAGCTATTGCTCCTTGATGAGAGAGAGGGAGAAAGTGCATTATAGATTTTTTCCCTCAGTAAAGTATTAGACAATCACCAGGAGTCAAAGAATTGTAATGAATCTAACATTCTCTTTTGGAACAAAATAAGTTATTGTTTTAGGCCATTTTTAAGAATTGAGAAAAAAAGAAAAAACCTATGTTTCTCAATGAACCATACGGAATATTGCTTTTGGTAGAAACAATGTTTGAAAGGTTAATGAATTTGCAAACTAGGCTCTCTTTTCGTTTGCTACTGCAATGCAAAAGATGAATGAATGGATTTTAAACAATTACTAACCAAAAAAATTAGGGTAGGAACCAATATTGATATAATTCAATATCTCAGAAATCTGAACTATTACAATCACGATCTCATTAGGAGAGATTAAAGACTGAACACACAGCGACATTGTAAAATATGTGATTTTAATATGTTTGAGCTTTTAACAACATCATATTTATCATGGAACCTCATATGTTTCTCCCCAAACTCCTGAAGGTAATCTAATTTTTTTTGGACCAGTTCCCATATCCTGGATTACAACATAATTTTCTATGAGTTAAGTTGATATATCATGCTGAAATACTGCTATTCTGGACTGACACCTAATGACACATTGAAGATGACGTGACTCCCTTCTTGTGACAGATTCCAGATTTAAGAAATTTATTCCAGTCTTATTTTGAGCTTAATTTCTGATATCAAGAATTGTAATCTTAGATTTAGGCCAGAACCATACACTCTTTGTTATAGATTAAAATAAAGCTGTAGGTATTTCCTCTTGTAATGGTGATTTCCATCAAAATATTCCAAAACCTATAATGAATAAGAGTCATAAATGTGTCCTTTGGGAAAGTGGATAATAAAGAGTTTGGTTTTCTCTAAATTCATAAATTGTTCCAAAAGATGAAAAATTAATAAACAAATATGCAAATTTTGGTCTGATCAAGCAACAATGTCATTAGCTCCTGGATGGTGGGTCTAAGTGAAAAAGACTGCCTGAAAATACTGCTGCCTGGAAACAATAGTTGCTAGTAAATACATCCTTGATGTTATGTTAAGAAGGACCCAGCCATACTCTCTGTGATACACATGCATAGCTAACGTTAATGGGAGTTGGGCATGCATACTTGAGAGTCACATTTAGTTTATAGTGTTATGCCCTTCCCAACCTTTATTTGCCAAGTTCAAGAAAGCTTCCACCAAATCCTTCTGTCATTATTGCAATTAGGCTTGTAGGAGCTGACTGGCACTCAGATAAGGATAGCGTTAAAAGGATCTTTGCCATTAAGTGACCTGAAAATTGGAGATTCGTAAGAAATAAAATCTAGATTTTTCTTTTCTTTTCTCTTGCCTCAAGTATTCAAATTCAGTTTTGTTCTGAAAATTGACTATAAAACATTATCAGGAATGGACTAAGTCATAGGCACTATATATCAATGCCTAGGGTCCCACTTCCCGAAGTCACATAATGAAATCAGAATCTCAGCTGCCATTTAAAAAAATGAAATTATGTTTCTAGACTTCGCACATTTTCATTAAAGATCTAGTGCCATTGTGACAACAGAAGGGGTATCAGCCCTGGTATCTCACCACATGCCTTACTTGCTTTGTACAAATATACTGAAAATTACAATGATAGAAGTTATTGGAGTATCTCAGACTCCCATTGCCACAACAGATGTAAAAAGAGGGTTAGCCTAAAAGGGCCAAATTCATTCATGATGTAATGCACTGAAGTCATTCTCTAATATTATGCAGGGATTAATGTAACCCATTGTGATTACAACAGTGAGAATTTGCTACTGGGATTTATCTTTAGTCTGCATATAAACACAGTAAGAGTCGTCTTTGTTTCTGGAAAGCAATTCCTGTCTTAAGAAAGAAAACAGGCTTACATGGATGATCAGAAATCATCTTTCAGAAAATAATAAAGCCTTAGATTTCACTGAATATCAGGGAAAATGATTTGTAAGAGGCCCCCAGGTCCAAAAAAGAATGAAGTACAGTTAAACTCAGTCTGAACAGTAGAGCAGAATGTTAGAAAAAAAATCAATAGTTATGTTTTAAAAGCAGCGGGTCACAATAAAGACAATAAGAGATCGTAACTCTAACTTCAGAAAGTTGAACCTGACTTGCACAGCCAAAAACAAATGAATTGTAATAACAAGCTTTTTAATTGGTTCTTGGTTTTTATTTTCACTTACTGTCAAATATCCAGTCCCTGCTTTTACTGAAACTTGGTTAAATTACAGTGTTCTCCTAAGTAAATATTTAATTCCTGTTAGGAGGTTTAACCAAGGCTAGTGGGATTAACCTAAGAAAATGTCCACCATTGGAGTTATTATTACAATTAGACCTGTTTATGTCAGAGTTGCAGGTTTGTATTAGATAGTTCTACCAAAGCTTCTGAGATTAATGCAAAAGAAATGCCCAAATTTAAGGTCATTATTGCAATTAGACTTGTTCATGTCAACGTTTCCTGGTTTTATTAAAGAATGATTAATCTTTTTAGTTTGGAGCAGGGAGTTTATTGTCAGCTCTAGGCCACATGTCATCAAATCAGAATTTAGCGGTAATGTAATAATATTCACCTCATTGTTGCAATCAGCTATGCTGTAGCAATTCTTATCACCCTAAAATATGGAAAGGAATAAGTTTCCAATAAAACCAGGCTCTGGTTTCTCATGTTGCCAAAACACGTGAATTAAGAAGTATCATCAACCATGCACGTCAAGTGCCAATGAAGCAATAACATCAGAATGAACATATGTAGCTGTATTTGAATTAAGCTACACTCATCTAAAGAGATAAAGGAACAGGAAAATGGATTTTAAAAAACTTGCATTTTATAAGACACTATGGACCCAATCACAAATTGCACATATCCAAATGGTGAAGGGAGAATGGGTTCAACCAGCTCCAGAAGGATCATCTCAGTACAAGGGGGTTCCCCAGAAGCCTATGGGCCATATAGTAGCCCTTATGCCATACCTCCCACACCTATTACAGTGTAGACAATGTGGCCAGAGAAAATGGGATGCAATTGTGGTTTCCCTTAGGCCCTGTCAGCCCCAGCTTGGGGACTCTAACATCTCCTTCAGGCCATTCTAACTTATGTCTAAACCAGAAAAGAGAATCAGGGGACCAAAAGAATTCCACTATGGCTAAACAGCAGAGCAATGGAAGCAAAAAGGCATCCTTTAAAATTCGGAAGTCAAAACCTAGTGAGGATAATAGGAAGGAGGACAAACTCTGGCAGGTTATACTAAGTATAAAAAGTCATTCCAAGAAAGAATTTGAGAAACAACTTGGTAAAGATGCAAATAACTAAAAATAAGAATTTTTTAAGTACATCAGAAGCAGGAAGCCTGCCAAAGAGGCACTGAGGACACTAGACGACCAAGGAAGCACTCAAGGAAGACAAGGACATTGCAGAGAAACTAAATAAATTCTTTGCAACAGTGTTCACTGCAGGGAATGAAGGAAAGATAGCCACATCAGAGCTATTCTTTTTTTGGCTGACAAATCTGAAGTACTGTCCCACACCAATGTTTCAGTAGAAGAGATTTTAGAACAAATTGATATATTAAACAGTAATAAGTCACCAGAACCAGATGGTATTCACCTAAGCGTTCCAAAGGAACGCAAATATGAAATTGCAGAGCTTCCAACTATAGTATGTAACCTATGACTGATATCAGCCTCTGTGCAAGATAACTGAAAAGTAGCTTAAGTAATGTCCATTTCTTAAAAGGTTTCCAGAGGCAATCTTGGCAATTACAGGCCTGTAAGCCTAACTTCAGTACCAGGCAAACTGGATGAACGTATAGTGAAGAATAGAATTGTCAGACAGATAGATAAACATGATTTGTTGGGGAAGAGTCAACTAGGCTTTTGAAAAGTGAACTTATGCTTCACCAATCTATTAGGATTCTTTGAGGGTGTCAGCAAGCATGAAGATAAGGGTGACCCAGTTACTATAATTGTGGCATTACCCAGGGTGCAATCTGCACAGTTGGACAGCTGCGTCCCCTCAATTCTCCAACCTGGAGTGCCTTTTACACTGCTTTTCCTGGCCTGCTCACACACCACCTCTAGCATGTAAATTACTCCCAGCTGAGTTATAGGAGTGATTTTAACCAACCACTCCTGAATTATATTGCAGAGTCACACCATCAAATTCCCAGTCCCAGATTTGTCCCCAGAAATGTGCATCTTGTACTGCCCAGTACCCTTCTGGACAACAGAAGCTTACAGAAAGTCCATCATTTCATTAAGAGAAAATGATATCCACAAATCTTATCTTAAATGGAGTTTCCCAAAGATTTCAATCCAGACACTCACTGGTTTATATAAAGCAATAGAACAAGTTTATTAATGACAGAAAGAGAGATTTTAAGCAATTACAAATAATGAGGCATAAAAGTCAGAATTGGTTACAAAGAAATAAAAGGTAAAATGCAAAGTAATACCTAACTTAACAAGCTAAGTGAATTCAAAATGAAATCCTGACCCTTTCTAACCACATGCTTACAGCAGTCTGGCTGGATACCATCAGATAAGGCCCTCCCCCAGTTCAATGATGCCTCCTTTGTCTTTCAAACATTGTTGATGCTGTGAGTATAGATTAGGGGAGAGAAGTGATTTGGGGCCTCTGTTTCTCATTATTATCTTTTCCTCCTCTTTTAGAATTATTTTCAGCTGGGGTTCAGACAACTGCCAGTCTGTTTACATGGGAACCTCCAGCTTTTCCATTACCGAGATGTACATTTCTTGCTTTCTTCCTTCTTCCTGAAAAAAAATGGCTGCTTAATCAGATGATAGATCATTTGATTATGTTGAGACCTGGATGAGGTTCTGGCCAGTCTTTTGTCTCTGAGGAAGTGATTTGAAGCTGTTTCCCTAGACCTAGAACACATCTTATACAGTAGAATTTTATAACTTCAGATATAATGTGACCACTCACATTTTAGCAGAACAATAATGTTCAGCAGATTATGAGTTTTCAAATGACACCTCACAGGGCATACTTTGTAAAAATTTATCAGAATCTTGTCAAAAGGGTGAACCTAAGGATACAGATTGTCACAATAGTGTACTTGGCTTTTCATAAAAGCTTTTACAAGATCCTTCACCAAAGGCTCTTAAGCAAAACTAAATAGTCATAGGATAAGAGATAAGGTCCTCTCATGGATCAGTAACTGGTTAAAATATAGAAAACAAGGGGCAAGAATAAATGTTCAGTTTTCACAACTGAAAGAGGTAAATAGTAGGTTCCCCCAAGATCTGTACTGGAGGGCTGTGCTGTTCAACATATTCATTAAAGGCCTAGAAAAGAGAGTGAACAGTCATGTGGCAAAGTTTGCAGATGATACACAATTATTCAAGATAGTTAAGTACAAAGCTAATTATGAAGAGTAATGGGGATTTCACTATACTGGGTGACTGGGCAACAAAATGGCAGATGAAATTCAACAGTGATAAGTGCAAAGTAATGCATATTGGAAAACATAATCCCAACTACACATACGTAATGGTGGGTTCTAAATTAGCTGTTACCACTCAAGGAAAATCTTGGAGTCATTCTGGATAATTCTCTCAAAATTTCAGTTCAGTGAGCAGCAGCGGTCAAAAAGGCTAATAGAACATATAGAACTATTAGGAAAGGGATAGAATATAAAACAGAAAATATAATGACACTATATAAATCCATGGTGCCCCCCACCTTGAATAATGTATCCCACTCAGAAAGGATATAGTGGAACTGGAAAAGGTTCAGAGAAGGACAAAAGGATGATAAAGGTAAGGAACAGCTTCCATACAAGGAGAGATTAGGGTTTTTCTGCTTAGAAAAGAGACAGTTAAGGGGTGAAATGATAGAGGTCTATAAAATCAAGAATGGTGTGGATATAGTGAACAAAGAAGCATTATTTTTCCTTTCCCACAATACAAAAACTATAAGTCATCCAATGATATTAATAGCTCAGGTTTAATGCAACAGGAGGAAGTATTTTTTCCACAAAATGCACAACTAACCTGTGGAACTGTTTGCCATGTGATTTTGTAATAGCCAAAAGCATAACTGGATTCAAAAAAGAACTAGATAATTTCATGAAGGATAGATCCATCAATGGCTATTTGTCAAGATGGTCAGGGATGCAACACTATGTAATGGGTAACGCTAAACCTCCAATTGACAGAAGCCAGGAGAAGATGTGGATGGAACGCTCCAAAATTGCCCTGTTCAGTATACTCTCTCTCATGCTCTTGTACAGACACTATCAGAGACAGGATAGTGGGCAAGAGGGACCACTGGTGTGACCCAGTATGGCAGTTCTTATATTCTTATGTCTAGGAATGAGCCCTACACATATTTGCACAGAATTTTATGCTGCCTTAGCACTCTCTCCCCACCCCATTCCCAAGTGTCCCTAGCCATCATCAAAGAGTTAGGAAGGAATTATACCCCTTTTTAGGATGGGTAAAATGAGACACAGGGTAATGAAATAACTGTCCAAGGTCAAACTACAAGTAGGTGGAGTAGCTGGTAATAGAGCCCTAATTACACTGATCACTTCGTATGTATTTCTGTACTGTACAGGGCTGAGCCAAAGCTCTGAGTCCAGGTCTTCTATTCTAATATTCACTGTTGCATTTAGGCAAAAGTAGATGAAACCAAATAATTGTGACAGGGTCAGGCCTGATGTCGACAGGAGAGTGATAGAAGGCAGATATATTAGCCCCAGGTTAAGTAGGTCCCCTTTCCCTGGGTAAGGTAACAGGGAAGGTTCCAGAACAATCAGGAACTTTCTGGAAACAATTAAGGCAGAGAAGCTGATTAGAACACCAGCAGCCAATCAAGAAGCTGCTAGAATCAATTAAGGCAGCCTAATCAGGGCACCCGAGTTTAAAAAGGAACTCACTTCAGTTTGTGATGTGCATGTGAGGAGCTGGGAGCAAAAGGCACAAGGAGCTGAGAGTGAGAAGATGTGCTGATGGAGGACTGAGGAGGACAAGCATTATCAGACACCAGGAGGAAGGTCCTGTGGTGAGGATAAAGAAGGTGTTTGGAGGAGGCCATGGGGAAGTAGCCCAGGGAGTTGTGGCTGTCATGCAGCTGTTACAGGAGGCACTATAGACAGCTGCAATCCACAGGGCCCTGGACTGGAACCTGGAGTAAAGGGTAGGCCCGGGTTCCCCTCAAACCTCCCAACTCCTGATCAGACATAGGAGGAATTGACCCAGCCTGTGGGGAAGATCTCTGAGGCAAACAAATCTGCCAATAAGCACAGGACCCACCAAGGTAGAGGAGGAATTTTGTCACATATTTCCAAAAAATTGCTTATTCAAAGTTTTTACAATAATCCAAACATTTTATCACTAATGCAAATTTTATAGATTCTTTTGTATTTTTATTCTGCATGCATCATGGTAAATTAATTGTTTGTCCTTCTACCAGTGGACAGAAACTAAATAATAGCTGCATAACTGTAACAACATAACTGAAAAGAGATAATATATTACAAGGGTATTCTCAGTTAGGTACTGAAAATGTGAAGGACTGAGGTAACAATCTATACAGTTATGAAACAAAAGATGTATGGGTGAAATCCTGACCCTAATGAAGTAAATTGGAGTTTTGCCATTGATATTAGAAGAATGAAGATTTCACCTTATAGGTAGGTTTTGTTATGTACTGAAGTAAATGAGATTCCTACTTTAGACCTTCAATATAGATCCAAAACATTATGTATTACACAACAACCACATTTTCTGTTGTGTACTATTCTTTGCCTAAAATATGGTAAATAGTACATTTTGGCAGGATCATTCCATACTTTTGGAGTGCTGTGTTGCATGAGGTACTGTGTTGCTGATTTGGGTTCAACTCCTTGAGAAATGCATCCTGAAACACACAGCTTGGGCTGTCATACTGATAGTTTAAAATGGGAGTTACACAAAGAGAAAATTGGAACAAACAATCGTACTCATGTCACAGGCAAGAACTGTTGCCATGGACTGCCAGTCAGACAGCTCCAGTGTGTTCTGAATTCTAAAGCCATTTTGTAATGATAATTAATTACTTGCTATCACTTTGTTTCTGAAAGTCTTTGCAAAGCACTGTTTTGGTCATGCAACACAATGGATAAGTGATGATGTGCCAGGTTACATCAAGTCACATGAAATCACGTGATGGGACATAATTTGGCACGGTTTGATATAATATTCACACAGTGCACAGTGTGTTATACAATAAAGAGATGAAGATGGCTTTCTTTAAATAAAAAAAAGACTCCTCTGGTATAGGTTTGATTTTTAAAAACAGCTTTCCATTCATGCTTGCCAATAATTGTAGGTGCAGCTTTGCTGGTGCAATTGTAAGTAAACTGTCAACTTTAAAATGCTGTGAAAAGCCAAATTCCTTTATCCATGTTACTAACAACACTTTATATTATTAAAAGTCAAAGAATTTTAAAAATTTAAATTTACTTGACACTGAGTGGGCAATCCCGTCATAAGGCAAACACTCTGCAAAAAATATAAGAGGCTTACAATCATGAAATTTTTAGAGTAATTTTTTTTCTATCTGCCTTCCAGTTTTTAATCTTTAGAGGGAAGCCATCTGCTCTACAAGTGTGTGGTGAGTATTTCAGGTTTAAAATTCAAAATTAAATGCACATTCCAAAATGTCATCTGGCTCTTACAGGGGCATTCCATTTACTGTCTCCTAACCTGTGGAATACCTGATCTGCTATTCCATCCTTCTCCATCCCCTTCTTCCTCAGTCAGTTGCACCCCTCCTTCAGCCTCCCTCACATTCTCCATTCCACTTAGTCTCCTATCCCCCACATTCCCCTGAACCACTTCACTCTCTTTCCCTGCACCCCATACTCCTGTACATGCCAGGCTCTCCTCATTCTCTTCATCCACTAATCCCCTGATCTTCGGTCTCTCACAGGTACATCACACTCTGCTCCCTGAGTCTCTCAGATCCTCTAGCACTTCCCTTTCCCCTCTGCTCTCCTGAACCACCTGTATCACGACCCCCACATTCTTCTGCATTCCTCTTCATTCTCTTTTTGATCCTCATATTCCCCTGCATTTCTTCAAGCTCTTTTCTCTGCCTCAGATTCTCCTTCTCCTTACAGTGCCCTCTCTAGAAACCATTGAGTGTAACCACAGAGCAGCAGACAGTGGTGCCAGCTACTGAACTGGCAATGGCAGTGTTGCCAGTTATTGAGATTTTTTTCTGAGTCTCATGATATTTGAGGTTTTAAAACTCCTGGAAACAGTTGACTGCATGAGAATCAGCTTTCATTTTTTAAAGAAAATGAATTCTTCTAGACCCCAGAAAACAGAAAATAAGGCTTGAAAATGTGAATCAAGTGCACAGTGGAGGCTCCCAAGCCAGAAGGCAAATAAAAATGACCTCAAATTATTTTTTTATCTGATGATTTTTAAACCAATCTCATGGATTTTTTTGGGCTTGACTCATGATATTTTGAACATTGGGGTTGGAGCAATACTGCAATGCCTACTGCAGCTTACAGAGGCAGCTCGATTAGAAACTTCTGGAACCTAATGGTTGGCTATCAAGGGATCTAAGGCTGCAGTATTTCTTCAATATTTTACCTCTGTTGCAGTAGAGACAGATTGCTAGAGCCCTCTCCCTTGCTTGGGGCCTATTTGGGCTTCTTATTTAAGGAAGTTAGATTCTTCTATGTCCCTTCCCTCATTCTTGGTATAGTTTGACCAATCTCCCCTTCCTCTCTTCCTGGTGACTGCTCTGGAGAAGTTTTGGGAGCAGGTAGGGTCAGAGGGTTCATCAGTAACCTCTTCTACAACTGGTAGGAAAACAGTTCCAGGCACCTGTATGGCTTTCCACCTCCTTAAGAGCTTCTAGTCCTGATCAACATCTCCAGGGACTCAATTAAACTAATTTAGCAATTACTGAAATTCATGGGTAGAGTAGTTTATCTAAAATGGAGCCTGTTGCACAGGATAACATCTCTCTCTCTCTGTGAAACCATGAGGGGAAATGAATCCCTTCCAGATATGGTGACTTTCCCACAACAGTTCTGCAATCTCTGAAGTCTTGTCTATGAAAGAAAGTTTTACTAGTTATACTGGGATAGTGATATTAGTATAGTTAAACCAATTTAGGGCATGCCACAAGGGTAGATCCTAGTCTTAGCAACTTAGATCAACAGCAAAGTAATAAGGAAGAACAAAATAGTCCAGGATTCTTTTTTAATGTGTAGAAACATTTCTATTGATTGTAGGTTTTATAAAAGCTTGTTCTTGTTTTAAAAATATTGGAAGAAAATTTAAATTAATTATGGACCCTTAATTGTGGGTGCAAAAAGGAAGTCTGGTTTTAAAACTCAAGCAGTTAATATTCCTATCCTCGTTAGGGCAATTTGTCCTGCCGAAGCAGTTTATACATCTGTGCAAAAAGAAAAAAAATCAAAGAGAAATTAATACTCAGTGACAAACTGACATCTGTCAAATTTAATTTCCAGTAATAAGGATCTCCTCTCTCTGGGAATATTTTTAGCCCTATTATTTCTCTTTTGGGACATTTAATCTTTTTCTTTCACTTCCTGAACATTTCACAGATGAGACTGGTTAATACTGGTTACATCTAAAAATAGAACCACATTTTACTGTGCAAGTACAGAACTTAGAAGGAAAAAAATACTCCCAAAAAACAAAGAACAAAAGAACTGTTAGAACTTGTCCACTGTGGTCTCATTCTCGTACCTCCCTTTCTTCCTTTAATGCCCTGCCATGTAAAATGGGAAGAAATGCCTGGCTGAGTACAGTTTCTCACTCCTTAACTGTCTCAAGATGATGTGTGATGTCATTTGCCATGCTGCATTAACCCAACGCTATTGTTTCAAGTGGAAAGTCAACCAGAACCTGCTGCATATTAACCTGATGTCATTATAACCAGGAATAGGTCTGAACCAAACTCCTATATCGGAACATCAACCAGACTTAAGGTGTGAATGTGAATATAGGTACAAACTAAATTCATGTCCATCCCTAATTATAATTTGTGATATAGTTCATGTCCCTCACCACAGGATTTGTCTATTTTTTAAACCATCTTGCATGTATTTTATTTTAAATTTTCATGAAGAATTTTGCAGTCATAGCAGTATTCTAAAAAACATTGTGACAGATGGATGGATCTTGTAGAAGATTCTTTGATTGCTCTCTTTGTTCTTGCTGTAAGTGTTAAATGTAAACAATAGAAGGCCTTTTTTTAATCTGTCCCTTTCCCCTTGGCAGATGAAGATGGAGAGTTGAATAAGTGTAAAAACTAATTCTTATGGTAGATTTAAAAAAAAATTGTTTCCATGTTGCTTGATTTTTATTTCATCTTTCATTTATTAAAATCCAGATTCTGCACTGATTTGATCATTAGGTGTTTTCTGCAGAATCCACAATTTTCAGAGATTTCCCAGAAAATACAGTATACTACAGACTATTAATAGGCAAACCTCAAATAAACTCATTGCAGTTCTAAACCTCTTGCGCCTAGTTAAAATTTAGTGGCAAAAAGCTTCTGTGAAATTAAGAAACCTACAGCAAACTTCAGGTCAAAGGAAACGGACAATAATTCCCATATTTTTCTGACACACAGCTAGACCTGGGTTTGTTCCAGATTTTCCCTCATTTAGTCCAGTTTTATCTTCCCTTCACTTGAGTACGTACAAATAACTGACCTAACATTTGCTGTTCTTTATTTTTAGCACAGGTGCCAATGTTGTAGGATTTTTCCAAGTTATTTAAGTATTGCAACATGAGCCACTGAATAGAATGCAGCACAAGGATCTTGTCATTATCCCTATCTATGATATAATGTCTGGCATTTAATGAAATAGTCTCCAATATTGTGGGTACGGATGCTTAACAAATATTTGCAAGCAACTGCATTCTCATTTAATTACAGGCACACAACTGCAGTCACAAGATTGGAGGCTGGGTTGAGGCCAGGCTAAACATCAGTATCAATGTGTTCAGTCACGTAATACAGTGTTCAGACTGACAAGTGGCTGACTCATCTTTGGATGTTAAAGATATTGGCTTAGCTGGATTTAAACAGGTGTCTCATGGGCTTTCATAAACAACATGTAGGTGGGTGCAAAAAGTCCTTATTGCTAACGTGTCAAAATCTGCTTTCAGTTATCAGTGTAAATTGAAACTGTAGCATTCCACTGGATTCACAGTACTGAAAAGGATTCATAGATTCATAGACTCTAGGACTGGAAGGGACCTCGAGAGGTCATCGAGTCCAGTCCCCTGCCCTCATGGCAGGACCAAATATTGTCTAGACCATCCCTAATAGACATTTATCTAACCTACTCTTAAATATCTCCAGAGATGGAGATTCCACAACTTCCCTAGGCAATCTATTCCAGTGTTTAACTACCCTGACAGTTAGAAACTTTTTCCTAATGTCCAACCTAAATCTCCCTTGCTGCAGTTTAAGCCCATTGCTTCTTGTTCTATCATTGGAGGCTAAGGTGAATGAGTTTTCTCCCTCCTCCTGATGACACCCTTTTAGATACCTGAAAACTGCTATCATGTCCCCTCTCAGTCTTCTCTTTTCCAAACTAAAAAAAAAACCAATTCCTTCAGCCTTCCTTCATAGGTCATGTTCTCAAGACCTTTAATCATTCCCGTTGCTCTTCTCTGGACCCTTTCCAGTTTCTCCACATCTTTCTTGAAATGCGGTGCCCAGAACTGGACACAATACTCCAGCTGAGGCCTGACCAGCGCAGAGTAAAGCGGAAGAATGACTGGGAGCCACCAGAGGTAAATCTGCATCCCAACTCTGTGCCCCAATCGCCAGCCCTGAGGCCCCCAGAACCCCTCCTGCACCCCAAACCTCTCATCCCCAGACCCACCCCAGAGCCTGCACTCCCATCCCAGAGCCCTGAGCCCCCTGCCCCAGCCCTGAGCCCCCTCCCACAGCCTGAACCCTTCATTCCTGGCCCCACCCTACAGCCCTCACCCCCACACTCCAACCCTCTGCCCCAGGCCTGAGCCCCTTCCACACCCCAACCCTCAGCCCCAGCTTTGTTGGGGTGGGGGCATCAACAATTTTCTTCAGCTGAGTCCCAGAAAAAAAGTTTGAAAACCACTGACTTAACAAATGCTTACAAATATCACCTATTCACCTTGATGTGCTGCTGAGTTCTTTTGTTTTAGGTCTTGGCTGATATTATTTGGCTTTCATTAGCTGTCATGGGGAAACAGTCTAAGTGAAATAACTCAGTACCACAACCAAATAAAAGGATTTACAGACTAGCTCTCAGTTTCAGATAGCCACTGAATTGAGAGTACTATTTCCCCTTGGCTCCGATAAAGAGAGATGCAGTGCATACTAAAGCAGATCTATAAAGTATTCACAAAAACAAAAGCCTTTATGCTGCCTTGCTTGCAGACATTCAGGGCCTGATTTTCAAAAAGGAAGGAGGTTTGGGTCATGTGGAAAAATGCAGGAAGGATTTTCTTACCCTCGAAGGGATCACTATTGCTGCTTCTCTGCCTTGTGCACTTTCATCCCCATCAGGAGGACCCCACTGCGAGTAAGTGATATTGCAACCTGTTGTACATACCTAGCTTATAGTATAGACCACTGGTTCTCAACGGTTGGGTCACGACTGGCAGGTTGGTGAAGAAGGGCAATCAGGTGTGGTGGTCACAAGACCGTGAAAACTTTATTACAATCTAAATAAAAGAAAATCTCACTCCCACATTCCTTGCGCACCCTTTCCCTTCAAGGACGTGTATTTTCTTTCAATCTCTCAAAACATTCACAAAAATAAATGATACGGGCTTATTGTTATCACTGACTTTTTTTACTCTAACTTTTATAATAAATGCAAAGTGGTCATAAAAATGTTGAACTTTGAATAAGCGGTTGCCAGCCAAAATTGATTGAGAAACACTGACTTGCTCTATAAATACTATACAGTATCCATACTGTGGCCAGACGCTAAAGCACTATTGATGGGGCTTCACACTACTAGCCCCTATTTCCTAGACACCCATGGAAACTTTAGAAATTGTCTAACCTGTCTGTTTTCTGGAAGACTCTGTGGATGTCTAGAATCTAGACAGCTAGGCAGGGCCAGTGCAAGGATGTTTCACGCCCTAGGCGAAACTTCCACCTTGTGCCCACCTACACACCCCCAGCCCCACCCTCAGCCCCTACACACACCCCACACACCAGGCCCTGAGCCCCCACCCTGAGGCACCCCTCCCCCTGTGGCAGCTCCCCATCCCCCACCCTCTGCCTTGAGGCACCCCCATCCCAGCTCACCCCTGCTCCGCGCAATAGCATGAGCACCCTGAGCACACCGTCACTGCTTCACTTCTCCCGCCTCCCAGGCTTGCGGTGCCAATCAGCTTAGGTATCGCAAGCCTGGGAGGCAGGAGAAGTGAAGCGGCCACAGTGTGCTCGGGGAGGAGGCGGGACAGGGGTGAGCTGGGGCGGGGAGTTCCCCTGCGTGCAGTCCCACCCCTTACTTGCTGCAGGAGGCCTGCCCTGCTCCCCTGCCCCAGCTCCCTCCCCCTAAATGCCAGTGGCTACCAGCGAGGCCAAAGATCCAGCCACCGTGGTTGCTGCCGAAGAAAATGGCGCCCCCCAAATCCTAGCGCCCTAGGCGACCGCCTACTTCGCCTAAATGGTTGCACTGGCCCTGCAGCTAGGAGATGTATGGCATTTCAGAGACCAAGGAAGTGAAGCCTGATTATTTTCCATTATATATTCAGCCTATTTAAAACTTTTGTTATGATAATTTGATACCTTTTAAACTCAAATACTTAAACAGTTGGAAGAAAAGCTCTTTTGTTAAATATTCAACCTAGCTGCTCATTTAATTAAGGTAAGAGAGTGTTCCCAATCTACAACTCTCCGTTTTATGAGGGAAATCGCTAGCAAATAAAGGAACAAGACTTGATATTCCTGGTATTTTTAAGGTAGAAAACAAAATTATCATCATCATCAACTGGGAAAAAGGGTATGAACTTTTTCTTTTCAGGCTGCCTTTGATTCATTTATTATCTCAGCAGACAGTAAGTTTTTGATAGCAAGGTGGTCTTTTTAATGTAAATGATTTAGAGATGGAAGTCTCACTAAATACAGTGTAATAATACACTCATGCTAGTGGTTTTAAATTCTGCCAGACCTCAGGTATGAAAATATAGAGAATAGAAGTCCTGCTTCTTAGAGTCAGCCCTTTCAAGGCATTATACTGTACTTCACACCACTGGGTTTTCTCTCCCTGCTAGCACACTGTAATTAAATAAGAGACACATCAACATGAAATCAGATAGGAGATGTGTCTAGTTGAAAAGGTTACTGCAGCAAATGAGCAATTAGTGCACCCTACTGCAATAACTGCTTCAGCTTCAGGAAAGATCCAGACAAAATACAATGGCTGAATAAACTAGCTTTGTAATCTGTTTGTCACAAGTCCAGCAGTCAGTGCTACACACTGAATTGGCAGGCTGTATGGTTCAAGGATTGTAAGGACTCGTCTACATTAGAAAAGATTTGCCAATTTAGCTATGCCAGCAAACCTTTCTAGTCGAGACAGAGTTTACACTGACAGAAGAGTGCGTCTGTCAGTATATCTTATACGGATTCCTTGAATAAAAATAAGCTATGCTGACAAAAGCACTTTTATTCCAGCATAACTACATTTACGCCAGGGCTTTTGTTAGTATAGAAATATCTCCCCTTCCCCCCTCCCAAAAAAAAAATAATCACACCCCTAGCCCGCATTACTCTACTGGCAAAAGTAGAAATGGCTTAAAGTACGAGTCAAATGAATCAAAAGCCACAGAACTGTATAAACATTTTTTAGTGCAAACCAGATTTGTACAGTATATAGAGCCACATTTAGATCTTAGTTATACAGTATAAATCTAGAATAACTCGACTGGCTTCTATAGAATTATTCCAGCTTTACACTGTGTAACTAACAACAAAATCTGATGCACAGCCTGTAATAATACTGTTGCCCCTTTTGACCCGACCAGCTAGCCAAAAATTCAGGGTGTAGTAGATTGTTCCAGTGAGGAGGAGAAATTGGTGAGAGTCAGGTATTTCTCTGATCAGTTTTGTTTTGGAATGTACAAAGTCATGTGTCTCTCAGTGCAGAAGGAATCAAATAGCAGGAATAGCTTTCTTTCACAACACCAAACACACCCATTTCAGTGTGCACCCCAAACCAAAAACCTCTCCTCAGGTTTCTTCTAGAGTCAGCTGCTCCTTCAGGCTCTCCCACCTCCAGCTTTTTGATCTGTTCTGTTCCCCCACCTTTTTTTGGTTATGAAAAATGTAAGCTAAGCACCAGAGCTTTTGCTCAATTCTAGTGACTTTTTTGAGAATCTGTTCAGGAAATGTAGATTTATTTTAAAAAATAGAAAAATTTATCTTGCAGTAAGTTTTTAAAAGAGGATTTATTGCTTTTGTAGTTCAAACAAATGTGAAATGATGAATTCTTTAGCTTGGAGAATTAACAACTGAGCAGTAATGCCCCATTAGCTAATTTTCATGAAGTGTTTCTGAGGATACAGGTTCCCATTGAAATGTCACCAATGGAAGTATTGTCAGAAAGCTTGTTATGATTAAACACACATGTTATTCAATGTTCTATGATATTGCCATGGCCAATTAAACTACACTAAAGTCTAAAATCATCACAAATCTTTGTGCTATGTAAGTCCCATTCTAACAAATACTCTGCAATTCTAAAAATTCAAGTGAATGGGAGTACACCACCATTTAGAGGCCAGATCCTCAGCTAGTGTAAATCAACATAGCTCTTGTGACAGAGAGTCCAGACCAGAGTCTGTCAATTTTTATTTCTTTGTACAGGAAAATTGATTAAAAGGAGATGAAATTAATTTTTTTCAACTGAAAAAAGTTTCTGCCCAAAAATGAACACATTTTTTTGTGGGAAAACGTCATTGATACCATTTAGTGTTTAGGAAATTTCAACACTGAAAACAAGATTTTTGGTTTTGGTGTTTTGTCCCAAATTTTGCCCTTTCATACCCATATTTTCTTTTTCCATTTTTGCCGCTAAATGAAATAGAATGAGTAGAATAAAAAAAAATGGATACAAATCAGATGTCAAGAATTATAACATTCAAACACCAGTCGGAGAACACTGCAACCTCCTTGGTCACGCGATTACAGGCCTCAAGGTCTCAATACTCCAACAAAAAAAATGTCAAAAACAGACTCCAATGAGAAACTGCAGAATTGGAATTAATTTGCAAACTAGATACCATTAAATTAGGCTTGAATAAAGACTGGGAGTGGATGGGTCATTACACAAAGTAAAACCTATTTCCCCATGCTATTCCCCCCTCCAACTGTGACTCACACCTTTTTGTCAACTGTTGGAAATTTGCCATCCTAATTATCACTACAAAAGTGTTTTTTTCTCCTGCTGATAATAGCCCACCTTAACTGATTACTCTCATTATAGTTAGTATGGCAACAGTTATTGTTTCATGTCCTCTGTGAGTGTATATATATCTTCCTACTGTATTTTCCACTGCATGCATCTGATGAAGTGGGTTTTAGCCCACGAAAGCTTATGCTCAAATAAATTTGTTAGTCTCTAAGGTGCCACAAGTACTCCTCGTTCTTTTTGCTGATACGGCTACCACTCTGAAACTTCTTAGCCACTATAGCTCATCTTCACCGATCACTATGGTGTGTGTATGCAACTGGAGAAAACTGGTTTAGAAAGCAGGGATCAGCACTGGGGCATCATAATAAGTGGTCCCAGGAGGAAGGGTGAGATTGTTCTCTGGATGCAGCAGCACAGACAGATGTCACTGTGATGAAGGAGGTCAGGGGTAGGACTTGCTTTGTAAACTATGTAAGATTTGCCTTTCTCCCCTGTAACTAAGCTTAGGAAAGCCAGCCAAGTTTTAGCAACGTATTCAGATAAGGTATGTTATGCAAACTATTTATTTGGTTGAAAATAGCAAGAAAAATCAGCCTAAAAAAAAAAATCAATCTTTTGTTTTCAAGGTTACTACTGTTGCATGGGTGTTTCATGCAGTCTGCCCCCCAAAACAGAGAAGTCCTTCAACTCCCTTGAGGAGGTAGAAAAGGCAAAAGATGTGTCTGGACCTTAACCTCCCCATTCAGTCTCAGTCAAAAGGGCATGGGCAGAGGTTAGGGCGTGCAGAAAACAAGGGTTATGGTCTCTGTGAGCTGTGTTGTGCACTGAAGACCTAAGCAGGACATGAATAAGAACGGGTGTGGACAACAGCTTTATTGACCTAAATAAATTTATCAGTCTAATCACAATTTTTTCTAATTGATTATAGATCACAATGCATTCTGAAATAAGGTATAATTCATATAATGGTATAGGTCTAATGCCCCAGCACTATAACTGATTTTCTTAGCAAAGGTTGAGCTTATTTTGCTTGAGCATTTTGTTGTCAAGCATCAATTTGACAGCATCACATTAGGATCACTCTATCAACAGAAACTAAATTTAAAAGCTCATAATTACTGTTTAATGTTTAATATTTACACAGTGCTTTACAAACCTCAAAGCACTTTATAGAAAAAAATACAAATCAACAATGCATAAAAGGGAAGTGGGGAATGTGAACAGAGAATGATACAAAATCAGAAGAAATGTGAAAATGATGGACCAGACATTTAAGGGAGATTAAACTGGCAGCAAACTCACATTTACAGTAAACACAGCAACTCATTAATCCATTCTGTAATGAACTTTGTGATACTTTGAATATGAAAAATGCTCTAAAACCAAATTTAATTCTTTCCACTTAGCAAACAAGTACAACTGTCTCTTGGAAAGGGAACCAATAACAGAGACATAACCCTTCCTTCCACACACACAAAGGGTTAAGCGACAGAGAAACAGATTGTCAACCTCAGAATGAAAAGGCATAATTATTTGGATCCCAGCAGCCTCTTTCAGTCTTCTTCTCCCCACCTCCCTCATGACATCAGCGCCATCTGGCAAGCAGGTTAGAAGAATATTCTGATTCTGGTATATACATTCTAGTCAGGACCGGTGCTAGTGTTTTTAGCGCCCTAGGTGCATGGTCATTTCGCTGCCCCACGCACTGGTCCACAGCTCCAGTGCAGCTGCTGCAGCCATGCCTGCAGGAGGTCCACCGGAGCCGCGGGAGCAGCGGATCATCCGCAGGAATGCCTGTGGCAGCTGCACTGGAGCCGCGAGACCAGGGCACCCTCCGCAGGCACGACTGCAGCAGGTCCACCGGAGCTGCCTGCCGCCCCCCGCCGGCAAAATGCCACCCCCTAATAATCCTGGTGCCCCAGGCAATTGCTTAGGCCGCCTAAATGGAAGCGCCGGCCCTGATTCTAGTACACCAAAGACTGTCCTGTGAAATCTACAATAAAGAATGATAATGTCAGAGAGTACACTTATAAAGTTTGCAGATAACACCAAGCTGGGAGAGGTTGCAAGTGTTTTGGAGGATAGGAATAAAATTCAAAATGATCTCAACAAACTAGAGAAATGGTCTGAAGTAAAGAGGATGAAATTCAATAAGGGTAAATGCAAAGTACTCCATTTAGGAAGGAACAATTAATTGCACACATACAAAATGGGAAACAACTGCCTAGGAAGGAGTACTGCAGAAAGGGATCTGAGGGTCATAGTGGATCAAGCTAAATATGAATCAAAAGTGTAACACTGTTGCAAAATAAAGCAAATATCATTCTGGGATGTATTAGCAGGAGTGTTATAAGCAAGACACAAGAAGTAATTCTTTCACTCTACTCCGCCCTGATAAGGCCAGTTCTGGGCACCACATTCCAGGAAAGATGTGGACAAATTGGAGAAAGTCCAGAGAAGAGCAACAAAAATGATTAAAGGTCTAGAAAACAAGACCTATGAGGAAAGATTGAAAAAATTGGGTTTATTTAGTCTGGAGAAGAGAAGACTGAGGAGAGAGGGGACATGATAACAGTTTTAAAGTACATAAAAGTACATACAAGGAGGAGGGAGAAAATTATACTCGTTAACCTCTGAGGATAGGACAAGAAGCAATTGACTTAGGCCTTTTCTACACTGCCACTTTATAGCGCTGAAGCTTCCTTGCTCAGGGGTATGAAAAAACACACCCCCAAGTGATGGAAGTTTCAGTGCTGTCAAGTGGCAATGTAGACAGTACACCAGCGCTGGGAGCCGCACTCCCAGTGGTGGTAGCCTTCCCCTTGTGGGGGTGGTTTTTTACAGCTCTGGGAGAGCTCTCTCCCAGTGATGGTGCCGCCACTACATAGCCATGTTAACGTGCTGCTACGTAGAACTTTAACCTTGGTAGTGAAGATATACCCTTAAATTGCAGCAAGGGAAGTTTAGGCTGGACATTAGGACAAACTTCCTAGGTATCAGGGTAGTTAAATTGCCTAGAGAGGTTGTGGAATCTCAGAAAAAGAACAGGAGTACTTGTGGCACCTTAGAGATTAACAAATCTGTGGAATCTCAGCCATTGAGGTTTTTAAGAGCAGGTTAAAAAAATACCAGAGATGTCAGAGATGGTCTAGATAATAATTAGTCCTGCTTTGAGTGCAGAGGACTGGACTAGAAGACCACTTGAAGTCCCTTCCAGTCCTATGATTCCATGAATCTTCTCTAAGATCCTTCGTGTCCCATAAGTGAAGGAAGGCAGATGATTATGGAAGTGAACAATTGGCTAAATAAGTTGTGTAGGATTCAGGGTTTTGGTTTCGTGGAACATTGGTCCACCTTTTATGGGGAAAGGGCTGTAAATGTGGATGTCCTCTGCCTCAGCAGAAGGGGGACCAATCTCTTTGGGGACAAGCTGGCTAGAACAGTCAGGAGGGGGTTAAAATAATAATAAAAGAAGAGGATAAAAAGAGAGAAAATGTGAGCACTCAGCATAAAATCAAGATGTAGAGAACAAAATTAATCCAGGATCCAAAGGACATGAGGAGAAGAAATTATTGACTGCCTATACACCAGTGCCTGGGTAACAAACAAGAGGAATTGGAATTGCTCATTTATGAGCATAAATTTGATCTACTTGGTATTACTGAAAACAGATGGGATGATTTGCAAGACTGGAATGTTAAAATCAATGGTTATAACCTATTTAGGAAGGATCGAGTGGGCAAAAGGGAAGGGGGAGTTGCACTCTATGTCAAAAATGGCATTACTTGCTACCAAGTCACTGATAACTTGAAAGAAAATGATTTTTAATTCTTACGGATCAATGTCTTAACAGATAAAGCACAAGATGGGGTATTAGTTGGTGTTTGCTACCGACCACCAAATCACTCTAGTGAATAGGGGGATTGCCTCCTTCTGTACTTATCTATAATGTATAAGGGGAGAAAGCTGCATAACTATGAGGGACTTCAATCTAAGTGACATGCTGGAGATCTTATGCTGTCAGGGCTAGAACATCCTTAGAATTTCTAAATGTTATAGATGACAATTTCCTCACTGAAAAAGTGTTGCAGCTAACATGGAGGAATTCTTTATTAGACCTTTTATCTGTTAGGATAAAGGAACTGATCACAGAACTAAAAATTAATGGTAGCTTAGGTACAAGTGATTATGAATTGATCACATTTATAATGTGAAAGTCCAGTGCTTTAATAGGGGCAAAGTCACAAAGATGAAAATAATTATGAGCCAAATCAACAGAGAGGAAGAATTTAATGAGAAAAATGTGAATGATATTTGGGAATCATTTAAGAATACTTAACTAGATTCCCAAGAAGTCATAGTCCCACAACTGATCAAGAAGGCTATCTGGCAAAAAAACAACTTTGTTTAGAGGAGAAGTGAAGGCAGCTATAAAAAAAAATCTATATAAGACAAAAGGAAGGAAGAGGAAGTTGATAGTAATTAATATAATTCAGAAGTTAGGAACTGTAGAAAATGGATAAAGGAAGCAAAGGAACACGTAAATGGCAGCAGAGTTATGGAGAATAAGAAGGAGTTTTTAAAATATATTAGGAACAAAAAGAATCTTAAGAATGGTATCCATGCATTAGTAGATGGAAATGGTAGAATTACCAATAATAATGCAGAAAAGGCAGAAGTGTTCAATAAATATTTCTGTTCTTTATTTGAAAAGAAAAACAGATGATATGGTGTCATCATATGGTGACACCATTCTTTCCATTCTACTAGTAGTTCTGGAGACTGTTAAACAGAAGCAAGACACTTCGAAATCAGCAGGTCTAGATAACTTGCCCCCAAGAGTTTTAAGAGAGCTGGCCAAAGAGCTTGGAGGACCATTTAATGTAGCTTTTCAATAGTCTTGGAGCATTCCAAATGACTGGAATAAAGCTAATGTTGTTCCAATTTTTTAAAAGGGTAAATGGGACGACCTGGGGAACTATAGCACTGTCAGCTGGACATCAATCCCAGGCAAAACCCAGGCTGGTATGAGACTCAATTAATAAAGAGTTAAAGGAGGGTAATGTAATTAATGCAAGTCAACATGGGTTTATGGAAAGTAGATCCTGCCAAATTAACTTGATATTTTTGATATTATAAGTGTGACTGATAAAGGTAATAGTGTTGATGCACTATACTTAGTTTTATAAGGCATTTGACTTAGTCCTGCATGAAATTTTGATTAAAAAAACTGGAATGATATAAAATTAACATGGTACACCTTAAATGAATTAAAAAGTGGCTAACTGTTAGGTCTTACAATGTAACTGTAAATGGGGAATTGTCATAAAACTTCTTTAGACAGAAGCATGTCATGACTTTGTTTTATATTAAGCCTTTTGTTTCCATTATCCTTACTATCTCTTGAATTTTGAATCTTTGATAATAAACTTATCCTTGATTTCACTATAGCTATATCTCAGTACTGTGGTATTAAGCTAAGGGCTGATCTTGAGTTGAACCATACATGCTAGGGTATGCACTGATCTTCTGGGGACAGCAGACCTGGTATTTCTGTGAGTATTCAGTGGATTAGGGGCTGGATGCTATAGGGAAATGCTTCAAAGGGGCTCAGGATGCACCTATTGTTAACCTGCAGGGCAAAGTAAAGGCTGGCATAGCCCAGAGGAGAGTGCTTGGCTGGCTAACACACTGATGGTGTTAGTGAGCTGACACCCAGCTAAGCCCAAGCAAGTCTCCCTCTCACAAGAGGTGGGGTGGTAACAAAGTGACTCACAGTCCTGGGCACCATGAGAACTGTTACTGTCTTCTCTCCCCCACACACAAAAAAGCAAGCTTTGGCAAACACTGAAGTACAATATACTTTAAAATAAAGAGACAATAAAGATGAGGAAACAATAGAACCATGATGATTTTTAAATACAACATGCAATTCAGCTACTGTAATAACCAATCCAAATTCAATACATTCAATGGAATAGATAAGGCTGCTGTAGCAGGAGCATATTAAATGTACTGGAGAATTTTCTGGGAAGATTTTGAAGCTACCTTCCACTACAATGCACAAAGGGAAACAAACCTTGTGGAATTAGGTCCCTCTGCATGGAAAGTGAGAGAAGAGAACTTATTCCCCTGGAAGGCCCTCCATAATATATCATGGGGTCAGAGCTCTGTGAGTCAGGAGGAGCTGAGTGAGGAATGGTTGGGATGGAATAGGAAATGACTGAATCCCTACCACATCTTCTGAAATTTCCCTATGTAATATGATGCCCACCTCATCACTATTATTTTATCCAGGGTCTTCCACCCGTCAACTTCCCCGAGAAAGTCTTCACTGGCAGTCACCAGTGGGGACTTCGGGGAAGCATGACTCCTTATTTAGATGTTCTGCCATGTGAGATGCACTGCCTCAGGCGCAGTGAGAACTTGAGGCCTCACAGATCACAAAACACTTCCAAATCTTGATGTTGCGCCCCCTGTCTGCTGACAGGATACACATAGGGGACCATCTGGAGGAAACCATGAGGTAGACCTTGCAGAGTTTCCTGGAAAGTATCATTTCCTTCTGCAAGTTTCTCTGCATAAAGAGACAATATGATCTGTTGTAATCACAGAAACACTTATCAAAGCAGCTCTGGGAAGATGAACGTGCATGGGAAGAAAAAGCATGAATTCTTCTGAAAGTGACTGTTAAATGTTTATCCTTCTCCAGCTAGCTATATGATAATCATACTATAGTGTGTACCTGAAATGAAGACAGAAAATATACAAGATAGTCTATGGGAACTACTGGTTAGCATGTAGGACAGGACATCAAGAGGCCTAGGTTCTATTCCAAATTCTACATTTGTTCATCAGGTAATGTTCTCTCATGATTGTTTTACTGCTTACATTGTTGGGTGAGGAGACTGTGACAGCAGAAGCAACTAAGTTCATCATAATACCTTTAACAAATTATATGAGTGAAAGAAGGGTTTTCTCAGACGTTTTCCTTACATGCAGTTTAAAGAAAGACTGTAGATACCGGATTAGTATCTGCTCTATAGATACCTCCAAGTAACAGCCCAGATTATTCAAGGGAGGTGCGTTAAAAACCTGTTTATCTAAAGGTCAGTTTTGTTAACCCATTGGAGACAAGATGTTCTATGGCTTTAGAATCATGAATGGAAAAAACAGATGTGAATATTGCTCAGGGCATGATAATAGTAATTAAGGTCTAAGTTACTAATGATATTTTAGGTAGAATAACATAAGAAATGTGAAAAAAAATCAGGAACATGACGCTGTAGATCAGTACAGCTACAATAGGAGTCATTATAATAATTAACTGTGACTTGCCCATCAGATACGTTTCACATCAATGTAATATAAAGGATCTAAGTCCTAAATAGTAACCAAAATTGCCCAAGAGGCAACACTACATATTTAAAAAAATTTTGTTTTGCTGTTTGCATATTTGCTCATGACATCATCATTACCTATCTGATGATAATGCACCATTTCCAGCATCATGTACAGTATAAATGTAACCATGTTTGTAGTCATCCTTTTTTAAGTTGGGGGTAATTATGTTTAATTTTGTCAAGTATCAGGGGGTAGCCGTGTTTATTCTTTTATGTAGAGACTGTCTGGTTTGGCCAATGTACATGGCAGAGGGGCATTGCTGGAACATGATGGCATATATAACATTAGTAGATGTGCAGGTGAATGAGTCCCTCATAGTGTGGCTGATGTGGTTGGGTCCTCTGTTGCTATCGCTAGAGTAGATATAGGGACAGAGTAGGCAACGAGGTTTGTTACAGGAATTGGTTCCTGGGTTAGTGTTTCTGTGGTGTATAGTTGCTGGTGAGTATTTGCTTCAGTTTGGGGGGCTGTCTGTAAGCGAGGACTGGCCTGCCTCCCAATGTCTGTGAGAGAGAGGGATCATTTTCCAGGATAGGTTGTAGATCGTTGATGATGTGCTGGAGAGGTTTTAGCTGGGGGCTGTATATGATGGCCAGTGGTGTTCTGTTATTTTCCTTGTTGGGCCTATCCTGTAGGTGACTTGTGGGTACCCATCTCACTCTGTCAATCTGTCAAAAACCAGTAGGAGAACACTTCAGTCTCCCTGGACATTCTATAACAGATTTAAAAGTAGCCATACTTTGAACAAAAAAACTTCAGAAACAGACTTCAAAGAGAAACTGCAGAATTAAAATTCATTTGCAGATTAAACATCATTAATTGGGGCTTGAATATGGATTGTGAGTGGCTGGCTCACTACAAAAGCAACTGTCCCTCTCCTGGAATTGACACCTCCTCCTCAATTATTGAGTGGACTACATCCATCCTGATTCAATTGGCCCTGTCAACACTGGTTTTCCACTTCTGAGGTAACTCCCTTCTTTTCATGTGTCAGTATAATAATGCCTGCATCTGTAATTTTCACTCAATGCATCTGAAGAAGTGGGTTTTTTACCCACGAACACTTATGCAATAAATCTGTTAGTCTTTAAGGTGCCACTGGACTCCTTGTTGTATTTATGTGTAATTTTGTTCCTCTTTGCTAAAGCGAGACAGCATAAAGGAAATATGCAGTTCAGCAGCCATCCTTACAGGAGTTAAATAGTTCCAAATGCTCGTACGACCTACGTATGCTATACCAGTCTGTAATCCAATGGCCATTTTCTAGATTACAAGTAATCCAAATGCCAAAGGAACCAAAGTCAATGTCCTCCTTTGTCCCAATAGGTCAATTATTCTTTTTCATAAAAAATAAAGAAAATCACTAATTCTGTGGTGCATGCAAGCACTTTGAAATTCCTAGGATTGGGATCAACAAAGCTATTATCACTCTGCTGGAAAGGCAGAGATCAGGCCGTACCAGATTATGCAGTGGGCTTACTCAAAGAACAAAGGTAAGATCGAGATGCTTTCTTGTACTTGTCCTTACATGCTAAACATTACGTGCTTAAACCCACACTCCTTGAAACACTGTATATAGTACATGCTCTCCATGTCAGATGTGCCAAAGACTGAACCGTGAGTGTATAACTGATTTTTATGATGCACATTGAAGTCACAAGGATAAACAATAATGTGCACAAAAAACAAGCCTATAGGGCTAGCCACTGAGGCTAATGCATTCAGTTATGCCCATTTTTAACCCAGAATTCAGATATGAATGTCAATATCATCAGTAGAATGAAAGTTTTACATTTGAGCCCCGTCCACCCAGAAATTCAGAGCTCACAGCTGAGCAACAGAGTGGACTCCTCAGGGCTGACACTCAAGTTCCTTCATAGAAAGATTTATCATTTAGTTATTTTCTACCTTGACTGTGCACCCAATTTCTTATGCATAAGATAAGCCTGCAATATATACATTCCAGTGAATAATAAAAACAATGGGCTGGTTTCTGTGCAGTGCCTCTCAGGAAGTACAGCAGATTCAGTGCAGGAAAGAGGAGACAATGGTGGTTTTAAAAGCTTTGTAGAAAAAGCTGGATCAAACCATTTGGATTCTGATCAGATTCTCATTTATATTAAGGTCCTTTTCATGCTCTAGCAGCACAGTCAGAAATTAACTATATACCAATATTAAGACCATTAAGACCTGTAAATAAGAATCACATCCTCTAGTCTGTACTCCCAGGTTTCTGTCTCTTAATCAGCATCTCTTTTCTGCTAACAGTCCCCCTCCCGCCCCATTGCCCTCTCTCTTTCTCTCTCCTGTGTGTTCTGCCCAGATGGTCTCCCACCTGTAGCATTCTACTGCTGTGGGTAAGTGCCACAGCTCAACTATTGAAAGTACCAGAAGCGCCATAATACACCATTCTGGCTCCCCAAAAAAGTGCTGGAATGGCATCTTGGAGTATTCTGGCAGGACTTGAGCATGGCTTTATTGTCATCTCCAATCCTCCTTCCTCTCCTCTAGATTCTACCTTTCTTCTAGATCCCTTTTTTCATTTCCAGGCCTCCTGGAACCATCCCCATCCCATCTTCCCAGTGCCCGAGTCCTTTTCATTATAATGCCAAAACTTACCTCAGGTCAGCAAGAGGAACTAGTAAACTTTGAAAGTCTCAGTTCAAGCTATGGAAGAAATTAATGGCAACACGTTTATTTTCATAGAAAATACTGAGAGCAGAAAAGCTGGTGCAACAAATACCAATTTCCTTGTCTGCATGAACAATTGGGCTTCTTTTGATGGCATTTACTAAAATATTAAAAATAGCCATGACTTATAATAGCGTTATTCCACTGAACTGAAGTATCTGGTGCCAGTGACTGTCTGAGACAGGATACTGAACTAGAATGACATTGGATCTGATCCAGTATGGCACTAGCTAACCAGTCAAACAGCAAGGACAGTGATCAGCAAATATAAGTACTGACCACAAAACTATTGACCAGTGTCATAAAGCTTAGCAAATACTCCAAAGAAGGCAAGGTTATAACAAGCCATTCAAGCTGCGACTTACCATTCTGACTTAAACCTCTGTAAAGTATAATCAGTTGCTATACAGATTCTTTCAGTTCAGGTATTCATATACATCCTCTTCCTCCTACCCAAAGAAAACATTTGCCCAGAAGTCTACTGAATTAAAATCGATTGCCCTCTCACATAATCAACAGTCAGATCCTGCAGTGTCTATGCAAGCAAAACTCCCATTGAAAAACCAATCAATCAGGCTCAAAGTAACTGAAATGTCAGATTCCCTATTTCTTTTCTTCTTCTCACTCATTTTGGTTTAGAATAGTTACATTTTATCACAAGGACCTGGATTCACATCTCACTTAAACCAGTTTTACACTTGTGAGTCTCCATTGTCTTCAACTGAATTATTTCTGATTTACACCAGTGGAAGAAAGAAGAATCAGATCTTGGATTCCTTTCTTCTTCTTCTTCTTCCTATTACAGTAGTACCTAGAGGCCCCACTGTGCTAGGCCCTTTACAAGACAGAGGGTATGTCTACACTTCAAGCTGGGGATATAATTCTCAGCTTGAGGAGACACAACCACAAGTCTGAGTAGTAAGAAAAACATTCTGTGCCATGGAGATTTTACAATCTAAATAGACAATACAGCCAAAGAGGTGGAAACAAAGAGTTAAGTGACTTACCCAAGATGACAAATCAGATCAGCGGCATATCCGAGAATAGAACCTGGTCTCCCAAGTCTCATTCCAGTAGCCTATCCATTGGACAACAGCCTCTTCTTTTTCTTTTTTTGGGGGAGGGGAGGGAGGGTGGCTACAGTGGATTATGTCTAGGATTCCCCCCTCCCCCCAGCTCTTTTAAAATGGGATGGCCTGGAAGCCTCCTCCTTTTTTTAATACAAAGGATTTTTCAGTTCATTGGAATACACGCTAAGAAAAAAATCCGTAACAGCAATGTTAAAAAAAAAAAAAGCTTCTTAGCCATTACACACCCACCCAGCCTATAAGGCATTCAAATGAGTTCAATCAAGTCAATTTGCATAAAGTGCACACAATAAGGCCATGTAATTTGCACATTTTATTGTAAAGTAAAAGCACTTCTCATGTCAGCATTCAAACCTTTTAAAAGCAAAGTTCTGTGCACAGTGAGTATTTCATAGGAAAGGCTGCAGGACAGATAGTATTCATAAAATACATCTTACCTAAATTGATACTGTCTTTAGTAATAAAATTGTCTAGAATGGATGTTGACAAGTGGAAATTACATTAAAACCCTGCATGAATTCAATATATTCATGCCCATGTTACTGTCATTTCTATTTCTTATTATATTTTAGCAACCTAAATAAAGTGTATTTTGTCCCAAATTGAAATTTACAGTATTGAATCCTATCCTGCAGATTTTACACCTGTGAAATTTTCATTGATTTCAAAGGGAATTTCACTTGAGAAAGGACTGTGGGATCAGGCCTATTATTTACATGACTATAAATGCCAAAGTGTAAACCTCCATTTTCCATGCACAAATATTTTCCATGCAAAAATACACTAATTTCATGTTCGTAGGCATCTGTTGGAACCATTATTTCTAAGCTCAAGATCTATTTACATTTTTAAAAGAATACTTCAAATACATCACCCTATATTGTGGGGCAGGTCCACAGCAGCTATAGCTTGTCATGGCTCCACTGAAGTCAAAAGACCTATGACGATTTACACCAGCTGAGGACCTGCTCCTGTGGCTAACATTTATATGTGCATGCACAGACAGCAATTGAACTAAGCACATTTTCCATTCTGTAAAAAAAAGGAAAAATCTCATATAGATCCCTGCAGGAATATAAGATTTGAAAATATTTCTGTGGAAGGATCAAAATTTCCTCATATTTGTGCTCGTTATGGCATGTGTGTGTATGTTTGTATGTATACAAATTAAAAGATTACTGAAGTTGCAAAGGCAAGCTCTCAAATATGAGGAAATGCCAGGATTAAAGTTGCCTGGGACTGTGGAGATTATTATCTCCATTATACAGACAGGAAACAATATTTATTGTGGACATAGGATACATGACAGTAATTAGGACCTCTGCTAGGGTGGTGTTTGGAACTCTTTCCTTCCAAAAAATTTCAGAATTTCAGTCAAGGCTATGCCTGAGAACACTAAATACTGAACTATGTCAGTCTGCTTATAAACTCCTCCAGGCTATTTTTGACAGGTCATTCAGCTGTGCTGACCAACAAAAGTTATGTACATTTTTAAGACATCACAACTATTTGGCAATATTTTATCAAGGAAGGTTGTCAGATCAGATTGAACTATTAACATCTAGCCCATTTTGTTTGTTTTGCTTTGACTCGTGTCATTTTTAAGAAAGAGTTTGAAGAGCCCTGCATGGACATCACAGCAGGTAAATGAGAGCTGGGAAGCACTATTATATCTTCCTAACTCGGCCTTTCACTCATTATGCAACTTCAGGCAAGTCACTGTGCCATAATTCCTTCATCTGTAAAATGGCCATAATAGCTAGCCACCATTGTAAAGCACTTGGAGCTTTCCTTAATAAAGACATTACATAAGTGTGAATAATTATCATTCAGATAGCTATGCTTACCTGGGGATGAAACTTCCAGCAAAGGTATGAAACAATCTCGCCCCTGCCCTTTCAAATGTATACTACATCTACAAACACAAATATATTGGAAGTCTTCTAATGCAAGACTCCCATTTACTTATACACATGGGACTGATATGGGAGTGGGATCAGGACAATCCTTTAAGAAACATGGGCCTGATCCTGGACTTAATTATAGCAATGCCAAGTAGCCATAATGTCATTTTAACCTACCAGTGGAGGATTACCCCAATGTGAAGGACTTCACAACATGGCATTGTGTTACCATAGCAGTTCCTATATGACTCTGTCCTCTAGACCCTGGCACAGGTGGCCTTTCCAGGGAAAGAGGGGGCCCAGTTTTGCCAAAATTCGGGACAGCCAGGACAAGACTTAATAAGAAACCGTCCTGGCCAACACGGAATGTCTGATCACCCTAGTGGGATGTCTCTATGCCCCAGTGATCTTCAGCTATTGGAAAGCCCCTTTGGGGCCAGGCTCACCCAGGCATAAACCTCATAGGAACCAGCCCAGCTCCTGGGCAGACCCAGAATCAGAAGGGGAATGAAGGTAGTGTTAAAAGCGCCCTGTATCTGCCCCACACATTTGAATTGGGCTGAGCACTGCTCAGATGTTGACCCAGGGAAGGGCTTATAGCACAGAACTTTGCTGAGAAGCTGCCCTGACAGCATATGTCCTTGGGGAGTGGTACATTTATTATGGAAGTCAAACAGGAAAATCAAATTTTATAGAAGCCAACTTTGCTTTACAAAGCTATAGGGGAAAGTGATTCTATGTCAGTGGCTGCAGCTCATAAATGAAGATATACTGTATTCTACAAAATGAAACTACTAGGGAAAGGACAATGTATTCAACATGAATGCAGCTGCTTTTTATTTTGAATATAATCCAGTCAAACATAACATAGTGCATGAGGAAAAGAAAGTAAAATCCTGTTGTCAGTGTCCACTTGCTTTTCTCCCTCTTTCTGTCCAGTGGGTAAGTATAGCCACCTTTGATGGCTCTGATAGGAGTTACTGTGTTCCCTCCATTTTCCACTTCACGTAATGATCTTCAGCCTGGCTGTCAAACACAATTATTTCTCTGGGTAACAATATGAAAGGCAGCTGCTGTGAGCGTGGAGGTCAGGCAAAGCAGGCCACGGATGCGACGGCACCTGCCTCTTGCACGTGAAAATAGAACAAATTACAACATTTGTCGCCAAGGAACTGAGCAGCAGCACCATGTGGATGGCCTCACAAGTCACAAGCACCATTTGCATCATGTGCACGGTTATATCTTTTCAAATCTAGAGCAGGGAACAGATGTTTCATCAAAAGACACATTTTAAATAAAGATAATTATTCAGCAAGAAGCTTAATTACATAGGATTATTCAGGTCCACTTAATTGCTTGACAGTCAGAGCACCTCCCATGTATTTTTTACAGAGGCACCCATCTCTTATTGGGTTACCAAACTCTGATAGCTTCAGGACAAATGTAGTCGCTTAGTAATTCAGCCATCAATTCCTGATATCTGGCTAGAAGGGGGAAATGTAAGCAATCGTAGCAAGCAATAAAATACTGTCTTATTCCTATAGGCATTGTATTCTGTTCCATAAAATATTAATAGCCTGGACTACTAAAATGGAAAAAAACTAAGGGCTATTATGGTATTATAATTCAGCATTAGGCATATTTGAAACATTTCAGATCAATTAAACAGTAGGGTATCCTCTGATTAGGCTGACCAAATATTATACAAACCTAGGAACCTTCTATTTTCAGGAAGTCTGTCCTGGGTCTTCTAGTTAGATTTGCAACAGTTGGTAACCTTTTTTACCTCCCTGAGCTGTCAAAATACTCATACCTGCCTCACTCACAACCAAAACTCTCTCCAAATACCCCTCAAAACTGTCCTGGCTTTGCATTTTGAAAATCCAGTTGCCCCACTTCTGATTACATGACTGTGATTCAACTACGTTAAATCATTAGAAATACATTTTATTTTTTAACTCTTTATAGATTTCAACAGTTAAATCCAAGTATGGAAAAAGCAGCATATTCTTTCCTCACATATCTAATCAACTTATTGCTGGGTACCAGCAAACCTAACTGCAAATTTTGTAGCTATGGGATATAAAAGTGAAATTAAAAACCTGAAGGTTAAAATATTCTATCCTACAGTCCATCAAATAAGCACTATACTATGTGTAAGTGACAAGCCATTGCAGATTTTTATCTGAATAGAGTAGCTAAGAGTGATTTCATTGTGTATTACTGAAAAAAAAATTGCCATGGAATTAACTTCAAAAGAAGTTAAGCTTATCACTTAAAAAAAAATCCTTAGTTCAGACTAAGCTGCTAAATGTAACTTAAAGCTGGGGAAAGATGATTACTCTATAATAGCTCCATTCACATTCACAAAGTTGGGGTCATTTTAAATTATTGCTACATTTTGGAAAGCTGCCCAGAAAACTTTTGGTGTGAAAAATCTACAGAATGCCTTTGTGCTACATTAACTACCGTATTTAAAAGGTAAATAATGCAAGTGCAGGCCTTCCCATGTGCAAATTATAGTATATTGTGTAAACTGTAAAGCCTTCCCACAACCTTGCTCTAATGATCTATTTAAAATAGATTGTTTGAGTATTAATACTCAAACAACAAAATAAAATTTTAAAAATCCTGTTTTGCTACTATCAGGAGGTAACAAAGAGAGAGCCTGTTTACATAGCAGAAACCAAGGATATAGCTCTTACATTAGTTTTATTTAATACAGAGCAACAATTTAATTTTTGTAAACCTAGACCAGCACTAAGTGCACCTTACCAAGAAAACTATTAAGACTTATATTATGTTCCACATGAATGGTTACAAGGTACACTAAATGCTTCCCCTGTGCAGTTTGCAAGCAATTTAGAGAGGCCTTCAGCTAAACATATGTCCAAGTTCTATACAAGTTATCATATACTATGGTGACACTATGACTGATCACACTCACGCGCTGCTTCTCTCTGTAAATGGGCTCTCTTATAATGGAAATGTTTAGTTCCAAGCAGCATATATGTTACACATATTATTAATGGCTGAAACAGATGCTTCCTTCCAGCGAAAGGGGTTTGTTTTTACATAAAGCAAATCCTCTTGTAAATCTGAATCTTTCATTTGGTTGCATTTCGCTATGAGGAATAATGATAAAAAAGCTCTTCCTACTCTGTCTTATACTAGAGGCATTTGCATTTTTAATTTGTGTTACATATAAACACATTTATATACATAGACACTCATTTTATTACCCATTTTATATAACTCCATTTGTTTCTATTGTAAATTGCAGAGTTTCTTAATCACCACTAAGCGTAAAATACCCTATCACTAAATTATTCCTACAATAAAATACATGATGTGGTCTACAAATGATGGCGATTAATTTCATGACAGAAATGTTGCATTTATGTTGTGGTTTATGTTCAATTAACACTTGGCTGCATTAATGCAGAGCTTCAGCTTAGTGTTGAACCAGATATTAAATAAAAATGAAGTACCCTAAAAAGAAATGGTTGCCTGCGCTAAACAGAATAAGAACCAATTTTTGGGAGGGAGTTGCCTCCACAGTATCACCTGAGATACTCATGAGGAATTCCAAATGGGAGCATCATGTTTCTGAAAGGAAAAGAATTGATTGTTTTACCTTTTCATGAATTTTTTGTTTAAATAATTGTGTCTCTATGCACATGATAGAACAATAGTTCTAAAGCTGAAGCAGCTGCAGCTCATGACAACCAGATTATTAGCAGAGGGAAGACATCTCTAAAAATAAGTCACTCATTTATTTCATTAAATACAAACAAGCCTAGTTTCAGAGATAAGCAGCACATGAAAGCACAGGGGAAGTGGAAACAATGATTATGATCCTTTTTGATGCAAAACATGTAACAACAATCATTAGACTTACTAGATGCCATTTTTCTAGATCTGTAAAGCTAGCTATGACAAAAATTTACTAGAAAAGATGGTTTAAACTGATATGCTGAATCAGCGTATTCCATTCATAGCGAAGTTCTGTATGAACATATTGCTTACATGTTTTGAATGCAAGTGCCTCAGAAGTTAAAATTAATTTGATTGCAAAATATTTGATTGCATGGTAGATCTCACATCTGATTTTCCGGTCTCTCAACCTGTTTCCTTAGCCCTTAAATAAATATCTGAAAAATTATTCTATGGCCATAAAATATTTGAACCTGAAAGTAGGTTAGCATCATTAAACAAATCAAGGACTACAATGCTATTGAAATATACTTAAGGTCAGGAGACAAAATTATGAACTAAAATGTTTCTTTTTTTCAGACCATAGAGCTGCGTAAATTTATAAATACCCCCCCATAGACTGTTTGGCAAACCTCTGGAAAAGCTCTGTGGGCCACCAAATCTCATGATGTGAATTTTCCATTAGAAAATGTATGTTTGTAGAGGAACTTAGAGTCTGGCTGGTGAAAAAAAATAACTTTGTAAGCCACAGTACTGAATAAAACTATATAAATTTCCTCTGATATTTACATTTCATTTCATGTGGATTACATTTGCTTAATCATATTGGCCCACAGCATCCCCTAACACAGGAAGACCCACGGGACTGAGGCTTTGGAGGTGGAAAGCTTCACAACACTCCCATGTCATTCCATTGAGGGGAAAAGGGAGAGGCAGGGTTTACTTCCCCATGGGAACAGTTGCAGGTGGATCCCACAGGAAGCAAGGGCCAGCTGTGTAAAGTCCCCATGGCGCTGTTTCCCTTAGTTTTAGCAGCATGAATCCATTATCTTATCTTTTTGGGAATTTCCACAGGAATGGACCTGGGAGGTGTAGGAGAGACAATATAAATCCCTCCACCACTACTGAGCATGGCCCACACACTTTTCCTCCTACTCCAAACTAGTTGAATATTCTCTACAGGGTTTTGTGGGTAAGGGGAGAGAAGGGCATATTGGAGGTGTCTGACCCTTTCCCCTCCTTCATGCAGGAAAGAGTAGATGTGACCAAAGGGTCTTTCCATGACCAAAGTGTCTTTCCATGTCCAGATAGGGAATAGGGGTGGGGAAATTCTTCCCATTAAAACTTGTGTTTGTGCACTATGAAGATTTTTTTGGAGGAGGGATTTATTGACCATTTCCCTCCAGTCTTCATGAGCTATGTGGTTTGTCAGTCAATACTGTTGTAGATAATTAAATCAAAACATTCTTTATTAACCCCACCTTTGTATAGTCAAGGAACATGCACTAGCACACAGATGAAAACTATTAAAACTACTAAAACATACACTCATGTTAATATTCAACTGAAAAATAAGTGCTGCATTTTCACTCAGTATCGAACTGGAAATCAGATTCCAGCTGCAGTTTACTATGAATATTAATACTACTCAGGGCTGTCTTCAGTCCTTACCTAATCCATTGGTCAGTGGACATTGGACAACACTGTCTGAGAACACATTACATCCCCCATTCATGGAATTTGGCTCTTTTATTCATGCTTTCAGCTCTAGCAGTCTGTAATTCAGTCTCCCCTGGGTCAGCCAAGATGCTGGCCATCACATTTACTCAGGCAAATCTCCCATAAAAGATCAGCTCTAGGGCTTAAAGTGGGTACATCTAGCACAATGGGGCCCAGAGCCCTGCTTCCACCATCCAAATGATAGTAATACATATACAGTGATTTGAATATATGAAGTCCCATGTGGAAGGATTATTAATAATTAAATATTTATAAACCATCATATATTCTCAGATGAAAGACCAATTACTGACTATGCTGATTATATTACATTGACATTTTCTTCTGCAGTTTGATGAAGGCTGATTCCATTTCTCTGGGCCCTGTTCTCGGGGCCACAGTCTCCACAGCATGAAACCAATTTTATGCCAGTATAATTTCAAAAGAATTGTGTCCGTGACTCCAAACCTTTTCTTAGTTAGGCTTAATTTGTCACTCACATAGTGTATTACCAGTCTAAATTAGCAGTAACTCAATGGCTTATGCCAATGTAAAACTATTGTGAGAATTAGGCCCCATGTGTTTGAAAGATGTTTAAATTACTTTTACTGGCAAAAACTTTGCCCTTTTACCTAAGACATAAATTAATCTTGTTTATGAAAACAAATCCCTTTTATTGTTACTATATACATCCTGTTACAGAGTACATATTTTACTGATAATTTATTGTATAGTATATATTTGTGTGATTTATAGTGTATATTATACTGCTGTACATCATAGTTTATTGCTATTACATTGTTTTTAAGAACAAGCACTAAATCAGGATTTGTTTTCTATTTTCTTCTTACTGATAATATTGCTCAAGGAAAACAGTTTGTGTCACAAGCTAGGCTCGCACTGCAGGATGTTAAGTGACATACAATAAAACTTACTTTGACAGAAAATTGACCAGACATGACAATAGGAAGAAGGAAGGAGGGCATCAGGGAGCGACAAGGATGTACACATACTTGGGTATTCCACACGAGTATTCCGCACTAATTTTTTTTAAATTACTTTTTCGTATAAAGGACACAAAAGGTTTGGTCCTTCCTGGCAGTCAGGAGGCAGAAAACAAACAAATTTTCCAATTTGTTTATAGATGGTCCTCTAGGAGTAGACTGGAAAATAATTTTGTCTTCCAAAGACAGCTAACAGCTACCTGAGGGTGTTGTGGTTGAAAAGAAGATGAAGAAGAAGGGGGAAAAAAATGATTTCATTTTTGGTACTTGAATGTCTTATTGTTCAGTACTCAGTGGAAGCTCTTAAATTGCTCATCTGGCAGAGAAATAAAACTATTCCCTCCTCCTCCCCCCAACCCCCCCAGTGTACTGAGATTTTTAGGAGGAGTGCCTTTATTTTGTTTTCTAAACTCACAGCTTCAGTTAAGAATGTCTCTCTCCTCCACATGACCTCTCAAGCCAGTCTCACTGCAGTATCAATACCCTCAGTTTTTCCCTGTTAACATATGAAATTGTCTCTCTTCCTTGTCAGCACCAGCAGCATTACCTTATACTGTGTAGATAGATGCCCCCTCCCCTCAGAAATCACTTCTGAACCCAGATCTCTTGTGTAATGGGGAAGTTCCTGTGCATGTCAACAGTTACCATTCTGAACCTGAGAATTTCATGTAAATGCTTTGGCCCGGCTCCATCTCCCAGCTACTTAAGGGGGAACTGGATGAAACTTTTGGGGCTTTACTCTTCTCTCTGTGGGCCCAATCCTAAGCACAGCACCGAACCAGATGCACAAAACTTTAATCATATGAATAGTCCCATTAAAGCTAATGGCACTATTCATATGTTTAAAGTCAAGCTCATGCTTAAGTTATTGCTGTACTGGGACTTTAAAACACAGAAGTCCAATTAAGAATACATGGGAGTTATGTAGTTTATGAATATACAAGGTGCCTGATATCTTTTTTTTCTTAAAAGTGTCAGTGGTGTGTTATAGAATGTACATTTCTGTTCAGTTTAATTGAATATGCTGTACGTATTACCTGTGATGAGGCATAAGTCAGAAGTTTGCACAGCAAGCTTTAAGTGTGAAGTGTTAGTGCTAGAATAAGAACACACTGGCAACCAAGAGTGAAAACAAAAGTAATAACCACTTCTAAATAGTCTAGCATTAATGAACAGAAGAGTTAAGGGTCTGAGGTGAAGCTAAGTGAGATTTTTTTTACATGAATATTACACATATAAGGTCTTTTATTTTAAAAAGAAGTATTCCAACTATAGATGACCTGATTTTCAGGTTGAGCACCCACAACTCCTGTTAAAAATCAATGGAAGTTGAGAACTGTGGCTGCTCAACAACTCTGAAAAATCAGGTTTCACATTCTCTCACACTCAAATAACTTCACCCAAGTAGCTGTCACTGAAAATTCAGCCACCTCTCGGGTAACACAGCAACACTTCAGCAACAGCTCATAACAGAACACTGCACCCAACTGGAATTAGAAGTAGAATTTGGGGTAAAAAAAATGCAATTAGTCAAATTGAAATTGAGCCTGGACACTGTGGTCTTTATCTCCCACAAACTTGGGCACACTACTGTTGAATGCACCACACACACAACTATTGCCTTTGGGAATATAAATGAGGATTTGCAAGTGCATATTGATCAGTTGGGTATCCAACTACCAGACTTTGCACAAATGAGGTAACTGTAGTTGGTAATAGTGGCATGTAAATTTGGCCTTTAATGATCACAATAGTGCTTTGTTTTATATATATTTCAAAAGTCAGAAATTGGAGCTAGACTAGTCCCTGCTGGAAAGATTAACCTGAGAACTGATTGAATTATTCATTGCAAATAAATTAGTAGACGAATTTGGCCCTTTTTTCTCTTCTCAAATTGTTTGTGAATCTGCCTGATTTATATAGATTTGCATTATTCATAACTATTACCTGACTAGTTTGGCTGAAAATTGTTCCTCTGATGGATTATTCAAACACTGTTCACTTTGACTATTTGTTGTTCATTATTTGTGGTCTGTGATGAGCCACCTAAATGAGATATTTTTTCTGATCACTGTTTGGCTGCCTGAAATTTTTCAAAAACAGAAGAATAATGAATAACAGTGCCAATAGCACACCATGAATAGTAAATATCCTTGTTCACACATGAATACCCTTCTATATATGTGAATACAGGTGTTAACATGAAGAAAAGCAATTCCCCACTCATTCATGCTATCAAAAACCTAGCAGTGTGAAATTTTGAGAACACTTTGTTTTTTGCAGTATTTAGTCAGTAATTGTAGATTCTTGTTCTGCAACAGTGTGGCAATAAGTAAGTCACCTTAGTGCAATCACAAATGTTTAATCTCACTAATCACACAAGTCATTGACTTTAATAAGCAGACATCTTAGAAACATAGGGTTAGAAAGAACCTTGAGGGTCATCTAGTCTAATCCCTGGCCAAGATGCAGGATTTGTTGTGTCTATACCTCAAAGACAGAGCTTCCACAACTTCCCCAGGCATTCTGTTCCATTGTCCTACCGTTCTTACAGTTAGGAAGTTTTTCTGAGATTTAATATAATCACCTGAGATAACACAGAATACACTACTGAAATCCAGAGCCCTGGCATCACTGTACCACATTCCGTTCATCCACCATTTTATAATTAGATTGTGAAAAGCAAGCCGTTTTCTCTGCTTGATCTGTTCTTTTTAAGTCCATGCTGTTTAGTGATCAGTGTTCTGTTGTTACCCTGCAGCTATTTACAGATTCTCTTTTTCATGGAAGCAATAGCACAGTGATTTAAGCAATAGCTGGCATTGTTGTAAACAAAGTTACCAACCACAACTGGTAGATATCAGTTGATGCTACCTGTTGGTAAACACAGAACAGAGGTCACTATTTAGTTATGTTTCAGAGGTTAACAAAACTTCTATTTGTTCTGTACTTGTTCTGTGGCACTTTTCTGCTATGTCATTTCTCTCAGCTCTGCCATGACTTTGTACTCTATTTTACTGCCCAGGTTTCACTAGTCTTAAAAGTAAGATACTCAAAATTGCACTGTAAGGCCAAATGACCTAATGATTTTTTTTTAAATCAGTTTTAAAATAAAAATGTTAAACATGAAAATTCCATCCAACTTTTTCTTTGTCTTTCTTGTCTTGTTTTGCTGGTGGTTCCAGAAGCTTTGAGAAGGTTTGGAATATTAAAATACAAATATCATTTGTATGTATCATTCCACAAAAGTACCTGTTTTTAAAAACAATGAAAATTCAGGCTGTCTTAAAGGATTTTTTATGCAACTTGTGTACTTTGTATCAAACAATGTTTAATCAGAAGAAATGTTCAAGTGAAAAAAGAAAGAGAAAAACACTTGATTAAAAGGCACAAAAACTGATACAAGATAGAGCTTTAGAATTTTAGAACACAGAAGACAATTACAAATAAATAAAATTTATTATGAGAATATCTGAGTGAAAGTCAGCCCCGCACTTCACCCATGCCAAAGTGGTTGGTTGTGGCATAATAAGTCATGAGAAACAGAAAAATGATAGAATCATATTAATAATGTAACAAAAGTGACCCTAAAACTACAAACAGAAAAACAAAAGCCTATTCCAATCATGAGGAGGAAGTAGTTGTTCTTTGAAATACATGATAAAAGGAACTGTGCTGAGCATGACGACTAAATTACATAAACCCACATGACTGGCTACAGTTTTGTGTTCTTTATATAGTACCTGAAGATAATCACGAGACAGGAAAGAGCGGGGAAAAAGCCCTTAAACTGGAAATGAATGGCACAGGAACAAAAGCCCACAGACTAAAGAGTGGTGACCTGGTGACTTAGTGGACAAAGCTTAGCCTTAGTATTATCTGGAAGTCCATGCTAAAGCATGGTGCAAAAGAGTTTGATGGCATCAAATCAGTTCCTAGGGAAAATAAATCGACATGACTTTGTAGGTTTGGAGCCCAAATTAGCTCTCACCCTACAAAGAGTGGTCTTTCTAGGTCATGGGTTAGGTCAATGGGATGTCATTGTGAAAAGGCTTAACACTGCATCAGCTTGCCTCATATTTGCCCTAGGGATGAAAAAGAAAAGCTTTAATGTCAAGTCTTACCACTGCTTTAACCTTCAAGGTCAAACATATTCCACTCCCTCTCATCATCCCAAAACCTCAGTTCCAGAATTAAAATTACACAGTCAACAGAGATAAGGAAGAGACTGGGGAAAAAAAAAAAAGTCAAATTTTTGAGATACAGAGATCATGCTGAGCACCCACAACTTTGTATCCGCCATCTCGTAATATTTGACCCTGAGATTCAGAAGCTATTTTCCTTTCTGTTTTAAATGAGGGTTCCATTCAATTAAAATAAATGTACTGTAATAGCCTCATCTCAAAAATTAAAAAAAATATTTTTTAAGTAACAATATAATCAAGCTTTCATGCTGGGGGTTTTAAATGTACAGCACAGCCACTTATCAGTGAATCTGATAACAGAAATGTGGCATGTTTTTTATACCGTAAGTACAATTTTAGCAAATATTTGCTTGTTTCAATATACTTCTTGCACTATAATGATGAGTCACTTAAGACAGCCTGGGATGAATACTATTATGTCATGTATCATAACAAAGCAGTTACTGGTTGAGCTGATAGGACTCAGTATTAATCCCCATGACAGACAGGAGATTTGAAAAGTTTTCCAAGGGGTGGTGGTGGTGGTGAGGGGCCTGAAGCTGCACTTAAACAATTAAATAACTCATTCCCTGGGTAAAAATATTCTCAGAGAAATGTGTTCCTTATCCTAACCTTTATGTGGTTAATCAGATCAATGAGTCTGTTTATGCTTTTCAGGTTCAGAGAATGGAGAAGTAGAACCATTGATTAGGCAGAGATATCTCAAAGCACAAAAATATAAATGATGCAAAACATGTAGGGCAACTCCTGACCTTTCTTCCTCCATCACAATGCCAGGATACAAGGAAACCTTATGCACTTACACAAAAATGCAGTGGGATCAATCCATGAAGTAAAAAACAGATGTTTCCCAAATCCATGTATGCAGTCAGTAGAGTAATAAAACACACAGATCAAAATCCATCCTAGAGTCAGGTTCATGCTAACTACAATTGTGTGAGCCAGGAACTTGGAGGTCTTTTGTATCTAATAGAAGAACCAGCCACATGTCTATGATTATAGCTGTGTTTTAAAATTTTATACCCCAGAAGGCAGGTGTTTGGGTTGTTTTGCCTGGCAGTCATCTATTGTAGTTAGACAGGTTATAAGGCAGCAGTTATGTACAATTCAGAGTAAAGAAATTGGCACCGACATGCATCTTGCTGTGTTGCTAATGCCAGATAAGGTGTTTTTTTTTAAATGTACGCACAGCATAAATCAAATAGTTGCTTTGTGTCTGCTATTGGAAGTACCAGGCTGTAACAGGCAAATGGTATATGACTCTTTTGACGGTTCAGATATCCATACAAATACCTAGAGATTCTAAGGGATAGTTCGATACATTTAAGATTTTTTTATTATATTTGACTCTATGCTTTCTTTCACATATAGTGCCATTTTTCCCACCAGCATGACCTACTCAGTCATTCATATATATTTTGTACCTGGATATTAATGTGCTCCATTGATTATCACTGTTCTACCAAGTTTGCGATGCCCATTATATCAATATCCTCATTTAATACCAGTTCATTCATCTTAGTATTTAAACTTCTAGCATTTGTAGACAAGCACTTATAAAATTTGTATTTAATTGTTTGCCTACATGTGACGTCATTTCATGGAGCGTCTTCAGTTCCTACTGTACTTTATCATCTTTTATCCTTTCCTCTTCACTAGGATATTGAGTACCCGCTTTTAAAAAAAAAAATCTTTCAAAAGGGATGCCTGTCCAAACCATGTACTCTTCTGCACCCGTGGGCATTCCCATAGTTTAAAAACTCCTTTACAAACATTTTTATTTTACATGTCAGCAGTCTGGTTCCATTTTGGTTTAAGAGGAGCCCATCTTTCCTGTGTAGGCTCTTCTTTTCCCAAGAGGTTCTCCAGTTCCTAACAAATCTAAATCTCTCCTCCCAATACCATCGACTCATCCACATATTGAGACCCTGTTGTTCTGCCTGTCTAACCAGCCTTTCATGTGAAACTGGAAGCATTTCAGAGAATGCTACCCTGGAGGTCCTGGGCTTTTATCTCTTCCTTAGCAGCCTAAATTTGGCCTGCAGGACCTCTCTCTTACCTTTCCCTATTGCATTGATAGCTACATGTACCACAACCACTGGCTCCTCCCCAGCACTGTATATAAGTCTGTCTAGGTGTCTCCAGGGGTGGCTCCAGGCACCAGCATGCCAAGTGCATGCCTGTGGTGGCAAGCCATGGGGGCACTCTGCCGGTGGCCACGAGGGCTGCAGGCAGGTTGCCTTCAGCGGCATGCCTGCAGAAGATCCGCTGGTCCCGCGGCTTCAGCGGACCTCCCGTAGGCGTGCCGCCAAATCTGTGAGACCAGGGACCTCCCGCAGGCAAGCAGCCAAAGGCAGCCTGCCTGCCATGCCTGGGGCGGCAAAATACCTAGAGTCGCCCCTGGGTGTCTCAAGAGGTCCACAACTCATCAGGCAATTCACCATGTAGTTCTTCCAGTCCTTTCAAGCCCATCTATCTATATGTCTAATCGAATCACCCTTACTATTACCTGTCTCTTTCTTATAAATGGGGTTCCCCTCCAAGGGAGGTGTATTTTCACTGCAAGAGATACTAAGACCTCTGGAATCAAATACTAAAGATTAATAATGCATGTGTTATACATTTACAATTACTTTAACATTTAATTAAAACATGTTTCAAAAGAAAATTGACATTGAATGGAAATGAATGAAGAAAATGTTGATTCTTCTGTACTCCAACAGTTGGTTTAAAACAAACAGTTTCAATTTAAAGACACACGGATGTTATTTTGGGGCCAACTTGTCATCATTCTGGAGAATGCTTTTTTGGCTGTTTTTGCCTTAATTAGTTTTATTGTTCTGACATTTTAGTTTCCAAAAGACTCAAATTTCAAGAATTTTGAATATAGTATCTCATTGCAGTGGAATGTATTCTAATGAATGCTTAATTCATTAATGAACTTGATAAGAAGTTGTTCTTTACCACACTGAAAACAAAACCATACAGAAAAACCATGAAGATACATTTACCTGATTACCCGTTAAACTTCAGTAAAACTTCCTTATGAAATCTTTTCTGTTTAGTAAATCAAAATATATATTGCAATGTAGTGGTGCTCTCTCCATAATTATTATTTTTTCTCCCTTGGGACTATGCTTTTAATTGTTCGCTACTGCAGAAAGCTGTATTCTTTCCCCCCTCACTTGAAAAGTTCTGCACTTTCTGGCTCCTGAACAAGGAGGGTATTTGTCACAACCAAACCATCTTGGACTTTGCTTTGCAGCCCCAAGGGAATGGATGCTGCCATGCATTACACAGCAGGATTTAAACTGCAAGTGCATGGTAAACAATTAATCTTCATTCACATTTGACAATTAGATTTCACTTACATTTACTGTGATTTTAACATGCATCAAAGACTTTATTTCACATCTTTACTAAATCCACAAATCATGAATTTCAGCATTCCTTATTTTTGACATGTTATTCCACATGTTAAATGTCAGTAGTCTTCATTTGGTTGAACAAAGCTTACGAATTATACGAGAGAGAGTCCAAATTGAAATGAAATGACTCTGAAATCTAAAAGCTAAGATAAATCATTTACAACAGCTTCATAAAAGGTTGAGAGATGACATGCAAATATATTTAACCCATGTCCTATATTATAAAGGTCTCTGTTGGTAGATTTTTGAACATCTGACATTTTATTAGAACACAGATAACCATCAGATATGTACCGCTGGATTCCTATTTTAAATACTTGGGTACACTAAGGTGGTAAATAGAGAATTTCACAATTACACAAAAGGTGTAATTTTCACTATGCAATACAATAATAATTTCTTTTAACCTTCCACTGTATTTTCAGGTTCTATTAGTCAGAGGGAGAGACTACCTATGAAATAAGTTTTCCTTTTAAACCCTGGAAAACAATGATCTGTGGAAAATACATCAACATTTTATTGCTCCCATCTAAGATTTTTCCCTCCTTCAGGTTATTTCCATTTCACAGTCATCTTATAAAAAAAGTGTTACAGCTACTGCACTGTTTATATTTATTGTTCATCTCTTTGGATAACGTTTTGTATATTTGTTTTTTTCCAACTTTAAAAAGGTCTCTGATTTTTTACTTTCTCAAAATGGAACTAATATGAAAGTTCATACGGTGAAAACCACTAGTTACAGTGTCATGTGCAGAGTTGTGATGTTATGAATTTGTTCTCCAGGGCACTATCACATTTGTGTCACTATTTTGTGATGCAAACATCTCCAGAGCCTACTGTTAAGAGCAAGGAATTATGGTGTTTAAAAACACAATAACAGAGGCTCAAATTAAATGTGTACCCCAAATTAAAAAACATAGTAAGAGGAGCAAAAAAGTGCCTGCATGGCTAAACAAAGTAAAAGAAGTGGTTAGAGGCAAAAAGACATCCATTTGAAAGTTGGAACTTAAATCCTATTTTTCTCAGTAGAAAGGAGCATAAACTCTGACAAGTCACATGTAAAAGTACAATTAGGCAGGTCAAACAAGAATTTGAAGAGCAACTAGCCAAAGACTCAAACTCCCAAAAAAAATTTTAAGTACTTCAGAAGCAGGAAGCCTACCAGTGGGGCCATTGGATAATCCAGGTGCTAAAAGAGCATTCAAGGACAATAAGGCCATTGCAGAGAAGCTAAATTAATTCTTTTCATGAGTCTTCACTGCAGAGGATGTGAAGGAGACCCATTCTTTTAAGTGACAAACCTGACCCATTCTTTTAAGTGACAAATCTGAGGAACTGTCCCAGATTGAGGTTTCATTAAAGGAGGCTTTGGCACAAATTGAATAATTAAACTGTAATAAGTCACCAAGGCAAGATGATATTCATCTAAGAGTTTTGAAGGAAGTCAAATATGAAATTGCACAACTACTAATTATGATATGTGAACAATCATTTAAATCAGCTTCTGTACGAGATGACTGGAGGATAGCTAACATGATGTTAATTTTTTAAAAAGGCTCCAAAGGTGATCCTGGCAATTACAGGCCGGTAAGCCTAATTTCAGTACCAGTAAAATTGGTTGAAACTATAGTAAAGAATAGAATTATCAGACACACAGATGAAAATTATTTGTTGGGGAAAAAAGTCAACACTGCAGTTGTAAAGTAAACCATGCCTCACCAATCTATTAGAATACTTTAAGGGGTGGGAGTGTCAACAAACGTGGACAAAGCTGATGAAGTTGATACAATGTACTTGGACTTTCACAAAGCATTTGACAAGGTCCCTTGCCAAAGCAAAGCAAGAAGTCATGGGATAGTAGGGAAGATGCTCTCATGGATCAGTACCTGATTAAAAGTTTCAGAGAAAAATGGCTGTGGCCGTGGAATGGTGCTGAAAAAATCTACTATGTCTTCAGCAGTCTCCTCCTCGCTATCAGCTTTAACTAATTGGGGATAAAGAGGAGCAGAGGGGTTTGCTCGAGCAGGAAAACTTTCAGATGTCTTACATTTATGTATCAAACCCTGTACTTGAGTTTTTAATTTTTCTTGGGAGTCCTTTAGACTCCACACTCGAGACTCATGGAGTCTCTTTGTTGCTTCCTCCCACCAATACATAAACTGCTCCTGATGTGTATCAGAGACTTTTGATGAAGTTAGGATTCCTCTGAGGTATGTAAGTTTATCTAAATCGAAGGTACCTTCTAATGGGCATTGTTTAGATGAATTTTCACGCGTGTACAGATTCCAATTGTCTAAATGTCTGCAGGTTTCAAGACCATAATGTATGTACATGTAATATGCTGGGGTACCCTTAGGGGGTGAGGTGGAATGTTTAGACTGTCCCCCACCCATTTTCCACTTACACACACAGGGAGGGTGCCCTGTCCGCGCTAGCGGCTCATAAACTAAGGATTTTTTCCCTACAGGGTACTCACACAGGAGAGGCTAACAAGGATGGCCATGACCCTCCTACACCTCCTTTCAGCAAAGAGCGTCGGCTAGTCTCTGGGAGACGGCGCCGCTTACTCTGATTGCATCCAGTGAGATGATCAGACTGTCAGTAGCCCACACGGAAAGGAAAGGGGGAGGGAAGATGGGTTCACACGCTCCTAGACCCAGGTAGCTTCCTCACCGGACGATGCCAGGCTGAGTCAGCCCACCGTGGGTCGGATCTCCTAAAGATCCACTAGTTACCGGGCTTGTGTTAGAGTAGTCCTGGTCATGAGCTTTCGCTTCACAGGGTACTCTGGGCATCTTCCAGTAACAGGCACTCACACTGGTGTACACACACACACAAACCAAGGCCTTTATTTCCTATTATCACGATGCATCTGTACTTTATGTCCGGACCCAATACTATGAGGCAGTATGACAACCCCTCTTGAGGCGGTAAAAACCCCTCAGCACCGGTGCATCTCTAATGCATTTCACTATGCATTACCTAATGCATTACCTTGTTGGCCAACTCAGCAGTTTCCCAGTATTGCTATAAACTAACCTGATTGGGGCTTTCCCCCAATACCACTCTGCATCTGAACTTGCTGCACAGTCAATAAGTTCAGATGGTGTGAGCCCAATGGAGACAGACGTCCCCACAGATAGTCGTCCTCCGACACCACAATAGAGATTTCAAAAGGTCTCTTACCTCTATTGTGGCGCCATGGGGTTTGAAGGGGAACAATCTGTAGCAGCTGCCTGTGGGTCCGTGGGCGTTGCCATCCTGGATGAGCCCCCAAATTGTCGGAGAAAAACTCAGTTCTTGCTTTTAGTTTGAGTGCAGCAAAATCAAATACTTTATTATTTATCAAGCAATATTAATTGAGGGAGGGAGTGCCCTAAGACACTGGGTTGCCCCAGTCCCGGACAGGTCTCTCCACAAGTAAACAATTGCAGCAAGCATTTATACCTTTGTTACAGACAATAGCAAGCAATATTACAGACTATGATGAGCAACAGATGCATTTTGTTTATGCATAGGCCATCCTACTATCTTATTTTTCTCAGCTTCGGGGCACCAGCCTAGGTATTTAATTATCAGTGCAAGGTCGTAATAATTTCTCACACGGTTCTTTTCTGCTCGCCTCACACAATCCTCGCTTCTACAAGTCTCACATCATTAGGGTTACAGCTGGCCTAACTCTTGTTAACAAACTGACATGCATTAAGATCCCCTACAAATCCTTGTCAATTCTTTCCCTTCTTCCACAAAAGACAGAGTAGGAATAAATTATAGTTTTCAGATCCTCCAGGGATCTGTACTGGGAACCAGCTCTGTTCAACATATTCACAAATAATCTGGAAAAAGGGGTAAACAGTGAAGTGGCAAAATTTGTGGGTGATAACTATCTTGAGTAATTTTGTAAGTCCAAAGTAGTCTGCGAAGAGTTACAAAGAGATCTCACAAAACTTGGGTGCATAGGCAACAAGATGGCAGATGAAATTCAGTGTTGACAAATGCAAACTAATGCACATTGGAAAACATCATTTCAACTGTACGTATAAAATGATAGGTCTAAATGAGCTGTTACCAACCAAGAAATATCTTGGAGTCATTGTGAATAGTGCTCTGGAAATATCCACTCAATATACAGTGGCAGTCAAAAAAGCTAACAAAGTTAGTAGGCATTAGGAAAGGTAGAGTTAATAAAACAGTAAATATCATAATGGTACAATATAAATCCATGGTATATCCACATCTTGAATACCGTGTGCGTTCAAAAAAGATATACTGGAACTGAACTGGAAAAGATACAGAGAAGGGCAACAAAAATAATTCAGGATATGGAACAGTTTCCATATGAAGAGAGATTAAAAAGACTGGGAAATAAATGACTAAGGGTAGATATGATAGAGGTTTATAAAATCATGAATGATGTGGAAAAAGTGAATAAGGAAGTGTTATTTACTCCTTCACATAACACAAGAACCAAGAGTTACCCAATGAAATTAATAGGCGGCAGGTTTAAAATAAACCAAAGGATAGACTTCTTTACACAACATACAGTCAAGTTGTGGAACTCTTTGCCAGGGGATAATGTGAAGGCTAGAACTGTAATGGGATTCATATAAAAATTAGGTAAGTTCATGGAGGATTGGTCCATCAATAGCAATTAGCCAAGATGATCAGGGATGCAATCCCATGATCTGGGTGTCCCTAGCCTCTGACTACCAGAAAGTGAGAGTGGAAGACAGGGGATGGATCACTCTGATTGCCTCTTTTGTTCATTCCCTCTGAAGCACATGGCATTGGCCACAATCAGAAGATAGGACATTGGCTAGATGGACCATTGGTCTGACCCAGTATGGCCATTCTTTTCTTATCTCTGTGGTCTCTTCCTGGCTGTATAACCTTGAGAAAAATCACTTCATTTTCTGTTTCACTTTACCCTTCTTTAAAATGAGGGTAATACTTCCCTACCTAAAAAAGGTAGAGTGAGGGTTATATTACTGTTTGTAAGTTACTCTGTAATCCTACTTAAAGTAAGCTATAATAGTCCTAATTGCATGCCTTAATGTTGTGCCAGATTCTCAAGTATTTCAAGGCTGTTTCAATACAGTATGTATGATATTCCTGTTTAAAATCAGTAGTTTCTGGTCTGTCCCACTCTAGTAGCAGGAGCACACAGTTTTGTGATGGACTCTGTTACAGCCCTTGATATAATAGTACAGCTGGATTCTTTAGCTCCAGCAATAGTTGCATTGCTTTTAGATCCAGACATCTTGGGTCCAATCCCACAGCTGATGTCAAAATTGGGAAGGATTTTAATTCTATAAATGTATTGTGAAGGATAAAGTATTTGAAAATATGATCACAAGCATTTGACATAATGCTTCTCAAATCAGTCCCAGAAACTGACTTCAATTGCCCAGTCAACAAAAGCTTATGATTTCTCTGAACACACTGCTGTGCCAGCTGTCTCTTGAAAGATTTGCTTATAGAAATGTTTAGGGGCTATAGCAATTTCACCAATCCCAGAAAGAGGCAATTACAAGGTCAATTCTTCCTTCACTAAGGTACTTATAATATGTCCATTAGGAGGAGACTCGACTGTCTGAACTTCTTTGCTTATGACACTACATTGCTTATCTAATCCTCATCAGTTTGCTCATCGCAACAGCTGACCAACAATGACAGCTTCACAGTACTTTTCCATGGGCAACAAGTAGTTACATTATGGGTTTATCATAGTGATTTCTTTGCTATACTGTAGTGGCTGGAACTGTATTAGATTAAATTACCATGGATAAAGTTATATTTGTTGAATAACCTCCCTTCCATCACTCCCCCCTTTTTTTTTTTTAACTTGACTACAATAAATGCTTTAAAAACAGGAGGAGGCAGATAAACAACCCTGCCACCCCAAACATAACTACAAGGTCAGTGATAAATGTTTTTTTGCCAGTCATTTGACTGACAGTTACACTGTAGCAAGAGGCGCTGGCCATAGATTCTGCCGCCTGTCAGATGGAAATTACAATTTCCATCACTTTAAGAGTAAATTGGATATATATCAGAATTTTTTCCCCATTTTAGAGGCATATACTAAGTATATCTATTATCACTTCTTTTTGACATTATTAAGGAGACATTCACCCATTTGATCAGAAATAATCCTCATATAAATAGATTTACTGTAGGAAACAGGGAACACAAATTAGCTTTATAGGCAGACAATGTCATGGCATTGGCATTTGTTACAAGTCCAACTCATGCATTGCTAGACTTGCAAGAGGAAATCTTAAAATTTATCATAGTGTCAGGATTTAAAATAAATTACTACAAGTCAGAGTTCCTGGACATAGGTGTGGGCTTTGATCTAATGAAAGATACATACAAATAAAAATGGGCAATTACTTCAATAAGACATCTGAAAATACACATTTCAAAAAGATGGCAAGAGTAATATTATACACCTTTGATTAATAAAATCAAAACAGATCTGAATATTTGTTCAAAATATTAAATGTCATGGTTAGGCAGAATTGTGACAATTAATTTCACTTTCCTAACAATCCTGGTTTTAGGATGTCTCTTAGATCAATGACAACCAATTTCATTTGGGAAAAATAAGAAGCCAGGGGTTAAGCAATCCATTTTACAAAGGCCATGGCAAAAGGGAGCAGGACAGATGCTAGAGCTGGGGCACTGGGGACATTTGCCCCCTTCTCCCAAAAAGATCTTCAAGGGGCCCAGAAAAGATTGTCTAATCACCTCAAACAGGAAAACCAAATGTGTCTAGATTAGAATCCAAGAGGTCAGCGTTACCATGGATGTTGCATCAGAGCTATCATGTGCATTTGGTGGTCCAGCATGAAGTATCTTGCTAAACTACTCAAATTCAATTGTCGCAATCAGACAGATAAGAGCTGCAGGACCATCTACTTGCGGTTGGTTCTGCATTTATAATTTAAAAGTATGCATTTGTTTTACTTTGAAAATAAAGGCACTGTCATGTAATCTCTCTTCACCAATCACCTTGCTATGATTTCTTAAGCCATTTTATAATAACTATTCAAAGTATTAAAAGACAGCCATCTGTTGTGTTTTGGTAGACCGACCCCCACAGTGTTGCTGGGTAGATCCTGCCAGAATCATCTTGGTGATGCTAAAATGCAGGCAGGCATTATATTAGTAAGGGTTGGGAAGCATTCTTTCACTGTTAATATGGTTAAGTTCAACCATGCCACCATCAAAAAAAGTGAAAAATATCTGTCAGAGGCTTTAAAGCAAAAATGCCAGCTTACCAGAATTGATACTATGTAACATTAGCAGGCCAGTCTAGCTGAGTAGCATTTTGGTCCTGGGGACAGGAAGGAAAAAAGATCATTTAGGGCCTAGTGCATCTATGTCCACAATGTCTGTTTGCACTAAAACTTCAGATGAGAACCTTACTGAACATGAGAGGAAAACGTCTGCAACATATAAAGCTGGAAGAGGTGACTTTCTTAAATGGTCAGGATTTCAAGAATATTTTAAAATCATAGGGTAAGTGAGAAGCCAACCAGTCAATTCATTTCTTTTTATCATATTGTACTGGAAGTATCCTTAGCTTTAAATACTGCTTCCTTACAGTTATTAGAACCGTTATGTCTAGCTGTGGTGATGCCAGTTGAAAAATGAAGACCGTATGGAACTTTTTGTTTTGTCAATCCAGAGTTGTTTCTGATGTATGTTGTTTTACTGATTGACTTACTTTGTGAATGTGTGTCTTCCTAATTGCTGAGTAAGTTCTTAGGAGAGGTTTTTACTGTTTCAAGTTTTTCCACAGCATTGGCTGAAAATTAAAATACTATCGTTTTGTTTGCTATGTAGAAGATTCCACTTGGAGGTCTTCAGAGTAAGCTTAATATAATTTTACATATCTTGTTATCATGCTTTAAACCTTGCTTTGGCATTCGGTGTTATTAGCAGAAAGTAGTGATAGTTTATACCTTGCACCTAATCTATCTCCCTTTCCTTTTAGTGTGATAGATATCATAGAAAGAAGTATTGCAAAACTGTCAGTATTGCATTTAATTCTATTTTCATTTTGGATTTTTTTTTTTGAAAGTCTTACAGGTAAAATTATACTTAAAACATCAGTAGATGGGAGAGTCTTTACTCTTTATATAAATTATAAATCATAAACAAAATACTGACACAGTAGCCACATTTTACTTTTAAAAACTCTTAAAAAGCCAAGATTTTCAAGGGGTCTAATTAGCCCTCGGATTCCTGGAAAGTTGTTTAATAAGTAGCAACAGCCAGATATACCTACTTGCACCCCAGTAATGAAACCTTAGAACTGTACTGAAAGGAAGGCATGGGTTTACCAAACATTAAGCACTACTACCAAGCTAGTCAGCTGTGAAACTTGATGTACAGAATAACACGAAAGACACTGTAGAGGTAGAACAAGTTTATTGTTGTGCAATTAAACTCCACATAACCCCTTGGATAAAGAAAACATAAGCCACAAATCAATATATAACCATCCTTTTATGAAAGCAACAATAGAAACTTGGGATAATTTATTTGGAAAGCTAAGCCTGTACACATCACTTCTAATGCTCATAATAGATAATGTAGAATTTCACCCTACTAAAAGCCTGGGAAGTTTTAACATTTGGGAAACTTAAAGATACTTCAAAATTTGGCCAGTTGTTCAGAGACAAAGTTATCTAACTTGAGGAAAAGACACCAAAATTGCAGAATATTAATACTTACAACTAAGACTTTTTAAACCTATCCCAACAAAAAGGCAAACCTAAGCAGAAAAATCATGGAATTTGGAAAAATGAAAACAAAACAAAAAAACACCCCCCCCCCCCAACATCCCTACATTCATGAAACATGAAGGCTTCCTTTTCACTCTGTTCAAAAAGATCTATCTGTTACCTACAGGAAATAACTACATTCATGAAAAGTTGATGTAAGCATAGACACCAAATATTGAGGAATGGGAGGACATATGGAGCAATAGTCCCCCACACCTTAATAACAAAAGAAAATTATTGAAATTCTTTATGAATAGTAGCTAACTCATCTAAAATTAAATGAACTGAGCAAATTTAGAATAGAATGTAATGAAATGGGAGGATTTATCCATATATGGTGGATATGCTCAAAAGGAAAGACATTTTGAACAGCTGTCGGACATTCTACAAGGGAAATAACTGGGTGTCAGCTGTCAGATAAAGGGTTATCATGAAAACTCTGTCTTATAAAAGCCATAAAGAACTGATCATTTCTCTCCTACTTGATGTTAGAGTTACTATAGCAAGGTGGTGGAAGAGGAGTGACTCCCCTAAAATTATTGACTGGTATCAAAAGGTGTGGAAAGTTCTGGTAGTAGAAAAAGCATCAAGTCAGAATTCTACAGGCATTAAGGAAAAATAGATAATTACTTAGAAGTCTGGTGGCACTTTTGGGGGTTTGCTGGAAGAGGTTCATCACTGACCACCAAGCCTGATAATTTGAGAACTTTTTTTTTTTTTTTTTTTTAAATATTAAGGAAGCTCAACAAGAGCTAAAACTGAACTCAAAATTAAGATAGTAAGATAAGAACTAAGGAAAATAGCTTAATATAGCATACTTTTGATAGGATAATAAATAGGTTATGCATTTAAAAAGGTAAGAAAAACAGAAGTTTGGACGTAAACATGAGATAATGAAAGATTTTAACTGACACTACTGACAAGGCAGAAGACGAGGACAAAATAAATAAATAAATCAATAAAATAAACTTTATCAACCACACTATGTTTTCAATACCAAAAAATTAAAGAAAGCAAATGGTAGCAGGTCTTATCAATGCAGCTTTAGGGATTTACATGGGCCAATTTATAATTGTGTATTCACTAAGTATCTCTAGTTAAGTAAATTAAGATTGGCTATAAAAATAGATCTGTTAAATAAAATTAAATGAAAAAAAACAAACAGAAAGCATTTCCTTCACTGTTTGTAATAGAAAGTAAAGATAACTGTGGTCATATCAGTTATTTGACTGAATAATATTAATTTGGTTTTATCCAAGAAACAGTTGTGGAGACGCAAAGTTAGATGTTATCCCCAACTATACATTGATTATTCCACAATATAGTACAGAGCCATGGAAAAGTCCTGTTTTATTGCTCCAGTAATTTTGGATACTTTCCACTTGAATCAGTCGGCTGGACTTCAATCTCACATGTTGGTGGAAAATCAGAAGTAATTCTACTTAAATCAATGGAGTTTCACCAGCATAAGAAGGATTAGAATAAGCCCCAATTTTGAGGTGATTGCAAATCCAGTAAGGAGATTCCAAGACCGCTACCCAGGCACCCGTGAGATTTGTACTGGAGACCCCTTTATGCCGAGACTATTCCTCTAACCCCCTGAGCTATGGAGGCAGGCCCAGAGCCAAATGGCACTTATTGCACGTGTTCTGTTCTTTCCACAGACATGTTGACCTCTGACTCCAAAGTACTTTTCAACAACATGACTGCCAAATTTTCTTGAAGGTACAGCATGGAAAAGAAAAATCTATTTACTGAAGCTACTTTCATTTGATGAGTTCTCAAAATCAAAACTGTTCAGAAGAAAGTGTTGGTTTCAATAAATATTCAGATTCAATTATTTTTTTTTTTGAAGAGTTTCAAAGCTGTCAGAAAATCCTCTTTCGGCCTTTCCTCAAATGAGAAGTTTCATTTCCTGTTTCAAAACCTCTTGTTTCAAAATGAAAGTTCATTTCTACTAAAAAAAGTTGATAAAAAAAGACTGAAATCAAATGAAACCTTTTAATTAATCTACTCCAATGGCAAACATTTTTTGCAAACTGATATAAAAATTATCCTAGTTTGAAATGGGAAAAACAAAATGAAAAAAAAAAAAATCAGAAAGACTTTTGTGCAATAGGAAAATCATTTCCCACCCAGCTCTGTAGACAAAGACCCAAGAGGAGAAACAAATTGCAGAAAGTGTAGCAAAGTGTAGAAGACCTGTTACCATTATGAATTCTGGTTCCACCATCGTTTAAGTCATATAGTATTGTTTCTGTTCTCTGACTGGGTGACTTATAATATACACACTGTCTTATTACATAAGAATGAACATTTGAAATTCACTCTTAGCAAAGGTTTCAGTGGTAGCTGTGTTAGTCTATATCAGGAAAAAAAAAACCAAAACACACACACAACCACGAGGAGTCCTTGTGGCACCGAGACTAACAAATTTATTTGGGTATAAGCTTTCATGGGCTAGAACCCACTTCATCAGATGTATGAAGTGAAAAATACAGGAGCAGGTATAAATACATGAAAGGATGAGGGTTGCGTTACCAAGAGTTAGGTCAGTCTAATAAGATAAATCAATTTACAGCAGGATACCAAGGGAGGAAAAATAACTTTTGAAGTAATAAGAGCGGCCCATTACAGACAGTTGGCAAGAAGGTGTGAGTAACAGTTGGGAGAAATTAGTATTGGGGAAATTAAGTTTAGGTTTTGTAATGACTCAACCAATCCCAGTCTTTATTAAGGACTAATCTGATGGTATCCAGTTTGCAAATTAATTCCAGTTCTGCAGCTTCACATTGGAGTCTGTTTTTTAAGGGTATTTTTGTTGAAAAACTGCCACTTTGAGGTCTTTTATTGAGCGACCAGAGAGATTAAAGTGTTCTCCAACTGGTTTCTGAATGTTATGATGTCAGATTTGTGTCCATTTATTCTTTTGTATAGAGACTGTCCAGTTTGGCCAATGTACATGGCAGAGGGGCATTGCTAGCACATGATGTCATATATCATATTGGTAGATGTGCAGGTGAACAAGCCCCGGATGGTGTGGCTGATGTGGTTAGGTCCTATGATGGTGTCCCTTGAATAGATATGTGGACAGAGTTGGCACCGGGGTTTGTAGCAGGATTTGGTTCCTGGGTTGGTGTTTTTGTTGTGTGGTGTGCATGCCCAAGGCCGAGGGCCGGGTGCTCCCTGTGGGACAGTACCAGGTCTCCTTGGAAGATCTGCTGGCAGAAGGTGGCTTTTCCACTGGGTTCCTGGTGCATACCTATTTGTTACTCTTAGCAAACAGTCTTGAAATTTAACTAAAAATGTGCTTTTTGTAAGCATTGAAACAATTGCAATACAGCTTCAATATTCATATATTTGTGGAGATCAAATACAAAAGTGTCACAGATATGGTCAGAAATTTAAATTTCTTTAAAAATTCAATTGTGTGAACATTTTCCCCCATTTCCACTATATCCAGTAGAATTTTTGTAGTTCTGGTTCATAAAACAGGAGAATTTATTGTTAATTATTGTAAATGTATTGCCAACAAAACGTACATTTCAGGAAGCAGGCATTATGGGCTATATATCCTTTTGAGTACAAAATGTGCTCATATATTCTAGTGAGCTCTTAGTTCTTAGGTATAAGCTTTATTTCCTGTGGTGGTACCAATTTACTTTCTCACAGCTTTAGCAGTGTTCACACTGTGCATTTCTGTATCTATTGTAAAGTGTTCGACAATTTATGGAAGAAATTTTAATCCTGTCTTTCTTTTAGCTTTAAACATACAATGATTAAAGAATGAATGTGCAATCAACATGTATGGAAAACAACTCGTTGTAGAATGAAATAAATGGTTCAGTTTCTTAAACCCCCATGGAATTTATAACATCTACAGTCACTGTACCTCTCTTTTGTGTACTGCCTTCTACTAAATGAGTTCTTCAGAGAGATGATTTAGTGAGCTAGAATGTAGTGGTTGTACATTATTTTCATGTCTGGCATGACATGGGTATTGTCCAGGTATTTGTTTCCAATAAATAAGACAATTATAACCACATAGAGTATGTTAAATTTACTATGTTTAATATTCTATTAAACCACAGTAAGCTGGAGTTTTATACAGGGACAGATTAAAACGTAATTATAGTGAAACTGAAATCTATGGAAAAGCAGAAAAAAGATTTATCTTGTGAAAAAAGCACGTTCCACAAGTTTGGACAGTGTGTCCATGTTTTGGTTACAGCATGAAATCTTTGCTTCAGTTATATTCAAGTTTCTACTGGCTCATTCAAGCTATATTTTCATATGTATATACAATGGGTCAGACTCTGAAAGCTATTTAGGCACCTAGATGTGTGGATAGATGCCTAGTGGGATTTTCAAAAGCACCTAAACAAGTCAGGCTCTTAACTCCCTTGATGGAGACTAGGTGCCCCACCTGTTTTGACTCTTTTGAAAGCCCCAATCATCTATTTGCGTATCTAGGTGAAAATCTGGTCCATGAAAGTGGCCCCATGCTCGACAACTGCAGAAACAAAGGTAAACACACTCTCCTGTGCCTGCTAAACTCAGTCCCATTGGGAAGGATGACTTCCCCCTATGGGGGGCAGGGGATATCTGCTGTGCTATCAACTACAGTAGGGGTGGCCAACCTGTAGCTCCGGAGCAACTTGTGGTTCTTCAGAAGTTAACGTGCAGCTCCTTGTATAGGCATAAACTCTGAGGCTGGAGCTACAGGCACCAACTTTCCAATGGGTCAGGGAGTGTTCATTGCTCAATCCCTGGCTCTGCCTCAGAACCTACCCCCACTTTACCCCTTTCTTCCCCCTCCCTGAACCTGCTGTTCCCTCCCCCCTCTCACTTTCCCTCCCCCAGAGCCTCTTGCATACTACGAAACAGCTGATTGGGAGGCGCTGGGAGTGGGAGAGTGGAGCTGATGGGGGCGCTGCTAACGTATTGCTATGGTCTTTGGCAATGTACATTGGTAAATTCTGGCTCCTTCTCAGGTTCAGGTTGGCCATCCCTGAACTACAGTTCAGAGGTGTGTGTGTGTACATACACACACACACACACCCCTAGAAAGGAGGTGAGAAGCTTTACATCCCAGTGTTACACTGAAGCGTTGACACCAATAATCTCTGGACTCTACAGCATAAGCAGATTTCTCAGCCAGTGCTTACGTCCTTATACCTTTATCTTCCAATAAAGTTGCATCCATTTTGCAATTCCATCACCTCCCCACCCCCTTGTCATTTAGCAATCAGGTTTCACTGTCACTCATAACACTAGTATAAAATAGCACTGAATTAAATTCAGAATATCTTGTTTGATAAAATAAAATGGAATGGTATTTAGGTACTGATCATTTATGTAACTATATACAGACATACTAGAAATGTATACTACAGCTATATGGCACCTTAGCAGTGGTAGTGTGGATGCTCCTTTATGAGTAAATTCAATATTTTCTACCATTTACTGGTTGGAAACTCCTACAGGAACACGACCACCTTTGTAGCTGTTGGTGCAAACTGACACTACATGTTCTTTCATGACATTCTAAGCCTTTTCTGAGCCTTGAGTTCTGAACTGTATTAGAACAATTCAAACTAATTTATACGTATCGATGTGTATAACTTGATTAGACTATATCATGTCATCCCAATTTTATAAGCAAAAAGATTCATAAACATTTCATAAGCAATCCAGCAACATTTCATATATTTTTGTCTTTCTAACCGTAGGTCTTTGATATAATGATTATGCTACCTCAGAGAGAGGGACATGAATTAAACCCCTAGATCCACATACTTATTAAACGTTACATGTCAGGCCTATCATTTATCTTAATATATAGATGTAATACTAACTGAGAGGATTTTGTAATACTGAAAAAAAAAAACCCATCCATTTTCAGAAAAACATAATACCATTGTGGGTAGAAATCTTACATTAATATATCTGCTCATATACATGGTGAATATGCCTAAGCTACTTCATCAGATTAAAATATCTAATATTTTTAACATAAATATATGGTCAGTGTAACAGAGCAAACTCACCAGCCAGGGCATCTTTTCATGACCAGTTATAGTGTTGCAGTAACTCTGCCTCCATTTCCCCCACCAATCAGCTGTTTTGTCCTGCAATAATCTACTTCTTACAGCTCCAGCCAGTCTCACCCCTTCCAGATGAAAGGAGACCTTCAAAAAACAAAAGTTCCAAAAGGCATAAAGCAAAGGAATCTTCCACCCAGCCAGGCCCTACCTCCAGTCCCTGCTCCCATGCATAATTGCTACCTGTTATACCCTGGCTCTACTTCTCAGACATAGTTTCAATCACTGTCTTCCTGGCTGAAGCCTTCCTTTCTGTAGCCTATCTGGCCAGCCAAAGTCCCCACTGGGTTCCTTGTCTCCAAGAAGGCTGCTAATCCTAGGCAGGAACTTCCTATCACCACTCATCCCATTCACTCCCTCAATTTGCTGGACTTACCCCTTTTTAAGATCAAACCCAGCACAGGTGCAGGTGATGTGGCTACCTGAGCCGAAGTCTGGTCTTAACTCTTTCCAGACTAGAATGGACTCACACCTTGTCACAGTCTGAATTAGAAAAGGAAGCAAATTAGCTCAGAAGAGAATGCTATAGAATCTGGAAAGTAAAAAGAACATGTGAAAAACCGGCAAAAACAAATACACCAGTGTAAATCTAGAGTATCTCCATTGGTTCCAGTAGGAGATGGCCCAATGTATTTAAGTATTTTTATAATGAGAATATTGTCTGGCAGCATAAAATCCTACCAAGAAATATTATATCTGAAGCTCCTCTTCCTGTCCAGAGTTTAATTAGTAAAAGCTGGATTTTTCCTGCTTATGTTCATCTGCTTGCAGCTGTTAAGATTATATAGCAAGTTAAGGACTGTGGTTAAAGAACACGGAAAGTAGGATCCACAACCAATTGCAAAGCAGATCTTCCTATTTAGGACAGGCTCATGCACATGCAGATTGCAATGCTATCTCATTAGGGAACCAATTGCATTCAGGAGCCTTTTGGAAGAAAGATGTAGGAATATAGTTACTCCTATTTGGGGAATGATACAAGGGGGTTATTTTTGAATGATTAATTAAAGGGAATCAATCTTCATTGCTTTGCAGCTGACATGAAAAGCACCATAGCTGTGCAACACTTGCATGCAATTATTCAACTACCCCTTTGGCAAGGACAACATAATTAGTCCTGGTGGCGTCAAGAGATTTTCTTTATACCCAACAAATTGGCAGTTTTAATCAAATGTTGCTGAAAATTTATCATAACACAGGGAAAACAATAGGTGAAGATACAAGGCCCCAAGCTGTGTGACTCCTATCTACAATGGTACAAATTTACAATACTAACAACATGATGAATACTACCTTCCCTGAATAATATGATTATAATTGTATATCAGTTTCAAGTCACAGAAGTGCTTATTTATTTAGAATCATGGAAGCAACCCCTGTCATGGGGTTTACTTAATAAAGGTTAATCACTGAGGACAATTTTCATCTGGAAGAGTTTAATATGAATCAAAAGAATTTAGACTGCAAAACTGCACACTCAGCAATGTCAATTATTACTATTATTTATTATTTCTACTGCAGTAGCGTCCAAAAGCCCCAAATCAGAATGGTGTCCATTATGCCGGCTACTGTCCACAGATATATGAAGATATGGACCATATTGCAAAGAATGCTCCAGACTAAGTAATCCTTAACTAGGATTAATGTATTAGTGCTTAATGCTTAAAATGACATACAGTATGGACCAAATTTTTAATCAGTAGAGTGTCACTCTTGCTTGTGAATATGCACGGCACTATGAGCAAACCAATTTGTGAGTACAACTAGAGTAAATGTATGCTCAATTTGGGAAAATGTGTGGGCAAATAGGCAACTAATCACCCAGGTAGCTATATGTGTTCATATTTATCCTAAGGGCATGAAGTCATTGAACATAGCTCCAGTAAGCTCAGGGTCAGTTCCCAGCAGATGGCAAGCAGGAACATTGTTCTTAAGGATGACTTTTTGTCTTATAGAATCTAAGGTTTCATTAAAAAAGGTTCCACCACATATGGTTGCAAAGATTACCTTAGAAATGTGAAACAAGTTTAAACAGATGAAGTGTTGTGTTCCTGAGGCTGAAACAATAGCTCTGAGATCTTAACTGCCTCCTATCATATCAGACCTAGTCTTATTATGACAACTTAAATACCTGCTTTGCAAAGCATTATTCCATACCCTTCAAGGCTGAAAATAGGAGCTTTATGCCATTTTAAAGAGGAGAATTCATGCATCTCATGACACCAAGTATTGGTTCTAAATCCTAGCACAGGAAGAACCACACATACTCAAATATAAAACTGTGATGGTTTTACATAAAAATATTGGTGAAGGTTTTTTTTGAAGGTTGTTATAGTCTCCCTTTGAGCCCCGTACAGTGTACATTGATTTACAGAAGAAAGAATATAAAAACCAGCCCCAAAGAACTCTTTTGGAAACAATCCCAAAATAGCTGCTCCACAACACATGTGGCTTATCCAAGATAGCTAATGGGATGGTTTGTAGAGCTGGCTGAGCATTTTTTGAAAAAAATTTTCCCCACCAAAATGCCAAGCAATTGAATCTGAAATGCTATGTTAAACAGGGCTGGTTTTGGTGAATTTTCTTTCTCTAAAAATGCAGAGAAAAATATTGAAATTATTGAAAATGTTTCATTTTGAAATTACTTTTCATTTGGAAATTTAAGCTAAATAAACTAAAAAGGGGAAACAGATCACTGCTGAAGTGAAACATTTTGAAATTATTGAAACAAAACATTTTGATTGCCCAGCCCTCCTGCAAAAACAATAACAAACAAACAAAAAAAATTTGTTTTTTGGTTTTTGAACATTTTCAAGATTTCAATGTTTTTTCACAATTTGGGACAGGTAAAAAATTCAAAATTTTTTACAGGACAGGAAAACTATAGGGGTGAGGTATAAAGCTTTTGTTGCCCATTTGGTATCACCTGCATAACTCACCCATGGTTTTGCCATTCATCAATAACAGCTCATTTTAAACTCATGCTAATAAATATTTTATACCTCACTGCAACCATAATGTATATTTCCATTCACTCCCTCTCTTTCTCTAGATAGATACACACACATATACACATACACATGAAGAGTTACATATATCTTTGAAAATAAAATTCTAAGAAGTTAATTCAGTGTAAAAATCCTTAAAAATCATAACCCAGCACATATAAATCGAGTACATCAGAAGTCTTAGAAAATATGTTGTCTTTTTAATATTCACTGTCTCTAAAATTACATTTGAGCTTAGAATGCAAAACTTTTCCTTAGGCTACATTTCCATTTTCAGTGTTTTATAACTCTGTGAGCGGAACTGCTTTGCATGCTGACAGAAGCATCCATTACTTGTGGCAACATAGTAATTTGTTACATTTTAATGCATTTAGTTGAAGGGACAAAAAATGATGGGTGGGGGCTAAGAGGGAGAGCGAGGAAGGGAGAGAAAATCAACATATACACACACAAGAGGTTTTATATATAATCTGAATAACTTCCATCCCTGCAGAGGTCTCTTATCTTAATGACTTTGCTAAAGAAGTTGTCTTGTCAAACATAGTCCAAAGCTTTTGCCTCATATGAATAATTTACAAATGGAAGCAATTTGGCAACAGCCTGACTCGAGATAAAGAAGGCCCTTGGTATGGCAGAAGCATGCAAGTGTAGAACAACTATATAGTTAAGAAATATTGAAGAATTTTGACTGTCATTCTGTAATATTAAATTTCTCTGAGTACATCCTCTCATACCCAGGGCTGCAGAGGCTTTAAAACTAGTGGGCAACTTGATTAGGGTATGTGCTGTTTTCTTTCACAGCCCCATGTAATGTAAACGCTGTCCAGCACTGGTCCAAACAAAAATGAATTGTTTTGCACAGATGGATATAGATATAGATGGATATAGACTATACAGATAAGATACATCTCACTCTATGTTGGCTTTCTGACTCTCACATTCTCACATGCTGCTTCTATCAAGTTCTTTCATTTTTGAGCTGTCTCACAGTGCCTGGCTCTCGGAGATGGGCGACTAGGGGAAGGGAATAGACATGAGAACTGTTGAATCCAGGATGGAGAGGAAAAGAAAGGTGGGATGTGGGAATCTGGTGGTGAGAAGAAAGATGTGGGAAATTCAGGGAGACAGAAGGAAAGATGCGGCAGGGATGGAAGGAAAGAGATTGGGGAACTGTGAAGGAGGAAGAACTGGGAAGTAAGAAGAGAAGCAGATGGGAACTTGCAAATGAATCCTGCTCTTACTGGAAACAATGGCAAAACTCTTTTTGATTTAAATGAGAACATGATTCATCTCGGGGAGAATCAAGAGTGGGCAGAAAATGGGAGGAAACAGAAAGAGGTGAAAAAACAGAATAATATAAAAAAGATGAGGGAAAAATAAGGATATGTCCACTATATAATGCTACGACAATACAGCTGAGGTGCTGCAACTATGCCACTGTAGTGTAGATGCTACAGTGTCATTGAAGGTTTTTCTATCGCTGGAATAAATCCACCCTCAAGAAGCAGTAGCTCAGTGGATGGAAGAATTCTTCTGTCAACCTAGCAGTGCCTACACTGGACTTAGGGTGTCCCCCCCCCCGGCCATCGATATGTAGACATCCTACACAGAGTGTAGGACCACTGAGGGGCGAGGGATGGGCAAAAGGGGCAACTGTCCGGGGCCTGGAGATTTAAAAGGTCCTGGGGTCATAGCCGCCGCCATCACTACTGTTGCAGCGGCTGGAACCCCAGGACCTTTAAATAGTCGCTGGAGCCCTGGGCGGCGCAGGCCAGGCAGTGTGGAAGGGCTGGCTGGGGGAGGCTGACCCTCAGCCTCGCCTCTTCTGCCCGATGCCCCAGCCCCTCTGGGGGCCTAGAGTCAGGACTGAACAACAGGGGATGAATCTCTCACAATTGACCTGTTCTGTTCATTCCCTCTGAAGAATATGGCACCGGCCACTGTTGGAAGATGAAATACTGGACTAGATGGACGATTGGTCTGACCCAATGTGTCATCTTATGTTCTTATGAGGTGCTTTTAATTGTGCAAATATGATATTCATGGACAAAGAAGCATATCTTCAAGTAAACAAGTATATTCACATATGAATGAATATACTGATGCTGGAAGCGCTTACCTGGCCAGCCTGTATTTACACACACATTTACTCATTGGGAATGTGACAAGAGAAAATGGAAAGTAAAGTCTGCTAGACAACCAATAAATCAGGCTTACATCTTCCTCTCCCTCTCAATCTATAAGGAATCCAGCTATTTTAAAATCTGGGAACCTAGCCAAATACAAAGCTCTTTCCAAAAGAGGACAGGAAAAGATTTCAAATCCCTTAACATTTTCTTTGCTTGCTTATCCCTTTATATCACTCTCTTTTAACTGTTCCTCATCCTCTACCTGAGAGATACAAAGCACTAGTGAATTCTTCAGGCACTGCTCCTATTTCAAAAGATTAAGTGATCCACAGACACCATGTCACATGAATAAGGTGACCAATCACACCGACCAAAAATCAAACACTTGAAGGAGCCCATGAAAATCCATGGGCCCACATATATTTGTCAACCAGTTATGAAAAATGTATAAATTCATAAAAATCCTGTTATGTTCACAGATAATATTGTCAACAGGGAAAGGGCCAGGGTAAAACCTTCAAAAGGGCCCAAGTAATTTGGGAACCTAAGTCCTATTTTCAAAAGTGACTCAGGCACTTAAGAATTTACCTCAAGAGTTCTGGCTGGGTTCCTGAGTTGCGATGAGGAGAAATAAGGGACCCGATCATGTAGGAGCTATGGGCTGGCAATAAAAATGTGTTATATTTTGCAGGGGGTTGGGTGGGGGAACAGGTTTGTAATATTGATGTGTGGTTTGAAATTCTTGGGTTTACTATGAGGTTGTTTTTGTTTTTGAAATGCTTAGCTCTCTGTGCCCACCCAGAGTCTGATTCAAGTAAGGCAGCCCAGTAGCACAAATGGTCACCAACATGAGCATTTTGCAAAACTGGGGCTAAAATGACCACATGGACATTCTCCTTTGCAGGGGTGCTGGAGCAATTTTTATCGTGAGGGTGCTGAGGGCCATTGAACCAAACTGTAAACCTTGTATATGATGGAAACCACTTCAAGCCAGAGGGTGTGCCAGCACACTCCGCATCCCTAGTTCCAGCACCTATGCTCATTTGTTCCCTAAACCCCAAAGAACTACCACCTGGCTCTTCAAGAAAGGATCACTTAATCTTGCTAGGAAATGTGTTTTAGCCATTGCAATGTCATAAACATGATATTGTAACTAGAGCTGAAACTCTGTTTCATCAGAAAATGCAGATGCCTTGAAAGAGAAATGTTTAGTGAGAAAGGCTCAGATTTAATGAATTTTCATTGAGGTATAGGCAGGTCTCCAATGGAACCATGTCTGCCAGATACTTTCCATCAGAAACCTGCTTAGTTCCTTGCCAGCTTGCCTGGCAGACTGCTGGGTCCATGGCTTTAGAACAGCCCTTATGTTTTCAGATTATATTAGAAGGTCACTGAAGGTTTTCTGAAATAATCTGAGTTGATCAAAAGAGACAATTTATTGATTGTACATTTTGGTTAAATTCTGGGCCTAGTTTAAAGTAGTTTTTGTGTATCAGATGTATTAATCCTGTGACAAACAGCATGCGGCATGGGTCACTTGCTGATGCATTCTCTGCAGCTTGAGTTCTTCAAACCACAATTTGAAGACTTCAATAACTCAGACATAGGTTAGGGGTTTGTTATAGAAGTGGATGGGTAGGGTTCTGTGGCCTGCTTTGTGCAGGGGGTCTGACTAGATGATCACATTGGTCCCTTCTGACCCTAGAATCTATGAGTCTATGAGTAAATACTTTCCATGTGGTTTTGTTCTATAATAATTACAATGTGAGAAATAATGTTAAGAAATAAGCTATTTACTCAAGCTAGCAAGGATGATCAACTGTGTGTGCGTGTGTGTGTGTGTGGGGGAATGCTAGTTGGGTTTGTGCTGCATGTTAACCAGAAAACTGCAGCCCTTCCTTTTAAATGGTCAACCCAACAGGTGTTTGGTATGGGACATGACGGCACTTTTTGAAACCATTCCCACATGTTATGAAGGTTAAAGACATTTAAGCGAAGCAGTTCTTGTGTTGAATAAAAGAGAGAAAGAGAGAGGGTGGCAAAAGAAAGCAGCCAATAATAACAAATACAATAAAATAAATAAATAAAAATAATAATAAATAATATTTTCTTTTCTTGCTTAGAGAAAAAAACTTGAATTTGTCCATCCAATGCAATTTGTTCTAACGCTACACTATTTACAAATATAATATATCAGCTCATTTGTTGGGCTTTGCATTATTGATGTGCTTTTTGTTAAATTAGGCCAGTGAAATTCTTACAGAAAGGCATTTTGTAACATGAATAAACAGAAACCAGAATGAAAGGTTTCTGTGCTGATGACTTGTGAAGGTTACATTAAACATATTTATTCCTGATTGTAGATTACACTATGCTTAAGCCTTGCTATACAATATGGGCTTGGTTCTGCTCTCATGTTCACTGACTTTACACTGGACTAAACGTTTTGACTTTGATGGAATTACTCCTGATTCACAGAGGCATAAGCAAGAGGAGACTCAGACCATGAATGTATTCCCCATATCTGTAATTTGTCACAAAATAACAGCTGAAGAATATGAAGATCTCTAAAGGGCTGAAAGAAATATTTGTAAATTTTAATATCTTGAGAGGAGAGATTTGACTGTTCCTTTAGGTATTTGTTTGCAATATTGACACAATCTCTGGAGTGAATGCTAAAATGACATTTACAAATTCTGACTTCTAAATAGAGACATCTGGGAGAAATCTTCAGAAAATGTCTAAGACAATGCAAAAACTTCAATGGGGGTGGAGCAGGCCACACTTCAACATATTCCTTATCATGCAAGGCTGGCTACCAATTTTTCAGGAGATCCCAATGAGGTTTGTTTTCAAGTGAAGGGCTAAACTGCATCTCAACATCAGATCACAATGTTGCTTGTTTGTGGCTTTCCATCATACGTCTTGTGCTTGATACAACATGACAAATTGTCACATTGTAATGCTGGCTTCCAGGCTCCCAAGCCAGCTGGATCCCAGGTCTGCACAATCCAGAGTTCTCAGGGCTTGCAGGATCCCTGCTGCAGATCCAGGAGTTGAGCCCCAGCTAGAGCTAGCTTTAGTGCTTCCAGACTCCTGGATCCACATCGAGGAGCCTGGAAGCCCTTGCAGGACAGGACTACCCTTGAGCCATGGAGGTTTCGCAGGCTGAGGAACCTGATCCAAGAACAGTTCACATGGCTAACCATGTAAAAATAATAGATTTGGTGTTCTTTTTACTTGCCTTCTGCTTTTTTGAGCCTTTAGGGTGTACTGGGGTCACATTTTGAAGCTTTCTCCACAGTCACAAGGGCTAAAAACTTACTTTTCCTTTAAGAATGAAGGCTAAAATTATCACATATCCACTTGACTCCAGGAGCTGGGGCTTTAAGGAAAACAATGATTATCATGAGACTCAGGACAGCAGCATGGGAGTTGGCAAAACAGGGCTGCAGCCAGCCTTGCACTGCCACCTGCAATATTAACAACCACGGGGGCTCAAGGGACACAGGAAGGCCCCCTGACTACCATTCAAGGGTGAATTCTCAGGTCACCATCTGGCTTAAATATGGCTAACTATATTATCCCCATTTTTCAGCTGGGGGAAAGCAGGGACTTTCCCCAAATTCACACTACAACTCAGTGGTACAGTCAAAACAAGATTTCCCACGCTATAACCACCAGACTACATGGTTTAATCTCCTTTTCGCATCAAGAATGGAAAGAAAGCACAGGTATATTTCTGTAGATTTCTAAAACTATTGCTTAGGAAGACATTCAGATCTTTCCAAATTATCCAGGATTAGCATCATTTATCTTTCACTGACATAACCAATATTATACTTCACCCAAGGAAAGCTTAAGATGTAGGGGTAAATTCTCTTCTGGTAAAACTCTATTGACTTCAGTGAGCTTATATCTCAAGAGAATTTGACCCACAGTTTTTAGGAAAAAATGAAACGAAATAAGTCTTAGCTCTCCAATATAAATCATATCTTGTCACTTTTTCTATGTTCTTATAAATCTAAAGTGCTAAGGATGGGGCCTTATGCAAAATATAAATGTGGTTGCTTAACAAAGAAAGCCAAGAGCAGAAAGAGTAGCAAATTAAAATCCAAACCTGTTATATTTTTAAAACATTGTCTGTTAGGACTGTTCTGAAAGCAAAGCCCATTCTGTACAGTCTTTGTATCTGGTTCTGACTGGAGCTAAAACTGTTTTTTAAGAGTATAAGGGGGTCTCTCATAGGCCACGAATTCTTGAATCACGAACAGGTGCAGTCACATCCACTTTACAAACAAAGATATTTTGTTTGAATAAGCACAGCACAGAAGAATGGGGTGTATGAATAGCTAAATAGTGTCTTTATTAACAGTAGAACAGCTGGCAGTTTTATATGACAGCACTCATTCCAATCCATTTTATCCAATTGCAAAACCATAAGCACACTACACCAGGGAACCAAAGGGACCACACACAAGCAATCAGCCATTCAACAGCACTATAATTGCTTCACAGTTGGAAGTTTGTTCTACTCAGCCACTGTTATTCTTTTAGGCTGAATTGTTGGTGCACTGCTACTATCTAAAATCAAGGGCTGTTAATGTAGATAATCTTGCTTAGAGAAACTTCTTTTGTTTTACAATTCCCCATGAGCTATTCCCCCTGCAGGAGCTTTGCTGTGCCACTGAGGATCACAAATGCTTCAAGTGCGGATCACAAATGCTTCAAGTGCTGGGTGCCATAAGTGAACCTAAGACAGTTAGCTTCAGGATCTCTGTATCCCTAGCAAAGCAGTTACCCTGATGAGGGAAAAATAAACTCCCAAGTCATAAAGACCCTGTTAGACCCTGCTTGAGAACCTTTCCTTAAGACTTCCAACTGAGCTAAAGAATAGCCTCTGTGAGTCCATCTGAGATGTATAAATGCCTGCAACTATAATAGTAGCCTCTACCCAGCGGGGAATCTGTTCTAGAAGGAATTGGTTTCAGGGTATAATTAGGTTTCACAGATAGATGAGAGAGAAGAGTGAGAAGACTATTTGGGAGATGTGAGAATGTATAAAGAAATCATTGCCCAATCTATATTTTTTTAAAAAACCCAAAACAAGCATAATCGAGTGTAAATCTGGTCTGCAATTTCAAATATCATTTTTGATGAGTCTTTAATGTTCTAGTTGTTTGCAGTATACAGCATCTCTAAAATGTTCTTCACACATTGTTTCTGCAATTTCCCCGCTCCTCCAGTGTAATATTTATTTGATAGGTTTTCAAACTATCTTTTGGGGAGAACATTAAAAAGCTCTTGGCTGTAGTTAGCACAGCAAATTACAGAGAGATACGAAATTATAAACTCTTTCTAATGCAGGGGGTTTTTCCTCCTCTGCATTCTACTATCTTTTGGGATTATCTGACTCAGAGGAATAATGGTTATTGTTCAAGGTTTACCATTCAGGAGTTTTCCCTCTGACTATATCTACACCAGCACTTCAGTACATTGTTGTGATTTCTTTGTTATTAATTGACATATGGCTCTAGGTAATAAAATAATGGGCTGTCCCAACTCATTATCTTGTTCTACAGCTTCAGGATGACTTTCAGGTTGTCCTTTTTCATTCCATCTCTACTAGTGGCACCTTATGAATAAATGAACAGGTCTTATAGGCAAGACAATAGATTTGTATGAACTGAAGATCACTGTTAACACTCAGAGTAGACTCAGGAGGGTCTGGGAAATTCTGATTAGTAAGGAAAAGAACACTTTAAAAAAGTCACCATGCTCATGAGCTGACAGAGGAAGTTTAATTAAAGTCAACAGAGAACTGAAAAGTGTTTAGGAAAGGGCTGGGGAAATGGGCAATAATAATAATGCGAAAAACCCAGTTCCAGGAGAGACCATTGTGAATCATGTTTTTTAAAAAGATGCACTTAAATCTGAGCCTGGAAAACACCATTTGAAAGTATAAACAGATAATTTTCCATGCAAAATAAATAGCACCTCACCCACCACAACATAGGGCGGGAATTGTCTCTATTCTGTACAGTGCACAACAATTCTGATTGGGGGCATTGTAAACAGTATTTCCTATTACTAGGATTACTGTTATAATAGGTGATGGTGCAAAATGGGTACTGAATTTGCATACACAGCTTCACGCCACGTGTACCCCTTACTTTTGAGCACCTTCACACTTCTCTTGTGTGTGTGTGTCAGCTTGGGTATCTATTTTTGAAAAAGAAGGCTAAACAGAGAAGAATGAGGAAAAGAAATATTTTCCTACCTCTGGTGCATGGTTTTTCCACCAGTGCATCCATTTTCTCAACCAACCTTAGCTGAAGCAACTGGGAAATGGACTATACTGCAGATGAATGGCAAGAGCAAACAGAAGGTTGTATTAGGCGTGCATGTGTGCACACACACACACTTAAGTTTCTCTCTTTACACACACACCTCCCCCCCCAGTATTTCCTATTCCTTGTTCATATATTTTATTTGGGACTTGTTATGGTTGAAGAGTTTGGAGATCATGTTGAAGAAAAAGTCCCCTGTGACAAAGCACTATAGAATTCTACAATAATGGCGCCAAAACATTATGGGCAAAATCATCTCACATGAGTCCCCAAACCACTGAGTGTGTGTGAATAATTTTGAAGGATATTGGTTTCATTCCATGTTGCAACAGAAACAAATGTCGAAACCTGGGATTTTTAATAATATATTCTTTTTTGACAGCCCTAATTGTAATCTACAGTAGAATTGAAATGAAATCTAAAAGGATCCAGGCTCTGTGTGGCACTAATGGTAGAGTACTATATCAGAGAGACAATTGGCCAGGACCTCTCTGGGTAAGTTCCAGCCAGCATCACTCACTGAGATTCAGGAGGGAGCAGGGGAGGTTCAGATGTGAGTAGGATTCATGTCTTTGATGGATGGTAAAGGTCAGCAGTGAAGCTCTGCTGTTGGTGAAGACAGACAATTCTCCTTCAGAAAATCATGGGGCTACCTGTCCATAAGGGATCATTCTGAGACCTTTGGTCAGGAAATTCTCTCTTGGTATGGACAATCTGGTCAAACTACTCATTTCAAGCCTCCTTTTTTTGGAAATTTTTGCTGAAAGGGTTGTAGCTCTTACAATAGTTGGAATCATAAGATGTCCTCAACTTCAGTTAGTCTGTTAAACTATTTTCAGGCTTGGGTATGGTATAACTATTGAACTGCACTGTTTGATATTCTCCCGGCAAGAGATGAAGATCAGGTGCCCATGCTGATTCTTCTATCTCTATCAGTTGTTTGCAATACTCTTGATGAGATGATAAGTCAATAGAGTTAGCCCAGGATGAATTTAGCCTACCACCTTGAGCCCAAAGAGGTCCAGACACAGCTCTCTGTTTGGGGTATTATTATTTTCAACTCTGTTGGCTTCCACAATCAGCAGCTGGAATTATGATGGAGTAATTTTTGGGTGTGGGCAACATAATTTTGTTGAACTGTGACTTCATCCTGGTGAATATATCACAGGAAGTATCAGGCACATTTGAGGAGTTTATTGTTCCTGAGTGGGAATCTTTGGTGAACAACTCACTACACCACTACTCAAAAAGTTCATTTATTGCATATACTCTGGCCTTTGCTGAAGGATGCCATGTTATATGCCCCCAAACTCTAAAAAGTGCTCATACAAAAAGGAAGCCAACCTCATGTTAAAAAAGGCATTGTTTAGAGAAAAGAAAGCTCATCTTTATAAGGCACATTGTTTTAAACATGATTTATATGCAGGAAAACTGATAGAAGTTGGAATAAACAAACTATTTTGCCAACATCTTTTAAATGGCAAAAACCTATCCCTACTATAAGTCTTAGTTTGGATTTTTATTAAATACAAAAACACAAATCTGAGAGAAAAACAAAAAACCTGGACTTGCCTCAACCAACAGCAGCTGAAAAGTAGAGTCTGATTTGATGTGAATTTTAATAACCTGCCTGAATATTTCCCAGATGTGTGCATATAATATTAGAAGTGCATTTAATTTAATAGTGCATTTGACATCTAACTATAGGAGACAGGGACTCTTAAGCTGCATAAATATAGATCACATATGTTGGAGAAACAACTGTGAATAAAGGCACACTCTTTTCAAGCAAGGACAGAAATAGTAGGATAACCTTGTGGTTTTAGGCTTCTGACCTTTGTCTCATTAGGTGTACCTTTAACTGTGATAAACATCCACTTAAATGAATATCATTACCTTACAATTACAGCAGGGTCATACATAATACACTAAGTTCCCCTGGCAGCATATGTGTTAGTCATGCATATTTCATGAGCAGTTTTATTCCACCAGTCAGCTTCAAGCAATACTTAATCCCATGGTTTTGGTGTGCAGGAAATAACAGTCTTGTCCATAAAGAGATCCCATGGCAATTATTGTAACTCTGCAGTTTATCAAGGAGAGCAATAGAATGACCTGCTTGTAATATCTGACCGGCACTAGTATCAATTTTCTTCCTAATATGCGTAGCTCCAATTATTTTTCAGTTACCAAAGAAAACACACTTTCTCTGATTTTTTTATGCATGAATGTAAATACCCTGAGCAATACTGAACAATGCAGGGTGATGAGCCCGTAAGAGAATCTATGTAGTTACATAATATATGTGCAAAAAATAAAAAGCCATGCTTACTATATGCTAAACACTTCTAGGGCGGGCAGCAAAATTGCATCATGGTCCACAGAGCATGATCAGACAATGTAAGTGAAGCAACATCTGTTTATGCAGTATGATGGCTTTTTCCTACTGCATGAGCTGGAGGAAATGAAGTGCTATTGTGGTAATAAGCATAATAGAAGGTTGCAGTAAAAACGGAATACAAAACTCTTTATATGTTCTCAGTAGTACTGGTGGCCTTTTCTCCTTTCCTCTTTTCAGGAATATCAATTTCATCAAGGCAACTAAACCTATTTAATATTTCTTCCCATGCTAAAAGATGCTATTAAGAGGCGTATAAGTCACAACATCTAAGGCAGCCAGCAAACAGGTTCCAACTACTGTACTGGGATAGGTAGATCTTAAGCCACTGAAAAGGTTATTCTCTAAACTGGTAATTTCAAAAAGAGTGGAAAGGGTAGGCAAAATAGACCCAGAAGAAGTGTCCCTTTCATAAGGATATTGCTATGAGACTCTGGTGACAAGTTTGATGCCTTCTGTTTTTTTAGCAGTTTTCTTGTTCAAGTCATTCCACTGAAGAATGTATGTTCTTTTTGATGTGCTAAATTAATATTTATGTTGTTAGATTATCAGAGAGGCCACAGAAAAATATTAATATAAAAGGTTATAATTATCTTTAAAAATGTGGCAGCAATTGAAATGTAAATCCTACTGAGCTGGGAGAGATACTTGTTTCCATTGTGCCTGGGGCACCCGGCCTGACTGCCACAGCTGCAATTGATCATTTCAAATCAAAGGAAGCTGGAGATGTCTCTGGTGGCTCAACTGGAAAAATGTAAGCAGAGAAAGATGCTCTGTTCTGCAGGACTATCATCAAAAAATGAGCTGGAATGTGTTTCAAATCTTTTCTCTGTTGAATTTGCGGCCCTTCAAAGCTTTGCCACAATAAATAAAGTTTTCAAAACACATAGAATGTAGGAGACACATTTTAAAATTCCTCTGAACTAAGCATTTTCTCCTTTCTTGTCATTACTAGAAAACAGAAATATGAAACAAATGTGCTCACAGCGATTAAATATGAGGGATTTGCAAACATTCAAAGGCCTTCATTTTTTATAGTGGGCCCACTTTTGAAAATAAAAAAACATGATAATTATTCTAAGAGAGGGAAAGAGAGGGTGAGGGAGAAAACAGGGTAAAAGGTGAGAATTCTGAATATTATTTCTGCATTGTAAGGTCTCTATGCTGCAGCAGGCAACCACTTGCAAGATGCGTTCAGCAATCTACACTTCAAATAGTAGTAGATAAAGTGTATCTTCACTAAACCCTGAATACTACTGACTGTGTAGACATTTCTTGAGGTCCATTAAATTCTATTTGACGTACATTAAAAAGATTTAATCACAGATGCCAGTCCGCTAACCAACCCATTAATCTAGATGTTTTTCCTATGAAAATTGTATTTTAAAAGGTCTTTTTTTCTCTCAATTTAGTCATCCATTTAAATTTCATGTATTTATCATGTAAATGTGCCTTATTTGCAAAAGAAAAGCTCAGGACTCAGTGAAATAAATAGTTATTTCATTAAAATGGATACAAAAAACCCTGTGATTAGGGTAATTAATTTGCACACTAAAAGCTATCTTCCTAGTTCAGATCATTAATATTGATGGTGTTCGATTTTGTTCTCAGTAATGTTCCTTGAAATACACTCAGAACTGGCAAGCAAGGATAAAGAAGCAGCCGCTCAACCAAGAAATGAGGCTTCAGTAAGCACTTGGCAACTTTCCCTTTACTACCATGCAGAATTAATAACACACAGTTCTGATGCTCGTGTCCTGAAATGAACTGGATTACTTGGATTGTGTGGGATTATGTGGTTTGTCACACGTGGTGCTTATTTATATATGCTGCTCTCACTTCTTTTTCTTATTTTGGTTTATTTTTTAAATTGCAAAACAACATTACAGGAGATTATGCCTAGGTACCCTGTGCTGCTATACACATTAATGCCAGACAACAAGGTAGCATCTGCCAGTGTACTCTTTTCTCATTAGGTTTTAATGTGCATACTCTGCAAATTATGTCAGTTTCCCAATTTGAATCCTTTCTACCTCAAATTTTAGTCAAGACACATATTTTGTTTCCCCACTGTACAGCACATGTATTCCACCAAAGATCTTGCAGGAAAGGTGTCACATCACACTGTGGTACACTATTAGTTGCAGCTGTAGGCAAATTCCCATGAGAATCAAGTCCTGGAACAATTTCAGATAGATTCTACTAGCTGTAGACATTTCTACATAGTCAGATATATTTTGTGGCAGGGAAAACAAATTAACGGTTCACTATAGTCTGTATGTATTTTATACATATATATACACAAATGATACGTTACAGAAATTATAGTATATGGACACATACACAAGGTGTTTGTATATCCAGATGAAATATTTATTTATCACTTACCTTGACTGCATAGACTACCCTCTGCCCACTATTCCTCCCTGGGACTTATTTTAACATTTCACTCCTAGTTCAGCTTCATAAAGCTGCCATTTTTTGAAAACTAACCAGCAAGAGCCATTTTTCTCTCTCCCCCGCTACTTGTGGAATTCCTCCCTCTGCCCTACCCCCTCACCAAATCAACCCTTCCCCAAAGCCCAGAATGGGTAAAATTCAGCCCTGGGCTAGGACAACTTTCTATATCTAATGAGGTCATTGGTTTGAAATCCAACACTTATTACCCCTACAGGGCAAAAAAGAAGAGTTTTATCCAATTGGAAGGGGGATTCTAAATTCACTTCTAGCCTTAAATTCCCAAGATATCAGACTTTAAAATCCTGATTTTTTATATTATATGCATACACACACCCCAGCTATTTTAGGTCACCTTTTGGATGAATTTTACATGTATTAGTTTTATTTTTTCTCTCCCTCTCAGTCCTGCAGATCTGAACTCACTGTGCCTTCCAGGTGGAGAGAGTCAAGGAGTAGTCCCAATACATTACTTAGAACTCTCTAAGACATGCCCAAATATTCTCCCTGCAACATATATGGCATGTACAAAAATATGATGGTATGTGAGTTTAAGGTTTTATGACCATTCATTGTGCATGGCCTGCATAATACGCTCATGGCTTCACTAATAATGAGTAACAATGTGACCATTTCAAATACATGATGATAAAGCCTTTAGACTATTCTCACACCACATCATTTTATAGTCTCACTTTGTATTATGAAGAAGATTTGCAAAAGTTACTCATGATTTTGGGTACTCACCCATCTTTTAGGGACATGATTTTCACAGGGGGGGTGGTATTCAGCACTTTATGAAAATCCAAGCCATTTAAGGTGCCTCAGGTTGGACACCCAAAAATTGAGGCTCCTAGAATGGCTAACCACATTTGAAAACCTTGGTTTACATGCATATACAAACATGAACAGCTATATCATGTAAATATATGTGAGTTAAGAATTAGTTTATATAAATATATGCTACGTGGCTATCTCTTAGAAAAGCTTAGGCCACACATCAGAATTCAAACTGTAGAATTACTTTTAGGAGTATGATATGTGATACCAATTTTCATTTTCCCTACTGCTCATCCTATTCATCTAACACTTTGTGCACTTGACACCCCAAATTCCCTCATGAAAGACATTTCAAGTTGCGAAAAGTACAATAATTGTTCTCTTGCTTCTGCTACTGTGGAGCTTATTTTAGCCCAGTAAATCACTTCAGAAAATAAGGATTCCAGATACAAGAACTTTACTTTTTTAATATGCTTCTGGTTGTTTTACTGTCAAAAGTATTTGTGTTAATATTTAACACCATTTTACAGAGTGCAGATCACGTCCTGTGCAGGAGTCATAATACTGACTCTTTTTTGTTCTTACTCATTCTGGACAGTATCCGACACTCCATTGGTATTTAGACACTTCTAGCATCTTTTATGTGAATTTCTGTCTGTTGGAGGGTTTTCAGGGTGCAAAATCACCAAAGCACAGATCTGTTTCCAGCCCAATTTCAATGACCTCTTGCACCTGCAGACCCACATCTGAATGCCCCCTTCACCCAGGACTGCTGCAATGAAGGTGTGGAGCTGACAGAGTTCAGTCTGCACCTGCACAGGGGTCCCCTCTGCAAAAGGGCTATTAATTGAGCATGAAGCCTACTCTTAAGCTCCTTTGCACTAGCCTAGCTGGCACAAAATGACCTTAGGGCAACACTGAATCATGCCTTATGACTGTAAATCCAGTATAAGTGAGAGGAAAATCAGGCCAAAAAGATCAAAACAAAATTGTAACAATGAGAAAATGATGTTTATTTAGCTACAGAGGAAAATTAATAGCAAAACTATCTTATTCTTATATTGCTTTTCATGCATATTTTAAATGGACAATAACAGTGCTGGATGAATCAGGAGAACATATTTTTCTGTGATTGCCCACATGGTAGGCACAAAACATGGATTCCACTGAACAAGCTCTTTTGTCTCTTCGTGCCACCACTTGCCACTCATGGCACCGTCTCCTGCTAGTCTCCATCTTCCCTTTCATTCAAGGTCTCTGCAGATCATTTTCTCATCCTTACCCAACTTCCAAATGCATGTTCAGATGGAGACTGCAGGAATTTTGTAAAGAATTTCAGACGATGAAACAGCTAAATGAATTAAAATGGCTTGTCTATCCCTTTATTCAATTAAAAACCTTTAAAAATGCAACAGTATTTAAGACACAAAGAGAATGGCTTCGAACCCAGGGAAGTGATTCTAATAAATGCTTTATTCTTTATTAATAATTCATGTGAGGTTTGCTGTAAAACAGCTTCATTTACCCAACACATAACTCAGTTCTGTAATATTTTTCCCCGCATGATTTTTCAAATGTAAACTAGTTTTAGGCATTCAAATACCTAAAACTGGAATTCTTTTCAATGTTGATGGCCAATCTGTTCCAGAAAAAAGGGAGCAAAACCTACAAGTATTTCAAATAAATCCCAAGAATACTTTGTTTCTCTGTCCCTCCTACCCTAACTTTTTTCATGACCTGCTCCTAGTGGTATCCTCTGGATGCATTGTAATAAGGCAGCACTGATCCATATAGCAGCAACAGCAGTCAAGTTATAGCAATGTGCTAATTAAAAAGAGGAACATGCCACAAATCTACTCGTTACTATTCATGGCAAGAGTATAGCAATTCACTTAGCTGTTTGCTTTTAAAATAAAAGCTTTTGTCTGTCTTGTTTAGAAAGACATGCACGGTCTAAAAAGACTTTTACAAAAGCATGACATTGAAAAGACATTGCCCTAAGGTTTGCTAGAGCAACAGCCTGGATCATTTATATTGTTTAATGTTATACTTTATTTTTTCCCCAGCTATTCACCTTTCACAATATGTTTCCTTTAATTCACTCCAGATGGACAGATAGATGAACTGGGGGGGGGGGCAGGGGAGAGGATCTTCTAGGGTGTTTTTCAGTACCAAAGTAAATGATAAGAAAAGCTCTTTACTGATGAAAACAGAGAGAATTTTGATGCCTGGTTGTTAAATAAAGTCCATCTTTATTAAGGCTCTAGGACCACAGGCATTCCTGACTATTTGCAATGCATTAAATAAACACTTCATTGAAGGTGTTACAGTATGCAAACACCAGCTGATCTTTGCCCTCAGTAAGGCGTAGTGCACATGCTACACATTTAAAAAAGAAAAAAAAGATTAATGGGAAATGGTTTTGCAATGGCACATTTACAAGTAAGGCCAGTTTGCTATGGGAAAACAGTAGGAAAAGCCATAACTTTGTCATAAGACAAAAATGCAGAAGTCATAATTTTAGTTTTTAAAATAAAAAAGAGAATTAAAATATTTGTTCCATCAGTTCATTTTCCTTTAGGAAAATGATGATCAGCTATCATTGGTATTTTAAAGCACCGAAAAAGACCAAAACTCCAAAATAGAACCATGGGTGAAGTTTTCACAAATATTTCATATTATCTCGATTCTGCTCCCATTGAAATCAATGCCAATTTTGCAATTTAGTTCAATGGGAGCACCGTTAGGGCAATCCCAAGTGCATTTGAAAATTCGTGGGGAAAAAGTCTTGCTCAATGGCAGGCAGACTCGGATGAAGAAGACTAAATGTTGAATATTTTCCCTCAGAGAAATTATGGCCATGACAAACATACAGATATAAATATACAGCAATACATCTATTTTCAGCTTTTAAAGTAAGAAAGTCAATCATCATGCAGAATGTAAATAGCTTAATCAAGGACATACCAGTTACAATTCATGAAAAAAGCATAATGACACAGCTAAAATGTAGAAATACTATGGAAAATATTGCCCATGTGTATATGGAAATGGACATGTGCAATGATCTTAAAATATCCATAGAAAACATGATCAAGTACAGCTGTCGATGTTGAGGTTGGATCTGTTGTAATTTTTCTCTCTTACTAGTCATAGGAGAGGTGATTAAGTGGTGGACTTTGAGAATCTGAAGAGCAAAGAACATTGTTCATTATGTAGCTTGGCCACTTAAAAGAAGTTTAGGCAGCAGGTGCAAGAGCAGCTGTGTTAGCACAGAAAACATTGGACCACAAGCCTTGGCATATATTAGAATCCAGGTATCTCTCTTCTTTGTTTTATCATCATCATCATCATGCTACATAAAATACAGAAGTAAACAAATGTTCTTTAAACAAAAGATGGATCAATGACATGGAAAAATATAGCAGATTGCTTGATACAATGATGGTACTGCAGTGGGGAATAACAATGAAAGAGGTAGAAAGGTGGACTACAAACACATGACAGTGCCTTAACCAATGTCCCTCAACTATTTTCATTAAAGAAGGCTTAGATGGGCCAGGGGACAAGACATTCTATCATCTTAGCCCTTTAGTACTTTCCACAGAACCTTTCAATAATAAAAGCCATGACTGATATGTCCTCCTGACATATTAAATGGCTCACTTACAGTAGCAAGAACTAGTGTTGCACAAAATGCCAGGAGGTGTTGAAAACAACAAAGCTATGGCATACAATAAATATGAACAGAACTAACCCGCTAGCTCCCTGCCCACCATCTGTGTGGAGCCATGAATAAAACTAGGCACCCCAATTCATATTTCAAATCTCTTTTCAGAATCTATATAAAGAGGTCTCTATACCCAACATTTACATGTAGCAATTTCTGGGATGGGACATGACAGCTATTCTGCCCAGCAAAAGTGCACAACAGTTTTTAGAAAAGGAAGGGAACATATCTTCTCCATTTGAAACAGCGGGGAGGGTTAATGTAGACAAGATTTGGCCTAGACACCCAAGCTACCACTACCACTCTTTTTAAAAGTTCCATGAGATCTTTAATGATCAGAAGTGATAAGAAATGAAGTTTTAAAGAATAGTATTAGTTATTATTGGTACTAGTGTCTAAAGACCCCCAACTGAGATCAGAACCCCATTGTGGTGGGCACTGTGCAAACACACAATAAAAAGCCTTTCCTGCTTCCCAAAACTTCCACTTTAAACAGATAAGACAGAGAGAGTGTGAGGGGAAACAGAGAAGACAATTACTTGCCCAAAGTCAAACAGCAGGTCAATGGCAGAGTGAGAATAGAAGCCAGGTGTCTCGATTCCCAGTGCTCCTTCTTTTAATAATAGAAGAATACTTATGAAAAAAAAAACTAGCAACTGATTTTTCGCATGTGGTGAGCAACTTATGGGCCCAAAGAAAAAAATGTATTTGTTTACTTATGTATATAAAATAATTAAATTGATTGATGGTTTATGGATCAAAAAATAAGCTACACTTAACCAAGAAATAAAATTATTAATGAGCTAGTCATTAATAATATTATATCTTCATTGACCAGAGCAAGATGTGTTGGTTAAAATTGCATTTTCTGGTAAATAGAGTTTGTGAAATTGGATTTACAGTAATGGAAAGGCTAGTAGGTGCAAAAGTATTGACTTAGATCTGCTAAGATGTCAAGTTGACGTTTAAATGATGGCAAGGCAATGCCAAGTAAATGATATTTTTCCAACTTGGTATTCTGCCATAAGGGCCCTATCTTGCAACACTGAAGTCAATGGGGGTAGGATCAAGTCCTGTGTGTGTTTTCACTAGAGTGCAAAGTCAGAATGAAACTGCGCAGATACATGGCTAAGATCTTTTAAAAGTAAAATGTTTAAATTTAGGATTTTATGTCCATATTTAGGCACCTAAACAGGTGGCCTAATTTTCCCAAGTGCTTAGCCTCCAACAAAGGAATCCTTTAATGGTAACTATGGGGCAGTCAGCAATTATGAAAATCTGGCCACTTAATTAAGATGTCAAAATATGGAGTGAGATGAGAATCCTAACTTCAGACACCTATTTTGAGAATCGTGGATGAAGATTTTTAGCTGGGGATAGTTTAACTAGATCAGGAAAAATTGAGTAAATGCATTCCTTTCAGTAAATGTTTATTTCTCCACCAATTATTTTATACTCTTATTCTCCTCCAAGCTAATTCGCTAGCTCAGTAAGGATCATTTGCTACCTCGTTCATGCAGGCCACTCCAAATTCCACATAAAAGAAGAATTTATACCTATGGTACAGCATTACCACAACTCAGAGTTTGGAGAGTGAATGATGTAAAGGCTACAAGACCTATTATCACTCCCCACAGGACACTTTTCACCAGCATTTTTCTCTAAATGGAACACATGTTTCCAGGTAACAGTACATCTGTCATTTCACAACATTAAATTGTAAAAACTGCATCAAACTAAAGAAATCAAATTGATTTGGTGTCTTCAGTCTTACTCAGACCACATGATCCAATGACACCCACAGGAATACAGATCAAGAGTTAATCTGACTATAACAGAACAGAAATGTCGTCATGGTGGACTCATTTCCCACCCACAAGGCTACATGGCAGAGTCATGTTCAATAGTAAGAAACAGACAGAGACATACGCTGAGGCAAATAGGACAGGCTCCTCTCTCTCCTTTTTCTCATTCTCTAATTCTAGTACCCTGCTGCAGACACAGAGGTACAATAGTGATGGCTCCCTGGACATGCAGTTCTTCCAAGAGGTGAGCAACTCTCTTCACTTATCCGTCCACTTCAGTAATTATTTTTTGTTGTAAACAGTTTGTGTCCCCCCTCCACCAACACACACATTATTGAGACTTAATACCTACATAATTTAAAAGTAACCAGACATAAATCTGATCTGTACACTGATGCCAAAACCAACTAAAGCAAAACACCAGACAGATCCAGCCAAGGAGGGGGAAAAGACTACACTATTTTCCTTCAGGAAACCGACTTCTCCCTTCCTCTTATTTGCAATTTAAACGGAACATTAACTTTGTAATATTTGCCAAGTTACCACACATTGCACAAAAGAGAAAATTCCCCTTTCTTGTTAAATACAAACTATTGTTTCACACTAACTACTGGGAGACCCATTGTGGATTACTGAATTCTGAGAATTAGTGAGTAACAATGTCTTCATTGGGAATACTTATATGCTTAAAGTTAGACCTGTGATTAAATATCTTGCTGAACAGGGGCCTAAGTACACAAACATAATGTATCTAGGGATAAGGTATCATAAAATGCACCTATTTCATAAAATTTAGGGTTTACAAAAATATGTTCTAGTATTCTTTGAGAAAATAAAGATATCTACATAAAATGAGATTTAAAGAAAGCAATCCACTACTAAATCTGTGTTGAGGAGTATGCAGAAACTACCAATTAGTGTGTGGCAAAAATGCAGAGGTGGAGAAGTGTGAATTAATGAAGTTTTTGTTTTCTTTCAATAGTTTACATGTGTGTGTGCGTGCACGTGAGAGAGAGAGAGAGAATTTTGGGAGGTGGGGGACTGGCTAGATTAGAATTGGTAAAAAAATGGAAAAATAAGTCTATGAAAAAATCATAATTGTTTATCTTTTTCAGGGTTTCAAACAGAACATTTTTTTTTCATTTCAAAATTCTTTTCTGAAAAAAATTGAAAAAAGGTTGACTTTTCTAAATTTTGAGCATTCAGTTTTCCCCCTTTCTTCTTGCCCCAAGAGTTTACCATCTATATCAGGGACGAATGAGCAAGCAAGATTTACCAGCTCTGAGAAAGCAAATGAAGAAGACACTGTCCTCTGATAATACACAGTGGGTATATAGCCTCTGTCTTCCTTCTAGGAACCTCAGTCATGATTAAGGCTGTGATTTAATCATGAGTATTTTTAGAAAAAGTCATGGGCTGGTCACAGGCAAAAAACAAAAAAATTATGGTCCCTGACTTGTTCATGATTAATATGAAAAATACTCATGATTGAATGGTGGGGGCGCTGTGGGGGAGGTCTGCTGCCACTGCAGCCACCGCCAGGGGGCAGGAGCCCCGGGGGACCCGCTGCTGCTCCAGCCACCCCCAGGAGAGGGAGCCCCGGAGAGCCAGCAGCTGCTCTGGCCGCTCCAGGACTGCTGAGTCCCTGGGGCCAGCCACATCAGCTGTTGCTCAGGCGGTCCCAGTAGCCAGCTGCCCGGGGCTGCCAGAGCAGTGGCTTTGTGCGCCTGGCTGTGGGACCACCCGAGCAGCTGGCTACAGAGCCACTGCAGCACCGGACAGTGTCGCTGTCCCTAGAGCTGCCTAAGCAGCTGGCCCCATGCAGAATCCATGACATCAGCGACCTCTGTGACAGACATGGAGCCCTAGTCATGATCTGCTTCAATTCTAGACTGCTCCACTTGAAAGCTACCCACAAATAATACCCCACCTGATTCCCTTGCTGGGGAGGTTTGAATGTTTGTCACTTCATAGTGATTTTATTTTTTTAGATCATAACAAAGGAAATGGGTACAGTATCTGAGGAGCTAACCATTGCAAAACAGTAAAGTAACCATAGTTTAAGAACCTGTCAGGCAATATTATTATTAATAAAGAAATAGGATTAAGTTGCATAATAATCATGCAACAAAAATAAGTGGACCAGCATTGTGATTACACAATTTTTAGGAGAGTCATCAAAAGATGAGCCTATCCAGGTTGTTCTGGGCAAAAGAAAAGGCAAGAAAACCATATTTTTTATTAGCTGTAAGAGGACACACAAGTCTTACTGTCCAATCACAATGGCATTATCAGTGAACTTGCATGTTGTTTCCATTTGCTCAAGCTACATCAGCATGAGTTCACTGGTCTTCTTGAAGGCCAAGATCATCAGCCTATGCCAGACAATGGAGAAAGAATATAAAGGTTGCTCACAAACTTGTGTTTCCCTAGTGATATACTGTATTACTTTCCCCATATTTTGGGCATTCCGAAGACACCCAAAACATATCTTTGTCCTGAAGTGGTATGTTGTTTAAGAGGATAGGAACTGTCATCTGTGTGAAAAATTCATGTCATTGTGTCTTTACTAATCTAATTCCTGACAGAAGCTTTTCTATTGATGGGTTTATCATCATTTACCAAGTTAAAACGTTATTTCATCAATGAATCATCTGTTGTCTTGTTTGACCTCACTTCCAAAAATTACATGATTTATGGATACATCCATATCCACAACATAATTTGATAATGTTGCCATCATCATAGACAGACTTCATTTTCACAGGAATGTGATGCAAATAATATAAGTAACATGAACAATATGTTTTTCTGTGTTCCTTTCTCTCTTTGGATGTGTGGGTTTTTTGCTTTCCTGTGTCTCGCCCAATCTCTCATTATTCTCTAATTAAATTGCTCACATTATTGAAGTTGGATTTTTATAGAGAAAGAAATGTTGCTGAATGTATGTATAGCTGTGTTTAACTTGATGAGCACCCAAAAGTATCTTCTTGATTTTGACCTTCATGATGTAACTAAATTAATATGACCAAGATTAATGAGCCAATTATTTTTGACGCAACAGCAGGCACAGAAGACTATTTGCTCTACTTTACCATTTTATATGACTAACAAATGAGTAGCATCCCCAACACAAGCACGGATGGGTGCTTGCATCCGTAAACTATTTCCAAGTAATTAATAACAATTTGAGGTCTTGTTCTGGAATTCTAAAATTTAGAGAAATAAAAGGGCCCACAAAATGGATGGATCTATTACCTAAAACTCCATATGGGACAGTGAAGAATGTATCAAGTAGCAAGGTCTGACTGCATGGCTGCCACACTCTATCTCTAGGTTATTAAGGGGATAGAGCTTGAGGTGCGATCAATATAGTTCCCCTGTACAAAACCCATGTGCTCAAGCTTTGCATGGGAATGTGAATTTCACCCATCTATGATTGAGAAACTGAATGAAAGAAAATATTTTCTGCTCATCCTACCTTTCTCTGAAGAAGTTAAAATACAGTTTGCCAATATAGAATAATACCATTGTACCCACCTTTGTAAATGTGTCTCTTAAATTTATTACAGACTGCACACCAAAAATCCAGTTGAGAGAGAATGGTTGTGTGGTGAAGACACAGAACTAAGACGGAAGTCATATGGATTCTATTCCTGCTGGCTCTGAAATGTATGTCATGTATGACAATGAGCAAGTTATTTAATTTATCAGTGCCTCAATTTTCCCCATCTGTAAGGCAGGGATAATAATAGTAGTTTCAAATTGTACATCGTGGGGTGTTGTGAAGCTTTATTCTTCAATGTTTGTGAAATATATTGACATTCTTACATGGAAGGTGCTATTGAAGAGTGTATTAATAACAAACAATATTCTCCTATGAAAGTACAATGCAGGTTGGGCGTGGTTGAAATGACAAAATGTCACAAAGTGATGATGAACATCATGATATTTTTTATACACTATAATTGTCCGTTCTCCCCCATTCCCCTCCCCCTCCCACCAACCTCAAGTCTACAAAAATTCCAAACTTCTGAAGGAGCAAAGCCTGGAAGCTCTGATCAGACCTCCAAGCAACACCTCTGCATTTACTATGCTCGGCAAATAGTGTATGGTATAAGAAGCTCATCAATTATTAATAACCAGTCTCTAAATCTCTACATGGCAGGAACTTGCCAGTTGTTAGACCGTTTTTGGATGGGTTGCATATTTCCACATTATTTTACTTAAATGGGAGTATAGACAACCAAGTGAACCTGTCAGCAAAAATTTCCTAACAGCTAACAGCTTCAGGCAAAACTTCTTGTCCTTGAATTACATTCAGTTTTTCTGTCTCTTACCATTAACAATTAAAAAAAACACCCAACACTCAGTTGCTCTGTGCACAACATATCCGGTGATTCTATCAATTTTAGGGGATGATCAGATAAGCTACAAAATCATGCAACACATTGCGCATGCTAACAAACAGGACTTGTTACTCAGAATATGATCTCTGGTAAAAGAACCAAATATAAGGTGAAGAAAATATCATTTTGTTAGATTATTTTAAATACGTTTTTTAAAAAATGTAACTGACATCTACGTGTCTTTACAAAGACACTGCTTTCAAACATTTTATAAGGAAAGCCTCAGAATATATTTAATTCCAGAGAAAAGCCATTCAGTGCCCTGAGAAATCCTTTTTGTTCAAAATTAATCAATTTTTGCTTTGTGCACAAAAGTAAAATACTTTGTCAAATTCTCTGCAGAAATCCTTTTAGCTGTCTTAAAAAATACATTTGGTGCAGACCAACCTGATTTCTCTCATATGAGCAAAAACTTACTTTGTCAAATTATATTCTTCAAAAAGCATTTCAGCTGACTTAAAAATCCATTTTGTGCAAAACAATGACCATGCATCAGCTCAGAGTGATTGCACAGTAGTTACTTAGCCTGGCAAATGGCAGCAAAATGTCAGCTGAAATGAAAGACACACAGCCCTAGGCTTATCAGGGAAAGAGCAGATGATTCATGTAACATCATAAATAAATAACACACACTTTGTGTTAAGGAAGGTTTAACAGTAGAGCTTCTCTTACGACCACCAGTTCATTTCAAAGAACCTGTAATAGGAGCTTTATTTGGTGACAGTGACATGCAGCAAGATAAGGTATTCTGTCTTTAACACTCATATTTCAAGGTCACCAAGTGTTACATTTCTAAGGGAACAAGAAGAAAACTTGATCAGATAGAGCATACGTTAATGGATCATCAAAATATGGATAGTCAAAAAGAGAATGGAATCAAAAAGACGGTGTGAAATATGGGAAGACTGAAGTGAATGTGCAGTGCTGGTCAGTGATCATGCAGGGAAGGAAGAAGAGAGGCATAATGTTATAAATTAATTCTAGTTTGTCTATTTAGATTAATGTGCAGCCTCTAGATGAGTTGTCAGCATTGGGGATTGAATCCAGGATTTAGAGATCTAAAAGCATAATCCTCTGTTTCCTAGCTAAAAGACGAGGTCTGTGAGTTCAGTGGGTGTAGCAGATTCATAAACCTCTCTGTGATAGCCACACCACATAAACATGGGTTATCTTATCAAAGGAATTAAGGACATTTAACGGTACCGCGGGTGGTTGTTCAATAGATATTTAAGGAAGTTTGTAGTTTGGTTCCTGTATTCTGTACTTCCATGTAAAACACTCAAAGCTGGTAGCAAGCTGGAGTCCCAGTGTCTGAGCTTTCAAGGATTAGGCTTATGGTTGTTTGGCAGGGGGAACTAGCCATTACATTCTTTATTATTCACTCACAAACAATGGTCTTTGGAAGAAATATTAAAGAAATACTTGAATAAACAAAGGTGTACCCTGGCTAGCAGTACTGATGAGAAATACTGAAAGAAAGACACTTTGAGAGCCAATTGATGCTGTGGATTTCCCTAAAGTGACATGGTATAGGGAAACACATGTTAAACAACTCTCTACCAATGTTCAGATTGCTCAGTATAATGCAGCACTCAGTATTTGTTGTTTCTTAACCATGGTGTGGTAGTCTTAATTTTTACACAACAGGCTGCAGAATTTAGCATATAGGCTCAGAACATCATGAAGTGCTTTATTATAACATGAAAAGTTTCTTTTGTATTTCATTGAGTGTATCCGCTATTTGGTAGTTATAGGGAATATAATTAAAAATAACAGGATATCTAAAAGGTTACAATCAGGGCCGGCACTTCCATTGAGGTGAACTAGGCAATCGCCTAGGGCGCCAGGATTTTCAGGGGGTGACATTTTGCTGGGGGGAAGCAGCAGGCGGCTCCGGTGGACCTGCCGCAGTTGTGCCTGCGGAGGGTCCGTTGGTCCACGGCTCCAGTGGAGCTGCCACAGGCACGGCTGCAGCAGCTCCACCAGAGCCGCGGACCAATGGACCCTCTGCAGACATGGCTGCGGCAGCTCCACCGGAGCCGCGGGAGCGGCGCGCGGGGCAGCGAAATGGCCTTGCGCCTAGGGTGCGAAAAACTCTAGAGCCGGTCCTGGTTACAATATGCTAATGATATACATAACAACTATAATTGGTGGCATTAAATCAACATTTACCATTAATTAATGTACAGTGGTATCTGAAATATCTGATTTATTTCCTCTTGTAAGTATTGGGAAACTATAAAGTATCTCAGATGCCATTGATTAACAGTTAATAAATATTGACTCTAATTGTGATCACTCCTTGCAAAAGATGAATGTGGGCAAAAGCAAAGAAAAGTGGGGAATTTTAAGGTAGTAAATAGGGTTCATTAAAGGTTAAGAAATCAGTTTCTGTGTCTTTCTAGTACTCCCAAATGCAGCTCTTTCTCTGTTGACCGACTACACATTCCAAAAGTTGGAAATCTCTTAAATTAAGAGGAAGAGCTTGATCGACATGTGTTGTTGTTTTTTTTCCAAATTTTCACAGTTTAGTAAGAACCTTACTGTAACCTCACCATCCACTAAACAGCTAATATGGATATCTGGATTCTGAGCATCGTGAAGGTTTCTAAACAGGCAAACAACCAAACCATCTTGAGGCAGTAATTTCCTTTCATACTTCCAAAAGTCATCCAAAAATATCTAAGATATGTAAGACTAAGATATTGTAGAAGCCTTAGGTTCTTATACAGTAAAGTCAACCTTTGTTCCTTGTTCCAAAAGCTTCAGAAGGCTTGAATCCTCTTTTAAATTTAAAACAGCAAAACAGATTTAACCATAAAAAGTATCTCAGATATCATATCAAATCCCCAGATGATTTTCTTCAAGGTTGCCTGTCTTGAGTGAAACTTCCGTTCTGTAATTCAGAAAGATCTTAAACTCTACTGTATGCAGTGCTGTTGTAGCTATGTTAGACACAGGATATTAGAGAGACAATATCTCGGTGGGTGAGATAATATCTTTTATTGGACCAACTTCCATTGGTGAAAGAAAGAAGCTTTTGAGCTTACACAGAGCTCTCTTCAGGTCTGGGAAATATACTCAGAGAGTCACAGCTAAATACAAGGTGGAACAGATTGTTTAGCACAAGTAGTTCACATGTATTTCAAGGGACGATTCAAGGTGAAGTGGCCTGTTAATACCTCTCCAGCCATAGGGAGAAAGAGGGGAAAAAAAGAAAAGCTGTGGCGGGAGGGAGGGTAGGAGAGTTATAGATTGTTGTAATAAGATATAAATCCAGTATTTCTATTCAATTTATGTTTTTAGTATCTAGCAAAGTAATGAATTTAAGCTCCCAGGATTGTGTTTTGAAAGTATTGTGCAGGTTTCCTTTGAGGTTGAGGACAAAGAAGTCAGATATAGAGTGATCACTTTTTTCCTTCCCCCATAAGACTGGGTTTGTCTACACTTGCAGGTGTGCAGCGCTGGGAGTTAAAACTGTCTTCGTACAGCTGTGAAGGGAAAGCGCTGGGGTGTGGCCACACTGACAGCTACCAGCGCTGCAGTGTGGCCACATTTGCAGCATCTGCAGCGGTGTTGGGAGTGGTGCATTATGGGCAGCTATCCCACAGAGCACCTCGTCCCATTTTGGCTCCATGGGTTGTGGGAAGGGGGCGGAGAGTGCGGGTCATTCTGCTTCCCGTCTCAATGCCCTATAATGCATCGCTTCACATCCCAGCAATCCCTGTTTTTCCGTCCACGTTTGGTGCCATCTTGACTCTCTCAACGGTTTCTGTGCAGCGCGATTTCTGTGGGAAATGGAGCCTGAACTGCTGAGGAGTATGCTGACGAGTCTCACCAGCACATCACGTTTGGCAGTTGAGCTGTTCCTTAAGATCCAAAGTGATGAGGAGTCTGATGATGATAGCAAGTTGCCTGACACGTCTGATACTAAATTGCTTGTGGCATTCATGGAAATGCTCAGCACTGTGAAACACCGCTTTTGGGCTCGGGAAACAAGCACTGAGTAGTGGGATCACATCGTTATGGAAGTCTGGGATGACGAGCAGTGGCTGCAGAACTTTCAGATGAGAAAAGCCACTTTCATGGGACTGTGTGAGGAGCTCGCCACCACCCTGCTGTGCAAGGACATGAGATTGAGAGCTGCTCTGCTGGTGGAGAAGCGGGTGGCTATTGCAATCTGGAAGCTGGCAACTCCGGACAGCTACCGATCGGTCGCGAACCAGTTTGGAGTGGGAAAGTCGACCGTTGGAATCGTGTTGATGCAAGTTTGCAGGGCCATTAATAGCATCCTGCTAAGAAGAACCGTTACCCTGGGGAAATGCAGTACATTGTGTCTGGCTTTGCACAAATGGGTTTCCCTAACTGTGGAGGGGCGATAGATGGGACGCATATTCCTATTCTGGCACCACCCCACCTAGCATCCGAATATGTTAATCGGAAGGGGTATTTCTCTATGGTTCTCCAGGCACTTGTGGATCAACGTGGGTGTTTCATTGGCATGAACACAGGCTGACCTGGAAAGGTGCATGATGCACGCATCTTTCGGAACACTGGCCTGTTCAGGAAGCTGCAAGCAGGGACTTTTTCCCAGACCGGAAGATCACAGTAGGGGATGTTGAAATGCCCATTGTGATCCTTGGAGACCCCGCTTATGCGTTAATGCCTTGGATCATGAAACCATATACAGGGATGCTTGACAAGAGCAAGGACCTGTTCAACTACAGGCTGAGCCGGTGCCGAATGACTGTGGAGTGTACTTTTGGTCGTTTAAAAGGGCGCTGGTGATCTCTGTATGGGAAGCTAGACTTGAGTGAAAGCAGCATCCCCGCGGTTATATCCACTTGCTGTACCCTCCATAATATTTGTGAAGGGAAGGGTGAAAGATTCAGTCAGGCATGGACCTCCGAGTTTCAACGCCTGGAGGCTGAATTTGCACAGCCAGAGAGCAGGGCTAGTAGAGAGGCCCAGCACAGGGCTGCAAGGATTAGGGATGCCTTGAGGGAGGCATTTGAGGCTGAAAACCAATAGTAATGTTTGGTGACTTGCACGGGAGTGAAGTGCTGTGGTTACAATGTTAGTAGGAATCTGTGTTTCCTAAGCTGATTTGCAGTGCCTGTTTCTTTCCTGGGCTAAGGTATCTTTGACTTTCTGCAATAATAAAGACTGTTTTCAAAGCCAATAATTCATTTATTGAAAAGAAAATAACTTTCTTGACAGACACAAAACATTTTGGGAACCTAAAAGGGCAGGGGGGTGGGGTGGGCAACTGTACAGTCACAGGTTTGAATATGCCCTGTCTGGAGTGCTGTGCAATGACTGCTGCACTTCAGGATGCCTATACTGCATGGTGATGGGGGTTGAGTGCAGAGGATAAGGGTCATAGTTCTCAGGGATGGTTGGTGAATGTCCAGGTGTTGGAGGCAGCTGGTGGTGGTAAGATCCCGGATGCTGGGGAAGGGGGTTTGGAGCTGACATTGGGGCACAAGGGAAAGAGCTGTGGGATGGGGGTGGGAGCGGCGTGGTAGTGCTCTGCCTGCATGGCTACGAGCACCTGGATAGAGTCCGCTTGGCACGCCAGGATGCTTATCAGTTTCTTTGTGCTTTTCTTCCTGGCAGCTGTGTTTTTCTGGCTGATCCTGCTTTCCCTTTCCCTCCAGTCCTGCACTTTTTGATTCTCTGTGGCAGAGTGATCCATAACTGCTTGCAGCAGGTCGTCTTTGCTTTTTTGCGGCTTCTTCCAGAGGTTTTGGAGTCTTTGAGCTGTTGATAACATGGGCAGTCGAAAACTCAAGGTTGCTTGTGGAAAGGCAAAAAAGGCAGCACTTAACAGAGGCAGCATTGTTTATATCTCAGACAGTTATTCCCACACAGTGAAAGAGTAACAGTCTTCACAATAGCATAATTTTCCCATACCAAAGAGAGTGCACATAACCCAGAGGAGCCCCGAAATGGTGAGTAAGGGGGACTGATTGCTTCAGGGCTGTACTGGGGTTTCTGTGTGTTGGGGAAAGCAAACAGCTGCAGGGGGCACCTACACTGAACACTCTTCCAACATTTTCCACAGGAGTTGATCCTGGAAGATATCTCGCTGCTGCGGGTCACCTGGGAAGAGCGGGAGGGTCTTCTACAGCAATGCGGATTCCGCCCAGGCCCCTATGCAGCTTGCCTGTGTGCAGCAATGGTCCCCCCCACCCCTCACGACACAGTGGCGCAGACACGTTAGCCTGACTGGGACAAGGACCACGGTGGCTCTCCCAATAAACTTGCGCAAGCACATTGCCTACTATCTGGCTGAAACTTTTGAAGAGATTACCGAGGCCAATTACCATGACGTGATAGACCACATCAACGCGCTATTCCATATCTAGGCATGCATGCATGCAGAACCCTCCTTCCTCTCCCCAAAATTTTCCATCCTGAAAATAAAAGCCGCTTACCGGAAACCCGCTCCTCTCTTTGTCCTCCACCAAGTATCGGCTGCTGTGACTGGCTACCGTTCTCCTGGCTTGAGAAGAGGCTGCATGCCTCCAAGGACTCTGGGGTGTCTCCCCCCACCCCAGTACCCTCACTCTCTGTTTCCTCCTCCCCCCACTTCTCCTCCTCCTCCCCCCACCCCGCTTTGAAGCGTCCATCGTGGTCCTCGGATTGGTGGTGGAGTCACCCCCAAGTATCGTGTCCAGCTCTTTGTAAAAACAGCAGGTCATGGGGGCAGCACCGGAGCGACGGTTTCCCTCGCGGGCTTTGCAATAGGCACCCTACAGCTCCTTCACTTTAACCCTGCATTGCAGCGCGTCCCGGTCATGGCCCCTTTCCAGCATGGCCTTTGATACCTGCCCAAAGGTATCATAATTCCTACGGCTGGAGCACAGCTGGGACTGCATAGCTTCCTCCCCCCAAACACCAATGAGGTCCAGCAACTCACCATTGCTCCATGCTCGGGCTTGTTTGGCGCATGGAGGCATGGTCACCTGAAAAGATTGACTGATTGCACTCCACACCTGGCTGAGCAAACAGAAAGGGTTTTTTTTTTAATTCCCAGGGTATTTAAAGGGCAGGTCACCTGAGGCCAGGGCAGTAGAGTTCGAACTGATGAGCAGAGTGGCTGAACAGGCATTCTGGGATACCTCTGAATACCTCTGGAGGCCAATAACAGCACTTTTGGTGGCCACACTGGTGGAGCAGCGCTGCATCACCAGCACTGCAATCGTTATACCCCAGGCCAAGGTGGAGTACATGCAGCGCTGTAGCGAGGGAGATGCAGCGCCGTAGCCAGGGAGATGCAGAGCCGTATGTGCCTTGCAAGTGTGGACAGTGAGTGAGTTGCAGCACTGTAAAGCCATCATCAGCGCTGCAACTCTCCAGTGTAGCCAAGGCCTGAAGCAATGGAGCAGAGAGAAACAAGTCTGTGGTCTGCCTCTACCCTTGCAAGATCTTAGTACTTCTCTTTGACTTGAGTGGCTCACACACTACAGAAAGAGAATCAGACTTCTGAAGCTGTATTGACTTAAATAGGAGTTTACTTGTATCCTGTGGCAGCAGAATCAAGCTTGTGGAGTATTGTTGAGTGGTAGTAGAATAAGAGTTTAGGGAGTTGTGATTTTCATGCAATTCTCTCTATCCCCCTCAGTTCTGCAACATCTAAACCAATTCAATTAAATGGAAACAAAACTGCAATTCCTCTCATTATAACTTTTCTCTTTCTTTCTTTCAAAGCAATATTTTTTATAAAAAGAACTGCATTTTATTTTATAGAAACATCTAGTGGTCTGGGGCTTTTGTAATGCTCTAAAAATCATGTTTTTTTTCTCACAGTAAGCAAAGACTATGTGCAACAGAGTTAAATTTTCATAGCTCCATTGACTTCATACAATTTCTATCAGCTGAAGATCTCATTCCATGTATTTCAGGAACATCTACTGTAAACAATATGAAGAATATGCTAGTGAAACATCACATACCTGGTTATACAATACCCACACATACAACAGTTTATGGGATCTTAGCTTGAGTCTGCAAAAATAAATTTGCTTTAAGGTAAAAATGAGGCACCGACAGCACCCTGAGAAGCGTACAAGGAAAGTCGCACAACGAGCATCCACATAGTGTCATGAATTGCCCTGTGCTCACAGGTGGGGAATATATAGCCTCTCAGAGCTACCCGACTTTAAAATGCTCCTTTAATTTATTATGCAGCCTGAAACCTTTGTTGCAATCATTCTGGCAATGTGTTACCTTCTTTTTTTTCTGTTGGATCATTACAATATACAAATACATATCTGAGGATGGCAACACTAGTTTGAGTGCATAATTGCCCACTTGCACCTAAGAATATATATTCTGTGCATAACCTGGGCACTTGAGAGAGGCTTGGGAAGGGGTTCTTTTGTATATTACAGATCTTATTCTCCTCACAATCCATGCAAAACCCCCACTGATATAAATTTGTGCCCCTATATCTGCACAAGATTTAAGTTTGGATATGGTGTCACCCTCCTCTCCCCCATGTGCTGACAGTCTGCCTTTTTTTGGCAGCACTCTTTGTGTTCACATCTTTTAAAGGAGATTTATACAGTCCTCACTCAATTATTATTAAATTCTTCAAACACATTTCAAGGCAAAGACCTTCAAAGCCAAAAAGGAATCAGTGTCCTAGTTCTGCAGTCTACCACAGCTCAGCATCCACTGCTCTAAATATAAATAGTCTAGTGCTAAAATCAAACCAGACCCTCATTTAATCTCATGGCTTTACATTTATGCTTCAGTGCTTTAAGCTTCCTTCTTAAACCCTTTCACACGATATCCTTATAGTCTACAAGGAAAGGAACACAAAAAAGTGAAATACATAAATAAACGAATAAAAAGCCAATTGTTTGCAGTGTTATCCAAGTTAGTATGTTATTTTCCAACCCTTTCAATGGAGTAGCAGGGAGGGATTTGAGGGCTGTTTTGTGTATCTGATGGTGAAGTAAAAGGACTTCAAGAAGCACCGGGGGAGGGGGCGCAATAACAAGCCAACAAAGTGAACATTTAATTTTCAACAAAATGAAAAGTGGCCAGAAGGTAAAATTTAATGTGAATGGCCACTTTACAGATAAACCAAATGAATAAAATCTTCTCAAACACCAAGCAAGGAAACAAACAGAGAAATGTTCTCTTGTAGACAAGTGCTCCCCAAACTCATTCCAAATCCTTAGCTATTGCAGTCAGCATTTCTGAAAGCCTTACACAATTTCCATCTGCTTTCCATTAGAGAAATAAGTGCAGGGGTTTGTACAAACAAAAGGATTTCAAATATATTGATCTGAGGGACTATATGGTAATAAAAAGGAACACTCTAAAGTAAAATGTAATTGTCTTTTCTTGACTACAAACTCTTCTGGTTCCCATTTCTGTTATAATGCTGCTACATTATGTTTTCTCTAGCTGAAATATTACATACAGAGTGGGAAGGAAAAGACCTGGGGACTTGGACAATTTGCCTACTACATTTAGTTCTATTAATATCATTAGACAGGAGAATTGGTAACACTGCGGCTAAAAGCTAGAGATGAACTAACCAGCGCTTTATCTTCTGTTGCCAAGGACTACATGATGAACTCTGCAGTGACCTAAATTTATTACAGAATAGTGCTCATTGCTGCTGTACCAAGCACTCTGTTGCAATTACAGCACATTAGGCAGAAGAGCGAATCTCAAGGGGAAACGTCTAGTCTTTTAATCAAGCAGTAGAAAAGTCAGAGTGGACAAAAATTACCCTGTTGTATATATCCACAGTTAATCTGTACACGCACCTCCAATAGCAGTCCTAATTTTGACCAGAAAATGCTTTTATTATATACAGGAGGTCATGATTGTATAGTTCACTCACTTAATCTTTTCTGTACTTCAGTCCTTTTTTTCCTGCATTATGTTCTCAGCCTTCCTGAACCTTGTTGGGAGCACAGGGAAGTTCGAATAATCAGACATAGTATTTCACCTCTGGACTGCCTTCTCTCACCAATTAGGATAATTTTTTTTTTAATATTTTGTTGGAGAATCACACAGATTGGAGGATCTAAAAAGCATAGCTGTGCTCTGAATGCTTGAAGAGAGAAAAAATTATCCCATTCCTGTGAACAGGTTTTAACATTTAATGGAATCTGCAAAGCTTGCTTTACAAGTGAACTGACATCTGATATGTTATTGATTTGTTTTAATGGATAAGAGGAAACTGAATGTTCCAAAAATGCTATTAACGAGCCTTCAAAGAAGAAACGCACTATTTTTTGTGGCAATTGCTTAAAGTTTTTGTTTTATTTAAAAATGCTCATTTGAATTGCAGATGAATCAAGTGAAATAACTAGGAATATATCCTGCCCACTGCTTGTAGGTTGGGTGAAAGAGTGTCAGATAATGGGAGAATGGGCCTGTTCCGGTTCCCATTTAAGTTAATAGAAAAATTCCCAATGACTTCAGAAGAGGCACAAAAGAGAACACAAAAGAATTCTCAAATCACTTTAATGTCAACATTAGTGCCCGATACTGAAAACTCCCAGTGACAGTGAGCAGCCCTTAATCACATGGATGGCTCATTGAATCACATGGGTAAGAGTTACTCACCCAAGTAAGGGTTTGCAGAACTGAGTTTCTAGTTACTTCAGAGCCTCTTGTTGATTTATTTCTTTCTATCCTTCTGACATGCTTAAATAACAGGTAAAATATTACCAAATGGAAGCAGAAATCACATACTTGTAACATGCACCTTTAGCAGGAATGCATTAGGATTCAGAACTTTCACCTCACCCTCCATTGTCACCAGATCATATTGTATATGACTGGGATTCTTTGGCAAATCACTGAGTTGCAGCCTAGAGAAACCCATTTCATGTTGACTCTGTTTCTCTAGGTGAGATTCTTTGACTTTTTGAAGCGCGCTAATTTGTACTAATGACTAGGAGGTCTGTTTGCAAAATAGTGAATTGTGCAAATTACCAATTAAGTGAACAAAATAAAATTAAGGATAATGCATCACAACATTTTCTTTGTCCATTCATGACAGCTATTGTAGCTTGATGTCTTGTGATAATATTTCAGAGTAAACGTAGGGGGCATGGTAATACAAATAATAAATATATTTTGTGAAATATGACACTCACTAAAACATCTTCTGAGTGGTGGGAAGAAATATGACAAGTGCATTATAGTGAAATGTGGATTAATACAGGGGTTCTCAAACTGGGGGTCAGGACCCCTCATGGGGTCGTGAGGTGATTATATGGGGAGTTGTGAGCTGTCAGCCTCCACCCCAAACTTCATCTTGTCTCCAGCATTTATAATGGCATTATATATAAATGTTTTCAATTAATAAGGGGGGGGTCACACTCAGAAGGTTGCTATGTGAAAGGGGTCACCAGTAAAAAAATTTGAGAGCCACTGTATTAATGGATCTTCTGTGTATATATATATATATATATATATATATATATATACACACACACACACAAACATCTTTCACATATTTTTCTTCACAATAAATGTGCTAAACACAAACGCAGAATGATGCACTAAAGAAGCAGTACAATACCTGAAGGCAATGTCAAAAAGATCCTTTTAAAAGGGTAGGGATATTGTCCCTATACTACATTCTTATTTTTGCACCCTGGCCTCACCATAGAGAAGAATTAACATATTTGAGAGCTACTGTAACCATTGAACTCTGCGTTTTTACAATCCATCAGGACACATATTACTTACCACAAGTGTTAAACAGTAATGGACACAGTATGCAATGATTCCCCTTTCGCCAACTCATACTTCCCTTCTGAATGCAGCAAAGAGACTACAGAATGGGGAGGACCTAAAGAAAGCAGCCAGAGGGCAGCCTAGAACAGTCGTGTCAGAAGGAGAGAGGGGGATTTGTAGATCTGGAATAGCCTTAAAGACAAAAGGGTTTCTGCAGTGTGAAAAGGACTGAAGAGAAATAAAGCCCAGTAGCTCAAGCAGATAGAGCTTGGAAGTGTGACTGATAAGGGACAGGCAGTAGAGATATGAAGAGAAAGACAGAGAAACGAGGTTTCAAGGATCATAGTAAAGTGGGAGGTAGGAGTTTTCTCCCAGTAGAAGAAAGAAAAATGAAGCCTAGGAAGGAGACAGACAAACACAGAGCAGCCCTGAAAACAGAATTCCATGAAGAGAGATGCCAGTCAAGAAGCATCCTGCAATTAATCCAACTCTGGGAAACCCATCCAATATAATACTTAGCACTTATAAAACACACTTCTCATTTTGAAAGGGCTTTTCAATTGTTACCTAATTCATACCACATACCTGTAAGGAAAAGGTTAACGCTATGTTTTACAGAGGGGTACTGAGATCAGGTTACTGGGCACCATTCAGCATCAGGTTGGAGCATGACTGTTGTGCCTCTGTTTCCACTTTCTTTCACCCATGAATGGAACATAAACTGTCAGTGTCCATTAGAAATCCCATTTTCGGACACAATTTATTGATATTCACCAGTTCAGGAATTCCCCCAAAAACTTATAATAAAACCATTTTCCAATTGACACAATAAACATATATCAATACAACAGTTTTGTCCGTTCCGCTCTCCAGCGACCTTACCTCCAAGTCACCCACCCGAGAGTCAATAGCAGCACTTTGTTTCCAATTTCTATGGCCCCAATCCAGGGCCCCACTCTTCAGGCCTACTTGCCCAAGTGCGACCATCCTTCCCACAGCCCCTCACTCAGGTCTTTATTCCAAGGGCTCCCCATCCTGCAGTTCTCCAGTCCTCCATGCTTCCCTTCCTGAGAGTCCTACCTCTGCTCATGGAGATACACCCTCCCTCAACAACTCTCTTGCTTCTGGCTCTGCTTCCCCTGCTCAAGCTGGATCTTCCCCTTTTCCAAGGGGCCATTGCCTGAGCCTTCTGCTCCTCAGGGCTCCCCAGATTTGACTATTTCTCACCAACATCTTTCCTTCATGCTCCTCACTGGGAGCTCACAACTAATTCTCTCCTTCAGCTCTTCTCCTCAAGCAATTCCCATCTGCTGCTCCTTGACTCACGCAGTCTCCTTCCCTCTAGGGTCCAGGGACTCTCTCTTGAGCCTAACTGCAGGTCAACTGACCAGTTACAGGTTCACTGGTTTCTTCCCTCTTAAAAGGCCAGGTCACCTTCGGACAGGTTCAGTGAGGCACAGAGCAAGAAAGCAATTTGTTACACTGAGTCAGTAAGCTACAAATAGAGCTACAAATTCAGATTCCCATTCTCCTGAACTATGCTACATTGATTCTACATGAAGTTGTGCTGGTGGCAGAAGTAGTGGGGAAATTGAGGAAAAAAATAGGGCAGACACCCTCTTCTTTACTAGAAGTTTGGCATTTCCATCTTCTGGCACATGCAGAAATTGGAAGTAAAAACACATATCCAAATGTTTCAGAAGTGTAAACAAGGTTCATTCCATGATTGTAGAAAGGATTGCATATTCCATGTGTGTAATCATAGAGAGGGTTTTTTTTTTTCTGATTGGTTTTAACTGTCCCTATTTATACTGGGATCTTCCCTGCAGGGGCAGCTCCAGGCACCAACGCACCAAGCATGTGCCCGGGGCGGCAAACCTCTGGGGGCGGTCTGCCGGTCACCGTGAGGGTAGCAGTCAGGCTGCCTTCAGTGGCGTTTGTGCAGGAGGTCTGCTGTTCCTGCAGTTTCAGTGGCAATTCGGTGGCAGGTACACTGAAGGCGCAGGACTGGCGGACCTCCCATAGGCACCCAACCAAAAGCCGCCTAACTGCCATGCTTGGTGCGGCAAAATACATAGAGCCATCCCTGCTTCCCTGATTTCTAGAGAGAAGATTTCAGCGTACTCAGAAGAGCTGAGCTTGCTGGTATGACTACATTCTGCATCTCAAAAGAATGATAATGATGACTCCATTCTATCTGCTTGAGGGGAACCTTTTGGCAGCACAGTAATTCCCCTGCTGTTATTATTTCATGTGCTTTTGTGATTGTGTGAAGACAAAGCACCATAAAAAGGTTAGGCATAAGCGAGCATCTACATCAGCCTACACAGAAAAAAAAATCAAATACTTTAGTAAAAGGAGAAATATGTAAAGGTTTATTTAGTCTCTCAGTCTAATCCGGCAATTTTCTGTTTTTATTCAGATACTATGAAACAGCAGTTTGGGGGTGAGGTAGAGGCCACTGCATTGCTAATACATAGAAATCAATGTGTTTACTTGGAACTTCAAGTATCACTGAATATTATGAAAGCACTTGCCATGTTCAAGGACATTTCAGAACAACAACATCACCTGTAGTGTTGTGTTGCCAGGTATCAACAGCAGTAACAAAGGCCAGGTTGAATATATTGGCTATAAAATAACTAAAACACAGAGTCCTCACCTAAAGTCCTATTCACTCTTCTGGTTTTACAAAATTAAAATCTAAACACCCTGGAATTCTAGTAAATGGAAACACACAGGAATCCTAGTAAATGGAAACATAACCAATTTTATTTTGGACAAATCAGATAATCTGATTTGTTAGCTGACTGGGAGCCCCCAAAACTCTGACTCCCACCTCACCCACCCACAAGTCCAATAAAATGCCTTCTCAGTAACATGGGTGCAGGCCGGGGCTCCGCTCAACTGGTACCCTCAGCCGTGGACTTACTGCAGCTTCCAGACATTATCTCTGTCCAATCCACCACTCCCTCATGAGGTTGTCATCGATCCTTGGCTGTTTGTTCCCATCCAGTTTGGAGCCACCAGCTAGTCAGCCCAGATACTATGCGCTCTAATCTGGTTCACCAATAGAGTCCAAGCTACCTTCTACCCCCAGACAGCTTCACAACCCCCTGCAACTCCCTCCAACCTCTGGACAGGATTATAAACCCATCTGTCCCCAATTTCCCTACCACAGATTTCTACCTTCAGCTTCTCCCAATCACTGAGCATTTATGCCCAAAATAATCCAGTTGCCCTGGATTCCTTCTGCCCCCATCACTTTCACCTACTCCCCAAACATTTTTTAGCAACCACCTACCCATCATAGCTACCACACTTTGTGCAGCTTACCCCTCAACTACTAATAGAAGGAGAGATGGACTTTAAAATGAAGTTTATGGTCATATACAAATTTATAAATAAGCAAAATATTTAATAGGGGAATTTGCATATTTGTAAATAATTTGCATTTAATGGTACCTACAGAGCAGCACAAACTTTGGTAGTTAAAACATTTAAGCAAAAAAAACCAAAAAACCAAAAAACAAACAAACAAACAAAAAGGAATTATTGTTTTTTCAGTTTGTCTTCATCCTGACTATCCTACCAGGTCTTACTGATATCCAGATTAGGATGGCCCACTTTCTCCACTGACTCCTGTGGGTGAATTTGTACACTTGCACACCTATTTATATATCTGCAGTTACAGAGCACATTGATTGTAGAATATGGGGTAATTCTGGATGGTGCAGCTTTGGGCAGTTAGGGAATTTCTCTTAAGCATATACAGATTGTACCTGCCAACAGGTTGGAAGTCCTCAATTTTCTCCTTTTGGCCAATAGGCAAAGCCAAAGAACAGCATATGCAAATTAATCTGGAAGCTGGTATGAACACACCAATCCTCTCTCTTTTGCTACACAGGGAGCTAAAGACCTTCTATTCCCATAAGCCTGCTAGCCCTGTACTAGTAAAAACCATAAAATACAAATACAAGTATTAGCCAATTATACAGATAGGAAACTGAGGCAAGAAATAATCAAGTGACTTGTCCAAGGTCACACTGGAAGTCTGTGATTGAACTGGGAATTGAGCCCAGGTTTCCTAAATCCCAATCTAGCACCCAATTCACTAAAATATTCTTCCTGGCCTCACAGGAGTGTGGATGAGGATATGTATGATTTGGCCCTTTTGTGGGGTAACTTGACACTGAAGCCCTGCAAGTTGCCTAGCTTTGCAAACTGAGCACTGCAGGAGTGCATATCTTCTCACTAGTGCTCAGTATATGGCAGGATCACATTCTCAAAGACCCATAATTTAATCCCACAGGATCTCTTTCTCCACACATTTTTCATTTTGTAGGTAATTTTCTCCTTACAACTATTTTGCCACAGCTATTGCTTTCCCACATTAACTGAGCAATTTTTTTTTTAAAAAGGAGCCATTCTATTTCTAAGCTTCCAAGGTGAGGAATGGGAATAGAAGTTGGTATCTTCAACCATCCCTTCTTATCCCCAATCAAAACTAGTGGCAGCTTCCAGTGCTAATAAATGTCAAGCATTTTGTGCATCCAGAATATCCATGCTGGCATTTGCTACTGCAGAAAAAGGAAGAAAAGTGGCATCTTTATGAAGAGAATAAGCATTTTTGCTTTGTTCTCTAGCAAGGCAATGTACCAAGGCAAGGCAAGGCAAAGCCTCTTTGGTTTTCTATAATAGTTTAAGTGGCCTTTAATGTAATGAAACAGAACTGATAGCACTGAAAACTGGACACATTTTATTAACCATGAACTGGGGAAGAGAGTGTTCAAAGAGATTTTGAACTCCCTCCACATTATAGCTACCCCAACTGGCTTAGTTTAGAGGTGAGTGAGACCTTGAGTCTGAAGGTTTAAAAACCTCTCAAGCTATTTTTTGCTATGTCCCCTTGAAATTTCAATCCACTAAAAATAGGAATTAATTAAAAGCAACATCATTCATATATTTTCTAGTTAAAGGGAAGCCAAGCTATATAATAGACCCCTCTTGCGCAAAAGCTTGCCTGCTACTGCATACAATGAATTTAATCTTCAGCCCTATGGAGGCAAAACTCCCAGTGATTTCAATGGCATCAGGGTTTCATCTAGTATTTAATATTTATACCAACTATGTGCTCTATATGCAGAATATATTATATTCATTAGATTTTTTTCTCCCTCTTTCTATTCCTTCTCTCATAGTTGCTCCTAAGAAGATTGAAACTGAATGTTACTTAGTTTGCAACCACTAGATCCATTATATTCTAGTGGGTTGGAAATTGGTCATGAGTTCTCATATGAGGTCACCAATCCCGTTTAGATTCAATTTAAACTGAAGACAGACACTCAGAGGGTGAAATCCTAGATCCATTTAAGTCATTAGCAAAATTCCCATGACATCAAAGGAGAAATTCCAAAATGTTTTGTGTGCAAAAGCTGTATTGTGTGAACCAAACAGTTTTCCTGTCCCTAGACTCCACATCTTTGAGGCCGGAGCACCATTAACTACATCATTCAGCCTTACTGAGGCCCTAAATGCACTGACAGCGAGAAACAGTGACCCCAAATGAGGAGCCCAAGCACATTTTTGTGGAAAGCATCTTAAAATGATGTGGGATTCATTTCTTTAGCAGAAATAATATTTTCTATACAATCATGATTTTTTATCTGTGATATAATACAATAAGTAAAACTAAGAACAACTTGGGAGAAACTGGAGTATAATTAGGTTTAAAATGAGGGCTGCAGGAATGGTTGAGAGTTATGGTTGTAGCTGTCGATGGAATGAATGAATGCCTTCAATTATGTGATTGTTGCTCTCAGATATTTCTAGAATTTGTTTCTGCTCTTCCTCATGATTTCTGCAATGTGCCAGCTTCCTTCAAGGTCAATATTGCAAAGGAAAAAGCATCAACCTACTTCCTCCTTTTTATATTTCCAACATTCTTTTGAGATGATCACGTATTTTGTAGCCAGTTTGCAATGATAAAGATTTACTCCAGTGGAGAGGTCACTCAGACCAATCAGTGCTGGAGTCTTTCTGAAGTATGCTCAGGATGTGGACTGTTGGAAAGATTTATTGTACTAGAGGCGTTTTTTCATCATTTGGTCACCTCTGCATGGTTTTGTTTGTTTGTTTTTTCAGTTCTCTTCCCTGCCTCTCCAAAACTCTGTTATCTTTAGGGAGAGGCCAAGATACCTTCTCCTCTCCAGTACAGTTGGGTTCCTAGTGACGGCTGGGCAGCCAGCCCCATCCCTTCAGTGCAATAGGACTCAGTACCTCCTCAACTACTTGGGCCTACTGACCTAATGGTTTCGAAATCTCATAGCACTCTGGGATTTTTCCACAGCTTCATATCTCAAAATGCATTCTGAATCATGCATGCCCCCTCATGCTATACCACCATGAGACACTGATTCTAGAGTCTGTGCTATGGGGAAGCCTATTAGTTCTACTAAACTTTAAAACAACAGGAATAGTTGGCCCAGTCGGAATACTGTCTTCTTACTGTACCAGAGAAACAGGCCACCAAGTAACCATTAAAGATAGAATATTGAACTGCAAGAGTGAGGGCTGAGGACACCCAGTCCCCTCCATCCCTACCACACACAGCATTAATCCCTGCAGGTAGGTTAGAATTGCAGATTCTAAAAACTTCCAGAAGGTTGGATTCAGGTTCATTATAGGTTAACAAGTCTGGAGGGTTCTTGCTTTAAGTTGCAAATCCCTGTAATTTAGATTCCCAACATGCTTTAACCTTATCCTAAGAATATCACTTCTGGAGTGAAAGTGTCTTAATGCCCAGTCAGTTCTGTGTCTTTCTGATGAGACTGACACTAATGATATTTATTAGTATCAACTGCAATGCTTTTATTTTGGAAAGTAAACACCTTTCTATTAGGAGCTGGACCACCCCTACCAACTTTATAGTCTTGATCTGAACTTTAAAACTTTCATCCCTAGAAGTGAAGTGCCAGATTTGATGGCTGCTGAATTAATGCATCCTATTAAATATATTTAGTTGCCCAGATTTAAAAAAAAATGGCTGGCATGTATTTCCTCATTTCCAAAAGGATTTGTCAGAAAAATAATTTTCCTAGTATCTAGTGCAGTTCTTCAGACACAATCATTACTGATATAATATTACCTGGCAAAGTGGTTATGCATCAACAGTTCCCTCGGAAATAAGCTGTCATCAGCACATTTCTTTATGAAATAATATTCATTAAAAATTGGATAACTTCTTAGTTAAAATGACAGCTCATCATCTTGCCATTTTTCTATAATAATATACACCTTACAGTATGGTGCTAACAAGACATAAGGTAGCAAACCAGTCATCTCCTCCAGTGTCAAGATACACCTGATACACAAGATACTAGATACACCTGTATACAAAGAAAATAAGGGCTTGTCTACACTACAGCTGCTGGGTGATTTAAGCTACGTAATTTGAGTTAGTAGTGTAATTCAAGTTTACGCAGCTTAGATCTACTTACCATGGGGTCTACGCTATGCTATGTCGACAGGAGACGCTATCCCGCCTACATTGCTTCTGCCTCTCAAGGAAGTGGAGTATAGAAATTGATGGGAGACTGCTCTCCCATCAGTTGAGTATGTCTTCACTAGACCTGCTAAATGAATGCTGCTGCATTGATTGCAGCACTGCCAATTTAGCTCTGTAGTGAAGACCAGCCCTATGTCAATTAAATGAACAGTGTCTTCAGTTGGAGTTGTCATGCCATGCGGCATGACAATCTGTACTCTTATTATTCTATATTATATATCAGAAATCCTTCATTTCCAAGTCTTTTTCTTTTCAAATTGGTTTAGACCAGAAAATGGTTAACTTAGACAAAATTCACGTTTTAAATTCTCCCTTCTATGGACATTATGATGTTGAGGTAGTTGTTCATTATGAATACAGTAGGGATGGACAAATATGCTGAAAACAGTATCCAGATGTATGTACGAGATCCTCAGCTGGTATAAACAGGCATAACTCCATTGACTTCAACTGAGCAGTGCTGAGTTACACCAGCTGAACTTCTGAGCACATATATTTGAATACTCAGACAGCCTGTTATCAAGCTGGAAGTAGAAATTGATGGAGTCAGGTATTTCTCTGATGCAAATCTTGTTTATTTACAAGTCCTGCTTCTCCAAATGCAGGAAGAATCAAGAAGAAAAGGAGCAGTTTCTTACTTTATAGTCTGAGCCATGTTAGTGAACAGATTTTTCCAGGGTCACACTGTGCTCATCAGCTACTGCTTGCCTTTCTTGGTTTTTGCCTTTGCCACTCTCTGTGTTCTGTCTGCTCTCAGTTCCTGCTTTCACATTAATACATGTATATACACACATAATACACAAACAATGTTTAGCACAGGAGCTTGCCTACTCAGTCCAAGACTCCTGCGCAGGTTCACACAAACTGTTTGTCTTAGGAAGGAGCTTGTGCTTAATTTATCCTTACACAGTTATATTAATTGAAAGGTGAGTTCACATCCATCAATCTCAGCAATATTTTAACTCAACCCCTAACAAGGTTTCACCCTACTCATAATATTGTAGGATGATCAGGTTAATGAGGGCAGAAGCAGTATCATCAGAGCAGGCAGAGAATAGCAAAATAAGTTTGTTTGTTTTTTATTGTGGGTATGCATGAGATAGTCGTGGCAGAGTAAGATATGAAGTTCTGGATCGACATACCCTGGCAATAGTAATAGTAAATGGGAAGGGATACAAGGTGGGAAGCAGGTCTCCTAACCTAGAGTTCAGTTTGCCCTGATCATACTATGGCCTTCAGCATTACCCAAGCTGTAATTTGAAAACTATCAGTTTGGGGTAATATCCCCGTCTTTGCACATTAGAACTATTCACTCATTAATCAGAGACCAAATTCCTAATCATATTTCCCTGTGAAACTCTTCTAATGTACCAGTGAACAGTGCAGAAGGGCCATAAAAGTAGCAGTTGGATTATGAGGGTGTTTACATTTAATTCATTTTTTTATTTAAAAGTGCTGAGTGACTAATGGCTGTTTACCTGGCAACACACTGTGACAAATATTATCACCATATTTTCTCTTCCTAGTAGACAACACTACTGAAAAGTATCATCCCCTGAAGCTACGCTCTAATACTTGTATTCCTGAAAACGTTACCACTAAGTGACTGTATATTCTGATATATAGGAAGATGTTACAACTGTGATCTGTTTTCACTGCAAGATAGACTTATCTGGTATAATAAGGCTTTGAAATAAGTTCCTATAAGAGGGCAAATCTGCAATGGAAAAGTAATTAAGAAAGGCACTCCTCTGGAATGAGTGGCTCTTGCACATTACATGTGGCCAAAATATCACATTGCAGCACAGCAGCATGCAGTTTTAAACATACTCGTGTGATGAATTTTATATTAGGATGATGTATAACAGCAGTTGCAATTGACTTTAAGAAAAAACAGATTAAGGGTGTGAGTTTTTTTGTTTTTTAAACAGAAAGGGAATATGTTTTAAACAAAAAGTAAATTCCTTTAAGCAGTGACTCAACCTTATTTTGTGTTAGTACAGCACTCAGTATATTGTGGGCCCTCCTGGCAATATAATGAACAACAATAATAACGGTATTCTGGATCTCTGGTTTCCTAAAAGCTGTTTTATACTCATTATTACAGAATGCATATAACAGGAAGAGAGATTATCTGGCTTTCTAAAGAATATTTCTGGCACAAGTGAGGATTTTCCAATTTATTCAGAAGTGCCAAAGGATAGAATAAATTATACAGCCAAACTTGTATCCATGCTGGGATGAAGCATGATTGGTTTCTTACTGTAAGTGTTGTAGTCCCTTTTCAGAATCACAGCTAAGATGGTTTTCCTAGGTAATTGTCAATGTATATGATTGGTTCTAGGATTGTAACATCCTTATCGGCCTCATCCCGCATTCCTTGCAAGCACCAAACAGCAGTGGGAATTTGGGGTCTGCACAAAAATGCAGGGTCAGGACTATTAGACATTTGGTTTTAGGTTTATAAGATGTTTAAAGTGGCAAATTCACAGCAAAAATCATCCTGTGCATCTAATTCTAAGCTTCTAACATGTCTGAGGGTCCAATCCTACATTCCTTACAGATCCCAAATTCCCACGGATAATAGCTGATGTTTGGTGAGTGCAAGAAAAGTGAGATCAGACCTTAACCATGATTTCAATGCCAAATAATATATTTCATTGACTCTTTCTCTGATTTTTACAATGTAAGACTGGTGTGGTCTGTAAATTACATTTGCAACACCACATTGAAACAACAAGCCTGGTTAATCATAATTAGAAAATAAAAAATAAATCCTTAAAAAAATACACATATCAAATAAAATATTTCATACATAAAACATACAGTACATGGAAATGTGCGTGTGTGTGTGTAGGCGGGTGTTTTATGTATGTGTGTGTATACATATAGAGAGAGAGAGAGAGAGAGAGAGAGCAGAAGAAAAGAAAAAGTAACATTTAAGGGCTCTATTGTGAGCAATCACATGCACTTGAACAAGGGAGTGAGGACATGTAAAGTAATCTCTTATTCCCCTGTATGGGCTACCTGTTGATCTACATACAGGGGAGAAAGCTGCTACCAGCACAGAACCACTGCTTCTTCTACACAGATGGGCAGCACCTGGGTGCTACGTAACTCACTGGCCAGCACAACTGTGCTGGAGATGAGAAGCAATTAAGCCTTTCTTCCCCCTGAACAAGGGAGAAGCAGGGCCTAAATTATACCCCTGAGTCACAATTTCAACAGTGATCTATTCCTGGGGCAGTTCAACATCATAATACCCTTTACTCGGGACTCATGGGGACTCTGCAAATTAACCATGAGATTTTAACAAATGGAAAAAAAAGGGATTAAGAGTCAAATTTATGTAGTCAAATTGGCAAGTACTAAATATTATAATATTCATTGAATAAATGTTAATACTATGGCCAAACATCCATATTTAAACATTGAAAGAGGCTATACACGTCTTTGAGACAGCAGGGGTGTAACAAACAAAAAGGTGTGTGTGTGTGTGTACTGTTACCACCTAAAAGCTTCTCTTCTGCAGAAAATAGGTTGTACAATAGCTTGTCAGGCAGCAAAGAGCATGCATACGCGTGCACACACACACACACACACAAATTTGCACACTTCATTTTCAATTAATGAAGTCTATATTTCTGACTAGCAACCTGATCTTGCATATTTCCAAACATTAATAGTCTGCCCTCCTGTCCCAAAAACTCAGCTAAAAATATAAATGCTGCAGCTAGAGAAATAAAAAATAGATACATTATTACACCATAGCATTTCCCCCTCCCCTACGGTCTCAGTGGTATCATTTGAAGCCTGCTTTTTAAAACAGAAGTTGAACAAATGAATCCTTCTGTCCTCACTCTCAGTTGTCAGCAGTGCTTCAGTGTGAGATGAAATAAATTGCCAGGCTCTTTCATCTTCTATAATCAGCTCTGCACAGCTGAGTACACCCACAGTGCTGTGAGCTGCTTCTGCCAGCACTAATTCTATGTGGAATGGGAAGTCTTTGTTAGTGCCTTGTTTCTAATGTTCTACACAGGGGTGGGTTTTATTATTTTTATTTCTCCCTTTTTTTCCTCGCACACTCTTTTCCGCCCGATAAGATATTGAACAATCCATTTTCTGCAGGAGAGCTTTTAGGTGGAAACATTATTTTCAAAATGTGCTTGATGTAGGGTATTTCTTTTCCAACGAGTATTGGAATCACTGACAGTATCAGTGCTTTAGCAACATAATACTTATAAATTGAAGTTTGTTTGGCAATGCATTGAACCAATACCGCAGCAGGTCAAAATGTTTCATTTTTAAAGGATTGAAAGCTACAAATTCATAGCTATTGTATCAATGCAGGCCATCACAGAGATTTACTTACTGCAATATTGGTTTTGTCTTTCCAGCACATGTTCTGTGTTGGAGTCTATTAGAGAACAGTGCAGAGGATAACAGGAAAAGAAAGAACTGAATTTCAAAAGACGCACAGGCAGCTTAGAACCCCCAGGGGCAAAAACCTTTTCCAAATTAATCCTTTGGGAAATGAGAGGCAATCAACTAAAATTCTGGCATGTTTTAAAAGGGGATCTGAAGACAAGCTTTTTCAATGGACTGAATGGCTCAGTGATTGGTAATGGGCTGTGGAGCTTTTAATTTCTAGGTCACCAGTTCAGCTCTAGTGCAGATCACTAGCATGAAACATGTTGTAGATATCAGTAGATATCACCAGAAAATACTACCACAAGCGATATTCTTGTTGGCAGCTTCAGCAGAGACACTAAGGATTGATTTGCCACAGAAATTGAATTGTAGTACTCTCTCATCCCTATCTGTCAACCCACGGATTAGAATGGAGGGTGAAGGTGGAACTTGCATTGCTTCTTCCTGTTCTGTAGCTGTTGGATGGACAGAAGATTTCAGTCCAAAATGCTGTCATGCCACCACTTCTCATAGGCACTAAATACAATTTTAAACAATTAAAAATATTCTTCAGTTCACTTCAGCACTCAATTATTAGAAACTCCTAGCAGGGGGAAAGAAAGGCTGGAAGATCAGCTGTCTTCAGACTGACACAGAGCAAAACCATTTTATTGCAACATGAGAAAAGTACCACTTTTCTACACATTAACTGATACTGGCATTTTAAACCTAATATTTGGCTACTGTCTGGTTTCTCATTGGCTGGTGTTTGATATTTGAAAGAGTGCATTAATCAAGCAATCTGACTTAGCAGGAGGTGCAGTTTTATCATGAAATAATCAAAATCCCAGGCAATTATGAAGCACAAGCAAAACATCTCTCTACCCCTGAGAGTTTGATTACTCCAAGACAACTGAAGCCAAAAGAGTTGCTTTATTAAAGTTCTTATAATTAAGAGGTGTTATTCTTGAGAAAATGAATGTTGTAGACCAGTAAAGGGAAAGTGAGCATTAGTAGCACCAGATAGGCAGGGCAAGCTTTATATGTTATTCTACTATTTAATAATATATTAATAGGTAATACAATTTTTCCCTATGACAAGCAGTTTTCAGATCTTGAAGTTATAGCTGAAAGAGCTATTAATCATTATTAAATTACCATGCATTCACTATTGATCTCTAAATTGTCCGGTTGATCTTTATGCAGAAGAAAAAATGATATATTTTCACAAGTGTATATTAACTGTACTGGGCTGGATCTAACCCTCTGAGTCCAGTGGGATGGAACTGGCACCCTTGTGTTCTCAAATGCTGCTGTGCCTGCTGGGGGCAGCTCTCCCTTCCCTAGAAGAAGAGGAGGATCGCTTTATTCTCTTCTTGGGACTCAGCCCCATCAGCAGAGGCTTCCTGGGTGATGCACTGAATCAATTAATCTCCTAGGTGTCTTTGCTCTGTCCTGCCTTCTCTCTGGTTGCCCCACTCACTGAGGGCTGCGCTGGCCAGCTCTGAATCAACCCATGAAGCTGTTACACCATCACTCCAGGAAGATTTTCCATTGGTAGAACCATGAGCCTGTGTTCCATAAGTTGAATGTGGCCCACTGTGTTGGTGGTGGTGCAGTAGCAATACCTGTATTAAGGCTGCCTAACAATTCTATTATTATATGAGTATATACGCTATGGGCCTTATTCTTCACTGCCTTGGCACCTTGGGTAATCATTTGCAGATAAGAATGACAGCACCTTGTACCCATTTTGCATAACTATAAATGACTACACAACGTGCAAGGCAGTGGAGAATTGGTCCCCCCAAGTATGTATGTTACAATAGAAATGAGTCTGAGCCAAAGGCAATATTCAGACACTGCAAACGCTGGGTGCATCTAAACCTAGATCCAAGTCTGAATTTTACAAATGGGAACCTCCCTCTTTATAATGGACCAAATGAAATTCCCAGATGTGAACTCCCTTGAATTTTGGGGTGTTTGAAATCTGGATGCAAAGGTGGTGACATGAACCCATTTCTAATGAAATAAAAAAAAGTGAGAAAATTCAAAGTTAGGGCTGATCGTCCATTGTTACCTCAGGCCACTGAGAGAAGCATGGGTTGAGGGAGGGAAGATTGTACAGTTTTCTTACAGATTTCCTATAATTCATTTAGATTTTCCTCTAGAGTTGTCTATCATAGGTATGAATAACCAGTAAAACAACACTAAAAATAAACCATAACTTAGCATTCCTCAGAAAATAAATATTTTGAGATAAAGATTCACCTGGAAACTCGAATGAGACCTCCTAATTTTCCAGGCATTCATGTACCTTACCCAGGTCTGTTGAAGTCAAAGTCAGGGAATATTCAAACACAAAGGAAAGGGCAAATCCTAAACAAAACAGGGCTGAGATTTCCAAAGCCATATAAAGGCTCTGGCTGCCCATTTCCTACTAAAGTTAATGGGAATGGAGCATCCAAACCTTTGAAAATCTGACCATTAATGTACTGGTTATGACAACAGCCCTTCTCTCATAGAATCTATGAGACCATTAACCCAAGTGCCCTTGGACAGCTGTTTCCATCATTTCCTTTGTTTCTGCTGCTAGGCCGACCTACTATTACAGGGAATCAGTGCAACAAAATAACATCTCCTGAGGAACAGCAGGGTCTCATTAATTGTGGAAGCAGCAAAGAATCCTGTGGCACCTTATAGACTAACAGACGTTTTGGTCTATAAGGTGCCACAGGATTCTTTGCTGCTTTTACAGATCCAGACTAACACGGCTACCCCTCTGATTAATTGATTAATTGTGGAGATAA